>NC_133163.1:8212500-8837500 GCF_040802235.1 Manis javanica | reverse complement strand
CACCCTTCTTTCTACCCAACTAGCTAGTAGCCAGAAATCATTAAGGAGCACCTACTATGCAGGCATAGCTTGCTACTTCAGGGTCTACAGTGTCCTATAAAATAAATTTTAAAAAAAGATACCAGGACATTTTTTTTCCCAAGTCATTTTAAATGCAAGATGTAAATCACAGCCATGAGGACGATGATGATGGTGATGATGCCATCTGCACCAATTAGGATTTTTAGTTGCAGACAACAGTGCACTCTGGTTAGTTTAAATGGAAGCAGAACTGATATAAATAGTTAGGAGCTCATAGAATCTCATAGAAGAGAGCAGCAGACTGGGGCCAGAGGCCACGTGTCCAGGAAGAGCACCCAAATTGCCCCCTGCACTGCTCCCGGCTCACGCAGATCTCACGGCCCCGGGTACAGGCCCTGTGGGTGCGGAGCAACAGGACCAGCTGCTGGGTCCTTGGGCTCTGCTGGCTCTGAAATCTGGATGGTCCCTCTGCTCGCATTTTCGTCACTCTCCCCAGGAAAGGATCCCATGTGGGGTCTGCTTCCTATGCTTCTTCCTTCCAAATCAAAGTCTCCCATGGGTGCCTCTGAGGCAACATGCTTAGCTTCACAAAGTCTAGCAAATTGACTTCTGGGGCTTCTACTTGGGGAAGAGAGACTTTAAATGTGGCCATTTCCTCAAATACAGATAAAGTGTTCCACAATGTTGAGTGATGTGACAAAAGTCCATTATACCATCTATTCAGAACTTTGACTTAGCTGGAAAACCCCCTTTGGACCAGCTGACAGTTTGGAGGGCTTAAGATGCCAGCTTTGGGGGTAGTTAGTGAAAATGTGTCATATAATTAGAAGTCTGACGACCTGGTTTGTATCTTGGCTCCAACACTGACCAGCTGGGATCAAGTAACTTCGTGGACTATTAGTGGTGAGCTGGTGAGCTCCCCTGAGACTCACAGGGGTCAGCTGCTTGGGTACCCAGACCCTCATGCTTCCTGCCAAGGGCCAGAGTCAGGGGAGCTAGGTTTCAGTCCTGGCTTGGCCACAGACTGGCTGGATGACCTTTGTCCCCACTAAATGGTGGGTTGGACCACTGGTGTCTTGGGGTCCTTCTTGGCCAATTCCTTGACCCTACAAAGGTGTTGCTACATTAGTGACTCATTAGAGCAACTCTCGTTTCTGTGGCAGTAATCCCCCATTTAGTGTTGTTCCCCTTTTTAGGAATTGCCAAAAAGCAGCTTCTGCAAGAAAATTTGATGCTCGGGCATTGGTAAACTTCCACCAATGTAAATATTTCCCAAAGTAAAGTGACCAAGAAGTGTTTTGCAAACTGAGCACCACATCAACACCTTCTAATAATACAACCGCATCTCCCCAAAGACGTACCGACCTGTGGCAGGCAGCTGCCTAGCTGACTCATCCTCCCTGGGAAGATGGATGGCTTAGCCTTGAATGCCAGACCCTTGAATGCTAGCCCCTCTGGCCTCTGCCATCGTGTATACCACATTCCCTTCTACTTACATCTAGTGAGTCCAGGGAATACTGTCCATACTGGCTCCCAGTGAGAAAGGGTGACTTCTTTTTCTTTCACCCTGGAAAATCCGTGCCCTGCAAACACAGCAGTCTATGTCCCTGGAGAATTCTATCTCTAGCCTTTCACGTCTCTCCCAAAGACTCACACCTCCATCCCCACTTTCAGGGTGACAGCAGAGACTTGCCAGACTGCACAACATGCGCCCAGTGGCTGGAGCATAGGAGTTGGCACTGACATGCCTGTTTGACTGTTGACAGCTTCCAGCTCTCTTTCTGGGCCTCAGTTTCCCTATCATGCAAAATGCGGACAGAAATACCCACTACAAAAAAAAAAGCAAGTAAATGTGTGCAGAAGCTCTAGGTGCTCAGAGAGCGTAACTTCCTTTTCTTGGTTCAATGCCCTCTTTTAACCTGGATCCCCTAGTCTTTGCAGGGTGCAAGCTCCCAAGTGACCCCCACCCCTTTAAATAGCCCTCCCCTTCAGACCTGTCTCCTGCAGACTTTAGGGGTCCTTTGACCACCAGCCTGCCAGGAATCCTGCTTTATCCTCACTCCTGTCTTTTGTCCTAACCCCGGAGAACCGTCGCCCTGCCTGAAGCCAGAGCAGCGGCCTATTCAAACAAACTAAGAGGGCAATCCACACTGATTACTGAATTATGGCAGGATGAATAGTATACATAATAAATTATAATAATTTCATTGACAAAACCTTAAATCAAAGGAGTTGGCGCTGTGGGCATCACAACAGGGATCCAGGCTTCTGGCTCCAGTGAGTCACATGCTACTCCCCATCTGGGAGCTCCCAGAGAGCTGACGCTGTGCTGTTCATGTCCTCATTATGTCTGTGACCCAAGGCCAGGCTCACTGCGGGTGAGGCTGTGCGCCCCAGATGCAGGAGTCAACGGCGGTCGGCACCACACCCACCCTGAAAGCCACGAGGCCGAGTCAAGGCCACCGGCCTGGACCTCCGGGGAATCACTGCTCCCCCGGCTTCCCTGCCCTCTCCTATAAAATGAGTGGGTTCAGTAAAATGGCTAATATTGGTTGAGCATGTGCAATGGGGCAGACACTCCAGTGGATCCTATGTGTTTTAGCACCGTCAGTCATTGCTGCAGCCCTCTGAAAAGGCCCAAGACCATCCCTGCTGACAGGAGAGGAAACTGAGGCATGGCCCCAGGTCACACAACGGCTCAGTGTGGGGGCAGATTTGACCTGCAGGGCCTGCACGTTACCCACTCTGCTGATGACCCCCCACTGCAGGTGCCCACATGGACTCTAAGAGAAGAATATTCAGTGAGCTCCAGCTGCAGGAAGCCAGCGTTACTACAAGGCACGGGTCTGGGGATCCCCCCCTGAAGGTATTACTGGGGAAGGAAAATGAAGAGCAGTCACGTGGCTTCCCTACCTACACCGGGGGATGCCACGGCAGTTTGGCAGTGGGTGTGAGTCACCCGCTCTGGAGCCAGACAGACCTGGGTGCCAGTGCTCTGTTGTTGTGTTGCCCTTGGGAACAGACCCGTGCCCTGTCTGAAGCTCTGCCTTCCTGTACAGTGGGCCTGACCTCTGTCCCCACGGCAAGCACAGTAAGGATTAAACTGGTCATGTGTGTAAAGGGCTGAGCAAGGAGCGGGTCGCGCAGAAGCTGCTGAGTAGCTACTGCAGTTGTTGGAATTTACTGCTGCTCCCAAATCATACACAGGCTCAGCCAGTTTACTTAAAAAGGGATGGATTCTTCACAGCTTCGTGTGAGTGTCGCCTCGGGCACCTCTGCCCCACTACCTCCCCCTCTCTCTCCCTTGCAGAAAGAAAACTGGTCATTTAAAACAAGAAGGGGAGAGAAAAGCCACTCTCGGCATCCTCTGGCTGCCTCTCCCACTGGCTGCCGTTGCCGTGGTAACCCGCAGGCATCAGCCAGCCTCTTTCAGCTGTGCCTCCTCCCTGCACGCTGGGTGTGTGGCTGGTCTTACCCCTGCCTTGGGAGTCTCCAGAAAGCCACATTTAGGGTTCCCCTGTTTGTTCTTAGATGTCCCAGCCAACCCTCCACCATTCCTGCTTTCTCTGTCTCTTGCACCCAAGAGGTAGAGAGGACCATGCAAACAGCGGCCCCAAAGGGAAGCATTATTCATTCATTCACCCCACAGATGTGTATGGCCCTCCTGCTGAGTGCAGGCACTGTGCCAAATAGAAATTTGCCAGTGCCAGGATGGATGAACAGGACCCCTCATTTTATAGGTGGGGAAACTGAGGCCCAGGAAGGGGAGGAGACTGCCCAGTTCCTATAGAACTGTTTTGGAACAGCCGGGCCTGTTCGATGACCGGGTGTTCAGGACCCGTGGGAGTACCATGCTGTTGTTTTCATTAGCCTTTGCCAACAACCAGCCTCACCCAAGCTCTGTATCTGCAAATGCCCTGGGGCCATTGGGCAGAGCTGGCCAGCCTTCCCAAGATGCCGCTTTGCTCCAGCTGCAGCTGGTGGTGTTAGGGCTCAGACCTCCTTCTGTACAGCCAAGGTCAGCCTTCCCCCGCCGTGGCCCATCCACTGCAGCAGACTTCCAACTGTGCGTGGAACCTCTCTGCTCACCCCGCGCTGCCTGGCTCCTTACCACAGGCCCAGCTGGAGCTGCTGTGGCTGCAGCCTGCTCTGCCCCGCTTACCTGCTGGCGCATCTGTGGGCTGACGTCACCTGAGCCGGCAGCTTCCCCCCCGGCGTTTTCTGCTTATTAAAACGCACAGGCCGTCCTCTCCCGCGTCGTCAGGGAGGTTTGCTCGGCAGCACAGACCCATCCTGCTCAGGGACGGAGGGAAGGAGGGAGGGCATCCCTATGTTCTCAAAATCACTGTGGAGTGCAGCATCAGCTCTGGCTCCCCACAAGGTGGCTGCTTTCAGAGGCAGATGGGTACTAAAAGGCTCTGATCACTCAATAAGGACTCCTTAAAAATGAATGGCATGGCTAATTGCTGGACCTCCAAGGAGGGGGTGGGCAAACACTAAGCAAAGCCCTACTTGTGTCAGGCATCAGATGGACTGCATCCCTGTCTTAATGACCACCACTCACTGAACACCTGCTGTGTGCCAGGTACTTACCCAGGCTTCCTAGTTCCAGTTTTTATTTATATATGCTTTCTACCATCGCCACCATCTTCTCCCTTCTCCCATTGTCCCACTCCTTGGGGACAACTGCTTTCAATTCTTTTTGCTGATTGTTTGCATATCCACGTCCATGAGTGTAAGTGATATGTATTGACATTGCTTGATTGGGAGGGGACATCATCTGTTCGCTTTCCACAGTGGAACTGAGCCTCCTTTTACTTCCTCCTACACCCACCACATTCGTACTTCCTGCCTTCATCCTCCCAGCATGGTTATTTCATCATTTTGTTGGGAACAGCAGCCAGTACTGCGGCATTATGACTCTGTGAATGCAGAACTAAGCCAAGCCATGCAGTGTGTGTTTTGTTTTCCATGGTGTGGTGGTCACAAAAACGCATCACTGAGATCTCTGGCTGCAGGGACCATGACAGACAGACAGCCCTGGCTGCTGCCACTCTGGGTCCATCTCCACATTTGCTCCAAGGCCACCTTACTGCAGCCCAATGACTGAGCACAAGCCCATTTCTGCAAAACTCAAACTCCTGTGGGCATCTTTGGCTGGAGACCCCCCCATCATCCTGGATGCTCCTTTCTAGCAACGCATGGCAGTCTGGATTCTTCCTGCCCCACTCTCCTCCTTCCCACGGGTCGGCCCTGCATGTGGAGCCGGCCGAGGGCTCTCCTGCCTACTCCATCCCTCCCCCGTTGTCATGCACAGTGTTTCCCAATCAAGCTCTTGAACATCTCATTTCAGTTTGGTGTCCTTCTTATCAAACCTGAACTATCAGACTCCCCAACACCCTTTGCTTAGTTTCTTATGTGCTTCTCACGGATTCAGACCTGGACTATCCTGGTATGTAAATCTCCACACCATGTGTCCAAACACACCAGGAAATCTATCAGTTTCATCACAGAGAAGCTCCTCCTGGGCTCCCGAACCGCCCCAGTCTGGACTGACCTCTCTTCACTTGCCACGCAGATGAGCTCTGCGATCTTCCTTTACCAGCACCCTGCGGGTTCTTCTCATGCCTTCCTTTAGTCTCACTCACTTTCCTGGTTTACATGCCTTGCTCTCCCATGACTTATGCCCTCATTTGGTGGAGCGCATCCTTTAGAAGCTTCCCAAGGTGGCGTGCAAGGGCAGTAAATTCTAAAATGGTATTTGGTCTGTCCTCCCACTTTAATGATAGTCTGTCTGGGCATGGCATTCTGGAGGGAAATCATTTTCCTTCAGATTTGGGAGGCTTTGCTCCTCTGTCTTCTCACATACAGTGTTCAAAGTCCGAAGCCGCTCGGATTCTCAGTCCTTGGTGTGAAAATCGTTCTCCCCTCTGCAAGCATGTGGAATTCCTCCTTGCCCACAGCTCTTTGAAATGTCACGGCCACGTGCCTTAGTGTGGGGGCCTCTGTTTCCTGCCTTGTCCTGGGCCTCCGTGGGTCTCTTCAGATAAAAGACTCAGTTCCTTCAATTTCAGGAAAGCAACTTAAATTTGTTTATGGATGAATTCTTGCTGTTTCCTCTCTTTTCATTTATTGCAATGGTTTTTATTTATGTATAGAGATGTTTATTTATTAAAATATTTACTAGATTTAGATACTAAGATACCACTTTATCTAGATATTATTTAGACCTCCTAACCTGGTTCTCACATTGCCTTATCATTTAACTCCTAGTTTCCTGTCTCTTTGCCTTTCATTCTCATTTCTAGATCTTTCAACTTTCTCACACTACCCCTTGACTGAATGTTTCATTTCTGCTATCTTATTTTTTTATGTCCAAGAGTTCTCTTTCGGTCTTGGAAGAATCCTTTGTATAGCATTTCCCGCTGTTTGAAGCATTCTTCTTTACAAGAGAAGATATTAATGATTCTAATTGCTAGGAGCGGCACAGATAATTTATTTGAAGTGGACTCCTCTCTGCACAGCCTCTGTTTCTCTCAAGTGGCTTTTTGTTGGTTTGTTTTGATCGCTTTTGTGTCAAGTGTGTTCTCAAGTTTTCTTGGCTGATTGATAGTATTTACAAGTCAAAAGCTGACTGGACGTCTGGGCAAAGTGGTGGGGGGCCTTGTGCATGGGGCGCATGTTGGGTGATCTGGCCGAGCATTTTCCATGGAAAATCCCAGATCTGACTATCTTTGGTTCTTTTTTCTTGGGCTGGCCAAGCTTCCCAGAGAGACTCCTTTAAAGGAAAGGAGCGACACACAGCAGCAATTCACCAGAGAGTTCCGCTTTATTAGGGAAAGGTGCTGGGTTATATAGGAGGGGGCATGAATTGATTGAGGTGTCACTTCTACGGGGCTGGTGGCTGGTGGCTCGGTGCTGGGATTGGGAGGGGGGCGAGAGGTGATTGGGCTTCAGGTGGCGCCGGCGGGAACTGAGGACCCCGAAGAGAAGCCGGAAGTTTGCCATCTTACTGGTGGGGACCCTTCACTCCTGACCTCTTTCTACATGCCAGTGGAAAAAGGTAATCAGAGTTTTCAACTTTAAGCAGAACCACACCCAGCATGTTTCCAGAACGGGTCATATTTACAACCCTTTCCTCTGTATGAAAAAATTATTTGCAGGGATAATTATGTAAGGATCGGTATGAGTCATTGTTAATTTCTTTTTTTACTTTAAAACAAATTATTAGTGGTTGAAACAAGAATAAATTTCAATTTAAATGATATTATACAAATTTAGTAAATGATTTAATGTAAGAACTAAAATCTGCACATACCAAACTGCGTTCAATTCACACTTCAAGTTACTGACTTAAAATGTAAGCGTTAATAAAGTTCCAAGTGGTCAGAGAATGACAAGGAGGGAACAACTCAAGTTGTTTCTTTGTCTCGACAGTCACCAGGCTCTCATGGCTGACTTTGAGTCTCTTTATAAATGAGGGAATATGCAGATGGGAGACCCCTCCCACACCCCAAGAAGCTGGAGCAGAGTTGAATTGTTAGCAACCTGCTCTCAGACGATGCACATTGCTGAGTACACATGTGTTGGGAATTCTAATTAACTTCCATGTAGAACAAAATATTAAAGGGTGAGCAGTAAAAAAAGTTCTGTTTTGCAGTTTTCATCTGTATTCTTATTGAAATTCAACAGTAACCACACAAGTATTTAAAACACAGATTAACAAAAGATGCTTCGGGGGCAGGGGTCTTTTATCACTGATGTGGTTTAGGATTGTCAACACAGTGATATAATAAAAAAGCAGACAGCCTTTTTTGTGTGTGGTAGAATACACACCACAAAAAATTTACCGTTTTAACCATTTTTAAGCAGGCAGTTCATTGGCATTAAGTGTGTTCACATGGTTGTGCAACCATCGCCACCGTTCATCTTCAGAAGTTTTCATCTTCCCAAACAGAAACTCTGTCCCCATTAAACACTAACTCCCTATTCCCCTCCTCGCAGCCTCTGGCAACCTCCATTCTACTTTCTGTACCTATGGATTGACTACTTTCAGTACCTCATATAAGTGGAACCACGCAGTATTAATCCTTTTAAACCAACTTATCTCACTTAGCCTAATGTCTTCAAGGTTCCATCCATGTTGTAACATGTGTCAGAATTTCCTTCCTTTTTAAGGATGCATAATATTCCATCATATGTAGGTCTCACATTTTGTTTTTCCATTCATCTGTTCATGGACACTGGGGCTGCTTTCACCTTTTGGTTGTCATGAATAATGGTGCAATGAACATGGGTGTTCAAGTATCTCTTTGAGTCCCTGCTGTCACTTCTTTTGAATATATGCTCAGAAATGGGATTGCTGGATCACACAGTAATTCCACACTTAATTGTTTAAGGAACTGCTGTGCCTTTTTCCACGGCAGCTGCACCATTTTGCATTCCCACCAGTAGTGCATAGGGTATCAATTTTTCCACATCCTTGCCAACACTTATTATGTTCTCTTTCTCTTTAAATATTAGCCATCCTAGTGTGTGTGAAGCAGGAGACTGACTTTCAATCAGTTCTATGACTTTTGTGAAGTTCTTTAGAGACAATTCAGGCCCTTACGTCTGCACCAAAGGCAGGCCCTCCACCAGCCCTTGGCATTTGGTAGAATCCTGGCACGCAGCAAATCCCCCTGTCTGTCAACATGGCACTCGTGGTGCCCCAAGTCCAGAGCCCCTTCTCTTTAGCTTCTCTAGAGAATAAGGATCCCATTTTCTGATGGTGTGTGAACCTTCCCAGTGACATGAAGTGGCACCTGGAGGCTGGAAGTCTAACTGCTTCTTGAACTTTCAGTCAATTCTCCTGTTTTGAGCGCTAAATCACTCCCACTTCCAAAAGTGCAACACAGTACTTCCAGAGTCTTTGGGTGTTTTGACTTGCTCATCCATTGTCCCTCAAGCCCAACTGGCTTAGTGCCTCTGATCCGTTCAGTCCTTTCATCTCATCAATCTGTTTTCCAGCTTCCAATCCAGATTCCAAATTTGCTGCTGTTTTCCCTTCTTCTCTTTGACTTGAAAGTCTAAACCTTCTTAAAAATCCCTTGAGTGTAATTTTGATGGGATTTAGGAAGGAGGCAAAGCTAAACATATGTTTAATCTGCCACTTTTAAGCGGCCTTTATTGGACTTTAATATGCATTATTTCACTTAAATTTTACTATTAGAGAAGAGGAAAACAGGATTCAAGGCTGAACATCTGTAAGTGCTGAGACTAGGATTCAAAACCAAGTCAGGGCTCCCCCCCGGGGCCCCACTGTCTCTTAGATCTCTTAGATCACACAGCTGGAGACTGAGTCCCGGCAGACCAGCCAATACCATGAAAGTCAGGAGGATGCAGATGTCCAGGAGGCTAAGCCCAGACAGGTCGGCTAGGGTGAGAATGGCTAGACTAGGGCTCATGGCGGGCAGGGCCCAGCATCCGATAGAAGTTCAAGGACATAAGCACTGGAGATCATGTCACACTGTGTGCTCATCCTCTTAGTGCTAAGCCTTTTGGTTTCTGCCATTGAATCCAGTAGATGGCCCGGGGCCATAATGCTTTGGTACAGCGTCATTCTCTGCCCAGTGCAGATGGTCCTATGAGCCATTCCATCCCAGACAAGCACAGGCGCCCACACAGGTACAGCTTCCTCCACCTCTGCCCCCACCAGCCACTGACCGTCCCCACACTAACTCTGCCTCGTCAGCGACGGTTCCTTCCTCTACACACTCCCTGCTCTCCATTCCCAGACCCACCTGGCCTATGTTTCCAAGGTCCTTCTGGCTCCACAGGGACTTTCCCCGGCTGCTTGCACACACCTTTATGTGCATCGGCTCTACACCCAGTTACCTTTTTTTGTTTGCTTGTTTCTGACTTCTAGTTGCCTTCATTTGCTCCACAAACACTATGGACACTTATTATGTGCCAAGACCTAGGCAGACACCAGGGATGCAGAGGTGTGGAAGGCAGCCCCTGCCCCCAGGAGCTGACAGACCTGGGGAGTCAGGCAGGTAAACAGATGTTCTCTGTGCAGTGGGCTCTGAGCTGGGATGGAGGTGAAGGGGAAGTTCGGGGAGGACTCCAGTACAGCAAAAGGGGGGTCACTGAAAGCTCCCCAGAGAGGTGACATGTGAGCTGAATCATAAAAGAGGAGTTAGATTCATCTTAACCTGTTCAGTACTGAGTACTGAGGCATAACGTTGTGATTCTATTATTCATCCATCCATTCAAACTACCATTTAGTCGCTGCTACCACGTGCTGGACCCCAGTGAGCACTGGTGAGTCCCCAGCACATCACACCTGGGGATCTCCCCTCGTGCTTTCTGGAACTGCCTCACCCAGAAGTCATCTGCTTTCTGAGGCCAGCCTCAGACCCTGAAAGGACAGTCCTACTGTCTTGTACCACCTCACTGTGCTACCATATACCTGTGAGTCCCCCAAATTCACCTGACTCTCCCAATGGCCTATGTGTAACAAAAACACCACAACCTGAACTCCCCCAAATTGCCAGAGAATCCCTCCCTCCTCCAGGCATGGTAGGTTACACAAGGTCATATGGAAGATGCTCTGATGAAACTGCGAGATTGTGTGGAATTCATTGTGATGACAGCCAAGCCAGGACAGATAATCCTAGAGGAAGCATCAGAATTGACTTGAAAAGAATCCAGGATTCGGAGTATGACCTTGAATAAAACTTCAGTCCACTCCTGGACTGAGCATCAGCTCTGCAAAATTAATTGGCAACGCTGTCCTTATGACTGACAGGCTGGCAGTGGTTAATCATCTTAATATTTGCTCCAGGTTCCTAGGATGTGCACAGTGATTAAAGAGGGGTTTTAGAAACTGTGACTTGTTTGTCCTCTGTCCCCCAATTGTTTGCTAAATGATTCACCATAATTACAGGTCACATCTCCATGTTCTCCCACATAATATTTGCATAATATGGAAGGGAAATTGAAATTCCTAAAATATAAACACAGTGAGGTTGGGAGCAGGCTGAAAAATTCTAGAAGGCATCACATATGCGACCCGCCACTCCCAAGCTCCCATCTTATATATTGCCGTGATCTGTAGGTTAGCCTGAACAGCAGCGCACACAGAGCTGTGAAGCAGGATGAATCCATTGATAGTTAAGATGCAGGCACGTGACAGTAGAGCCAGGCAGGCGGTTAGCTTCAAGCCCTCCAGGATGGTATTGCCACACTGCCCCTGAGAGGAAGACAAGAAGCTGAGATACAGAAAGCCCGTCTGAGCCATCACGGGTCTTCCTGAGCCAAATACCCTGATCCATCCCCCAGGCTTCCTTGCACAGAGAACCAAGTCCTGGGCTTGCTCTCCTCTTCAGACAGGCACGAGGAGCGACAGCCTCATCCTCACCCTCCAACTTCCACTGTCACCCATCCCAGCCACTGCTGGGCTCAGAGAGGTCAGTTTATTGAGGTGGAGAGTAATGGGGAGCACCCAAGGCAGATGCTGGGGCTCCCAGATTCCCAGAAACCCCCATCCTGATCTCACTTGTCTTTCCCAGTCAGAACCAAGAGACAGTGACAGTAATTTCTGGTTTCAAACCTCAGAAATCCTAGATCCATGAAGGCCTAGAAGGTATTGGCATCTGGTCTGTTCTCTCACACACGGGGACTCAGAGGCCCAAGGAGCAGAGGGAATTTTCCAGCATCAAGTTAAGCCAGTTGCTTAGAAAAAGCAGGAGGTGGGTGCTTATGCTGTGCACCTCACCTGGAATGCTGCCCTCTGCCTGGACTGGGGGTTCTCTGAAGTCAGGGGCTGTCCCTAACTCCTCTGCCTCTCTAGAACCCAGCACAGTCCAGGCACAGAGGACATGCGCAGTGAACACAGTTTGAACTTCTCTGTTGACTCAAACCCTCCCATGTGCATCCCCACAGGCCCAGGCCAAGGGCCACCTCCTCTGGGGAGATGGCCCAGCCATGGTTGAGAAGGTGCCTGGGCTTAGAGCTGGCATCACCATTTCATACAAGCAAGTCTTCTGTGTGCTATTTTGGCTTTTTTCCAACCATGTAAATTGCTTGTGCAATAAGACTGGGAATTATGAGTTTATAGTCTCTGAATTCTTAATTGTGCCTGGCAGAGATATTTGTAGGATATCTATATGCAATGCTTCCTCAAAAGAGAGAGGAGAGAGACAGAGAACGAGAGAAGGAAAACAGAGGGACAGAGACTTAGAAAGACAAAGGCACTGGAAAGGAAGCAAGAAGAAAATTAAGCATTGCAGAGTCACTGCTGATGCTCAGTGGCCCACAAAGCAAAAGCGGAACCTCTGAGCAGGTAGGGCTCAGGGGTCAGAGTTAATGTGGCAGAAGAAAACATAGGCAAAAACCTCTTGAACATAAGCACGAGCAACTTTTTTTCTGGACACATCTTCCCGGGCAAGGGAAACAAAAGCAAAACGGAACAAGGGGACTACATCAAACTGAAAACCTCTGTACGGCAACTGTACAAATAAAACAGAAAGGGTTTTCTTTTTTACTACAGTATCGAAGAATATCTTCATACATGAGTTACCCGATTAGGGGTTAATGTCCAAAATATATAAAGAGCTCATATGACTTAACATCAAAAAACCCAAATAACCTATTTAGAAAACGGTCAGAGGACTTGAATAGATATTTTTCCGAAGAAGAAACACAAGCACATGAAAAGATGTTCTATGTCGCTAATCATCAGGGAAATGCCAATCAAAACCACAGTGAGATACCACCTCACAGCAGTCAGGGTGGCCACTATCCAAAAGACAAGAAGTAACAAAGAAAAAGGAACTGTTGATGAGGATGTGGAGAAAGGGGATCCCTCCTACACTTTGATGGGAATGTAAATTGGTGCAGTCGCTATGCAAAACAGTATGGAGGTTCCTCAGAAAACTCAAAATAGAAAACAGAAACACCATATGACTCAGTAACTCCACTTGCAGAAATTTACCCAAAGAAAACAAAATCTCTGATCCAAAAAGATATATGCAGTCCTATATTTATTGCCACATTATTTACAATAGCCAAGATATGGAAGCAACCAAAGTGTCCATCAGTAGATGAATGGATAAAGAAGATGTGGTACATATACACAATGGAATACTATTCAGCCATGAAAAAGAAAGAAATCCTGCCATTTGTGACAACACGGATGGAGCTAGAGGGTATTATACTCAGTGAAATAAGCCAGGTGGAGAAAGAAAAATACCGCATGATTTCACTTACATGTGGAATCTAAAAACAAAACAAAACAAAGTGAACAAAGCAGTAGTAGATTCATGGACACTGAGAAGGGACTGGTGGTTGCCATGGGAGAGGGTTGGGATGATAGGGGATACAGAGGTACAAACTCTCAATCATAATATAAATTAGTTATGAGGATGAAAGTACAGCATAGAGGATATAGTCAATAGTCCTGTAACATCTTTCTATGTTGACAGGTAGTAAGTACACTAGTTGGGGTGAGGGTTTAATAATGCATATAACTGTTGAATCACTACATTGTATACTTGAAACCAATATAATATTGTATATCAACTATACTTCAATAAAACAATTTTTTAAAAAGAGGTAAGATGGTACTTTCTTTAGTCTGGTCAGAGGAGAAAGTAAACATCATGACTCACTGTTGGTTTAAAATCAGCTCCTCCACCCCAAACCCAAAGCGCAGGACGAATGTTGATTCTATTAATCTTCCCTCCAGTGTGTGCTCTGGGCAACACCTCTGCATCCACACATTAGTCACTGGCTGTCATTTGCCTGCCGTGAAGGAACATGCTGTTAACTGGAGCTTCACAGCAAGAAGCTTTACATCAGGTCTGCAGAAGTATCCATGTGAGTCACAGTGGGGTGCCTGGCCTCTCCTGCAGACAAGCTACTTGGTTGACACATACAAGGGTTGGCCAGCCAAAGGATAATAAAGTCCGGAGAGACGGATCTTCCCCCACCCTTAGAAGACTCCTGCCTGGATGCGCAAATAAGGATCTCCAGGCTCCCAAGTGGGGCTTTGTGACAGCACTGATCTGACTGTACTTGGTGACACTGGGAACCACTGTGGGCCTGCTTGGCTCGCCAACAAGCCCGGCTGCTTAACCAGATCAGCAGGGCACCAACATTGAGGTCATCCCACTACTTTAGAGCTGCCTTCTACACCATCCTACCTCTTAACCTGGGGACAAGGGATCGAACTGCTCAGTTAGGCACACGCAGTATGGCCACTCAAACCTCCGTACCTTCGCCTCTCTTCTTCCTTCCTAGGAATGTCTTTCTACCCTGGGGAAAGCCTGGGGACTCCCAGGTATCTTTCAGGACCCTAGGCAGAATCATCCACCACTCCTCTGCACCCCAGAGGTGCATTAAGCTGTCAACTGTGAGGACAGAGTCTGTATGACAGACGCTGTTTGATGGCCCAGTAGTCCCAGCACTCCCCATGCCCCACTGCACAGCAGAATGGAATTTGAGGAACTGGTTCCAAGTCCAGGGATGGACATGTACTCATAGAGGCTATTGCAGTAGCCTCATCATTAGTATGCTTGGCCATGAACCCAGGGCTCAGCCAGGCGGTGCACGGCATGGCCCTGAGGAGGTCATTGGTTCAGGGACAAGCAAGCGAGCTGGTCCAATCAGAAGGTAGGCAAGAGCTTTGCCTGAAGCATTGATGGGAATGATCTCTTGAGTTCTGTGCTTCTCTCCACCCCCCACTGGCCATGGATGAGGAAGAACATTGGCCCAGGGGCTCCTTGACTATGAGGAAATCCAGTTCCGGCGTGTGTCCAGCACTGTGGATGCCAGAAGAGAGAGAGGGGAGAAAGTGCACCCTTGATGACACCATGGCAGCCCAGTCCTCGGCATCCGGCCCTGGCTCTCTGATTCAGCCGGCACGGTGTTTCCTCACTGCGTGAGCTGGTCCGGGTTGCACTGTCGGCCACTCATAGCTGGAATCCATGAACTGGCACATGGTAGTCACCTCTGCATCCCTGAGCCCTGCACCCTGGGGGAAACAGGGCAGCTGCTCAGAAATGAAAGTGTTAGCATTGGGTGCTCAAGTCCTGTTGCTCATTAAGGAAAGGAATGAGTAAGGAAGAGGAGAGACATCAGCTGAGTGCAGTGAGTCCATTGCCCAAGGTTGAGATGGAAAAAGGGCAGGTGCAACCATCTCACGAGATTCGCCAATAGAGCCAGCACTCACCCTGGGCCTCCCTGGCTCCAAATGCCCGGCTTTTCTCTACCCTCAGTCCCGCCTGGTGGCCCTGATTCCATGGAGGGCATTATTGCATGTATTCCATATTTAAGGTGTTTTATCAGGAAATGCTCTTAAAGGTGTATTTTAATAATGGCCCAAATAATATTATTTCATATTCTTCTTTGTGCATCAACATTATGTAAAAATAAAAACTGTTATCTCAACAAAACAACTGGTCCTATCTCTCCATGGCCTCTGCTGATCATTATCCATGTGCCAAGATTGTTTTGTGTCTTTGTAGTCAATAGTCAATATCTCTTCCTGCTTCCAAAGTTGTTTTGTTTTTTTTTTTGCTTGACTCTTTCGTTGACAGGCAGCTCTCTCCTTGTTTGCAGAATCATTACAGTACCATTTAAACGTCTGCATCCCGCTCCGCCATGGTAGCAGCCTGACTGTGCCGCCTGTGATGGCTGGGCACTGGAATACTCCCTCTGTATTGATGGAAGAGCCACTCAAGAGGCTGGCAGGCCAGTACTTGGCTTTAATGACTGCCAGAGGGAGGAATGAGAAGTGGGGCTCCTGGGTCCTGGCCACCCTTCGGCTTCCATCAGGGTATATTTATTTGCAAAGGACTGAAACCCACTCGAGCTGGCAAAAGTAAAGAAAGGTGAGTTTAGTACAGGAACAGAGCAGGGCCCTTGGGAGCCGAGAGACAGCCAGCCTCAGGGAAGCAGCCAGGTCTACCCCAGCTATGTCTCTGTTTCCCTCCCCCTCTTCCTCTCTTATCTCTCTGCTAGTCTGCCTCTCTTTATCTTCCTGCCTGTCTCTGTCTCTCTATCTCTGTGTCTATCTCTGCTTCTCTTTCTCTGTGTGTCTCTCTCCTCTTCACACTGCATCTATCTGTCTCTCTGTCTCTGTCTCCCCCTATCTCTGTCTCCTTTTCTCTCTATCTCTTGACAGTCCCCATTACCACCAGCCCCCAAGTCCACACTGTCCTTCTGGTCCAGTGCCTATCAATTGGCCTTTAGCTGATATCCCCAGGGGATTGTGCTCATCTGGGGCCAGATGTGGAGTGAGAGGTGTTATGTTATAAACCTGCCCACTGACTTCTGTTTCCTCAAGTAGGACTAAAGGTAGGGCAGTTTCCTTCAAAGGCAGGCCTCTTCAACCTTGTTAAACAGTGCCTCCATAGTAAGCTCTCTGTCACTGAATGTATGCAAGGTGAAAAATATCAACTGTGCTTAGCTGATGTTACTTGAGCATTAACTGTATGCTAGGCATAGTTTAAGCCCTTTACATGAGTTAACTGCGGACCATCCACAATATCCCTAAGATGAGAAGACTGAAGCACAAAAGCTCTGGACCAGACAGCTGGTGTTCAGTACTCGAGAAATGCCAGTCGAAATGAGCACCACTTTACATTCATCAGACTGGCAGGGTGAGGACAGTGGGTGATATAAGGGCAGGCCTGCATGTGAGCAAAGTGGTGTGGAATTTGGAAGAGCCTTTCTGTAGCGCAGCAGCCTGAAGCTGTCAACAGCTCTGCAATTCCACCTTCCAGGTCAAACCCCAGAGGAATTCTCCACAGCTAGCGAGGGAGGCACATTCAAAGATGTTCGTGGCACTGTTGTTTACAGGGGCAGAGGAATGAAAGTAGCCTAGCCCCCCATCCTTAGGGATTGGGAAAGAAAATGGGGGGCACGCATCTGCAGAGCAGTCAGTGCGGTTTCTAAACCAGAATGTGGAGGGGAAAATGTGAAGAAAATGGAATCTATTATCCATTTTATAATTAATACACATATATTTCCAAAACAATGCTGTATGACTTCCTTGAGGCATGCAATACCAATAAATGCCTAGAAGGAGACATACTACATGGGAATGACGTATGTGAAAGGGGAGGGCCATTGGACTGGGAATAATTGGGATAAAGAGGGAATAAAAATTGAAGTGAAATTAAACAATGCCAGAAATCACTTTAAAAACCCAACTTGGAAGGGCTCTGAGAGTCTCTGGGATGGTACGATCTCTGTGACCCAGGAGACCCTGTCCATCTAAGGCCTGTCTGTGTCTCAGGCCTTCCCTCCTCGCCTGAGGGTGGCATCTCCAAATCTATCTGTTAGGCTTGGTGCTGCCTCAGATTTTTTCTGTGCTTTTACCTATGTTTGGAATATTTAACAAACACTTAGAAACCTACTTCATATTTAGGAAAAGATGGAAGCAGCTCATCTTTCACATTTTATTTCTCCGCCAAGTCTGGTGGGAGTAGGAGCCTAAAAACTGAGTGGGAAAATGAAACCATATGAAAAAGCATCTCCAGAGTGCTTTGGCTGCTAACACCCAAGGGACCCCTAACACTGCGAGGAACATCGCTTGGGGATGCACCCTGGCTCTTCCCCCATGAGGCAAAGGCTGGCCCTGCCCCTGGCGCCACGGCATGGTACCAACACAGTCCGCACCTGGGCCTGAGCCCGCATCGCACCTGGTGGGAGCTGAGGCCCAGAGAGGGGGTGGGGGCTGCAGTGGTTTGAATGGTGACCCCCTCCCTAAAAGATATGTCCACCTAGACCCTATGAATGTGACCTTATTTGGAAAAAGGGTCTTTGAAGAGGTCATTAAGTTAAGGATCTTGAGATAAGAACATCCTGAAGCTGGGGGCCCAAAATGCAACAATAACTGTCCTTTGAAGAAAAGAGAAGGGAAGAGAGGTCCATGTGAAGATGGAGACAGAGACTGGAGTGACGTGTTTTTGTGCCCTGAAAGGCCAAAGACGGATGCTGGGAGAGGCATGGGTGATGGTCCCTTGGAGCTGCCAGAAGGAGCCAGCCGTGCAGACCCCTGGGTTTTGGGCTTCCAGCACCTGGGACTGTGAGACAGTACACTTCCTTTGGTTAAGCCACTCAGGTTGTGAAACTTTGCTACATCTGCCCCAGAAACCTGACATAGAGGTTCGTCCATCAACAGGTCGCCCTGACTGCCTGTTATCCTCCGTGCCAGGGGCTGGTGATTCCAACCAGGTGACACCAAGGGCCTGACCACAAGAATTGTTCAAGTTAAAGGCATGAGTCAGATGCATGAGTGACAAAGTGAGACCCCCAGGCCTTGAGACATGAGAGAGCGGGGGTGGGCCCAGACCAGAGGGATCGGAGGTCTTCACAGAGGCGGCAATACCCGGGCAGAGATCCCACATAAGTGAAGTCTTAACGTATTTGTCCTTTTGTGTCTGCCTTACTTCATTAGCATAATGTCCTCAAGGTTTATCCACGCAGAATGCGTCAGAATTACTTTTTTTAAATTAATTATTTAGTTATTTAATTATTTAATTAATTTTGCCATCATAAATGTACAATTCAATGAACAACATTATGGTTACTAGTCAGAATTACTTTTTGACGGCTGCCTAATATCCCATTGCATGGGCGCACGGCATTCAGCTTATCCACTCATTTGCTGACGGACAGCAGGTTGCTTCCACCTCTTGGTCATTGTGAGTAATGCTGCTACGAATATGGGCATGCAAACCATTATTATAGCAAACACCTCTGAAGAACTCTGAACCTAGCCCAAAGGAAAAAGAGGCCTTTTGGACATCGACCTACACTTAGGGTCACTGTTTCTCAAAGCCTGGTCTGAAGACTTCTCTGCTTCGGAACTGCCCAGGTCCAGGCTAAGGAAGCCATGCCCAAGCCTTAAATCTGACATTCTGACCCAGACTTCTGATGGGTGAGGCCTGGGTGCTGATGTGCTAATCAGTCCCCAGGGAATCCTGTGCACCTGAAGTTTGAGAATCGGGCATGCAAATTCCCAGGAGATGGGAGGACAGTTTCCGGCTACTTCTTAGACTGGCCACTGCTACCTTTAGCAGGCAGCCTACTCCCACACCAAGAAACAGGCTTTTTGATCCTGGGCCCAAAAACTGGAAAAACTGAACATTGGAGTGTGTACAGCGTGGACCCCAGAGTCCTCTGTTTAAACAGAAAGCCCCCAATGTTAGGAAAGAGCCTCCCTACACAGGATAAATCATCAACCCATGACCGTGGATTAATTTATCCAAAGAAAAAAATGCCACCTTAAAATAGTGATTCTTACCCTTTTTTAGGGTACAGACTCTTCTGAGACCCTGATGAAACAGTAACTCTGTCCCCTGGGAAATGCACATGCCACCATATGCCCACAGGTAACAGCGGTTGTGGACAGTCACGGTCTGGGAAGGCTACCTGGACAGCAGAGGGCAAAACGGGGACAAACGGTCTCCCGAGTCAGTCCCTTCTTCCGAGTGTGGCTCTCATCCCACTGCTGTAAGGACCCCACCATCTGCGGACCACATCCAACCTTCAGCCTGGCCTTGTGAGACTCTGCTGGCCGAGAGACCCTGAGCTGTCACCCACCTCCCCGCAGTGTCTCCCAGGAGGGCTTGCAGGTCTCCTTCTGGCCCCACAGCCACTCCATTTCCACTGGTCTCTGTTCAAAGGGCAAATTCCCTGGAAAGGGAGCCCTGACTGAGGCTGGTCCTAATACCAGTGCAGAGCGTTGCCAGATTTTCCTAGTGTTAGGACCTTGACACTGACGGATGGCAGGAAGGATAGAAGGCATCTGCCTAATTCCACTTGTTTATGGCCCCATGAATGATGCTGCAAGAGACATCTCTGTCCACGTGAGCTACCACGCGGGTGGCCTCCTTTCCATGGGATATGTTCTTAGGAATGGGATCCCTAGGTGAAGGTTCACATGAATTTTTAATTTTAACATATGTTGGCAGATCACTTCTCTGAAAGGTTGTAACAACACATGCTTCCACCCACAGCCTAGAAGAGGGCCTTTCCCCAGGTGTCCTGTGACAACAGTTTCCACTCTTTTCAGTCTTGCCAAGCTTTGGGGGATAAAGTGATATAACATGGTAACTAATTTGCATGTTCTTGAATGCCAGTGAACTCCATATAACTTCTGGCCATTTGGCTCTGCTGTTACACACGCTGCTTTCTCATAGAGGCAGCCTTTGTTCCCTTGTGTTGTTTGTTCTTGTCAAATTTTTAAGCACTGTGTACATACAGACAGTTCCTGACTTACAATGATTCGACTTATGATCCTTCAACTTTGTGATAGTGTGAAAACAATACACCTCAAGGAGAAACCCTATTTCAAATTTTGAATTTGGATCTTTTCCCAGACTAGCGACGTGCAGTATGATCCTCTCCCAGGGCTGGGCAGAGCAGCAGGCCACAGGCCCCGGCCAGCCCCACGATCACGAGGGTCAGCTGCTGCACCGACAGCCCTTCTGCGCCCACACAACCATTCTCACTTCAGTACCACAGTCAATTATATGAGTCAACACTGTGTTATAAAAGACGGGGTCCACCATGACCAACATCTCTAACTTGTGTTTTTGCTGAGAGATCACATTTTTCAGTCCCAGCGAATCTTATTTGTATTACTACTGAATCACTTTGTGTCAATCTTTCCTTTTAAAATTCAAGTCTGTCTCCACCTGGCTTCTATTTCACTGGTCATTTGCCCTAATTATCATGACTCACCTCTCCTAGATATGTTATTTGTTATCATCTCTTTAGAGATTCGGTTTCATTTGATTATTAATGGGTCCTAAGCAGCAGAAGTACCTTAGGTGAGAAGGTAGAACTGTTGTAGGCCAACCGGCTGCCCCTGCTAAGGCTGCCAGCTCCGGACTCTCCCTGTCCCAAGTCCTCACATGCCAGCCTGGCACCAAGGGCGGGGAAATTAGCCCATTGTCTCAAGAGATCTTTAGCCCAAGGGGACCAGGCTCATGGGTATAGGCAAATGCCCCCTTTTCTTTCA
Organism: Manis javanica; assembly: GCF_040802235.1. Classification (NCBI taxonomy): domain Eukaryota; kingdom Metazoa; phylum Chordata; class Mammalia; order Pholidota; family Manidae; genus Manis; species Manis javanica. The sequence continues at coordinate 8,816,457 of NC_133163.1, read as the reverse complement.
CCCTTCCAAAGCCCTCAAATCTCTGAGCACAAAGTTCTTCCCAGTGCTCACGCTGGAACTCCCTGAAGGTGGTCTCTGGGTCCTTGTTCAATCCTACAGGAGACAGGAGGAAACACTTGTAATGGCCGCAAAGCCTGGGGCCCCATACAGAGTGCCCGCTATCTGCTACAGCAGGCACCATGCTTCTGGGCAGTATCTCATTTTATCCCCCCACCAGCCGCAGAATTGCATACATTTATCCCCAGTTGTCTTAGCTCCAGCTACCATAATAAAATACCACAGACTGAGTGACTTAAACAACAGACATTTATTTTGCACAGTTCTGAAGGCTGCAAGTCCACGATCAAGGTGCTGGCTGATTCAGTGCCTGGTGAGAGCTCTCTTCCTAGCGTGCCCCCAGTTGTCTTCCTTCTGTGACCCCACGTGGGGAGAGGGAGAGCTCTGGGGCCTCTTCCTCTTTGTACAAGGGCACTGACCCATTGCAGGGGCCCCACCCACATGACCTCACCTAAACCTCATTCTGTGCCCACCTCCAAACACATCACGTTTCAGGGTAGGGTTTCAATAAGTGAATTTGGGGGTGGGGAGCACAGACCTGAAATCCATAACACTAATTACAGGTGATAAAACAGTTATAGATGAGAAACCAAGTAGATTAAATATTTTGCTCAAAGTCCAACAGCCAGAAATGGCAGTGATGAGATTGAAACAGAGGCTTCCCTTATTCCAAGGGTCATGATCTTTGTACTACATCACACTGAGCATGAACATTCTTTTTTAAAGTTTTCTTTAAAAAAAACCATCCATTCTGTCCAGGGGTGTCTAGTTATTTTATAAGGCTCTAAAACATTTGCTTCTCCCTGTGGTGACACTATTTGGGATGAACTTGCTATCCCTGAGCAGGGGGGGAATTCATTTTCCTCTTCTAGAATCTGCCAGAACTAAGAATAGGCCAGGGACGATCTGTGTATTTAATGACACTCCGAGCTGGGAGCGCCAGCCTGGTGGAGCATCACCTTGTCTAATGGGATAAGATCAGAGATGGGAGGCAGAGAGCCACCCGAGGTCTCTGCTATGCCTCAGCAAGCAAGGGCATCACCTAGGCTTGCCTCTCTGAGATGCTAGACAGGCACACACACATGTGCATGCACACAAATACATACCTGCACATACATGCATGTAAATACATACATGTATGCATGCACTCAAATACACAAATGCACATGTACATACAACTTACACACACACAATGCACAGCTTAATCCCTCCTCCAACTTGAATGTATGCTGGACTCTTATCAAACAGCTTTAACATGGGACTAAAGAAATAGAACTTCCCAGTTAACGCCTTTGTATTAAAAAAACTCCTGATTTTTTAATTTTCATGGGCAGCTTTATGCCAGCAATGAAGGAAATGAGGAGAGGAAACATTGGCCAGGATCCCTCTGATGCAGCCTCATACTCTGTCTTCATTCTTCCCTATTCCTCTGCATCCCTTGAATGAAGACATATTTTTGCAAAGCTCCAATCCCTCTTCACTTAAGTCTTTTCCTGTGTTGCAGATTATTTTCAGAGTTATTGCTGCTGTCAGCCAGTGTTTATTCCACTGAGTGAAATATCCTCATTTGTTTTGTGGTGTAAATATCCCTACTGTTGTACCTTTTTAGTTGTTTGCAAATTTTTGCCACCACAAATATCAGCACAGGGGACATTTTCATGAAGAGGGGTTCTATTCTTCTGGGAGTATTTCCTGAGGATGGATGGATGGGTCTCTGGATGGGTGATGGGAGAGGTTGGGCTGAAGCTGTGTTTTATGAGCATTATCATTGTCACCTCGCTGCTCATAGGAAAATAAGAAGCTGAGAGACAGGCTGAGCTGTGAGTGTCTAGGCAGCCTCACTGGCACTCAGGGGAGCCTTGCTTTTATCTCCTATATATTAGACTTCTGCAAACAATTTTGTTTCAATAAAGATTGGCACTTCTAAACATATGTCTGAAAATCATATGTTAAAATTATTCTAAAGAATATTCCTATCCACCTCCCATTTGCTCATTAATTCATATTTTCATGTATTTAATCATTCATTCAGCATTTTTTGAAGATCCATTATATGCTAGGCTAGACAGCAAAGGTAAAAATATGAACATAAATATATGAACAGTGAGTTTCTGCTTTATAGGCCCCACAGTTTAGTAGGGGTGAGAGAGAGACTCCCAAATACTGGTCATGATGAGGAAAGCTCATAAGGCAATAGGACATTATCTCTTTTAATTCTCACAAGAGCCTTCTGGGCATTACCTGCAATTTTCCTATTTTACAGATGAGGATACTGAGGCTTAGTAACAAGTTCAAGATCAAATAGCTAATAAGTGCCACATGAGACTCAAAAACAATGTCTCTGCCCAGAGTATGTGTTCTCTACCACCATGCAGTCCTGCATCTCTTAGGGAGAAGATGGCTCAAACCTGTGACAACTACTGCACAGTATAAACCATTGACTACATGTAAGAGCCTCAAGAGAAAGGGGAATGAGTTGGAGATGCCCAGAGTGGGTAAGTGGCTTCAGAAAAATTGCACAGCTAAGGCAGGAGAGAGCAGAGGCTGGAGTCTCCTTGACTCCTGGGCCCGTACTCCCACCTCATCAGCAAAAGACAGGTCCCTGGCTTTTCACCTCCAGATGTGGTGGGAGGAGAACTGTGGAGGCTCCTGCGACACAGCATGCTGCCCAGGGCAAGGGCAGTAGAAGCCACAACAAGGGGAAATTTCCCTGACAAGCGATGATGGACATGTGGGATTTTAAACACTGCAAATCCTCTCTGGCTCTTTGAAAAACTGGGTCAGCTCTGGATGCTGAACGCCCTCTTTGCCTGGAGTTTTCTACCTGGAACAGTATTTCACGCACCATGGATGTCATTACTGCCCCAGAAGGGACTGAACGGTCTGACAATGCTCCCCAAAGTTAATAGCCAAAATTATGCAAAATCTGAAGGAAATGAGAATCAGGGGAATGTCCCTCCCTCCACACCACCCTCCTTCCCTCTGGCACTGAAGTTCTGAGACATGAAAGCATAACTACTTCAATGTGAACCCCATTGCCCCAGCACATGATGAAGGGGTGCATTTGAGAGATGAAAGAAAGTCATGGGAGGCTTCTTTGGCTTGGCTTTCTCCATGCTACAGATGTCAGGGAAGGTTCCACTTGGAGGGCAGGAAGGATCCTCAAACTGTGGGTCAGGATACCTGGGATCTAGCTGCCAACTCAGAATGTGACCTTGAGCCTGCCCCTTCCCTTTCTCTCCATGATTCTGTGGAGAAACAGAACCAATAAGATTTACATATAGTGGTGGTGGTGGGATGGTGGTGGTGGTGGGATGGTGGTGGTGGTGGGATGGTGGAGATGGGGTGGGATGGTGGAGGTGGTGGGATAGTGGAGATGGGGTGGGATGGTGGTGATGGGGTGGGATGGTGGTGGCGGGATGGTGGTTGTGGTGATGGGGTCAGATGGTGGTGGTGGGATGGTGGTGATGGGGGGTGGGATGGTGGTGGTGGTGGGATGGCGGTGTGGTGGGATGGTGGTGATGGGGTGGTGCTGTGGTGGGATGGTGGTGTGGTGGGATGGTGGAGGTGGTCGGATGGTGGAGGTGTTGGGATGGTGGTGGTGGTGGGATGGTGGTGGTGATGGGGTCGGATGGTGGTGGTGGGATGATAGTGATGGTGGTGGGGTGGTGGTGGTGGGGTGGTGGTGGTGGTGGGATGGTGGAGGTGGTTGGAATGTGGTGGTGTGGGATGGTGGTGATGGGAGGTGGGGTGGTGGTGGTGGTGAGATAGTGGTGATGGGATGGTGGTGTGGTGGGATGGGGGTGTGGTGGGATGGTGGTGGCAGTGGTGTTGTAATGATAGTGATGGGTCAAGGATGGAACAATGAAGAGTCAACATACTCATGGATATTATGAAAAGATATGAGCTCATACAGAAAAAAAGGGGGGAAATAGTCCAGAAATCTGGAGCCTTGTAGGGATAAAAAAGCCAACTGTTTCTAGATCCAAAACAAGAAGAAATGGAATCAAAAGAGGCTTTAAGGTACAAAGTCCTGCCAAATTTCCCAGTATAGATCAAATTCGCAGCAAAGATCAGAGCACGGTTGTGGCTGCCAGCCTACTGCTCGAGCTAAGCTCAGTGGGGCCTCCGTTAGGCTGAAGGGGGTATAGGTAAGGAACTGAAGAAATAATGCAGATTGGAAACTAGTTTCAAACAAGCTGTAGGTGTAGTTACAGGTGCATGGACCCAGTGGGAGCAAATATATCAGAAATGTGCTATTTCTGAGGGTTATATTACCAAAGGAACCCACAGCCAGCCTGAGCAAGCCTTTCACTGTTCCAGTCTCAAGACCATACTTATACCAACATGCTGGAACATCAAGTGGGGCAAAGAGCCAAGCTGATTCCTCAGTGACCAATTTGCATGCTACCAAGAAGTTTCACTAAAAAGAAAGAATGCCACCCACCCCAGAGGATAGAACCAGGACTAAGGGAGAAACATGAACAAGAGGGCATCTCCCAGAGAGTGACGGCTAATGTGGCCCCTCCCTGGCCCCAAGGGTAAGGCTTGGGCAGTGTCCTCACACTAGGATTTCAGAATCACGCTGGACAGAGAACTGCTGTGCATCTCCCATCCTTTTTTCCTCCAAATGGGAGTGCTTAAATGAAGTCATATTTTCCAAGTTCCATCATTATGCATTAGGACTGGAGTTGGCAAGTGACTTGTTTTTACCTGCTCAGAGATTTCTGGACCAAAAGGAGCCATCCATGTAGGCCTGATGGGAAGATGATCAGACATCATCTGAAAATCCTGGATTTGAAATTGAATATAGCAACTGGAAGTGATTTTGGAGGAAGGGTTATGGAAGCTGCGTGTTGGTACCAGGATTTCTGGAACGTCTTCCTACCAGTCTGCAGGTTTTGATTAGACTCATCTTTATCTGCTTTTTTTCTGAGATGTGAGAGAGGGGCTGGAGGACTCACTGATGCCTCCTCTCCACTTTCTCACTCCAGACCTTCAGGAAGCTGTGTGGCCCGGACTCTCCTATGAAGGCCCTTCTCCCACTGCTCATCCCACCGGGAAACAGTGATGGGTACACAGGAAATTATCTGAGATAGTCAGCCTGGGGGACAGCTCACTTCTTGGGTACCCAGCCCTGCAGAGAGCCAGCCTCTTGGACCGTCCCTCTCCATACAGACAGCTTTGTTCCAGTGCATTTGGGCCAGCGGAGTCTTAGCCTTCCTGGCACAGGGAGCTCTTCGAGGAGCATCCATTCCCCATTCTAAGGATGTCTTTTCCCACACTTAGGGACCACAGGGTTTTGAGCTTTATGCACGGAAGCCTGAAGGTTTATGTCCTTCCCACCTCTGATAGTTAGGAGTGTGGAAACCACAGGGACAAGATCCAGTCTCAGCTCCACAGAGCACCCGGGTCAGAATCTGGGCTCTGCACCTGCTGTATCTGAGTTGAAACCCTTACCCATTTCTGTGCAAGGCAGTTCCCCTTGAAACCAGCCATCAGCCACCAGGAAAACAGGACTTGCTCACTCTTCCCCAAGGAAACTCTGGCTTTTGAAAATGCAAAATCATCTAACTTGGCCAGCAGTTCTTAACCTGCCTTCACTTGCAGGAGGATATTCAAAGTCCTCTAAAGCTCAAAAATGGGCCTCTTAGGGATTAGAATGTCTCACCTAGAGGGGGGTGGAAATAACTTCACACATTAGGCCCTTTGTTAAATATGTAATAAATCCTCTGAAGACTTTCCTAATGACGCCAGCTTTGGCCATCTTCATGGTTAAGGACACGACTTTGAAGCTATTGAAAGACTCAGAATTGTAGCATTTCAGTAGTAGAGGAGCCCTTAGAGATCACCTAGCTATGGCCTATGGGAGTGTCTCCTAAGGGGCCACAGGGACCCCAAAGCCATACTGATTCCTCTAACTACTTCAAACAACCGATTCACCTTGATCTGCTTTATATCATGCAGAGACACATAAGGCTCTTTGGAGGCACGATTTAGCTACCAACACAATTAAATGATCTCATTCCAATACCCTGAAGTTTACTTATGGAGAAACTAAAACCAGATTGGCCTCTAGGAAAAAGTAGGTCGTATATTTTAGGTTCACTTTATTTTATATTTTTTATTTATTATAAATACCATTCATTTATATATAAATTTTTAAACACTGTTATTTTAAAGAAAAACCAGTTTTCACTGCACTCTTCACTCCCACATAGGGTCACAACGAGGTCTGAGGTTCCCTGCGGCACCAGGTTGTCTCATTCCTGCACTTTCCCACACTTCTTCCTCTGTCTGGAACACCCTCCCTCAATGCCCTTCCACACCTCCCCATGCTCCAGACTCGCCTGATGCACACCTGTCTGCTTTTCCAAACCGGGCTCTCTCTGTGCTCTTGGCTGGAAGTGACCACCCTTTCCTGGTGAGCATGGGGAGCCTTCTGCACACCAAGCTCTCATAGGTCCTATTGATGCAGCTCATCTGTATCCCTTCTCAGCTGTGAGCTCCCTAAGCCCAAGGTCCCTGCTCCGTGGTCTCTGTAGCCCTCACACCAGATTATGTCATTTGGAGTTATTTACCAGTCTTGGCTTGCATGTCTTTTGCTTTAAAATGAGGAGCCCTTGTGCCTTGAAGGTTCCTAGTGCACCGAGGAGCCATGTAGTGAGAGGAGCGGGCGCTGCACTGGCCCTCCAGAGGGGCAACCAACCGCCGCCTGACAGGTCTCCCTGCTCTAAACTAGGTTTTTGTCCTTGAAAAGAAGGGAACCTAAGCAACACACTTCTGAATAACATATAGTCAAAGAATAACTCTCAAGATAAATTTTAAAATAGTTTGAATTAAATGAAAATACAACTTCCCAAATTTATGGGATGTAGCAAAAGCAGTGCTTAGAGGGAAATTTGTAGCACTGAATGCATATATTAGGAAAAAAGAAAGATCCAGTATCAGCACTCTACATTTTAACTGTAGGAAACAAGACAAGGAAGAACAAATGAAATCCAAAGTGAACAGAAGAAAAGAAATTAATAAGAATTAGAGCAGAAATCACTAAAATTGAAAATAGGAAATCAAGAAAGAAAACCAATGAAACCAAAAGTTGTTTCTTTTTAAAGATCAATAAAATTGATAAGCTGCTACCCAACTAAGAAAAAAAGAGAAAGAACACAAGTCACTAATATCAGAAATGTAAGAGGGAACATTGCTACAGGACGTAAAAACATTAAAAGGATAATAAAGGAATACTATGAACTCTAGGCTCACACATCTGATAACCTAGATGAGAGGGACCAATTCCTTGAAATACACAATCTGTCAGAACTCATACAATATGAAACTGAATCGATAATTATTAACCTGCCAAAATAGAGAGCATCATGTCCAGATGGATTCACTGGTAAATTCTACCAAACACTTAAGGAAGAAATTTCACCAGTTCTCTACAATCTCATTCAATGGATGGAAGCAAAAGACATACTTCCCAATTCATTCTAGGCGACCACCATGACCCTAAAACCCAAACCAGACAAAGACATTGCAAGAAAAGAAAACTACAGACCAACACGTCTCATGAATATAGATGCAAAAATCCCCAAGAAAATATTAGCAAATTAAATCTGACAATATATTAAAAGAATTATAGAGCAAAACCAAGTGGGATTTATCCCAGGTATGCAAGGCTGGTTCAATATTTGAAAAAGAGCCTAGGAAGATTGAGATCAGCCTTGGCAATGTGGCTGGCAATGTAAATTTCAGGAAGTTGGCCTCTTGCTTTTTGTCACACATGCCTATATTTATACCATTAAACATTTTATTCATTTTATAACATTAAATTCCTGAGCTGAGATCACAAGAAATTCCACAGGATGGTTCAACAGGGGCCAGCTGGAACATAAATCTAGTATAGATAACATAAATCTAGAACATAAATGTTAGTTTACTGAGTACCCACTCTGCCAGGCACTTCATAAATATGTGTCCAGTCACCCCAGCAGCTCATCATGGTTGAGGTTCCCACTTTTACACAGGAGGAATTTGAAGTTCAGAGACGTTAAGTGACTGGCCCAAGATTCACAGTAAATAACAGAGGTGGGACTTGAGCCCAGGTTTGTTGGATTCAAAAGCTTGTGGTGTTTTATCTCTGGTTTAGCTTTGCAGCTGCTGCGTTGTCCCTTCCCTGTTAGAAGCCACTTCTACACCAGTCCAATTTCACTCAGCCGTCATTGTCATCACTGTCCCACTGCCTACCATGTGCCAGGCACTGCAGTAGCCATCAAGGGTCTGGGATGGTGCTCGGCAGGACCAGGTTCTACAGGGCTGATGAGCTAAGCTAGAGGCTGGACTTTATCCTGTGACCAGCGGTCATGCTTCACTGCAAATCTGAATCCCCCAGGAGTCAATTACATGAAGGGCATTGGGCCCACACCATCCCCTCTGGCTCAGCAGGACTGGGCAGGGGCCTGGGAGTCTGCATGTTTGACAGGCAGCCTGGTGATCCCCATGTATGTGGTCCTGGGAGCCCTGCCTGCTACCGGAGAGGTAGAACCTGTGTTCAGCACCCTGACCCAGCCCCACCCTGGTTAACAAAGACAAGATCCAACTGTACCACAGAGCTGCAGTACATTGGTGGCGTCCACACCATCATCCCATAAAATTAAGATTAGGGGCCTCCTCCAAGAAAATAAGGGCTCAGCTTATGCTATGGCCTCACTCACAGATGAGGCTCGGAGAGGGAGAAGCTCACATGCAGTGGCACGTGGTGTTGGCCAATGGCAGAGCTGGAGTTAGAAGCTACGCTGTTTCCCTGCTCACACTGCTGTGGCCAAGGCCACATCTCCTCAAGATTGTGATTGCAGAGAAGTCATCTCCGGCTCTCAGCTAATGAGCAAGGCCCAGGACTGTCAGCTGACGGAGCCCCTGCTGCTCATCCTGCAGATTTTAATGGAATGAAGCGCTCTTGGGAGCCAGTGGAATGAATTTGTGGTGATGTCAATACCAGAGCTGTGACAACAGAGCTGAGGTCCTTCTCCCAAGCCTGGAATCCTGGCACAAAAGAGTTATGGGTTATTGCTGAGAAAAATGTAATCAAAGAATTTATAAATGCAAGTGCCGTAGCTTATGTAAAGGCATGCTGGACCCTCACTGATGGTCAAGCTTCGGGTCTCTGGAGACTAACAGAAATGCTTCTGGAGCTTCTGTCAGAGCCCTTGCAGCAACAGGCAACTTTTGATTTAAGACCGACTATTCTGCGTGGGCACTGTGGGAGCAGAGCTCCATTTCCTCCTCCACCAGACCCTTTGGCATAGATCTCTACACCCTCGACAGCAGAAAGAGACCTCTCTTCCACCACTCTAGCCAGGAGCTGGGGAGCGTCTAGCTCTGCCAATTTCAGAGTTAATTTTGTTCAGAGAAAGCGATCTGTTGGGGGACCCTAGCCAGTTAGGAGAGGCCCATTTCTTATTCAGTAGAGCCCCCTGCTGGCCACATCGGAATCGTGCTGGTACTGCCAAAACTGGACCTTCCGTCACAAGTTCCCAAGTTTAGATGATCAGATGTTCACTTGTGAAATCACATGCCATTCAAGTCCATAGAGAGGAAGGTGGCTTATTCCCTATGGGAAGAGATTTAATTAGATTCCATGTCACACATTACACTGGTATGAATTCAAGATGATGCCTCTCCAATGGGTTTCAACCCCGGGCAAGTTCATTCTTGATTCGGTGAGACCAAAAATTGACAATGGAACGTTCTGGGGGTGAAAGGGTTTATACCCAACTTTATTCTTACCATAGCAGGTCAAGTACTAGAATCCCATCCACATCAGGGCAAGTCTGCATGCAGCAAGCTGGTCTCTGCCTCCAGGCCTCTCTGTCCCCACAGTCGTCTCAGCCTCTGTCCTAGGCACTGATGCCACTCCAGCCTCTGCTCTCCTGCACCGTGCAGCCCAGAGCACTGGGCGGAGCTCTTTATATAGAGTCAGTAATAACGTATTGCTCACACGTGTGTAGTGAGCAAGCCAACCAGGGCCAGGTGAGAATCCCGCCATAGGAACTTTCATTTTCTCTACAGATGAATTGTAGTTACATAAAATATTTTTGACTACTAAAAGAAGGAGAAAATATGGGTATACAATGATTCATGGTGAAAAGTACTTTATAAATGTGAAACTAAAATAAGATTTAATAAAGTTTAACATTAATAGATTTGACAAGAAGAAATAAGTTATTCCTCATGGCAGTTGTCTTAGAATGAAACAGACATAGGATGGAGATTTTTGTGCAGGTTTTTTTGGGGAAAATTCTCACATTGACACCTCTTGGGGAGCAGGTGAGAGAATCAAAACTGGCAGAAAAGAAAGTTGAACTGAAGTGCAATTGCAACAGAGCTTGACCACACAGGGAATTCTAGAACAGGGATAGTGCCTCCAGCTGTTCTGAGTCAAGGCAGAGAACTCGCACTTCTGTGACTGAGTGTGGACCGGCCATTGGATGCCCTAGGGAGTTAGTTCCCAGGGAGGGACTCAGCTGTGAGCCACCCATTAGCAGCCACCACTCCTGGCAGCTGAGGAAATGCATGCCTCTGTCCTTCAGTGGGAATATTCACACTATACCATCTACTACACCAGTATTTGTGCCCTTTTTATCCTCCTCCTGCCAACAATGATTGATATTTTGAAATTGTTGCCAGTTTCACAGGTAAAAACTTGAATATTGTTTTAATCTGTGAAGGCACCTGTTGTTCACAAAGTCACTGATTTTTTTCCCTCATATTTTGTGATATATGTAGTCAAATCTTTGCTCCTTTTTCTACTGACTAAACTTGACTTCTCTATAAATTGAGAGTTTGGATAATAGCCCACCTACAAAGGTAACTAGGGAGCCAATTTTGAGTTGAAGGCTTGTCTTCTCTGTAATCATAATTATAAAACTTTAAATGTATTCTTAAGAACAGAAAAACTTTACATCCTAATTTATTCTTAGTCTCCATTCCATCCAGATATATTTCATTTTGGTTCTGTTCTCTTCCTTTTCCTTAAAAGCTTCCAAGCAGCAACCTTGATTAATGTTTCCTGTCAACTGCAAAAATGATAATCAAGTTCTTTTGAGAGAAATTTATCTTCTGGCAAAAGGCACTTAGCTCCATTTTTAGTTGTTCCAAAAGCTAGATACAATTACCTAGTCTTTCATATTCCAAAAAGTATACATGTGCACTAGCCTCTAATAACAGGCCCTATTTTTTAAAAAAATGATCAACCTCTTAGGGAAAAACTCATCACATTGGCACGGCATGAAACTTTTCTATATAATGAATGTATATTTCACATGTTGGCATAGTGAAAGCATTTGAAGAAATTTATTGTTAAAAAAGACTTGGTGAGGCTAAAACTTTGAAAATCACCTCTCTCCAAGTAAAAGACAAAAGACAATTCGAGGTAGAAATAGTGAAGCTTCTTATTGTTCACGTCCATTTCACAATTATTGACAGTGCTTTCCAGAAGGCACCAGGCTAAGCTTGGGTGATTTGTGTTCATATTTATTTCTCAGTACAGTATTCAAGGTTTTTCATGCTCTTGCTCAACCTACCATTTCTAGACCATTCTCCAGCCACACCCACCACCCTTTAAGGTGCAGCCACAGAGAACCCAGAGATGGTCCCAGAACGCCCCTGTCTTCCACCCCTTCCACCCCTATATTTGTTGATGATATTGTTGCTCATATCATCGCTCTCTACACAGTGAACTGTCACTCAGACCTTGAGCTGCAGCTCAAATCTACAATATGCTAAGGTTTCACTGCCCTGCATCCCCAACCGAAGGCTCCCTTCCTTCTCTAGGATCCCACAGCGCTTTGTACAATACCAGCTATAGTCCTTTGGTAGTTCTTGACACTCATTCTCTCTCACTACCTACGAGGCCACAAGTCCTGTGAGTGAATGAGCCATGCCCTCCAAATTGTCACTGTGTAGCCGGTAAACATCCTTAACAAAAGTCTGAGTTAGCAGATGAGTACATCTGGAAAGTAATTTGTAGTTTGCACAATGTTCTCACACACTTGAAGCAATCTAGTCAGCTCTGCAGGCTTGGTACTGTTTTATCCCACTTTTTGTTAGAAATAAAGAAGGAAAGAGAGAGAGGGGAAATTAAACAAGTTCTTACCTCAAGGGATTTTTCAAGTTAATATAAGCCCTTGACAGAAATAGACAAACAGCTAGTATAAGCCCTTGGCAGAAATAGAAACCTAAATAAGACGCTGCAGAATCAGTCTTGGAGTTCAAGAGGTAAAAGAGATTAATCCAATTTCAGGGAACAATAACATTCATTTTGATTTTTCTTGTTAGAAAAATCCTAGCAATAACTTAAACACACCACACAGGGGCAGAAGAAGCTCATTATAATTATGATTTAATATCCCTCAATTAGTTTACCCCTTTTTATAATTCTACATTGGGTGGGGACACAGAAGGACCATTAGGTTCCTCATGTTTATTGAGTGCCTACGATATGCCAGAAAGTTTACATGAAGTGAGTCAGTTCATTCTCAGTACAATTAGGGATTCTTGCCTGCCTCCCAAAGCCCTCCAGTCTCCCCACCCCTACTCGCTCCTTAACCCCAGAGGAGATGTGAGTTGTCCAAGGTCACACGTATGGTTAGCAATGGAGTTGGGATTCAAACCAAAGTTTGTTTTTATTCATTTCTTAATACCTTTTCACACTTTTGAGACTGCACAAGTGATATAGACTATGTTCTCATGGTTAATAGGACATTTAAGATAAAACATATCTTACCCTTGACTCCTACCCAAACCCCCTCCTCTCCCAAAATACAGCTGCTTCTATCAGTTTGCTGCTGCTTTTTCCAGACTTTGGCCTGTGCACTTATATATTTATTTGAACACAAATGAGTTCATACTAAACTATTATTTCATTGCTGTGACATATTTATTGACTTGAAGGGTATCTTATAATGACATTCTATTTGAAATTTGATGATGTATAGGATTTATGCAAAATAATCCTCTGAGGTGGAAGGAAATGATACAAAATGAGAGGGGTCTTGTATCTGATGGTTGTTGTAGCTGAGTGATGTGGTCATTGTATTGCAATTTTCCATACTAAAAAAGACTTAGCTATTCACAGACTTCCAGTCTCCTCTTAGTATGTAGGATAATGGAAAGAGCATTGCTTCCACTTTTACGACAACAACAAAATGTCAGTTTATAAATTCATAACTTTTCTTGAGCCCTCACAGAGCTGAGGTCAGAGAATAACCGATTATTGTCACAGGGCAATGAACACTGTCACCTCCACGGTGCTGGTGAAAACTCATTGTAGCAGGGGCAGGGGAACAAAAATATGCCCTCTGCTTTGGGGAAAGGTGCATGGTCACTGTCCAGTGGCCAGAATGAGGCAGGTATTAGTGGGATGCAGGCAGACAGAGCTCAAGGCCCTGCTAAGCTACAGTCAGGGTCAAGGCTCCACGGTAAACAAGAAGCCACATCCTGGACATCTGGGAAAATTCAGCCCGAGGAACAAGGGAGTGTCCGGACCTCATCTCAGCCCCAGCATCCGGTACAGCAACACTCCCAGCCATTGGTGTGGACTTAGTCCTTTCGAGAAGCTTGGAAATCCTAGACACTGGCACCCTCCCTTGGAGTCCTGCCTAATTAGCAGGAGCCTTTCATTTCACTCCTCATCAAAATCTTTGCTGGCACCTCCTGATTAGCAGGATCTTTTCTTCTTTTACTCTTTCATTACAACTTGCCGGTGGCTCTGTACTCTCGTCTGCTGGCTTCATTCCTTGTTGCCTCTGAGACACGATCCCAGGTAAAAGGGGATCGGTAACAAGAGCCGCAGTTGCGGGCGGGCAGGATGACTGAGAAGTCCCACCTCCGCAGTCCAAAGCTTCTTCTAAAACTGAGGCTCAATCAAAACAAAAAAAATTGCCTCCCTGGCCCCCACTAGAGGGATGACTTTGTGCACAGTCACATGGGGCCTGTGCCAGAGGGTCCTGCACTTGGTCTGACACTCTGTTGTTGCTGTCTTAAAAGGTTCAATAATTTTTGACCATAGGGTCCCACATTTTCATTGTTCACTAGGCCCTTCAAATTGTGTAGTCAATTCTGCCACTAGATTAACAAGGATCAGGTAACAAGTAACTGGTAGAAGAAAGGAATATCTATATTTGAGTTCTTATCTTAGTGGTTGTCCTGGGAGTTACAATTAAAATATTAATAATCTAGTTCAAATTAATATGAACTTAATTTTAACAGTACATAAAATCTTTGCTCCTAGATAGTTCACCCCCTACTTTGTGCTACCATACAAATTACATCTGTATATATTTTGTGCTTATAAACATAGATTTATAACTTTTAATTTATGCAGGTTTTTCAAATCAGATATAAGGGAAAAGATGAGTGTATTTATGAAAAGTACACTTTTTCCATCCTTTACATTTACTATGCAGTTACCTTTACCATGCCTCTCATTTTGTCATGTGGACATGCGGATTCAGGTAACTGTCTGGTCTTCTTTCTTTTCAGCCAATGGGATTCCCTTTACTACTTCTAGTAAAGATAGTAAGATAGTTAAGTTGGATGACATAAAAATTAGGAACCTTTGCGCTGCAAATAATACCATCAAGAAAGTGAAAAGACAACCCACAGAATGGGAGAAAATATGTGCAAACCATGTATCTGAGAAGGGACCAGATACATAAAGAGCTGTTAACATTCAACAATATGATAACACCCCAATTTGAAAATGAGCAAAGGGCGTGAATAAACATTTCTCCAATGAAGATACACAAATGGCCAATAAACACATGAAAAAATGCTAACATCATTAGCCATTAAGTAAGTACAAGTCACAATGAGGTAACATTTCAGGTTCACAAGGATGACTAGAATTACAAAACATAAAACAGCAAGTGTTGGTAAGGATGTGGAGAAATTGGAACTCTCAAATGTTCTGGTGGAAACATAAAATGATACAGCCCCTTTGGAAAACAGTTCAGCAGCTCCAAAAAGTTAAATACATGGGTCCCATAAAAGCCAACAATTCCACCCCAAAAGAATTGAAAGCAAATAGCTATATAAAAATCTGTACATAAATGTCTATGGACATTTACATACCAGAAAGTGAAAACACTCAAATATCCATCAATTAATGGGTAACAAAATGTGGCATATCTGTACAATGGAATATTTTCAGCCATAAAAAGAAATGAAGTAGTGATGCATGCTACAACACCGATGAACCTTCAGAACATCACGCTAGGTAAAGGAAGCCAGTCACCGGTGCCACATAGTGTGTGACTCCATTTATATGAAATGTCCTGAATAGGCAAATCCATAGAAATAGGAAATAGATTAGTAGTTGCCACAAGCTGAGAGAAGGAAAAAATTGGGAGTAAGTGCTATTAAATATGGGGTTTCTTATCAATGTGACAAAAATGTTCTGGAATTACATAGCAGTTATGGTTGCATAATTCTGTGAATATACCGAATTGTACATGTTAATATGCTAACATTTTTAAAAATTTTAATTGAATTATACCTCAATTTTTAAAAATTGTACATGAATGTTTATAGTGGCTAATTTGTAATTCCCTAAAAAGAAGAAGAAAAAGTAAAAGGAGAAGAAGAAATAAAAAGAAACAACCTCGAGTCCATCAAATAGGGGAATAGATAAATAAACCGGTGCATGCATGCAGTGAAAACTCCTCAGCAATAAAGAGAATGAGCCATTGAGACACACAAGGACGTGGTTGTATCTCAAATGCATTACACTGAGTGAAAGTACCAGACTCAGAGGTCTACCTACGATATAACTCAATTTCTGTGATATTCTTGCATAGACAAAAGTATAGGGCTGGACAACAGCTCAGTGGTTGCCTGTGACTGGGGAAGGGGGTGTGGGTGATCACAGAGGAGCATGGCTGGGGGTCTTTTGGGAGTAGATGAACTCTTCTATGTCTTGATAGTGTTGTTTACATGACTGCCTGTGTTTGTCAAAACTTACAGAATTGTACACAAAAAAGGATAAATTTGATTTTCTATCTTTTATACATTAATACAAATGTGGATAGTTTTTCCTTTAATTAGAAATCTTGCATGTCAGCACTGAGAATATCACCTCATTTTCAGAGTGCGGCATAGCATCCACACTTCAGACATACTAGCTCATTTGTCCATTCCTTAATCAATGGTCACCGAGGTAGTTTCTTTCCTCTCCCCTGCTCTCCTTTCCTTTTCATTGCACGTCATCCTATAACTGCATTGTTTTCAAAATATTCCTGTGTTTCTTTCCTTACGCAGTATATTTTTATTTCTCTAAGACATACATCTACAAATGGAGTTTCTAGGTCACGTCTTACCTTTAGTCTTACCCTGTGCAGAGAACCTAGACAACCCTCAGGGATTCTTCTGCGGGGGGCAGCCCGGGACCTCTCCTCCACGGCCCAGTATGGGTTGCGTACTGAGCACCCCTCCTTGGTTTCATTTCTAAGGGTTGGTTGGTTGTTTATTCAAAGACGGGTCTCCAGGATCATTGCCCCTTTGGATTGAATCGTCTGATTTATAGCTCTTTGTGGCTTGTTTATCTTGCATTCTGACAATCCTCTCCTTCAGAAGGTGGCTAACAGGTGGCTAATTAGATTCTAAAGCTACATGGGATTTTTTTGCAACAGTCCTGATACTTATATGCAACGCTAGATAGCCTTTGTCACCACAGTTGATGGCTTTACTGTGTACGGATGATTCATGCAGGGTTTCTCGTGTCTGATCAGAAATCCCTGGGAAGCTTTGGTTTCCCAAGGGGATATAAATATCATTTGTTCTTGTTTTGCTTTTTTACCTTGAGCTGGCCACGGAGTCCTGAAACTAGGAGGGACCCGCTACATCCCTAGGGAGCAGCCATTACTCACTGTGGGATACTCAGCGTCAAGCACAGGGTCAGGCACGTAGTAGGCGTGCAGTCAATGTTGAATATACAATCCCTCTAGGTCACGTGGCCTAATCTAGCCAGTCTGTGGGAGAATTTACACGCACAAGCTTTGGAGTCAGCCATCATCTGCTGTAACTCTGTAACTCCAACATCTCTTTCTCCAACCCAGGATTCTTTTCTGAGCTCAGAAACTGCTTGTCTGTCTGCCTACCAGCACCTCAACAACAGCATACTTCAAAATACAACCTTAGCTTCTTCCCTTCTCCGGTGTCATCACCTCAAGAAATGGCAAAGCCACCCACTGGGTTGGCCAAACCAGAGACCTGGGCATCACCACTTCAGGTCACTCCTCCACACCCTTGTCACAGTGTATGACGGTCGCGTGCTCCATCGCCGGGCGGGCCCACTGACTATGAACTCTTTCAGTGCAACAGACACAACTGTGTTCTTAAACATTTTTGTCTCCAGAGGTTACTCTAATTCCTCTTAGATAAGTAATAATAATATACTAGTTGGAAGAGGAAGATAGGAGAAGGAAGAGGGAAAGAGTACGAAGAAAGGGGAGGAGGAGGAAGGGAAAAGAGGGGAAGGGGGGAGGGGGAGAAGAAAGCTCTCGAATATTTACTGCATGGGTGGATGGATGACAGAGCAGGGTTTTGCATCTCCGCTTGGCCACTTAATAATCACGGGAATGTGATGGTCAGTGGTGCTCCTAATGGATTCAGTTCACTCCTTCCTCTGGGTATCTGGTAGGATCCCTGCGACTGGATGGAGACGCGTAGCTACTTTTCATCAGGGAGTTGTGGGCAGAAGAAAGCTGTATCGCTTTTGTCTCAGAGCAGGGTGAGGTCCCTCTCCAGGGTTCCTTTCCCTCTGGCATGGAGACCGTCAGCATTAAAGATGGCAGCAACTCCGTCAGCCTGGGTCTGTGATGTGATAAGCACACGCTACTATGAAGATGTAGCATGAATGAGAAATAATAACCTTGTTCTTTCAAGCCACTGAAACTTTGCATCTGTTTGTTACTTCAGCATGACCTAGCCTACATGCAGTCTCAGTGAGGTGGTTGACCTTTATGAGCCTCAGTTTCCTTTTCTATACAGTGGGAATCATAATACCACCATAAGGATGGAATAAGGCAATTCTATATGTACATAACGCAGTGCCGCCCCTGCTCTGCCCCTCCAGGACCTCCTCTCCAGGACTTGCCAATCCCCTGGGTTACCTGCTGGAAAGCCAATCAAAGTCCCTTTCATTACAGGCTCCTCCAAACCCCTCTGAAGTTTTAATACTCCTCCCCCTCAGGCCCAGTTAGCTTCTGATTCTGTCCTACCTGATTCTTTCCTCTGCCCCCAGCCAGATGATTTTATTTGCTTTTGTACAGAAACTAACTTTTATATCACCCTGCATTTTTCCAGACTGTTGTTTACAATAAACTCCTTTTGTGTCAAGTCCTGCAGGGTTTAGATTTTCCTGCACAAAGAAAACTTTTGGAACTTAAACAAGATACTTGCTTTCACAATTGATTGAAATCTTGGCTTGCATGACTGTTGTTTTGGCTGTTAGTAGAAAAATCATGTACTTAAACTCAATAGACAACTTTGTTCTCTCGGAGAACAGTCATTCCCCTGAGGCCATAAGCCCCAGCTGCCCAGTCTACTCTGAGTGGTGGGAAGATTATAGGGTAAAAGTAATTACCTACAATGAAAAAAAATATATATCAGTATTTCGAAATGTTATCCTCCCATCCTTTTGGCCCTATAAAGATAAATAATGTCAGTTTCCACATCTTTGTAATGGACAGTGTGAGCCTCATGCCTGAACTAAGATGTTCGATTTTGATCAATCTTAACAACAGCACATACATTTCTGATTCTGTTTTCAATTATTGGAATAAAACTTAAATGTAGTAAAATCTACATTTGATCCATTGACTTATTTTTTCCTGTAAGTATTAGGATGTGCTAGAGACATGACTGCAAGGAGCAGAAATGTTCTCAGGGGAGCTCAAATACAAATGGGCTTAGTGAAATGTCCAAGGAAGTTCATGGATATCAGGTGCAGGAATGCCTGAAGCTGGGAATATGCCAGCCTCCTCCTGCCATTGCTAGGGTGCAGATCTGGAGGGGCGGGAGACAGGCTCTTGGACCCTGGGGTCAAGGACACCACCAAGGGATGGTGTGGTACAAGGTGGGAGGAGCCTGGACCCAAGTGACTTTGCAGAGTAAAGCTCAGTAAACCAACTTGGACAGTTTTGTAAGAGAGATTACCCTTCAGTCCTGTGTAAGCCACAGGTATTTTGTTTATCTACCTTAACAGCTGAACTTGCCCCCTAATATTAGACTCCCCATCCCCCCTACTTCTAATGGAACCAGCTCTGTGTTTATCTCTCCCAGGCTATATGGTTTCTCTAATCTTGCTCTCTGCTTGCCTTCTGTGTTTCCTCTCAGTGGAAAATCATCCCAGCTCCCATGACTGATGCCCCAGCCCTCACATCTCAATGCCAAATTCCTAAGCCAAGGAGCATCTACAGGGCCCGCTGCCAGCCAGGCATCCAGGAAGTTACAGACAGGATCTCAAGGGCCCCTGGTGCCAGACCTGCCCCTTTTCAGAGCTGAGGATGAAGCAGGGTCTCTAAGCAAAGGAATGTGGGGAGGAAGGACATGATTAAAAAATCAAGAAGAGCAAAAGAACACAGTCCCCTGACTTTTTCTGCAGAACATGTACACCATTTGTGGAGCCCAGGATGATAGGATAGGAGACAAAGTAGAAATACTTCTTGAGAATTATGTATGAGCAATTCCCTTTAATTCATCATCTCGCTTTGACCTCACCACTCCCAAGGACACAGTTACTGTGATCACCTCCATTTACAGGAGAGAAAAGTACAGGTCAGAAAGGCAGAGTGCTGCGACCAGCCGATGAGATTGAGTGCCCACGTCAGGCACTCTCACCCACGGCTCTACATTGCCTTGGAAAGGCTGGAAGACCTCTAATCCAGCCCAACTGGAGAGAAGTCGCGGGTCCCTCAACCAGCGGCTGCACAGCAGGGTGAGACCCCAAGTCCCTTGACAGCGAGCTGGTGGTCTTTCCACCACACTAGGCTCCGATGAGGGTGTCTGGGGAACACACATGGAAGGATATTATGACTTCAGCTGTCTTTCTTGCTCCACATGCTACCTCTCAGTTTCAGTTTCCACTGTAGCAATTGAAAAATAGTTTTCAATTGAGTCCAAGTGGTATGATGTGGACCGGGCCCTCGGCCTCATTATCTTCTGCCTCATTAGCTGCAAAACATCCCCCCAGGGCCTCATCCTGATGCTTTGCAAGTCTTTCCCAGCGGGGAAGGGACAGACATGCTGTCCCCATTGGCAGGCCCAGGCAGGCATCCATGGTGATAATGCGCGCTCAGTAGGATGGAATGTATCAGTACTTCCCCCAAAGTCATGATTTTCATCTTGGAAAATAATTGCCTAATTAGTGTAATATCCATTATTGGAAATCAAGGTCACTGTCCTGGGGTTCTCTTCTCCTGCTTCTAGGCCTCCTGGAGTGTACAGTGCCAAGAAAAGGCAGGATGCCCACAGTCCCTGGTGTGCCCATCAGGTGGCAGGAAGCTCTTTGCAAAATAACGCAAGGTTGAACCTTTCTGGCAATGCTAGTGGCTCAAACATATATGCCCAAGCCCATCCCTGTCAGCTTGTTGATATCAAGGTTGGTTGACATGTGTGGAGTGTGAGACAAAAGCTCCCTATGGTAAAAACAAAGGTGGTAACAATTTTTGGTGCCTGGGCATTTGCCAGGGACATCTGTCCATAGGACACCCTGAATCAAAGCCCAGGAAGTGGGTCAAACAGGCCAGTCGTTTATGGACTCACTGTAAAGAACAAGGACCCAGAGCCCCATGAGTCAACTAAAAAGTAAGTCAATTAATTAGTAACCAAGAATAATAGAGAATAATAGCCTGTTTTATTGAGCATGTCCTGTGGGCAGCCACGGGCCAGGCACTTTTCCTGGATCATCTCATTCAACTTTCCTGACAGCTCTGTGCTGCACTGTCTCTGTTGTCACTTTATAAGTGAAACCCTTTGATTTCAGGTCCTGAGATGTTTCCACTGCCACACCCAGGGCTGGCTATGGTGATGCCACGTGTCAAATCTCAGCATCGAGTGTTTCTAGAATAGGGAAATTCCATGTGCCCTTGGATGGCCTTTTTCAACAGGAGAACCTCCTTTGGTCTAGTTGCCAAGCATAAACAGCCCCCCAACCCACGCCTGTAACACAAAATGCCACATTTTAAATAAAAATCAAATAAAAAATAGAATCAGATCCAGCTCTGAGTTTGTCTCATAAAGGTTTCCAAGAAGCCCAATATCTAACACTGGAGGACTTCTCTCCCCTCCTCCAGTTATTCCAGAAACCCCAAGGTTTACTTAGACCATAAAATTGAGGCCGAGACCTGGCTCTCTACTTTGTGGTTCCCGTGTTCACTGTCTCTGTCCGTGGTGGCCGTTTGTGGGGACAGAGCCTGGGTGCCTCTATCCGGGAACCTGCAAAAGCTAGTTCTCCAGTCTGAGGGCCACTCCATACCCTTCCTCTAGCTCAGAAATAAGCTACCCCTTCCTCTGCGGGAGGGACCAGCTTACTCATGAAACAGAAAAGCTAGTAAATCCTCATTGAGGAAAGAGAGCTCCCAGCTTGGAACTCAAAGCCTGGCTGCCCATCCTGCTGAGGCAGGGGAGGGGACAAGTCCTTTTTCACTCCTAATGAAGTGTCTTCAGTAGCCAAACAGGCTGGACACCAATTATTTCTCAGGCACTCCCCCTGTCACATCAGTTTTACCCATTGGGCTTCTTTGAACAAAGCACATCATAGCTAAAAATAAAATGGTTGCAACAACTGGAAAATGTTTGCATTTTACAGATAAGGGACCAAGCTTCCCCAGGGTGTCTAAGCTTCTAGAGAGACTCACCAGAGTTTCAGGTGTTGCCCCACTCTGGGTTCTAAAGTCCAGTGATTGGCAGATCTGGATTTCTAAACACCAGGCTCACTGAAGGACACTAGGGCTCCTTTGAAAAATGTCTGGTTCCCCTGGTGGGACAGGAGAAGCATGATATGTGATTGTATCTCAGAAGTAAGTGCTCAAAAAAAAAAAAAAGGACAAGAACATGTAAAAAGGACACAGAAACCAACCTAAAGGGGTTTCCAATGGACAGTCTGAAACAATGTAAGCATCAAAATAATGTAGTTGCTTTGGACTAAATTGTGTCCTCACAAAATTCATACCTTGAAGCCCCAAACCCCAATGCGATGGTATTTGAAGGTGAGGCTTTTGGGAGATAATCAGGGTTAGATGAGTTCATGAGGATGGGACACTCATGATGGGACTGGTGCCCTTATAAGAAGAGACACCAGAGAATGTGTGCTCTCTCTCTCTCTGTAACCCCTGTGGGAGGACATAGCTGGAAGCTTTGAATCAGAAAGCAGGTCCTCACCAGACACAGAATCTGCTGACACCTTGATCTTGTGCTGCCAGCCTCCAGAGCTGTGAGAAATAAATTTCTGTTGCTTATAAGCCACCATGTCTATGGGATTTTTTTGTAGCAGCCCAGACAGACTTAAGGAACATTCTATGAAATAAAAATGCCCAGGTCAAGAAAAATAAAGATAAGCTAATGAGCCATTCCAGACTAACAGGGATGGAAAAGCAATAAAAATTAAGTGCAATACTTACTCAACAAATTGGACCCTGGATTAGAATAAAAATGACTGAAAGGATATTATGAGACAATTGGTGAAATTTGAATAAATTCTATAGATTAAATAATAGTATTATATACATTATAAATTGTCTGATTTTGATCATTATACTGTAAGATGAATATTCTTGTTCTTAAAAATACGTAACTATGTATGGGTACAGATGCATGATATCTGCGATCTTTCCAATAGTTCAGAAAAATTAATAATTTGAATTTGTATATAGAGAAAGAATGACAAAGCACAAAATATCAATAACTGGTGAATCTGGGTGAAGAAGGTATGTGGAATTCTTTGTACTATTCTTACAACTTTTTAGTGTTTGAAATTATATGAAAATAAAGAACTGCCCAATAAAGTCCAAAGATCATTCTGTTCACCTTTACACACCCCTTATGAGAGGGGGAAAAGCTAAATTCAGTCAAACAGTGAAGATTTCCATACCTCGGTGGCTAAGTAGGTCTACATTGCTGTTGGGTTCGCACAGCTGTGGAAGTAGTACAGTTGGTGATGGGAGTTTTCAAGTCATTTACAGACAGTCGAAGGAGAAAGAATGCTGAAGTTCAAAGCATTACAAAAATCCCGGTGCTCCTTTGCTCCAACTACCCTCACCCCAAGAATCAGCTTGAATGCTTGTATGTCAGGACTTTTTCAACTGCAAATGACAGAAAATCAATTTACACTGCCTTAGCAAAAGAGAAGATGTATTGGCTCACTTAGTTACAAGTTGCAGGGCTGGGGAGTTCCAGCGCTCAAAGGGAGTTGTCATAAATCCGTCTCACTCTGTCTTTCCACTCGGATGACCTTTGCTTTCAGCCGGCCTTTCCCCTCCCAGGCGCAAGAGGCTGCCAGCAGCTCCAGGCTTGCCTTCCACCAACTTCGTGGCCTCAAGAGATAAGAAACCTCTTTTTTCCTAGTATTTCCAGAGAAAGCACTTGCTTGACTCTTCTGGGAATGTATCCTCTGATGGACTGTGGGATGTAATCGCAGATTGTCCAGGTCTGGATCATGGAGTGAACCCCAAAGCTGAGAAGTTGGGTGGTAGAGAAGTTGACAGCTGGTCCAACGACTCTGTGTGACAGCTGGGAAGGTTCTGGGGTATGGACTGCAGTATATCTTCTTTTTCACAGGGGATGCAATTCAACCCGTAACAGCATCCACACAAGGCCTGCTCCCAAGTTCTTGCTCACCTCCGCTCTCGGGTCTAGGAAACAGCGATTGCAATCACAGAGGAAAGCCAGGTGTGCACGTTCCAGAAGCTTCCAATGTAGGGACGCATTCAGTGAGGTCAGCGACTAACCTCCGAGGAGGGCTGGACCTGGACGCTCCCAGCTGGGAGATTCCGGAGGAGGGGCCTCAGCATCCACGGGAGGGATGGGCAGGGTACAGGCAGGAGGGACAGGGACAGGAGGGAGCAGTGGGTTCCAGGCAGAAGGGGAACTAGGGGCAAAGGCTGGGGGAGAGAGAACCTGTCTCATTTGTGTTCATCAAAACAGCTCAGAGTGGCCGGTGCAGAGACGTCAAAGGGGGAAATGGGAGGAAGGAAGCAGAGAGCGTGGCAGGGACAGGGCCGGTGGTGGGGGGTCCAGGGAGCCCTCATGCTCCATCCAGGGCGTTATGAGGGGCCATGGGAGAGCAGGCAGGGGCTGCAGGGGAGGCCCCTGATGTTAACTGAATCCTCACTGTCCTGTGAGGTGGGTGATGTGAACCCCACTTGACACAATGTAGCAACTGAGGCTTCCAGAAATCAAGTCAGCCAGATAGCCGCAGAGGCCGAACGCAGGCAGGCTCTGACCCTGGAAGTCCCCAGAGGCATATCTTACTCCTCTTTTGGACAGAGGCTGTGGCCGTGGACAGACCACCAGAATTCAAGTCCTGCCCTTCTGGTCATTAGTTGTGATTTTAAGGAAGCTGCTTCTCCTCCCCGAACAGCGACTCGAACATGCAGACGCAGCCCAGGCAGGACGGCTTTCAGGAGTGCCCAATGTGGGCACCAAGGGGCTCGGGGAATCGACATGTGGGAAACAGGAGCAGCCGGTGACCACACGATTGCCACCCCCAGCATTACAGTTGCTGGCCTTGTCACTAGGAGACAGTTGCATGTGCTGCCCTGGCAGGCCGAGCTGGAGGAAAAAGCATCTTCCTGTGTCACAGCCCTGCTGCCAGCCCCAGCGGACCCTCACGTCCCACCATTTCCTCCCAATGCAATCAGTGCTTTAATTAAAATGAGTTCCTGGGACTCTGGAGGTGCAGCTGACAAAGGAAGCAAAAGCAGCAATCACCTTCTGGGGGCAGCGCCTGGAGCTCTGGCAGCCGCCTATGAGGAGAAGCAAGTGTGGGTGGCATGGAAGGACTGAGCCGGGGCTTTGGGGAGAGGGAGTGAGAGACACAGGCAGATGGGCACGGCTTTCGGAGGCTCAGGCGCTCCACACCCCAGCTCCTGGTCAAGAACCCTGGTCTTGGCCTGGATGCCAGGGTGGAGTGGACGGTTGCCTTCCCCAGATGGTGAAATGAGCGTGGCTGGTTTTGAAATGCCTCCATTTTGTCTACTAGGAAAGCCAGGGACTCAGTTTGGTTAAAATTGTCGCCTGGCTAGAGCACGTTGTCTGTCTGCCTCTGCTCACCTGCCCCAAACCAGCCTATTCTTGAAGGCCACAAAGCTGGCCCAGACCCCTCCAGCCCTCCCACATCCCATCCCGGCAGCACAGAGCAGCTTTTTGTTCTGAACTGTGTCTGCCAGAGGTCTTCAACAGAAATAGAAGGCGAGCCACAGATGCAGCTTAGAATTTTTTGGTAGCCACATTTAAAAAGGCAAAAAAAGGAACAGGTGAAATGATCTCAATAATGTTTATTTGGCCCAATATATCATTTTGGCCCAATATATTGTCATTTCAACAGGTGATCAGTATTAAAAATCATCACTTTTTTTTATACTAAGCCTCCAAAATCCCATGCATGTTACACTTCTTTCTCAATTAATTCAGACTGGCCATATTTCAAGTTGCTCAATAACCACACATGGCCAGTGGCTCCTGTATTGGACAGTGTCGATCTGTACTGTTTCACATTCGGTGATGGCCTTGCCTCCATTTATGAACTTGGTATGTTTCCCTCCTGTGGAATTATGGTCAAGGGAGGGTGTATTCACCCTTCCAGGGAGCCTGGCACAGTGTCTGGCTCTTGGTAGGAGCTTAGTAATGGTTTGGGAATATGAGGTTCCTCTGCCCTCCTATTAAGAAATGCTGATGGACATGTGGGTCTCTAATTCCCTGAGCAATGGCCCAGGAATCCTGCTGTAGTTCCCCACTTCCTTCCCATGCTGCAGGACCCTGCACCAGTAAGGAAGCAGTGGGACCAACAGACGAGCTTCTAGTGTCTGGCATTCACTCATTTCAAGTATCAGCCCTGATGTGTGTGCAAAGGCAAAGGAAAGCAGGTAAGGCCATCAAGGGGGACAGGAGGGCATGTTTTGCTTCCTACATCCTCTTTCTTAATTTTACCCATTCATTCAACCATAAATGCTTATTAGCTCATTGGTTCGTGCATGCAGGAAACATTTCCAGAGCACTTCATTTAAGCCAGGCACTTGCTAGGTGCTGGCGCATTTCATGGATAAATAAGAAACCATATTACCTCTCTCCGTAATCCTCTGATGTACTCGTTCTAACAGAACAAACGTTTAAAGTAGAATTAACATAAGTAAATGAGAAATCCATGTATAAAATGATACCTTCCCTTCCCCCCATGGACTTCAACTATCTTTCCCTTTCTCCTTCCATTGACAGCACACCTACTATGTGCCAGGTACAGTGCTAGGTACTCTTCCCATCCCATTCAATGCCCCCCTCCTTTTTTACTGAGACAATATTATATTGGTCTCAGGTGGATAATATAGTGATTTGACAACTATATACATTACAGAATGTCACCATGATCAATACAGTTACAATACAAAGTTATTACAATATTATTGACTATATTCCCTATGCTGTACTTTTCATCCCCATGACTTACCTATTTTTATAACTAAGAGTTTGTACCTCTTAATCCCCTTCACCTATTTCACTCCCCCCACCATCCTCTCCTATGGCAACCATCAGTTTGTTCTCTGTATTTATGAGTCTGTTTCTCTTTTTTATTCATTTGTTTTGGTTTTTAGATTCCACATATAAGTGAAATCATATGGCATTTGTCTTTCTCTGTCTGACTTACTTTACTTAGCATAATACCCTCTAGGTCCATCCATGTCATTACAAACGTCAAGATTTCATTCTTTTGCGTGGCTGAATAATATTCCTCAGAATATATATACATGTCTTTTTATCCATTCTTTTATCAATGGACACTTAAGTAGTTTCCATATCTTGGCAATTGTAAATAATTCTGCAAATAAGGGATGCATTTATCTTTTCAAATTAGTATTTTGTTTTCTTCAGGTAAATACCCAAAATACCCAGGAGTGGAATTACTGGACCATATGGTATTTTTGGTTTGTTTGTGTTTTGAGAAAAATCCAGTTTTCCACAGTGGCAGCACCAATTTGCATTTTCACCAACAGTGCACATGAGTTCCCTTGTTTCCATTTCTTCACTAAAATGTGTTATTTCTTGTCTTTGTGACACTAGCCACTGGACTGGTGTGTCAATCTCCATTTTTAGAGATGAAAACCCCAGCTCAGCAGGGCACTGTGTGCCTGGTGTCTTCCAGCTAGCAAGTGGTAGTCAACATGCAAATACTATCTTCAGCCTCTGCCAGCAGGGAGCTTCAAACCACACTGTAGCTCCTTGTCACTGCTGTGGAGGATCTGCACAGCTTTCTCCACCCTTTCCAGGCACACAGTAGGTGCTCAGGAAATATGCTGAATGGATGAATGAAATACTTGTTAAATTAAAGTATAAATGAATGAATGAATGAATTCTTCCTCACTTTATAATGATTTGTTTTACTTTGGTCTTACTAAATCATAGGCTCCTCACAGGCAGGAACCATAGCATAGAAGACACGCAGGCTCTTGACTCAGTTGGGTCTGGGTTCAAATCCTGCCTCAGCCCATATTTGCTGAGTGACCTGAACAAGCTTCTTAACTTTGGGCTTGTGCCTGTGTGCAACACAGTGTAGGTGCTCAGGAAATCCGTCTAACAGAATGGAATTAAATTGCAAGTTCATAACAGAGTACTTGGAAGGTGTAGGGAGATGAAGGCTTAATTTCAGTTGGAAGATGAGCCAGCATCAGAATCATTGGAGAAGTGGGGGCTGTCCCGACTGCATGCCCCCCAGCCAGAGAATCTGATTCAGGAGGGATCTGCCTTTAACTAGGTCCCCTGGTGATCCAGATACTGGTGGTCTAGGGGTCACATTTTGAAAAAACTAGGGGAGGGAGGGTGGCCAGGGGGGTGGGGGAGACCTGTGGTGAATGATCAGAAAAAATGAGTTGACAGAGGAGGGGGCGTTGGGGCCAGGCCTCAAAGGACAGCAGGATTTCCTGTGTGTTTTGCTGTCCTCACTGCTGGCCTTGATTTTCTCTGCCTGCTCAAATGAGGGGTGGGTCCTAGGTCATCTCTGTCCCAGTGATGTGCCTTGAATAATTTATCAAGCTGCTCAGTTAGGAACTCATGAATTCTTAGATCCGTTTAAAGTCCTCCCAGGAAGGGAGGGTGTTCACTAGAGGGTCTCTGGCCTCCTGTTCTCTCCATCTGGATCCCAGATGAGGCACAATGACAAGGCCAGGCCTCCCTGCTGTGGCCTTCGGGCCAAGAGCCTTTCAAGGGACAGAATGTTCTTCCTCTCAGGATCCCACGTCCCTGCACACATGAATTATGTATGCAGCACTTGGCACAACAGCACTCTGGAGACTGTCCCTGGAACCCAGATCCCCTAAATGTGCCCTGCAAAAATGCATCCCCCTCTCCATCCCCACGCCAAGCTGCCAGGACCAAGAAATGCAGGTGGTCTGTGACCTGAGATGCTCAGGCCGTAACAGATTGCCTCTCCCAACAAGAAAACAAAATTAAAAATGGAGATACACCATGGACAAAATAAAATGAGGTGCTTTTTACTTTAAGGACAGATTACTTAAACTTCAGAAAGCCACATGGAGGAGGTGGCTTTTAACATGAAACCTGACATCAAAAGAAATATCTGGAAGAAGAGAGTTGCAAGCCGAAGGAAGAGCAAAGACTATGTCCCTGCAAGGGAACACACTAGGTGTGCCCTGGGAAAGAAAGAGCCCACTGTGGCCAGAGTACAGTGGGCTGAGAGCAGGTGTATAAGAGACAGGAGACTGAAGGATATTACTCCAGAATCTTCTGGTCCTTGTGAGGCCTTTGGGGGAAGCAACAAAGGCACCCCTTCCTCTGGACACACAGCCTCTTACCCACACACAGGATTCAACAAGAGGAACACGGCTGGATTTGAACCCCTACTCTCTTGTCTGCTAAGCATTCTTATGCAGTGTGCAACATGCAGAACTGTTCTAGGAGGACCTGGGTAGTGCCATTGTCTGTTGTGATGGAGCTGGTGGAAGGCGGCCAGGTTAAATATGAGATGCCATCTCAGAGAAGTTGCAAAGTAGACAGATATCCCTATCTGGAGCTCAGGACAGAAGTCTGGATATCCCCACTGGATTATTACACACCTGGCTGAGGTTGCCCAGGGAGAGCTATTAGTGGCATTGCTAATGTGAAGATCTGCCTACGAGGTGCTTACTAGTCAGTGAATGAGGCCAGCAAGGTGTCTGGGTATCAAAATTTAAGGAATCATTCACTCTCAGGGCCACACAAGTGCGGAGCTGACCCCTGAGAGTGCATGCCACCTTTACTTTCTGTCTTCATAAGTCTAGTCCTGGGCCTCAGAAATGCAATCAAGAAAGGATAGTCATTGGTTAGCCAGAGACGGGTAAGATTCCTCAAGGGAGGAACAATCTAAGACAGGCACAGTTGCAGGAGGGCCATCAGGTGAGAAAATGGGGATCAACAGAGGTGAGGCTTAGAACCTCCCCCCCTGTTCTGAGAGAAGTCTTCTGCATACGTGGATGTTTTATTGCCCTTGTCTAGCTTGGATTAACACATAGTCTACAGGCACACACATGATCATCTACATTTGCTCTCTTACAACACTAAACTATGTTTTCTACCTTTATCTTCTATCTACCTACCACTTCAGCATTTTATTAAAAATAATAATAATAAAGAGAGAAATGTGGTATCAACATATAAATCAAGTATAAAAATCAAATGAATATTCATATTTGAACTGACTGTTTATAGTCCATAATGCATGAGCAAAACCGAAAGCCTCTGTGATGACTGCCCTTGTAATGTTCACCATATAACTTATTCACTATGTAAGAATTTGTTCACCATGTAAGAACTTGTTCGTTATGCTTCAGAAGATTGGAGACTGATGAAAATTAGGCTTGGGGTGGATTAATGGTTGTGCATTGAGCATTGACCCCCTATACAGAATTTTATTCTGGTTAACAACCATTTGATCAATAAATATGAGAGATGCCCTCACAAAAAAAAAAAAAAAGTACACACTTCCAATTGTAAAATAAATAAGTAACTGGGATGTAATGTATAGCATAAGGAATATAGTCAAAATATTGTAACAACTTTGGTATGGTGATAGCTGGTACCTAGAATTATCATGTATATAAATGTTAAATCACTGTGTTGTACACCTGAAACTAATGTAATACTGTGTGTCAACTACCCTTCAATAAAAAAAAAAAAGAAGAAGAACCAAAGGGCTAAACATCTTAAAAAAAAAAGAAAGGAGAGTCATTACAGCCACAGTGCTGGCATAACTATACATCCATTTGGGAAGGAAAAAAAAAGAACCTCAACCTTCACTTCACACTATACATAAAAACAAAAATAGATCATAGACCCAAGCATTAAAGCTATAACTACTAAACTTCTGGGAGAAAAAAGAAAATCTTCATGACCTTAAGGTAGACAAAGTTTTTTTTAGACAGGACACAAAACGCATGAAACATAACAGAAAAAGAAAATCCATTGGATTTTATCAAAATGAAGAACTTTTCTTTAAAAAACATCATTAAGAAAATTTAAAAAGCCACAAACTGAGAGAAAATATGTGCAGTACATATGTCTGACATAGCATTTGTACTCAAAACACATAGGAACAGTTATAAGTAAATAATAAAAAGACAATTGGTTCAATTTTTTAAATGGATGAAAGATTGAAACCCTTTACAAACAAAAATATATGAATGGCCAATTATAAGCAGGTAAAAGAGATGTTCAACATTGTCAATCATTAGAGAAATACAAGCTTAAACCATAATGAAGTACCACTTTATGCCCACTAGAATGGCTTAAATTAAAAACCATGAAAATGCCATGTGTTGGTGAAAATATGAAGCACCTGGAATTCTCATACGCTATTGGTAGGAATGTAAAATGTACAAGCACTTTGTAAAACAGTTTGGCAATTTATGATAAGCATACAATTAAGCAATTCTATTCTGAGGTTTATATTCAAGAAAATGAAAACAAAACAGCTATACAAAGACTTGGACACAAATGTTCATAGGCACTGTATTCATAATAACCACAGACTTAGAAACATCCTCAGCGTCCATCAACAGGAGAATAGATAAAACAAACCGTGGGACATCCATACCTAAGAATGCTATTCAGCAATAAAAACGGAACTACCGATACATGCCACAACATGCTTGATTCTCAAAAACAGCATGCTGATGAAGGAAGCCAAAGAAAAGAGTACAATCTATATGGTTTCATCCGTAAAAAACTCCAGAGAAGACAAATCTCATCTGTAGATCAGAATCCTGATGAATATTTTCTTGAGGCTGGAGATGGGTGGAGCAGTTGAGTACAAAGAGACGAGAGGTAACTGTTAGAGGGCAACGGAATGCTTCACATTTTGATTGTAGTTCTGGGTACAAGGGTGTATAAATGTATCAAGATTCTTGGACCTATATATGTAAAATGGGTACATTTATGTAAATTACATGCACTAGAGTGATCTAAAAATACCTCAGTTCAAGTTTTTGTGGACGACCTTTCAAACCATCTTGTCCTTGTCACTCTGAATGTGGTAATATAAGAATGTTTTGTTTCTTCAAGGACATGGTGATTAAATAGTTCTGTTCACTGCCAGGCTATAATGGGCATTAAAAATGGACTCATGATTGATGGGGCCATGCCTACCCTTCTTTTAGAGATGAAGCCCAGAGAGGAGAGACTTGTCCGAGGACACACAGCTTGATGCATTGACCACAAGGGGTTGCTCAGGAAAGTGGATTTAAAAAAATAAAAACAAAGCAAGAAAACAGACAGACATCTTCCTTTTCTCTGTTTTAATTCAGACCTTTGTCCTGGAAGAGGTCTGGGTCCCCCTTGAGCAAGGCAGGCCTGCCACGCAAGTAATAGCCCAGGCCCTTTGTCTACAGAGCTCCTTTGAGATGAGATGTCTGCTCCAGGTCATCACACAGCAGCAAAGGTACAGGACCGTTCTTCAAACGGCGCCACCCAGGCAGATGTCCCCAGCTTCGTCACTGCTTGCCTGCCTCCTGGGCTCTCATGAGGAGCAATTGAAATGTGGGTGTCTGCTCACACCACTCCTATTGAGCCTCGCATTTCTGGTCAGTGTAATAAGGCAAGGTATGGAAATAACAAACAAACAAGACTGGAAAATAATAAACAAAATGGTCACTATTTGCAGGTGACATGACTATCTACATAACAAATCCCAAGGAATCTACAAAAAAAACTCCAAGAACTAATAGGTCACAGGCGTAACATACACAATCAATGCTTTTTCTATTTACAAGCAATGAATACATGGACACCAAAATTACAAGTGCAATACCATTTACAATTACTCAAAATAAACAAACAAAAATACTTAGGTGTAAACTTAATAAAACATGCCCAAGGCCTTGAATGCTGAAAACTACACATTTGAAAAAAATCAAAGAAGTTATAAATAAATGGAAAGACATACTGTCTTGCACAGATTGGAAGACTTGACATAGTAAAGATGTAATTTCTCCTAGGCTGATGCATAAATTTAACATAACTGGACCCCAGTAAGATTTTTTGTAGATACAGACCAGATTATCCTAAAATGCATATAGAAATGCAAGGGAACTAAAATAGCTAAGACACTTATGAAAATAAAAGAAACAAGGTAGGAGAAATCTGTCTACCCAATTTCAAGACTTACCATCTAGCTACAGTAAACAAAATTGCTATCAGCAAAGGGATAGACACATGGATCAATGGTGAAGAAATGGTGAAGAGCCCAGAAATGGACCAACTGGTTTTGACAAAGGAGTAAAAGCAGTTCAGTGGGAGAAAGATAGTCTTTTGGATGAATGGTCCACAGGCAAAATCTGAACCTCTACCTAAATCTCACACATGCTATAAAAAATTAACTCAAAATCGATTACACACTTGTATGTAAAACATGAAACTATAAATCTTTTAGAAGAAAATCTTCAGAATTGTGGGATAGGCAAAAGACTTCTTACACCTGACACCAAAAACACAATCCATGAAAGTAAATATGATAAAATGGACTTCACCACAATTTAAAACATTTGCTCTGTAAATAACCCTGTTAGGAAGTTGAAAGGACAAACTGTAGATGGTGAGAAACATTGCAAACCTCATGAATGATGGAGTAGTTTCTAAAGAATTCTCAAGACTCAACAGTAAAAATAAACACACAAACTAAACAATCTAATTAGAAACTGGGTAAAAGATATTAACAGACATTTGCCAAAAAGGATATACAGGCAGCAAATAAGCACTTGAAGATGTTCGACATCATTAGTCATTAGGGAAATGTAAATTAAAATCATAATTAAATATCACTACATACCTATCAAAATAGCTACAAAAAAAATAGGCAACACCAAATGCTGAGAAGGAAGTGGGGAAACCACTCATATATACAACTACCATATGACCCAGCAATTGAACTCCTTAGCATTTAACCCAGAGAAATTAAGACATGTTCACACAAAAATCTGTAGATAAATGAACCATATGAATGTTTATAACTACCTTATCTATAATAGCTTAAAACTGGAAATAACCCGGAAGTCCTTCAACAGGTGTGTATGTTTACAGGTAGTATTCCACACCATGGAATACTACTTGGCAATGAAAAGGAACCATTGATACACATGACATCCTGGGCAACTCTCCAGACAAATGGTGAGTGAAAAATCCCAGTCCCCAAATGTTACATACTGCGTGATTCCATTTATATAACATTCTTGAAATGATAAAATTATAGAAATGGAGAACAAGATTAATGGTTGTCAGAGGTTAAAGACTGAGTGGGGCAGGCGAGTAGATGAGACTGTAAAAGAGCAACATGAAGGATCCTTGTAATGATAAAAATGTTCTGAATTTATCTTCACCAATCAATATCAATTTATTGGTTGTGACATTGTACTGTAATTTTGCAAGATATTACTTTTAGGGGAAACTAAGTACAGCCTGCACTGGACTCCTGTCTTATTTCTTATAAACACATGTGAATGTACAATGATCTCAAAATAAAAAAATTAATTTAAAAAAGAATTCATGGAGTTTTCAGCAAAATGTTTGCAATATCTTTATATAAAAACATTAAAGAAGACCTAAGTGTTTAAAAAGATATGCCTTGTTCTTGAAGAGAAATATTCATTATCTTTAAGGTATCAATTATCCACAAATAGAACTATCATAGTTGTGAT
This sequence comes from Manis javanica, assembly GCF_040802235.1. Taxonomy (NCBI): domain Eukaryota; kingdom Metazoa; phylum Chordata; class Mammalia; order Pholidota; family Manidae; genus Manis; species Manis javanica. The sequence continues at coordinate 8,781,952 of NC_133163.1, read as the reverse complement.
CAAATCCAGACAGGTTATTGGGGGAGGCTGACAAGGCATTTTTTAAGTGTATCCAGAAGAGCATGGGGCCAAGAATAGCCAAGAGACTCCTAAAAGAGAAAAACTTATTATCATTAGCATGAGCTATAGTAACTGCATTATAGTATATAATAATATGTATATAATGGTAGGAGGCTATATAGTAACTGTATAATTCAAGGTTCTCTGGAGACAGATGAATAGGATATATACAATAATGTTACATATGAGAGCCAGAGGTAACGGTATAGATTCCTATCCAAGTCTGAAAGCCCAAAAACTAGGAACACCACGGGTGGGAAAAGACTGATGTGCAGCTGGGCACTCAGTGAATTCGACCTTCCTTCTCCTTTTTGTTCTCTTCAGACTCTCAAGAGATTGCATGGTGCTCACCCACACCCGAGAGGGTTATCTGCTTTGCTCAGCAGACCAATTCAAATGCTACTCTTCTGAAACACCCTCACAGACACACCCAGAAATAATATTTAACCATCTATCTGGGTGTCTGGATATAGGACACCCCAGGAGGAACAAGTAATACTCATTGAGACCTGTGGGCGGACACACACACGCGCGCGCGCGCGCACACACACACACACACACACACACACACACACACAGACACGCACACACCCCGTAGGCCCCTTCCTCCATCTCTGCTGTTCTCGCCTGAGCTAAGGCGTCTGCACGGTTTGGGCTACTTGTTTGAGGGAAGAAAAGATCGGAGCAGCAATAGAGCACCAGTTGGGCAAGTCGCACACTGTGCCATCTTACAAAGCGCCATTCACAGCTTAGTCTCTGTTATGTTACTAGCTGTGTTCGAGTTCACACTTATTTCAGACACTAAGTGCCAGACACACGATCTCATCTCACTCTAGGGTTCTGTGGTCTCCATTTCACAGACGAGGAAGCCCAGGCTGGGCTGCCCAAGCTGCACAGAGCAGCGCCGAGCTGGGATTTATGCTTTCTTCTGACAGTTTCAGAGCCGGGAGCACACCGCACTCCGGGCACAGGGTTATCACAGAAAGCGGGGTCACCCTGCCCGGGGTCCTCGGCCCCTGAGCAAGGCTCGCGAGCCCCCAGAAGCACAGCTCACCGCCCCCCGGAGGGTTCGCCTCCGGACCCCGGGGCGGGGCGCCAACAGCGCCCTCCTTGAGTCCCAGGCTGGTCCCTGCACCCACCAGCTGGGCGGCTCCGGGTCTCAGTTTCTTCAGCCAGCTGCAGGGAGGAGGCCGTGAGCACTCGGGGGCTCCGCCGGGCCCGCCCTCGGTGGGTGGGGCCGGGAGCGGTCACGTGAGGGGCTCCAGGTCCCCGTGCCCCGCCCCGCCCTGCTCCGGCCCGGCCTGAGTCCCCAGCCTGGAGCGCAGGGCGCAGAGCCTGCTGAGCGCGCTGCCACGCCGGGCAGCTGAGGCCAACGCCGCCGCGGGGTCCGCGGGGCCCTGTTCGCTGCTCGGCCCGCTCCGCGCCGGCTGCGCAGGCGGCTGAACTCGCAGCAGCAGCGGCAGCGAGGACTCGAGGGCGGGTAGCCACGGCAGCCGCCGCTGCAGCGACACCATGGATCTGTCCTTTATGGCCGCGCAGGTAACGGGGCGCCTTCCCCGCGCGCCTCGGCAGCCAAGTTGGGGGAGGTTCGGGCCACGGTCTTGCCCTTTCCGCAGAGGCTGGGCGTGCCGGGGGAGCAAGGGCCGGGCGGTGGTGCCCCCCCGGGATCTCTGCTCCGGCCCTTTGTTCCCAGCCGGGCATCCCCACCTCGCGCTCTCATCCCTCGGAGGCGTGAGCGCGGCTTCCAGGGGTGGGGCGGGCCATGCGCCCTGCACGCCGAGGGTCGACCCCTTCCCAGGCTGCGAGACGTCTGGGCCGTGCATATCGCCCCCTCCCTACCCATCCCACCCCGCCACCCCCTCCTGATACTCAGGACCCCCCAGAGCGGGGCAGCCCAGATCTGTGCAAACCGGAGTGGGCGGGCAAGCTCGCTCTTCCCCAGTCGGCATCTTCCCGAGCCGCCGGTGGATCTTTCACTTGCCGGTGATCTCGGGCGCTCCCCCTACCTCCCTTTTCTGCCCTTTGGCTGGAGACCACCGGCTCTGCAGCCGAGGCAAGGCGGTGAGACCCGATGTGTGACCAGCCGAGAGCTGAAGCGCAGAGATCGCTCTATTTTATTTATTCATTTTGCTTTGTGCTGAGTCTGTAACCAGGGCACAACCGTAACTCTTTTCTGGACACAAAACAGATTCCCACTGACCGGGAAAAACACGACCTCTCTCGGCTTGATCTTTGCTGCAGGAGAATTCCTTTGCGTCGGGAGGGTTGGGTGATCTGTATGTTTGTGGTCAACTCTCTTGAGCTAGAACAAAGGCAGAGACACCCGCTTTCTGGCGCTGTTTGTGGCTTTTCCGAGGATCCAGTGTGCGTGACTCACTGGCTGCAGGTTAGAGCCACATTTGATCAGGGAGAGTAAGTTGCTATGTACCAAATTCAGACCTCGCACCTTCTCTGGGGCTGGTTATGTTTAACCAGCTTACTGCTATTTAATTTTCCAGGGAATGAAGTTTGAGGGGACATTCTTTTCCCCCAAACCTCACCTTGGTGGAAGCCTGTCTAAAATGTAAAAGCAAAATCCAGGCTGTATGGACAGCGAATCCCTAAACAAACAAGAAAGGGTGCAGAATCCCCAAGCTGGGTAAAGGGAACCGCTTCCAGCTCATGGCAGCCTCTTAACAAGTTTTCCTTAATGCAGATGGCTTCCATGAGCAACATTGGTCTTTATTTGCCTTATTTTCTGTCTCCTGCTCCTACACCTGTTTATAAATATTGTCATGTGGACATCATTTTAGGTAGTGGTGATTTTAGCTACATAATAACTGAGAAGGCTTCATTGGGTTTTAGTTCTAGAGGGGAGCTGCTCACATAACATGTGCCTCCGCCTTCCCCTCTCTGGATCCTGCCAAATAGCTGGCGTTTCTGTGGTAACAAGATAAATTGATCACTGGTAACCCTGGAGCAGGCTGAAGCATCAGGAGTTGCTATGGTAACTTGACAAAATAAACAGGGTTTTTCAGAGCCTATCGGCAGAGCCTGCACATCCTTTTCTTTGTTTCTCTTCTTGTTGTTGTTACTATTCAGGTTTCTGTAGGCAGTTTATTCCTGTAGACAAATGGATGTTTGGGCATTCATTACACACTCAGGCCTGAGTTGGCCTGGAAGGAACAGAAACATCAAGTGTTGTCAGATGGGTTTGTTGAGCACCTGCAATGTGCCAGATGCTGGCCACTTGCACACTCTGTTACCATAAATCCTTACAAGTCTATGGGGAAGGCACTGTATCCCCATTTTACAGTTCAGGGTACCAAGTGTCAGTGAGATTAAATAATTCGTCTAAGGACACAGTAAGGAAAAAAACGGGTTTCAAATCTGTGTCTGAGTATCTGCAAAACTGCTGGATTTCCCACCTTATTGCTTCACCCTGAGAAAGACACAATATCAGGGACAGGTTGGACATACTTAAAGATTACTCTCTGGTGTTGCTCTGTCCCACTTAAACCCCCAGGGATGGGAACATTTACTCCTTTATCTGCAGCATTTAACAGTGCTTGGCGGCAGTGAGTGCTCGGCTCGGGCAATGAGTGTGCAGTGACCACCAGGTGTATGTGACTGTCCCTGTCCCCACACATAAGCAGTGGGCAGTTTGACAGAGGAATGTTAGTGCCTCCATCCATTTGTTTGCTGAGTACCCGCTGGGTGCCTGGCACTGGGACGGGGCTGCTGGGGATGAAGTTGAATGGGGTGTGGGTTTTCTTTTTGGGTGCTTACAGTATTGGGGAAATGATGGGCTGGGCCATTCCCAGCAAGGGGAATGGATCAAATGCTGGGTGGACCATGATGCTGGACATATAGTGGGCCCTCAACAAGTATGTGTTAGATGATTGGATGAGGGTGGACCAAGGTCTATGTGCATGAAAACAATAACAGGAAAAGAGTGTATTTGAGGTGCCAAATGCCTGCCCCCTGAATCCTCTTCATCATCAGGACTCTTGAGGATGTGGGTTCTGGTGGATTAGAACTATAGAGAGATTTCCCCTAGTGGACCTGGAAGAGGGCATTCTAGGCAGAGAGGTAGGAGAAGGAAAATCCAGTATAAGCTCCCCCAGGAGCTTGGGTGTTGGGGTTACAGGGGAGCTGGGAGGGAGAGGCAAGGGCCAGGTCACAGAGGGTGTGACTGTAGTGTGAGAAGTTCCCATTCGTCAGTAGGCAGTAGGAGTCACTGCTGGTTGTTGAGCAAAGAAAGGTTTCTAATTGAAGCAGGGCTTTGGGGAAATACCAGCCCCAGTAGAGGATAGAGCTGGAGGGCTGAGGGGAGTTGGGAGTGCACAACTCCCAACGTGAAGGATCAGCCCACAACGTGAAGGAATGAGATCGCTGGGACTCCAGAACCCAAGCCTCCTCCCCTCAGTGCTTTGTGACCTGGGATTCCTGTCCATGGCTTTAAAAGACCCAGAGGATAGAAGCATTTCAGAAAGATTTCCCTCTCAAGAGCTAAGCATTACAAGACATCCATCTTAAATGTGCAAAATGGACATCAGCAATCTGGCAAATTCTTGGAGGCAGCTGTGCCCTCCCTGGTGTGGGAACACGGGGCTGTGTGATGCGGCACTGAAAATGTGAAGACAGCTTGTGAGCCTCACCTCGGCCCTGAGCCCTGGAGGTGGTCAGCTGCCCCCTCCTTCAGCCTGGAAACTTCCCGGCAGCACCTCACACAGTCCCTGGATCTCCGGAGCCTCTGTGAACAGTGAACAGGAGCATCTGCTTCTCTCTGGCCAGAATGGGCAGGAGGGCAGGTTCACCCAGATCTGTAGGGGCTGGGGAGCAGGGGAGAATCACAGACTTGAGGACTGAGCCCCAAACCCCTGTGAGAGGTGGGGTATCCTGTCCCCAAAGATGGCCCCATTATTGCTTCCCTCCCTGCAGTGCACGGTGGCCCCCACATCAGGGGTGAAGGTGGAATTCAATCCCCTCTCCTTAAATCCGGACTGGCCTTAGTGACTTTCTTGACCCAAAGAATGAAGTGTGAGTGACATTCCGGAACTTCTGAGAGCAGCTTGTACGAAGGCTGTGGGTTCTACCTGGGTCTCCTGGAGCACTTGCTCTGGGGGAAGCCCAGTATCATGCAAGAAATGCAGACCCCTAGATCTCCACAGCACAGGAAGGGAGGGAGCATTTAAGGAGCCCACTATGCTTGGGGCCAGTGCAGGGGCTGAACATGAGGGACAAGGAGTGCCCACTCACATGTTCCTAGGCTGCAACCCCCATGGACAAGCACCCCTGTGGCATCCAAGCTAAGTCTTATTTGTCTTGCACTGTCCCCACAGTGACTAGTCTTAATCTCCAGGTTTCCAGTGTTGCCAAATTCAAGGTGCCAAATGCCTGCTCATGTGCCATTAGAATCATGTGCAAATGTTTCCCATGTGCCAGTCCCTCCGGGCATGGAGTGCTGGGGAGGAGAGGGTCACTGGTCCTGCTGTGTGATATGTGACAGAGGGCCAGTTAACACAGGTGCTCTGAGGAGGCCTTCAACCCAGCTTCGGAGCACAGGGAAGGCTTCTGAGGTTCAAACTGAGCTGAATTTGAGGGATTCTTGGCTGTTCTGTAGACAGAGGAGTGAGGATGTTTCAGGCAGGGGGTGGCACGTGCAAAGGCTTCAAATGGAGAGAGTCTTGAAATAGTGGCTCCTACAGGGGGTGGGGACTGCAAGTCACCATGTGGTTGGTGGGGAGGGAGTGGGAAATGAAGCCAAGGGGACTGAGTCCAGGCAGGTGACATCCTGGAGTGGAGCAGAGTGGGGTGGGGGACTGTGGTGACCCGCAGAGCAGGGGCCCTGAGCTGCAGTTCCTCACTCGCAGGCACACGGGCTGAGAACTGCGGGTTCTTCCGGGTTTTTAAGCGACCTTAAGGTTCCAATTTTTATACACAGTCTGGATTTTCAAATTAAAAAATTTATTAAGTCAACCAACCATGATGTGAGCTGTTTTGATTCCTTACTGCTCATTATTTTGGCTACTCACTGGCTTAAAGCAATCATCTCTTTTGTGCACAATTTTGTGGGACCAGACTTTGGGAAGGCCTCGGCTAAGCGCTCGTTTCTGCCACAGAGGCATCAGTGGGCAGCTGGCGGCTGGAGTCTGGACTTCAGCTTGACTTCTTCATACACATCTGGCAGCTGTTCAGCTTGACTGTTCTCTCCCCTTGGCATTTCATCCTGCGACTGTTTCTTCGGGCAGCTGGGGCTACCTCCCAGTATGGTGTAGAGCTTGACAGAAACTTGTAAACTAAGCCCAGGAGAGAAATACATTCTTCCTAAGGAGGTAGGCCATGACTTTATTAGGCTGACCCATATGAAGTTGTTGATATGTGACCATTTCTGGCCTACAAAATGATCATTTCATGTAGTTCAATGTGATAAGCACCACCTGGTAAGACAGTAAGTATCTTGAGTTATGGAGGGTGGAGTGAAGAAGCCTAAGGATGCGGGCGTCACTACCAGCTGGGGACATCCAAGGAGGCTTCCTGCATTTGAAGAGCAGGCCCTCCCTGCCTCCATTCCCTCCTCACTTTGGCCCTTAGAACCTCGGCCTTGCCAGGTAGGACATAGTCACACCTGACAGATTATGTTGACACTGCGTGGATCTTTCTGGAAGATAATGTGTGTGGTCTAATCAAAGCAGAGATGCTGATATATCCCCTGCCCTCCCTTGGGATGCTTGGTTAATTTGCATGTTAATCATTTTTCATGGAGGGGAAAAATCCCTGCAGAAGACATCTGGTAGTGTTGAACAGGCGACTCCGTTACCTCTTGAAATGGTCTTAGCTACACTCAAAGGCCTGAGAGATCATTCCGAAAGAGCTACGAGAAAGCAGCAGAACTTTCTCTTTCCCAGAAGAACAAAGAATGCCCAGAAAAATAGAATTCTAGGGAGTCTGGCAATGTGCTCTTGGAGAATGTTTTCCCCAGGCAGCAACAGTTCCTTTTTCTTAAAGCAAGAATTATCAATAAACTACAAGTTGCTTTTTATCTCAAATGTTCTTAACCAAAGGGCCTATCTTGTGCTTCAAACTTCCATTTAAAATATTTAAGTATTTTGTCATTCTAATTAGACCTGCCTCCGGAGAGAATGTAGCACTACATTTTTGCAAGGGTGTAGTGGGCAGTTAAGGAAGTACCGGTCTGTGGTGGTTTTTGTAGAGCAAATTTCTGGATACTGTTTTGAGCCAGGAAATTCCACTGGGCTTGCAATAATTGTATCTCATAGATCAAAGAGAACCGAGGCATCTGAAGGTGTGTTCCAAGTCTAATTAAATACTTGAATGTTTATGAAGCACCTGCTGTGTGCTCAATCCTGCTTTGGGGTTCTGAACCCCAGCTCCTTCTATTCTGAGGTGATGGAGAACCAGCTGTATTTACTTCCTGTTCTGATCCCTCAGGATGCCCCTCTATATCCTCCCATGACAGCTGCCATTTATCCAGTGCTTAAGAGGAACCAGGCAAGCCCTGAGCTGAACAATATACAGATTCTCACTAAATCCTTATGATGGCCCCATGGAGTAGACAGTTTTAAAGTCCATTTTACAGATGAGGGAATTGAGGCTTGGAGAAACAGTCACTTGCCTACAGCACACAGCTGGGATTCAGAGCCAGATCTCTGTGCCACTTCAGCTTAATCTTAAAACCTAATCTGACAGTCTCTGCCTTCTGATTGGGGTCTTTAAGCCATTTATAATTAATGTAATTTTTATATAGTAGGGTTTAAATCTACTATCTTACTGTTTATTTCCTATTGGTCCCATCTGTTCTTTGTTCTCTTTTTCTGCTTTTTTGGAGTTAATTGAGAAATTTTTGTTATTCCACGTTACCTCTGTTGACTTTAGCTAAAACTGTTTTGTTGTTTGAGTGGTGGCTGTGGGATTTATAGTACATATCTGTAACTTATCACAGCCTGTCTACAAGTGATGTTATGCCACTTCACATATAGTGTAAGAACCTTATAACAATGTGTTTCTTTTTTTCCCCCTCAGTGTTTATGCTGTTATTATTGCACATCTCACTCCTGGTATGTTATAAACCTCACACTACATTTGTTTGTATTTTTGTTAAAAGGCAATGATCTTTTAAAGCGATTTGAAGAGGAAGAAAAATAATCTTACATATTTTCCCATATGGTTATTGTTTCTGGCATTCTTTATTCCTTTGTGTAGATCTGTAGTTCTATGTGGTATCATTTTCTTTCTGCCTAAAGGACTTTAACATTTCTAGTAGTGCAGACATGCTGGTGATGAATTCTTTCAGCTTTTATACGTTGGGGAAGGACATCTTTTTTTTGGCTTTCATTTTTGAAAGTTACTTTTCGCCAGACATGGAATTCCAGGTTGACAGTTGTTTTTCAGTACTTTAAAGATATTGCTCTGCCTTCCTGCCTGCACGGTTTCTAGTGAGAAATCAGCTACCATCCTTATTTTGTTCTGCTGAACATACTGTGTATTTTTTTCCCTGTGGCTACTTTTACTGTTCTCAACGATGTATAAGTATAAGGAGTACAACATAATGATTTCATATGTGTATATATTGCAAATAATAAGCCTAGTTAACATCCTTCCCCTCATATTGTTACAATTCCTTTTTCTTGTGATGAGAACTTCTAAGATCTACCTTCTTAGCAATTTTCAGATATATAATACAGTACTATTAACTGTAGTCACCATGCTATACATTACATCCCCAGACTTACTTATAACTGGAAGTTTGCACCTTTGACCACCTTCATCCAGTTTCCCCACCCTCTGCCTATAGCAACCACCAGTTTGGTCTCTTTTTTCTGTGAGTCTCTATGAGTTTGTTTTTTTTAGATTCCACATGTAATTGAGATCATACAATATTTCTATGTCCCCAAGGTCCATCTATGGTGATATAAATGGCAAATTTTCTTCTTTTTATGGCTGAATTGTATTCATCTGTCAGTGGACACTTAGGTTGTTTTAATGTCCTGGCTGTTGTAAAACATGCTGCAGTGAACATGGAGGTACAAATCTCTCTTCAGAATAGTGATTTCATTTCCCTCAGATATATACCCAGAAGTGGAATTGGTGAATCACATGGTAGTTATATTTTTAATTTTTTAACTTAATTTTTTGAACCTCCATAGTGGCTGCGCCAGTTTACATTCCCACCAACAGTGCACAAGGGTTCTCTTTTCTTCATATCTTTCCAACACTTTCTGTCTCTTATCTTTGTGATAATAGCCATTTGAAGAGGTGTCAGTGGTATCTCATTGTATGGTTAATGATGTTGAATACCTTTTCATGTACCTGTTGGCCATTTGAATGTCTTTTTTGGAAAAATGCTTACTCAGGTCCTCTGCCAATTTTTTAACTGAAATTTTTTGGGTTTTTTTTTTACTATTGAGTCATATGAATTTTCCATTATTTCTTTACATATTTCTTCTGTCCCCCTCTCTCTCATCTCCTTAGGAGACCCCATTTATACATATATTACACTGCCTGACATTATCTTAATGCTTGTTAATTTTTGAGCCACTTTTTCTGTGTATGTTTCCCTTTGGATAAGTATGACTGATATGTTTTCAAGTCCACCAATATTTTCTTTGAATATCTAATCCCTGTAAATTACATCCAGTGTATTTTTTATCTCAAACACTGTAGTTCTCATGTCTAGCAGTTTAATGTGGGTCTTTTTTCTATCCTGTTATCTTCTTAACATGTTCAACATTTCCTTTACCTTTTTGAACATATGGAATAGACTTGTAACAACTGTTTTAATATCCTGCTCTATGAATTCTAAGTCTGCCTCAGTTCTGGGCTAGTTTTGATTGATTGCTTTCTGTCCTCAGTATGTTCCATCGAGGAGCCTGGTCGTGATCCAGGTGTCAGGTGTGCGTGCTGGCAGGCAGAAGTTGAGCAGCTTAGTGAGCAGGGCTGAGATCCCCTGGGCCTCTATCCCGGGCACCTGGACTCTGCGGAGTCTCATTCCCCAGAAAGGTGAATGCGACAGGGAGGAAGCAGCTTGCTCCAGCCTCAGGCCCACCTGGGGGGAGCCAGTAGCGGCCCTGTCTGTCCTGTCCAGGCCCCATGACACCCCTTCATCCGTCTCCTCAGTACGGAGCTCTGAGCGCTGGTTAGAAATGCATCAAGACTTGGATTCCAGTGACTTTGAGGAAGACCTGAGGGGGGTGACTGATGTGCTGTCCCAGACCCTCTGCTCCCGCGCCTCTCTTTGCAGAGCCACGGCAGTGCCGCCTGCGTCTCCCGCCTCCTCTGTGATGTCCGGGGTGTCGAGGAGCCAAAAGCAGCTATCACCAGCCTCCATCATCTTTGTCATTCTCACCAACGTTGTGTGAGCACACATTACACGCAGGAGGTCATTCTCAGCACACAGGCAGTTGAGGCAGGAGCCTGCCCCAGGTGGAAGGAGAAGGGGTTAATGGTCTAAATGAACCTTGAGTACCTGCTGAGGGCCAGGCTCTGTGTGGCATGACCTGCCCTACCACTTGTCCAATTCAGAGAGGATACCAAAACTCAGAGAGCCTGTGGTTCTGACCCAAAGTCACCCACATAGGAGGGTGTCACACCAGGTTGGTCTGAGCTCAGGCCCAGGCACCGGAGCTGACAGATTGCAGTGTTGAACTAGGGGACCAGAGAGACCTGAGCCCCTAACAAGTGTGGTTGTGCCACAGACCTCTGCAGCCCAGCCCTGCGTTAGCCTGCCTCCTCCTCCATGGCGTCTGGATAGGCAGAGGATTGTGGCTGAAGTGAGTTACTCCAAAGCCCAGACTTGCTGGCGCCAGAGGTGGGGGTGGGGCTGCAAGGCTGAAAGAGCCTGAGAGAGAAGCTTTCTCCTGCTGGACGTGCTCCTGCCTCCCTCCTCTTGTCCTGCTGCCCTGCCCAGCTCCCCATCTGAGCATCTCTCTTGTCTGAGGTTTCTGGAAGACAAAGGTTGATGTCTCGCTTATGCCAGGAGCATGGCCGCCCAGCCCAGGGCCAGACCTGGTAAATATTTAATAAATGAATCAAGAGAGCCAGGAATCAGTTGAAACATGAGAAAGGCTGGATAGAGAACCGTGTCTCGTGTCAGCTTGCTGGGTACTTCCTCCTTAGGTCTGGATCATAGCTTCCCCCGAGGTCGCCAATACTGACAAAACCCAGCCCTGCCTCCACACCCACACCGACACCCACACCCTGTCCCTCAAACTCCCCAGGCCCCAGCACCCTCCCTTGCCCCTCCCCTGCAGGGGGTCTGCCACATGTGGGGCCCTGACCTTGGGCTTCCCAGGCAGCATTTGGTTCTTTCCTCTGAATTGCCCCATGGTGTGAACTAGGGTCACCCCGCCCCGCGCGGAGAGGGTGGGCCTCTGCAGCAGGTAACTGATGGGACCTGGGTTTGAAAGGAGGGGCTGACTCCTCTTAACCTCTGCCCTTTACCATCAAAGTGGTGACTTGAAGGTAAGGCAACCAACAGTCCAGGTCTGCCCCGGGCTGAGGGGTTTCTCAGGATGCAGGACTTTCAGTGTTGAAACCCGGAGAGTCCTGGGCAAACCAGAATGGTTGGTCACCCTACCTGAGGTCGTCTGGGATTCAGAAGGGCTTTTTATATCCCTGGGGATGACTGAAGTGCTCTCCCAGAGTGCGGTGCTCCGCAGTGTGGATTTCACTAACGCTCTTGGCCTTCAACAATGAATAGGGACCACTGATACTTCACCAGATGCAGCACATTCCCACGCGTCCATTCGTTTCTCAAATATTCATAAGCACCGAGTTTGGGTCAGACAGTGCTCTAGGCACCGGGCACAGTGCCGTCACTGCTCTCCAGGTGTGACAGGTAATGTGCAGGTAAATGAGAAGGCAGCTGGGGACAGTCAGTGACAGCACCAGATCCCGGCAGCTCCCATAAAAGGCGGCCAGGGACCGGCCACCCAGCCGCTACTGTCCACTCACCTCTGTTTCCCAGCAGCCATCTAGAGGATCTGGAGGACTCTGGTTCCTTCAGGGAGGTGGCAGAGGGTGAGCAGGCCCCATCCCAACCCTGGGCTGACTCCCCCTGGGCTGCTCAGGCTGTGAAAGGGAGTGGACACCCTTCTGTGGTCCTATCCCTGCCACGTGCCTGCACAGAGCCTACAGTCCCTGTAATCCTGGCCTGGGCCCAGCAGTAGGCACTGGTCTCATAAGGACAGCAGAGCCCACCTCCAGGAAAGAAATCTCAAGGCTCCGAGAAGTTAGTTTGCCTGGCTGCCCTCAGCCCCTCTGTCTCCCACTGGCCACCCACCACCCAGAAGGCTGCCACATACTGAGCACTGTTGGGGTAGCACACCCAGCCACGTGTGCTGCGTGCCTCATCCTATCCGTCCCCAGCCACCCATCTGGGGAGGAAGTGCAAAAAGAAAAAATGATGACAGTGCTGCTGACATCATGAAGCCTTGGTGGGGGGTACCTCAGGCGACTTAAAGCTCAAAATCCACCCCCATGACACTGAAGCCTTATAGAGCAGCCCTGTCTTTATACACATGGATGCCTCCCCTCTCTGTCTAGGTGACCCTCAGGGTAATGGGACAAGCTGCTATATTCCTCTTTGGAGCCCCAGGGGCTAGCCCATAGTAGGTGCTTAATAAAAGCCTGGGCCATGGGCATGAGCCCCGGGTCAGGGCACCTGAATGAGTTCTGACTCATGCATTTGCACTGCTCTAGGACCCCAGCCAGGCCGCCTAGGCAGAGCTACTGTAATAAGCCAGAATCTCTCCCCAGCAATCCTTATGAAGGCTGAGCCACCGTCCATGTACCTTCAGTGATGCAGAACTCACTGTCTTGCAAGGCAGTGACTGTCACTGAAATCATGTAGCTTTGGGTTCACCTGTGGCCCCTCCAGCACAGAGCTGGGGAGGTCCGGTCATCTCTCCAGGCCCGACAGACTCCGCTTCGCAATGGGATGATGGTCGTTGTGGTAAGTAATGGTAAATGTCAGGATTTTGAGGATTAAATACAGTACTGTGGCACCTAGTGAGTGGTCAGTGAATGGGACTTCCTCACTATGAGCTTCTTGAGTCAAATCATCTTCCCTTTAACTCTGCCCGTTGGCCCTAGGAGGTGAGTCTGTCCCTCCCAGCATGTGGCAGCCTGTCCTGTGATTGCCGGGGTCACAGAGAGCTCCTGAGATGGGGTGGCAGTAGGTCCGAGTTCCAGGCCTGGCTCTGCCACTCATGACTTGAGCAAGATACTTAACTTCCTGGAGCCTGTCTCTCTGCCTGTTAAATGAGAGTAGTAACAGCCAGCATGGGCAGAATGAAATGAGACAGTGGATGTACAGGACTGCACAAATGCCAGTAATCAGTAGTATATTTGAACCGTCACTGTGTATCTTCTCTCTGCATCCCGTGTCCTCTTTTTTTTTTTTTTAACTAAATGTAGCCGTGTCCCTCAACGACTTTCCCAAATGAACATTCTCTCTGGAATCTTCACCAGGTGAGGTGGTGTTTATGAATCAGTTTTCTCAGAACCAGACCTAAGGCTACAGAAGAATCTATCACCTCCTTGGATCTAGTGCTGATACACCCATTAATGTGGCCTCTGAAGGCTACATCTTGCCTCTCCAATGTTGTGCCTTCAGCTCACACTGGTGAGAGAGGTCTGTGTCCTGAGAGCTGCTCCTCAGCCAATTCTCCTTTCCAGAGTTCATGCAACTCATGTTTTTGAACCTTAACACAGATACAACAAGATCTGTGAGTGTCTGAAATTTTACCCTGTTTGGAAGTTAGCCTGCTACAATGTAAACGATGCTGACAGAAGACACAGGCTCCTGGAAAAAGGGCTTATTCCTCGAAGCACAGCCAGCAGCTTGAGCCTCGTGTTCAAGTGCCCCTTAGCCAACTGGTCCCCTGGGAGGGATCCAGAGCTGCAGGGGTGGATTCTGTGCACGTGCTGGGTTTGTGTAACAACCGCAGGCTTAGGAAACCCTCCTCTTTCAGAGGGAGTTGGCAGCAAACCTGCCCAACCTTTGTCTCAGAGGGAGATATTCCCTCAAAGGGAGTTTCCTGGTTAGAAAACAAGCGTGTCTTCCACCCCAGCAGGGGGCGCTGTCCCTTTCTTCAGGGCTGTTTGCTGCACAGACATCTTTGAAAGGATGGTCCATAGCAAGAGCTGTCAGTGCCTTTGCTCAGAAGGCTTGCAGAACACAAGAGACCCACGGAGAACTGTCACCCAGCTGTGTATTTGTATCCGTCAAAACTGCAGGGCCCAAATCTGGGCTTACATCTCACTTGGACATGCCTGAGCTCTGTCACCTTGAGCAAACTGCTAACCTCTCTGATGCTCAGTTTCTACAGCCTGAAAAGGGTATAAATCCTACCTAAGGGGTGTAAATCCTACCTAAGGGGTTTCTTGAGCTAGCACGCTTGAAGCATCCTCACCATGCCTGGAACAGAGAAGGCTATGGGGAGAAGGCGCCAGAACCAGCGGTCACCATGACTTTGGAGCCCATCCTTCCAATATTTGGTCCTCTCTCCTCTGTCTTCACCATCCCGCCCTCACCTAGTCCTCAGGCTCCTGTCCCCTGTCTCCTATCAGATGGGCAGAATCACCATCCTTGCCCTGAACCCCCCAACCAGCAGTGAGGACCTGGAAAACTGGTACCAGGAAGCCCAGAGCAGAGAGCACAGAGCCTGGTTCACATCTGGGCTCTGGGGCCCTGAATGAGTTACTTTCTAAGCTTCAATTTCCTCATCTGGATCATAGAACCCACCTCCTAGGATTTATGGACGAGTGAAAGGAGATTATAAGCATGGTAAGTTACTACATGTGACACGTGCTCAGCCATTATGGGGCCATTTCAGTAGCCTGAGCTCCTGAAACACAGTGTGGGGCTGAAGACATGAGTTTGCTGCCTGGTGAGCAAAGCAGCCATTCTAGCCGCTCCCTGGAGGGACCTGATTAGCTAAAGCAAAACAGAGGACTGTGGGGTGTAATCTGATTTTGCAAGCCTCTTGCAGATCACTGAGCATGCTGGTGGCATTCAGGAGCAATTTGCTGGGCATTCACATGCCAGGGCCCTCTGTGAGCCTCCTGCATGGGAGCACAGAACTGCCCAAAGCACCTTCCCTGGCGTTGAGAGGTGGGGGAAGCTTGGAAGTGGGCCTCCAGAGACCTGCTCTGTGGCCTTGGCAATGCTACTTACACACTGTATGACCTTGGGGCCAGGTGACTAACATCCCCTCTCCGGGCTCTGTTTAGGGACTCAGCATATCATGGTGATGTGGAGTCAGACAGACATTGGAATGCTGAGTTTGAAACCAGCTCGGAGACTAGAGCACGTAATCTATGTTCCTAAGCCTTAGGTTGCTCATCTGTTTAGGGGTAATGACGTTTCCTGTCTTGTGGATTTGTTGGGGGTCAGACAAGGCTATGTGTGTGCAGAGCCTGGCCAGTAAATGGTGCTGGTATGATGTTGCATTTTCTGTTTCTTGATATGCAAAGTAGGGTGGAGGGGGGACCACAAGAGAGACTTACTGTATGGAGAGATGGAAAAACTCCTGGAATCAAGGTTGGAAAACCCTGGTCCAAACTCTCTTTAGCCCCCTCCTGGTTGTGTATGACCTGGACACTGGGCCTAGGATGGGGCCAGAGGAGCTCACATTGGTTCTCAGAGTGGGCTGCAGACAGGCCTGATGGTTGAAGCTGCCTGTTGCTCTATCCCAATCTGAGGCTAGTCCTCGGGACATGCCCTGGAAGGGCTTGAGCTGATGAACCGGGCAGCTCATGGCACAGCAGTGACAAGCAAGTGGACCACCCTGTAGGCAGACTGGGGTTCGGGGGCAGCAGTGTTGTCTTCCACAAAAGAACAGTCTGCTCAGCTCCTCCTGACAAATGATGTCTACTAGGCCCTCGGAGATCAGTTCCAATGTTTACATATCTTTGGTCAGGAAGATTAAGAGGTGCTAATGGATATCTTGGGGGAAGAGCATGCAGGCCTCTGTCTCCTGCATCCCTTCTGGAGAGGAATGTGGAAGCACCAGGCCTCCTCCTGCCTCTTGATTGATGTCACAGTGGTTGGGGGAGTTGACCTTCCAGCTGCTGTTGGTTCCTCAGATCACTCTACAGTGGCAGTCCAACCATGAGAACCCCTGCTGTTTGCTGGGTGCCAGGCTGTCTGCTCAGTGGTTTACCTGGGTCCGCACAGCTCAGGCTTACCGCCATGCTCTCAAGTAGAAATTAAAACTGTGTGCATTTTTCAGATGAAGCACCTGAGGCTTGGAAAGCCGGGACTTGAACTGGCTGCCAGGTGCCCGCGTACCCTTCCTTACGGCTTACTCCCTGGGCTCAGAAGCTCTGCAATTTAGCTGGTGTGTTTTTAGATCTGAGCTCAGCCCAAGCGAGGAATTGAAAGAGCAGCAGTAACTGGCATCCTTCACATTTCCATGGTGCTTTAGAGTTTGCAGTGCAGAGCGGGAGTCAGCGTGAGCTCGGAGATGGGAGCTTGCAGAGTGCGGGCTCCCTGGGCACAGAGCTGGTGCAAGTCCTGTGCAGGACATTGTGGGGTGCAGGGATGAGCTGGGAGCAGGGTCTGCCCCGTTGCTTGGCGCCTCCTCTAGAAAAGGTGCCCTCTTAGATCACCTGCTCTTCCTCTGCTTTCTTTTCATCAGTCTTAACAACTGTCCTGTCCTTATAATGCCCTAAAGAGCCTCCACTTTGGGAGACACGCTGTTCCTGTGTCGCCTGCCCCAGCTGCCAAATCAGACATGGAATATGGATGGCCCGACTCCTCGTCCCTGCACTTTCTGTCTGGGGGTAGCTGGGGGGCATGTGTGTTGACTTACTGCAGTCCCTAAGCTCACTTGAGCTGTTTGCTCTTGTTGAAGTGGTTTACAAATAGCAAACTTGGCTACCCAGAGAGCCCAGTGGGATTGCTCTGGTGGTTGTGATGAACATCTAGGCTACAGTTGCAAATATGGTGAGTGTGCGTGGGCTTAATTCACTGCATTTTATTTTCAGGAAAACTCGTTAGCCAGTAGATAACCGGTGATGCCTGTGGGTAAGCAAGATGTAGAAAAATAAATGCTCAGATAATCGCACAGCTTTCTCACTAATCCTCCATCAGATAATTATTCTAATACTTAGTCTTCTCAGCAACCACCTCCCTTCTTAATGAGGCTTTAATCCAACTTCCTGAAGGTAAATCGTCTACCCACTGACCTGGGCCTTGAGCACCTTTGAAGTCAAAAGCCCTTGCAGGAGGCTTTCTTATCTGCTTACTGCTTTTCTCCAGCAAGTCTCTGTGCTTCCCCAGCGCCTGCCAGGTGTGCATGTCATCTCTGAACCACCCCACTGTCCTGCAGTCATGGTGTCACCCACAGGTCAGGTGAAGAAAAGGTGTGTGGGGTGCAGTAGCATGTCTGGGGCTGCACTGCACCCTCCGTGGGGACAGAACTTGAGTTTGCCTGCAGGCCTGAACTCCTAGCTCCATTCTTCCTCTTGAATCGTGGTGGGCATCACGGTCTGACTGCTCCCAGTTAATCAGGAAAGAAAGTCAGTGGGTCTCTGCACTCTGTCATTTATTACTCTTTGTTCCCTGCCTGTTGCAAAAGCTGGCATTGAGATTACAGCCACCCACATGCAATTTTACATAATCATTTGTAAATGTTGTTTTCAATTGGAAAGGAGGCATTTCCTACCTCTTCTTAGAGAAAATTCCTCCTTCTCAGCAAACTAGCAGCCATGGGAACAATCAGACCCCTCAAGGAATAGGCCCAGGTCCCTTTTCCAAACTTTTCGGCTGTAACTGGACCAGAGTTTTCCAACAGAGAACTGAAGTTCCTTCTTTGCTCCTGGGCTGTCAAGCAAGTTTTTTCTGGGGTGCCCTGGGCCTTGTCAGTCCTCGGAGGGACCTTTATACCCATGTTTCTGAGATGGTTTCTCTCCAACGGACACGTTTCCTGTGGAGCATGGTACAGCTTGATTTTGCCCAAACAAGCCAGTGAGCATATATGGAGTACCTGCTATGAGCAAAACACTCAGGATTTAAGGTGACAGCTCAGGTCACCCTGCCCTGAATCACAGCACATGGCAAAATCGTGACTTTTATCACATAAACAAAAATCTTTTCACTGGATGCTTGCAAAATCTCTGGGAGGTAGATGACGCAAAAACCATCATGTTTGTTTGAAAATTTGGTGAGCTGAGGCCAGAGGGGTTTTTAAGCAGCTGTTGATCTGCGCTTTGGGACAAGGTCTCAGCTCCCCCGATGGCAGATGGTCGCCTTCAGGAGCAGAGGGTTACGAAGGGGTAGCCCTCTCTCTGGACATGCCAGCTGAAAAGGATTTAAGGTTCTTCTTAAAAGCCCTCTTGACCCAGGGTACAGGACTGTGGGGTCCTTTTGAGGAATTCCAGAAATCCCATCTTAGTCTTTATTTGATTTCCTGACATTCACATCTTTCCATGCTGGGACCCCATTCCGACCAACTCCATGAAACAGCCTTGCTGTCTAGCAGGGACTGTGCATGTGGCACCAGCCTCCTTTACCTTGTCTGGCCCCGTTTTCTTCATAACAGACCGGGCTCTCTTTCCCTCCCAGGCACGGGCATATTTTCGATATGAGGTTATTTTTGCTTTTTGTTTTTGTGGATGTTCTCATTGGATTTCAGGAGTTCTTTCTGTTTCTGGTATGCTAAGAGTTTTTACCATGAATAGATGTCTATACTTTTGTTAAACTCTTTTTCTGCATCTGTTGATTTGATTCTGTTATGTTTCTTTTTATTTCTGTTAATTAGTGAATTATGTTAAAGGATAGTGAATGTTGACCCAGTCCCACATATCTCTCTTTTATATATTGCTAGATTCAATTTGCTAGTATCTGTTGTCTACTTTTTGCCTACATTCAATTAGGATATTGATCTTCAATTTTGTTTTCTTGTTCTGTCTTTGATTTTGGTAGTAGGATAATGCAGACACCATGAGCGTGATCTGGGAAGTGTTCCATAAAATGAGTTGGAAAGCGTCGTCTCTTCTGTTTTCTGGAAGAGGCTGTGCAGAATTGGTATTATTCTTCCATACTTATTTGATAGTATTTGCCAGTGAAACCATTTGGAGATTTCTTTCGTCATAAGATTTCTGCCTCACCTTCTGTAAGCAATGATGCCAGCGTCAGTCAGACTGGAAGGCCTTGGCAATGCTGTTGGGCTCTGTCTGCACAGACACCTCACAGGGGTGGGTCTGGCCTTGGGCAGGGCGTCCGTGCTGGTTCCATTCTCAAAGCCTTGACCGCGCGTCTTTGGTGGCTGCTGCGAATGCACAGCTTGGAGGGAGCCCAGAAGGTGTACAGATTCATACAGATTTAGGGGGTCTTCCTCCAGCTTTCTCCTCCTGGGATACTCTTCGGCTCCGGGGACTTTCTTGCGTAACCCTCTGGCAAGAGTCAGTGTGTCTGTCAACTGCATTTTCCTAGGCTGTCACATAGCCATGCGCATCGGTTTGCCTGATGGGCAAAGCGTAAGAGAAAAGGAGAAAGGATGAGGGGACTCCCCATACTCTTCAGTCCAAGGGGGCCCTTTTATTGGTTCCTCTGACCAGAGAGAAGGGTTTCTCTGGCATGTTAGGCTCCCCGTCACTGCCACAGACACGTGGCCAGCATCCGGGGCTCACAAGCTTTGAGTGCCTACAGCTGGGTGTGGCATGTTTCAGGCACATGTGCACACTTCATTCCCACAACCTGTGGGGCGGTTCCCACTATTATCCTCATTTTACAGATAAGGAAACTGAGTTCCAGAACGGATCAGTCACTTGCCCATGTCACACAGCCAGAAAGGAACAGAGCTGAGGCTCAGCCCCTTGCCTGATTCCTCAGCCCAAGCTACGCACCCCGACATACCCTGCTTCACATGAGATCCCAGTACCTGCTTTTGTCTCTGTGAACGTGCATGCAATGCCATTGTATAGCTACATTCCTTCTGAATGTTACACCCTCCAAGGTCAGAGGTCATTTCTAGCATCTGTCTCATCACCTCCTAGGGCAGGGTGTACCTTCAGCGTTTGTTGAATGAATAATGAATGGATGGACAACACTCTGAATCTATCCAAGCTTTATATTAGGACCATAGAGACCCTAGAATTTAGCAAGGAGAGAAATTATCTTTATAGTGTTTGCAGGCTGGCTGAAGACGTCCCTGGAATTTTCCAGTTAACTAAGTCACCCAGAGAGACTGGGCCACAGATGGTGTACTCTCAAGAGACAAAGCTGAAGGCCTGGTCCCTTGAACAAATTCTGAAATTGCATTTATTTCTCAGATTGGCCACACATAGAGTTGCCAGATTTAGCAAATAAAGATACAGGACTCCCAGTGAAATCTGAATGTCAGATCATTTTTTAGTATGCTTTCTCACTCTAAGTATGCCCAGTGTAATATTTGGGACATAATTATCCCCAAAAATTTATGTTGCCATTTATCTGAAATTCCGATATAACTCAGTGTCCTGGGGATTCTCTGAGGATTTTATCTAGGGCTTCTCTGACATCCTCTCTGCAAGGGTCTCACTTTAGGGCCATCTCCAGCTGACCCTGGCTGGCCCTCTCAGTGTCTGGCAAGGACCTCTGAGCATTGGTGGTCAATCATCTGAGCTTCTCCCTGGTAAGCAAGGCTCAGAGTGGGAGGCAGGGCCCCCGTGGGGCCAGAACAAGGGTCTTCTGACACCTAGCAGCACTGGAGTGCCAGAGCCCCCTGGGGACATGGGACAAAAGGAATGTTTCTACCCCCATAGGAATTTAACTTTAAAATCCACAGCCCAGGAGTATCAAATTCTAGTTGTGGCTGGGCCAGGGCGCCGCATTGCCAGTGCCCCAAGGACGCCTTCTAAGGGAGGAGGGCCTGGTGGGCACCAGTGTATGGCCAGACGCCCATGTCACAGAGCTCTGCCAGTGACCCATTCTCTCTGGCTCCCCTCCTCGGAAGGGTGGTCATTACCCAGGAAAGTGTCTGTCTGAGACACCTCTGGTTACTGCATTTTGAAGGTTTCCTTTTGGAAGCATTTTCTGTTCTTCTCCAGAGAGGCCCAGCTTAGGGGAGATATATGTAATCTCCATCTGTTCAGCAGGAACAGCTCTGCTCTAGGGGGTGGGCTGGGGACTGTGTGGACCCCAGGGGATGGTATCCCAGTGTCCGTGACAGCCAAGTCCTCCTGCAACCCCTCCACACCACACTTGGCCACCACGTGCCACACAGTGACCCCAGCACTGAGAGATGGGGGCCTTGAGGGGTGAGACCCCCTCCTGGCTCCAGGGAGTGGCCAGTCCCGCGATGGTGAGCATTACCATCTTGAGTATGACCCACTCCAGGCCTCAAAGCTTTGTTCCTCAAGCTTATAAAGTTTAAAAATACCAAACCATAACAGACGCTGAGCAAGTTAGACCAGCTTTAATATCGCATTATGTTTGTATCTTTTGTTATAATAAAGTATTGCAGATAAGGCAGTCTCCCTTCTCAGCGGCAGCCACTGTGGTGAATCTGGCTCAGATATTTACAATCCATGTTTATGCTTTGCCCTCTGTGTATGTGGATCTATGCAGAATATACAGTGTTATTTTGTAGGCATGTTTGAAGTGGGCCTACGTCACACAGCGAGGAAATGTCAGCTGCAGGCCGAATCTCAGCATGGCCTTAGGATTCTTGGCCAGGGGTCCTAGAATTCATTCATTCAGCAAACACTCTTTGAGCATCAGCTCTGTTTTAGGTGGGGGAATGCTGGGAAATAATGTGGATGAAATGCTGAGCCCCCCTGAGCGCATGACCATCAAAGGCTGCTTTTCTCAGCCCGAGCAGATGCTTGAAAGCCACCTGTTGACTCGGTAGTGGGCATCCTTTAAAAAGTAGCCGCTGAGCTGTGGGGCTGGGCGGGCGCAAAGCTGCCCGCAGTAGCTTCCTTGTGTTGCCCTCTGACGGTTCTCATTCCTACACAGACACTCTTCCATTTTCTCCCCTCCCTCCCCACCTCTCTTTCTTTCTGCTCCTCCTTCCATCTGCCTTGTCTCACCCCCAACTAGAGGGGGGCCCCACGGAGGCAGGGCCTCATCTTCTTGCTCCCCACTCTGTCCAGAGTCTAGAAGCGTGGCACCTATGAATACGCCACCATTATGCATTTGTCAGGCGAGTGACTGAGTGAAATGGCTCCCACTGTGCCCCGTGATTCTGGGTGCAGCTCACCTCTTACCTGCTGGAGTGTGGTTCTGGGGCCCCATATGGAGTCCGACCCGAGTTGGGGCTGCTGTGTGCACAGCAGGAGGCTCCCCAGCTCCATGCTCTCAGCCCTGACTCCAGCACGGATTGGGGCGGTGGCCTTGACCTCTGCTTTCCCATCTGTGAAATGGGGACGCAGTGGAACTCTCCAGCAGGATAGCTGAGGGTTTCAACAAAAGTATTTTAAACCCTCTGACATGTTCCTTGACCACAGGAGAAATGCCCAGTAAACATGAATTGAAGGAAGACTCGGTTGATTGGTATTCTCTCATTCAGACACCATTGTAGAAAAACATTCTGGGCCTAACAGGTGGCAGAGAACATACCCTGTTCAGCCTCTGTAAAGTTCTGGAAGGGCCTGGATGCCTTGGCCATTGATGTCTTGGACTGGAGCTGGAGGGGTCTCTTCACGGCTATATCCAGGGGCATATCTGTGAGAAGCCCACCTCCTCCACCCCCAGCCTGGAGCCTCAGCTGCAGGGAACCTTTACAGATGGAAAGAGGGCACCCTGGTGCCCAGCATGCAAACCCACCAGCGTCCTTACATTGGCAGTGCACTGGGGCGGCGGGAACTAGAGTCACCCTCTGCGGACATTGTCTCTGGGCGCCCGAAGTGCTGATATATTCACATCTGTTGACTTAGAAGTTCTGTATCTGGAGTCTGCCCCAGTAAATGAAAATGCATGTACAAGCACATATATGCATATATGTACACGCAAATGCATGTATAAGGATGTTTATCAGTGTGTTGTTTATAATAGGAAAAATCAAAATTCCAAAATCTCTAATTCTAGGAGAATGGTTAAAATGTGCCTTATATTTATGATAGAATACTATGTAACTCTTAAAATGGTATTTTGATAGTTTTTTTATACAGAGATGTAAAACCACAGTTTAAATGTTTTCTCTCCCTTTCTCCCTCACACACAGAAAAAAAAAGATTGTAAAGAAAAATGTCAAAATGTTAACAGTGATTATCCCAAAGTGGTAAGATAATGATTTGCATTTTTTTCTTTTTCGTCTTCTATAGTTTCTTAATGCTCTAAACTGGGTGTAGGTTACTTTGAAAATTACAAGAGAAATAAAGGCATTTTATACGTGTGCTGTCGTGGAAGGACCTCGCATTTAGAGAGGGAGGGTCTGTAAGTCTCAGCGAGACGCCAGCTAGCTCTGGGGTGAGATGCTGAGCCGCTCGCTGCCTTGGTGCTTCCATCTGCAAAGTGGGCATCAGAGTGTCTGCCTCAAAGGTTGCTGTGAATACACATGCTTGTAGCTTATAATATGCACAGTTTAAAAAAGGTGAAGAAGCCCTGTTAGATGTGGTATGGGCTTGCTTCCAGGCAGGGGTCCCTCTGGAGGCGGTTCTTCCCAGGCCCCTGTGAGCCCTGGTTAATTCTCTCCCTCCTTCACAGCTGCCCATGATGGGAGGCGCCTTCATGGACTCGCCCAACGAGGACTTCAGCACCGAGTACTCCCTCTTTAACTCCTCCACCAACGTCCACGCGGCCTCCAACGGCCAGGGCCAGCCGGAGGAGCCTCCTCGGTCCTCCAATGACGCCGTCTTGCTCTGGATTGCCATCATAGCAACACTTGGGAACATTGTGGTGGTGGGGGTGGTGTACGCCTTCACCTTCTGAGGGACTGTTGGCCTGCGGCTGCACCCATGTTCTGGAACCAGGAGCTCTGGCCGTGCACATGGCCTCTCCAGGGCCAGCGTCTGTGCATCAGGAATCCCCAAGCAGTCCTGATTTTAAATATTCCATACTGTGGTCAAGCTGATCCTGAAAACCTGGGAGCATGAACTTCTGGATGCAGAGGCAGGACCAGCCAAAGCCTTTGAGGAGCATATTGGGAATTCTTGGAACTGCGTTCCAAGAACCTGAGACCAGAGGGAACAGCCCATTGGGCTAACATTACCGACGTGGCTGGATGCTAGCTTGCTGGCGGTAAATAATCACTTATGTGTCTTGTTTTTATGCAAAATTAGCACACCTGGTGTGTGGGGTGCCAGGCAAGAGCAGCCACCAGAACTTGACTGTTCCCGACCCAATCTTGGTTTCCCACTCGGCCCCTTGGGATGTTGATGGTGGTCACTTGAAGGGCCATAGAATGTTCCTCGTTTGAGTTGGGAATGACACCTTTGTCACCTGACCCCTTTTGAGACCCAAATCCATCAGGAAACCCAAGGACTGGGGACATTACTTGACGCGATGGGATTTCCAGGATGGGGTGGGGTTTTTATCTACTGGATGGACTTTCTCTTCTTTTTAAAAAGAGAAGCACCTTTAAAAACTTGATCTGCCAAGCAGCTAACTCTTCAGGCCTCCTGCATGAAGATGCTCTTTCTTCTCTGGGAAGTTATGGAATTTTAGAGATGAGTAAGGCTTGTGTCCACCTAATCATTTGATGGATGGGAGGGTGAGGGGTGTGATTTGCCTGCCGTCAGTGGGCAAATTAATGGAGGGGTCAGAATAGGAGGCATGTTTCCTGACTCAGCCCAAGTTTCCTCCACCCCAGCTAAGCACTCTCTTGGGCAGACTCCTGCCTTCTCAGCTGCCCCCGGGGAATATATCCAGAGGGTCTTGAAGCTGTGCAAGGTGGCAGGACGTTTGGACACCTACGTACTTAAACTCACGTGGCTCCCATGCACTCTGCTGCAGGTGTGAATGTGCTCTGTCTGAGGCAGTTTCCTTACATCCTTAAAAGTCAGTGGCTGAGGGGCCCAGCAAACGAGAGAGCCCTATAAAAACTGGAGCAGGCTGGGACAGATAGTATGGCTTTAGTGCTAAAGGAATAGTATGGCAGAGGGCTCAGTTTCTTCTGTCCTTAGGAACTAAGTCCCTGGACAGAACCCCCTTTCTTAGGGAGCCCCCCTTTGCCAACTACAGTGGCAGGGGCTCACGTATGGGCTCACTCGCTGGCAGGCCAGGAGTGGCTTTCTCCTTGTCATCTCCCTGTACTGTACAAAAGCAAATAAATGGCAAACACACCCCCCTTGTGCTTGAGAAATTTAGAAAGCTGATTAAGAAGCCCTTGTGCATGTTTGGGGACAATTGAAAACAGCCTGAATTTGTCACTGTGGTCTCAGGAGAAATTAGTGTTTTTAATGAGAGGCAAAGGGACATCTTAATTGTCCAGAGGCAGCCACTCATGTCTGGTAGGTTGGCACCGAGCTGCTCTGATAACAGGATTACCAGTCAAGCTCCAGACAGTGCCGGCAGTGGGCTGCCACCTCTTATTGGCCCCATCTGTCAGTGTAGCCACACGTCCATCCACAAACGCTTCAGCCCAAGTGGAGGTCAGGAGTGCAGAGAGCTGGCGTGACCTTTGCAGAGAGGGAGAAGGGATGTGAGGCCTTCTGTCTGGACTCCTGGAGTGGTGGGCAGGGCGCTGGTGTCTGCAGGAGCAGCCCTCCGGCTGGGTTGGATATTAGCCATTGTGTGCCCCTCATCCCAGCTGCTTGCTCAGCAGACTCCCCTCTGTCAAGCGCCCGTGTCTGCCCCATGAGCAAGGTCTTTCTTAGACAGGGTCTTCGTGAGAGACCCAAGGAGGGAGGTCCAGTGCCTGGGCAGGGAGGCAAGGCCATGCTTGGTGCCTTCTTGAGGAACCTTCACCTTCCTACCCCACATCCCCAGGGAAGCCTGCAGGCCTGCAGAAAGCAGGTGGCTGTCCCCTGTGCTCCAGATGGCCTGTGGGGATGGCAGTGGGAGAGAGGGTCCCATTTTGCCATGAGGAGGACAGGGTGGCTTCAGGAGCCCAGGGGCGCCAGTGTTCTCCGGGTCATTCTGCGCACAGGGGTCTCCCTTATGAATGCTTTTTTCCCCTGATTTAAATGTCAGTTAAATTCACCTCTTGTCTTTCTCTCTTTTCAGTGCCAAGGCCATAGGTGGTCAGGAGTTCTAGGGACCAGTCTGTCCAAACTTTGCATCACAGAGACTGCTTAGGGTCACTCCATCTCATCTCCTATGGTGTCTTTATCTATTTTTATTTTACCTGCACTCTGGTGACGAGGATAGACGTGCGTGTCAGCGTCTGATGAAAGAGGTAGGGGGAGGTTTTCCAGGCAGAGAGTGTGCTACACTCTGCCCCCTGCCTTGGCCGGTACCGGTATTCTGTCTGGATGTTAGGCTAAGTCAAGAATTCTGACACCACTGTCTGAGTATTATGTCTAGGCACTGGGCTAGATCCACATGTGCATATTTACTCCTTACAATTCCTTTACAGCATCACTGCTCGAATACACAGGTAAGGAACCAGAAGCTCAGAAGAGTAGAGTAACTTGCCTGAGGCCACACAGCACCAAAATGATGAGCTGGGATTTGAATCTGGCTCATCTGGCTCTTTCTGCCATGTCATGCAGCCTTTGGGGGCTGGAGGCCTCTCCAGGGCACATTTAAACCAGGTCTGAGTCTGTAGAGAACCATTTTCCAAAGCCTCACTTCATGGTGTGGCCTGGGCCAGTTCTGGCTTCTACGTCTCTGAGCATCGCCAGAATACGGCACCCTCGTCCCCCTGCCTGGTGCCCTCTCTCTCCCGGGCTTTAGGGGTGATGGTCCCTCTCACCTGCCCCTCTCCCACCCTGTAAAGTTGAACATCAGTGTGTGTGGCCAGAGAAACTCCTAGAGACCAGCTTCCTTAGGGTGCATGAAGAGGGGCCTGGCCAAGGCCAGCAGAGGAGCCCATGCAGGGGGTGCCTCAGGAAGCCAGGACTGCAGAAGAGAGGCACGGGACCATCACCGGAGCTTTGGAGGAGAGACCCCAGGACACCAGCCAGGCGTGTTTTAGGGTGTGTCCACACCCTCCCGGAGGGGCCTGGGCAGATGACCGCTCTGCCGGTTCCTGCGCTGCCACTCAGGTCCCTTCCCTTTTCCATGAGCTCAAGTCAAGAGGCAAATGAGACTCCCCTACCTCTCTCTGCCCCCCAGAGAGGTGATTATTTCCCTTTAGGAATCCCCCAGGATTTGAGGAGAAATTTAGGGAGGACAGACTAGTACCACTTGGCTGGGGAGGCAGCAGGCCATTTTGTACCCATTGTAAAGGAGGGCTTGGATGCCAGCCCAACCCCTAGCATATGCTGGAATCCCTCCCTGGAGACGTGAGACTTGGCCGTTGTCTGCTCTGCCACCTGAATCCTTGCAGACAGATGGTACTCTCCTTCCCTAGGGGCATGACCTTCCAGTTCCTCATTAGTAGTGACGTTAATAATTATGATTCTTACTGCTGGCATTTATTGTTCATCTTCCTGTGCTGTGTGCCTTTTGCATTTCATTTACTTCTCAAATCACCCCTTGGGGGCAGGAGTGAGGATGCAGAAAAATGCACATTAATTATTGCCCCATTTTTCTGTTGGGAAAGCTGAGGCCAGGCTAAGCTCGTAAGCCTGAGAACCCACAGTGGAAGAGCTGAGATTGGGATGCAGCTCAGTTGGCTGCACAGGCCGGGGGGTGACCCTGCGTCTATCTCCCTGTGTCCACACCTTCTAGGATGAGGCCTCCGGCATGGCCCATCCCAAGCCAGGGCCCCTCAGGCTGGGGCTGTTTGGTCCCAGAGAACCAGGTTTAGGTCTAAGTCCTGGGAAAAGCAGTTAGAGGCATTAGAGAGCATCTAATAGGACCTCTAATTTGGGGTAGGGCAGCTGGGGCCACTTAGTCAATTAGTGGAGAGCTGACAAGTGCCTGGATGCCTGGCGCCCTATGCCTGGCCCAGGGCGCATCTCCCAGCATGCTCTGCACTCCCCGGGGAGTACAGGGTGGCCCTGGATGACCAGCCTCAGCTCTGAGACGGGCATCATGTTCTTTGCCAGCTGTCACCCAGCCCCCTTCACCATGTCCTGGCAAATGCCCTTGGTCTCCAGGGCAAGTCCTGGGCTCACTGGGCTGCTGTGAGGGGTCACTCGGGGAGTCGTGCTTAGGGGTCCCATGGGAGTGGTCAGAGCTGGAATGACCCTTGCCCACCGGCCCACCTCTCCTACCCCACACACTCCACAGGCCCCTGACCTTGGTCATTCAGTGAGCCGGGCTGAGGGCAGGCTGAGTGCTGAGAGCTCAAAGGGACAGACTTCACAACCTACAAGGAGAAAAGAAGCCTCTCTAAGAAACCCAGGTGATCAGAATTAAACTGTGGCCAGTATTCCCAGCTCAGTGAGTCACTTCTGAGATTGGACCTTGAGCATTTTCTTTCCTTTTGTTTTTCAAAATGGAAACTGTGACGACTGAAGAGAGGACAGCTTCCCCCAGAGCGAGAGGCAGTAACGCAGCCAGAGCATGATGGAATGGCCAGAAGTACATAAAACTGACTCCACAAATTATGTCATGTAAATATCCACATTATTTGTTCTGAGTCACTGTAAAAGTCATACGTTTTTTATCACACTAGATAATAAAAGCAGAGAAAGCCCTTGGTGAGAGTGGGCAAGCTGTACAGTACCCTGAACGTACCGAGCACCCGTCTTCTGACCTGCGCCTGCCCACACCTCTCCGGAAGAGGTTTGAGACCCGTCCTGCCTTGGGAATAGATCCTGACTGATACACAGGAAACATTTTCAGGGAATTTGTGTTTTGTGGCTGTTGGAGAAATACAGAGCTCCATTCCTCACTGAGTCCCCTTCGTGTGACCAAGCAGCCACCAGGGCCCCAGTGTCTGTCTCACTGTGTTAACAAACTGGAGAGTTCCCGCATTTACAGAGAATTGTCCCAACAATCCAGATGGTTCTGACCAGGGCTCTGTAAGCTGGCAGGGAGGGGGCTGCCAACCTTTTACACTTGAGGAAACTGAGTGTCTCAGAGGTTTGGGAGAGTTGCAGGTCAGGCTGGTCAGCAGGTCACCCAGGGCATCTATCCACAAAGTTTCTGAACTGTTAGGCCAGTGGTTCTTAACTGGGGAAAATCTTGTTCCCCGGAGAACCTTGGGCAATGTGCAGAAACAATTTTGGTTGGTTGGGAAATCGAGCACTCAGACATACTATCTCGGATTCCCAACGATGGGTGTTTTCGAAGCTCTACTTTTCCCCGTTTGTGAATCTTTGAATAAATCAAAGCTCTTCCAAGCGACAGCAGTGATCATGGTTGCTGCCCTGATTTCAAATAACTCCAGCCGAGGGCGGAGGTCTGGACTGTAGAAAGCCTTTTGGAAATCCACATAACCCTCCATTTCTGCTGTCTTGGCTTTCGTGAGCAGTCTCAGCCTGGATGGAGAACATCTTAGGACGTGGATGGGAGGATGGGGCTGAGCTTCGCCCTTGTTCTCCCCACCCAGGAACTGTCCCTGGGACCTTGAGGGACCTGGCCTCTCACCAATGCATCTGAAAAGCACCACTTTGGAGAAGAAGGGGTGGAGTTGGGGGTTGCTTAGCAGCCCTTGTGCGAACCTGCTTCTCTGTTTCTGACCCTTTTCCATGTCCCTGCTCTGTTTCCCCCAGTGGAAGGCATATTGACACTTTCTACTATTTCAAGTTTTACAGAAACCTTATTCTTGTAACTCGCCACTCCCCAGATACCAATTCTTCACTCCGAGAGAATCGGAAATGTTTGTGTCTTACTAATGTTTTCATAACCAACTTGTAAATGTAAGTAGTTTACTGAATAAAAAGGTATTTTAACTATTCTTGTCCTTTGCTACTCAGGCCCCCTGGTTTCGTGATAAGATCACTAACTTTTATTACAGTGAAAAGGCTATTTCTTAAGATAGGGTTTCAGTGTGGTCCTTTGGGGAGAAATACCCAACCTTAGTGACTGTAAAATTGTGGCTGTGGAATTGTGTTCCTTTGACTGTTACACCATTGCTGTTGTCGTTTTCTATTATGATAATTAAAAAAAACATTAATCCTCAGTGTCTGAATCCAGCCTCTGCTTTGTCTAAAGGAGAGCGTCTGCTCATCATTGCCAGAGTCAGCTTGAGGTCCTCTCCATTCTGGTGCCCCTCCCACCCCACCCCAGGAGGGACAGATCCCCTCCCCCAGGCCCCTCCAGGGCCCCTCTGTCCTCACACCTGTAGCAAATAGTAGCTACCTGCACTTCCCCAGCAGCGCTTTCCACCCTCCACGTCCTGAGAGCAAGCTGCCACATTCAACTTCTCGTGCCTCGGCCCTGGCACAGGACCTGGGCCATGGTACACACCCTGCAGACGCTCGGGGAATGAATGAGTGATGTCTGAGAGACCCGCCCAGTACGTTTCAATGACACGCGGGACAGAGTTAAATGGTTATGGTTTCATTCATTCATCCACCGAGAACAGCAAACATGTAATTTACAAGGTGCTCTGTGCAGCTCTGTGCCCTTTTCATAGAGGTGACTCTTGGTCTTCAGAACAAGTATACAAAGTAGACACTATTGCTACCCTCTTTCCTGTCTTCACAAATGGAGAAACTGAGGCAAGAGAGGTTTCTTGCCCAAGACCATGGAGCTAGTGAGTGGCAGAACCGGGACTGGACTCCAGGACTGGCTCGGAGTCCATATGCACAGGGCTATGAGATGGCGGCTCTGTGCTGGGAGCAGGGAAGCCGGCGGCAAGTGAGCAACCTACTCAGAATACATTTTTGAGAGGGAGAGAGGCACAAAATGATGTCCCTGTCAGGTGTCACATGCTGCAAGGATAGGGGGCTAAGTGTGTGCTCTGCACCAGGGTCCCTCCCAAAGGGTTTCTACATCAAGTCCTAAAGGAGGTCTGCCGCAGCGGTCAGGACGGCATTGAAGCAGGACTGGTGCAAGGAGTTCATGGGCATCTGTGGCTTAGGCAAGAGCTGGCAGCTAATGGGAACTTAAACCCAGAGCCTAGTCATCCTAAAAGGTAGAAGGGGTCCACCTCTGGGCAGGTGCAGGAGGAGGGTGCCTGCCAGTCAAAAGATTCTTGGGCCAAGAGTCAAGAGTTCCATGACCAAGGAGCCTTGGGCTGCGGAGGTGTCCCCCCTCCACCCCTAACTGTGGCCTTGGACTAGCTCCAGCTCTCCCAGTCCTTCTGTTGGGCAGGAAGACCCAGTGCCTTCAGGGGCCCAGAGCCAGGCCATTCTGTGCCTGCAGACAACCAACACCTGCCACCATCAGGTCCGGGGCCTGACATGAGATGAAAATGCGGGGCTCATATTCAAGGTTTTAAGAATTTCAAGATGGTGTCTACAGGACATTAAACCATGTGTGAGGCTCTTCTGGGAGCGGGGACCTGTGTGACTGCCCAGGTTACACGCCCACAAAGCCGGCCCTGGCCGCTGCCATTCTGAATATGCAGCCAAGACAAGCAAGGGGTAGATTAACACACTCCACACCACACCACGCTACCTTCTGTCTTAGGAGGCTTCTCAAATTTTCAGGAAGTTAAAGTTGACCACTCATGGGAGATGCAGAAAGGGCCAGAAAATGCTCCCATTCCTACAGGCAAGCTTCTTTCACAGTGTGACTTGGCAGTACCCCATCCAGAGGTGGACCTTATTTATCTCCCCGACCTCTGACTCTGGGTTGGCCTTGTGACCTGCCTCTCCACCAACAGGGTCTGGCAGGACTGACGTTGGGCCAGTCCTGGGAGTCGGCCCCTGGAAGGCTTGCAGGGACCTCTTCTGATGACTTTGGAGCCCTGCGGACCCAAGACTAGCAGCCTGCTAGATAAGGAGAGCCCAGAGCATGGCCACCCTCTAAGCCCCAGTCAAGCGCCCCCCAGCTGCCCCACAGGTGAGCCAGCCAAGGGAGGGGAGAAAGCCAAGGAAAACAAGGTGCTCCACAATGTCAAGGGCTGCACGGCACTCCCTAGGCAGCAGGTAAAGCCAAATAGATCACTGAGGGCTGCCTGAGGAGGCAAGACCCTACTGTGCTTAGAATCTAAAGAAGTAGGGGCACAACAGAGGGTTGCATGGATGCTGGGGGATAGGAGGCCAGGCTGGACCCTGGAAGTCAAGGCAGAAAAGGCAGATAAGCAGACAAAGCCAGCTAGACGGGGCCCTGAACATCAGGGTGAGAAGTCATGGTGGGCAGTGGCTGCCTGCCATCAGCTACACCCAAGCAGGGCTGGTCCTCAGAGTGCCCAGTGTCTGGAACAGGAAGGCAGCAAGGACGCTGAGAAGTGACTCCCAAATGCCTCCCAAACCTGCG
The DNA here is from genome assembly GCF_040802235.1 of Manis javanica. Lineage (NCBI taxonomy): Eukaryota > Metazoa > Chordata > Mammalia > Pholidota > Manidae > Manis > Manis javanica. The sequence goes on along the minus strand of NC_133163.1, from coordinate 8,749,593 downwards.
CCTCAGGCCATCTTCCTGGCCCCTCCACTCTGCCTCCAGCTCGGGCCAGTAGCTGGGCTCCCCTCCCCTTCGTGCACATGCAGGATGGCAGAGCCACTCGTGCAGCCCAGCGCCCTGCAGTTTCAAGACTGAAGAGCATCATTTCAAAATAAAGCAAGATTTCTCAAGAAAAGGAGGCAGTATCCACAGTCCAGTACTGCCACATTTATATTTTAAGAGGCTGCAACTAGGTCAGTCTACCCAAAATGTCATCCCTACTCCCCACTGCCATGTCTCTGCTAGCGTTTATACTAAATGCTTGGTTTTACAAATTTGATTTGCAAATACACATATCTGTATTCTATTTGCCTACTGCGATCAATCTTGATATTTCAGTGGTTTGAAATGGGTTTCCTGGAGCAGAAAGTTGATAATGCAATATTAGGTCTGTAGAGGAATAAATGTGCAAAGAACCACAGCTCTTCACTTTTGTTCAGGAGCGCTTGAGTTGTGAGTTGGTGGGGCAAGTGTGCGCCCTCCTCTGGACAAGCCTACCTGTCCTACTAGCTGTGCACCCCTGGAGGGCAAAGCCCCCTTTGGTTCACCCTTGTGTCCCCCACAATGCCCAGCTCAGGCGTGGCATAGGGCCATACTTGCAGAAGTTGGGAAATAAATATATGAGAGCAGATGGGCTGAAGAAAGCAGCCGCCCTCCGTGCTGGCAGAATGGCCATTCCCTGCTTGGAGACTGAGCACAGGGGTGGAAGAAGAGGAGGGAGAGAGGAGGGCAGGTGTCCAGGGCCCACACGGGCCCCCTTGGGATTCGGGGGCCTAGCCTGTTTGCACGGCTCCAAAGCCTGCCCTCCCTGGTGACTTTCCATTTGCCCTGGGCAGGCCCCCAGTTGCTCAGGTTCCTGCAGAGTGCTGGCCTGGCCAGGGCTGCAGAAATGATTAATATTTGTGCAATCTAGGCTGCTGGGGCCTTATCTGCAAACTATAGAAATAACCTAACCACCCTGATAACCGGCACTTGGAGCCATGCTGCCCTAGGGGTGTGCAAAACACTTTCCAAACCAGCTTTGGTCCCTCCCAGCTGACATCTGCTCAGCCTCTCCGCACCACCAATCTGGGCCAGGCTCTGAGATGCATAGAAGGCAGGGCCCCTATTCTTTGTCTGGGGGTGAGGGGTGCATGTGATCAGCTGAAGACAACAGGGTGCAAATGCAGACAGTGGGAAGCCTGGGGACAGGCTTGGGGAGCCAGAGGAAGGCCTCTAACCAGGCTGGTACCTCAGGCCAGACGCCATGTGTCCAGTTTTTAGAAAAGAAAACCAAAGTTCATGTATTTATTCATTCATTCATGACTGAGTACCTACTATGTGCTGGGCACTATTCTAGACATTGGGGGTGCAAAAAGGAACAAAGTATACCTATCACCTTCTGGTGGTGAACAAGAAGTGAATAGTTAAACATATGATAACTGTGACATAAGGAATATGTAATAGTGTCTATTGCTAACATTACTATGTTTATTTAAAACATGATAAGAGGGTACATCCTATGTTAAATGTTTTTACAACAACAACAACAACAATAATAATATAGGGGGATGGAGGAAACTTTGAGAGGTACGGATCTGTCCATGGCCTTGACGGCAGTGAAGGTTTCATGAGTATATACTTATCTCCAAACCCATCCAGTTGTGTACATTGAATATGTACTGCTTTTTACATATCATCCTACCTCAGTGAAGTGGTTTAAAAAAAGAAAATAAATATATACTTATTTTTGGTTTATGCCCCTGGTTTCTGACACAGAGCTTCTATATCCCTTGGAATTTCCTGGGTGATAGGAGTGTCTTTTGTTCTGACAAGGCAGCTCCTAGATGAGGGCTGGTCACCAGAAAGACCAAGCCACAGTTCAAAGCTTGGAATGTTCAGTCCCACCTGCCCCCCGATCTTCCAGGGAGGAGAGAGGGGCCGGCAACTGAGTAAATGAATGATCATGCCTACGAAATGAAGCCTCCACACAAATCCCTAAGCTACAGGGCTGGGAGAACTCCCAGGTTGATGAGCACACCCACGTGCCAGGACGGTGGCGCGCCTCGGCTCCACGGGGATGGACGCTCCTGCACTCAGGCCCCATCCAGGTCTTGCTCTGCGCTCCTCCTCATGCAGCTGGTCATCTGCATCCTCGGCGACACAGGTAGCTGTAAGTCGAGTGTTTCTCTGAGCCCTGTGAGCCGTTCTAGCTGAGTACCAGACCTGGGGAAGGTGTCGCAGGAAGCCTCAATTTAGAGCTGGTCAGACAGAAGTCTGGGGACCGGGGGGACCTGGTATCTATGACTGGCGTCTGAAGCAGGGTGGTCCTGTGGGACTGAGCCATTTAACCTGTGGGGGTCTGATGTTAATTCCAGGTGGTGTCAGAGCCAAAATCAATTATAGGCCACCCAGTTCGTGTCCAAGAGCTGGAGCACAGTTGGTGGGGGGAAAACCCACACTTTTGGTGTCAGAAGAACAGTTTTCTTTTAATACCGAACAGTGATAGATGTTATGGAGAAAAATAAAGTGAGTTTCAGGGGAGAATGAAGCGGCATGCTGTTTTGGAAAAGGATGTCAGGAAACTGGCGCAGAGATAAAGCCACGCATGAGTTAGAGCCACCACAATGGTCTGTTCAGTAACCACCGAGGGCAGGGAAGGTGCCGAATGCCAGCAGGACTTGTGCAGAGGTGACCTGAATCAAAGGGCCTGAATCCTGGGGAAGCAGGAGCGGGTGCGTGCTGGGGTGGGGGGCCGGGGACTCAAGTAGAGTCAGGCAGGTGAAAACTTACGAAGGCTGGGGCAGTGTAAATACAATGAGGCCAGCGTGTCCGCTGGCTGGAAATCCTATACATTAAGTCTACTCTCCCTCCGAGACTGGGAGGCAGAGGCCCTGTCTTCCGACAGCCACATTTCCAAGGAATGGCATCCACTTCCTGGAGGAAGACACTCCTGAGTTGTAGGAGATACAGAAAGATCTCAAAGGGACAGGCAGAGGAGTCACGATGTAAGCACCCCCCCTTGTTTTTAGTAAATGCTCTAAGAAAGGGAGGTCAGGGGCCTCTGTCCCGTGTTAGGAGGAAAGACAGTAAATTCTTTGAACATCCCAGAGCTTTTCCAGACAGGAGCTCAAAGGGGCGACTGGGAGCTGAGCTGGGGTTGGTCAAGGCTCTTCAGTGCAGAGGTCTGAAGGGGGATTCGCAGAAGGAGCTCTTTGCAGTTCTCAGAACTCTTAGTCCCAGAGGAGAGCAGCTGGTGGCTCAGGCTAGGATGGTAGTTCAGAGGTGCTGCAAGGTGCCCAGGATCTGAGGAATGAGGCAGAGAGGAGGGTGGCATACCCAGTTTTTATAAAGCATGGTCTTATCCCAGAAGTGCCTTTGGAAATGGCATCATTCATTCATCCATCCATTCATTCATTCAACAAGCCTTCCTTGAGCCTCCACACGGAGCTAAACAGACAGGAATGCAGCCTGGTCCGTGCCCGCAAGGCGTTCCCCGTCCGGCCTGGGAATCCCACTCGGAGACACGACTGTGTGTCATGAACAGAGTCAGAACGACATGACCCAGCTCTTCACTGAGATCAAGCCGCTGAACGCGCCGTATCACCAGCAGAGTCTACATGTGCTCACTACACAGGCTCAGTGTGTGCCCAGGTGGCGACTCCCGCGGGTGCCCCTGGGCCCTAGCACTGCAGTCAGGCCAGGTTGCTGGGTTCTGAGGAGAGTGAGTGCCCCTCTTGGGCTGCTAGCGTCCATCGTCTTCCTCCAGCTGTGTCAGCCACAAACTGCCCTCATGGAGGGAGCTGTCAGAAACGCCTGAGCTTGGCCCCTCCACCGTCACCTCTGGAGTGGCCCTTAACCAGGGACTGATGGGCTCCGCTCCTTTGCGTCTAACGGGTGGTTAGTTACCCTCCGGAGCCCCCTGCTTCCTGCAGGATCAGGCTGAGGCTGCCCTCTGCAGGACGCAGCCTGGAACTGCTACCTTGCCTGCTCCCTGACCTTCCCTGTCCTCCCCAACTTCTCCCCAAGTCCCCAGAAGCACCGCCTTAATAAGTCACTTGTCAATGAACCTTGTGTCAGGTCTGTTTCTGGGAAACGCATCTAAAGCAATCACCCCATTTACCCTGAGAGCTAAATACACTCACTTTTTTAGAGACGGGGAAGCTGAAGCTCAGAGATGTTAGGTGACACGTGCAAGGTCACACAGCCTGCTCAAACCCAGTCCTTCTACCCACTCCTCCACTGACTGATTAGTTACCCAAAGCTGCCACCAGCAATCAGTCTCCGAAAGCTAGATTTCAGCGTGCTGCCTCCCATCCCCCACGATGTGTACTCCTCTGGGTCTGCAGGCGGGGTCGGCCTTCAGCCGCATCCTTTTTCTTGCTTTGTGAGTCACTAGTGTGGATCCTGGGATGGAGGCCATCATCTGTCCATCCCTACTACCCCCGAAGCGGAGCAGTGTGAGCAGCTGCTACAGGGGCCGAGCACAACCACACCGCTTCCCAGCGGAACAGATGCTTGTTACAAATGTCAGTATTGAAACCTAACCTTTAACAGGTCATGGTAGGTGTGAGCAACATTCACCCAGCCTGTATTTTGTTACATTGTGCACTGCAACTAAAAAGACACAGAGTGGACATGTGTCAGGTGTGTGTGCTATTTCTTAAAGCCACAAACTAAGAATGACAAATGACATATGATCAGTATAGTTTAGGATTTGCTACTTTTACCACTTTCTTTGCTATGCACATATAGGAACTCAAAGGGATTATAAATTCAATTTGAGTAAAGTTTAAAACCATGTATTTTTTGGTAAAGGGCATCCACTTACGATGGCCAAAGCCTTTGTTACTAAGTCCAAGCTCATGTCACTCCCCACACGACATGCCAGTCAGCTGAGACAAGGTGATGGGGCAAGGAGAGTGGCTTTATTTGGAAAGCCACGTGGGCTCACGTCCTAAAGCCCCGTCTTAACCAAGGTTGATTCCAAGCCTCTTTTACGTTAAGGAAGGGGGGCAGGAGGGGCTTATGGCCAGGTGATGACACCAGCCTCAGACACCTGGATATCAGCAGGGGTCTGAGCAGGACTGTCAAACTCCTGGTCTTCGGCTAGTCGACTCCAGTCATTTCATTGATGTGGGTCTGGCCACGATGTCCCTATAAGGCCTTGACAATCTACTAGTCATTTTTGTATATTCTTCCTTATCTCCTCAGAGGAAACCGGTTTAGGGTGAAGGGCTGGTTGCATCAGTCTTAAGTCATGAGCAAAATTCCTTTTGTTGATTAACCAGCCTACGTGCAGGGCTGCGGGGGTGAGCAGAAGATTTTTTGACCCAAGATTAAGCAGCAAAGGAGACCGAGATGATACGAAGGCAGAGCTTCCAGGCTGTCACACCCTGTCACCGCTCCCCACTGTCAGCGGTCCATTCCACCATCCTGTGGGGTCAAGGACAAAGGGACCTCATCGCTTACCTGACTACTTCCAGCTGGATGGGATTGGTGAAGGGTGATTATTCTGAATTTTATATCAAGGCATCTAGTTTCAGATTGTCAGGCTTCTGTTCTCAACAATGCCAAATCAAAAGGATGGGAGAAAATTGGAAACGTTAGTTGGACAGTCATAACCCGTTATCTGAGGAAATCAGAAGAATTCACTGTCCGGTCCAGTTTAAAAACAAATCCTCAAAGATAATTAATCAGTCAGAACTTGAATCAGAATTTAATATCCATAAAGGTGTGTTATTGAAACATATTTTTTCTTTCTAAATTACACTCATTTTCATCAACAAGAACCATTTGTTTGCAAATTAAGTCCAACCAACTTGGCCCAACTATTCTCATAAATGCAGTAAGAATAGTGATATCCTCTTAATTCTGCTTGGCTGGAAGTTTTCATAAGGAATCTCAGATTGAATTTACAAAGGCCTCTCAAGGTCAGGGAAGCCAAGCCAAGTCAAACTTTGTCTGCATATGTTTAGATTTGGGTGAATTCCTCTCTTCTTGACTATCCCGAGGTTCCTGCACTTGCCAGGAAGTGACCTTACTCACCTGGTAAGGCTCCTAGGAACCCTGTAAGCAAGGTACCAGGCCCATTGTCCAAGGGCTTCACTGGCTTCATAATGTCACTAAACTTTAGTTCCTTAAAGCTGTTAGGTCAGTTCTGAGTATGTATCTATCTCTTTTTCAAATACAGCGTTCCAATCAAAGCCTTGGTAATATACCCAAGGTTTCCAACTGTGCCCTACTTCAAGGGGAACAGATGCTTAATGAGGTTATGCAAATAATTATATTAGCATAAAAATATAAAAAGACTGAGAGCTTCAGAATTCTGGAGGGATCAGGTAAGGGAGAAACACGTCTTATGTTCTGTTTACAGAGATATGATTTCCCAAACTGTTGTAAGCTATAGATGGCCCAGAAGAAAAAGTTTCTTTAAATCTGGAAAAGCAAACATTAGAGAATCAGCAATGTTTTAAAGAAAAGTCACAAAAATTCCAATCATTTCCCTCAGTTTGTTCAGCCCTGTGTTATTAATTCTTGTCCTGCTGAAGTCCAGGTTTTTCCATTTGTTCTGGAAATTCTAAATAGAATCACAGATCATTACAAAAAAATGCTTAGTAATTGATTTTAACCCAAGTGACAATAAAAGATTTTAAAAACAAATACAGAAGGTTAGATTGACGTGAGCAAATTTAACTCTCAGTATTGAGAAGATTCAGTTTTCTTAGGTAATTGAAGGTCTAAGACAGCTTGAAGCACATGCAATTGTTCTGATAAAACAATTAATTTAAGGCAAAGAAAAACTCTTCATAATCTCTTACTATCAAGACCAGACCAATAGTTCCAGGAAACTTTGTCCTTCTAACAGAGAGAAAAGCATTTGTAAAATTCTAATTTTACAATGTACTTCTGAGAGTAAAATTCTTTTTCCTTTTATTCTTAACTTACATAAATCCATCCCAATCTTAGCTTAACCATACATAAAATTCCTTTCTTAAAAGACTCCTTTTTCACAAACCTGCAACTTACTATATCTGTTTAGGTTTTGTTCTTTTTCCTTTTTTACTCTGGACCATTTTACTTTAAGACAAAATGACTTTCTTCTTTCTTCCTTCAATAAAAAAGTATCTCCATTTCTCATACCTTCTACCTACAACACACATCCTAGTTTACTCAACCCTCAAAAACCTTAACCCATTTGCTATCAGTCACCATAACATCTTTCTCTTCATTTTTATAAGCTGTGGGCTCAACTGTCAGGCAAGGATGATTTCATAGTCATTTGTTTTTTAAAAGGCCTCATTTTCCATTTTTTTTTCCTTCAGTTTCAGGTGAAAGTGGGCTGTGTTTACATTTCAAAGACATGATAAGATTCATGGCATCAAAACACAGAGAAACAATGCAAGATTTTTCCCTTCTGTATCAGTTTTTTGTAACACTTTTAATGCAGCTAATTTTTACATTTTAAAGCCTTTGCTCTTCAGAAGGGCTTTAACCATTTCGGAAGCCTTTCCTGTTCAGGTGGGGTAAGCCTCTACCCATTCTGAAAAGACACCCATTAAGAATCAGTCCCCTCGTTCCCCACGGTAGTTTTCCCCAGGGCTCCTGTTGGGATTTGAATTGGGTTTCTTACTATCTGAATATCTCTCCCTTTCTACCATCTGGGAGGCTTCTGCCTTGTCATTCCGTTACACACTGATATTATATATTTGCTGTTAATACAATTATAAGAGTTTTAGCTTTCTGATATTAAAATGTAATAAAGACTTGTTTCCATTAACTTGGGGGGAAAAATGCTTGTTATGAAGCCACTTACTTAAACTTCCTTATGTCCCTTCAAGAACCCTCCTATCCCTTCCAGTGTGCTTAGGGTTGTTTTGACTTGAATGAGGGAGGGGAGAGGAGGACAGGAGCATTATTTGGTGAATATGAATATGAAAATGCGGCGTGATTGCTGACAGATGAGCTGTGGAAAGAGGAATGTGGGATGACCCTGGGGAATTTCGTTGGGGCATGGGGCGCTGCCAGAAGCCAGGCAGAGGAGGAATCAATCCCTGGTGGGCTCCTGGCTGCGCAGTAGTGACAGCCGAGCTCTTACACCATTGGCCTGGAGGAGCAAGGGGGTCGTGTAGAGGTGGACCATCTGGCAAGAGCTGTGAGAATTCTTCTCCACCTGGGGTCGCCTCCTACAAGAAAGGAGTATGTGCATTTGTCTCTACCTGTGTGGACGCTCACTTTTCAACTCTTTGGAAACCCATCCAAAGCCCTGCTTTGCCCAGAAACTCCCATGCATTTAATTCATTGCAAAAAAATTGCCCCCAGGGAGCCCCTTGACTTGCGGGGCCCAGAAAGTCAGACGGAAAAACCCAGTAGGCCATGACCAGCAGGGGTCAGTGTGGCGCCAGCGCTGTGAGCAGCCCGTCTCTGCCCCTTACTGGGTAAGAACTAGGCAAGCTCTGGAAGAAGCTCTGAGATGGTACCATCTGGTAGGTTCTGTTCCCGCATGGAGAGTAGCCCTAAACCACGGGGAAAATTGATCAAAACCTCCTTTTTGCACCCAGACCCTGCCCCAAGAAATAAATGCCAAGCAGACATCGAAGTTAGGGTCCAAACTGGTGGGTCATGTGCCAGAGCCAGCCATGAGACATCTTCTGCTGAGCCTGGGGATGGCTCTGTTTTGTTTTAATAAAGCTTTTTATTGAAGCATGACATACAGGCAGAAAAATGCACATATGATGCCTGTACAGCTTAATACATTTTCACAAAGTCATCACACCCATAAACCAAGGACTCAGGTCAATAAGCCAAGTATTCTCAGCTCCTCCAGAAACCCCTTCAGCCTGCACAGTGTTGTGAATTGCATTTTAAGCAGTTGCCAACAACAGTGATATAAAATGTGGGTTTCTTGACAAAAAGAAATATCCCCACAGTGGCTGTCTGCCCATGGGGTGGAGTAGCTGAGGCTGGCTGCCGGCTTTAAGGGAGACCTGCACTTACCCATTCATGTCAGGCCCAGGCAAGCGGTCCCCTACTCTGGGCCCCACATTTTAAAGAGTCCCTCCCTGTCCCCCTCTACCTGCACTTCCCTGTGGGACAAGGAGCCCAAAGAGGCCAGGAGGATGTGTGCATCCGAATCCCTCATTTCTCCCTCGCTTCAGGACCTCAGAATTCTGTGCCCTCCTTTATGCCTGGGTGGTTGGGACCTTTGAGAGGTGCATGCCAATGGTATCTGCACCTTTAGGCCTCAGAGTGGTACCAAGGAGCATCTGTTTGCAAGATGGGGAGACTGGAGCTTGGATGTGCAGGTTGTCCGGGCAGAAAATGAGGACAGGCCCCATTCAAGAACCTGCTCTCCCCGGGGATCATGTTCCAGCACAGAACTCCACAGTCTGCATGAGTCAGGGTTGTCCAGAGAAACAGAACCAATAAAATATTGATAAAGAGAGATTTATTTTAAGGAATTGGCTCATGGTATTAAGGGGCCTGGCAAGTCTAAAATCTGTGGGGTAAGCCTTCAGGCTGGAAATTCAGACAGGGCTTCTCAGCTGCAGTCTGGAGGATTCCATCCTCTTCTGGGGAGTCTTTTCTCATATATCCTTCACCTGATTAGATGAGGCCCACCCACATTGTGAAGGGCAATCTACTTAACTCAAAGTCTGCTGATTTAAATGTTAACCACATCTACAAAATACCTTCACACCAACCTCAAGACTGGTGTTTGAACCGTCGGGCCACCATGGTCTAGCCAAGTAAACACACACAATTACCATTATAGAGTCCAAAAAGTCTATATCTATATCTGTCCTATCTATACATAGTCTATTCTAAGTCGATACCTAAATCCAGCCTCCCAGGTTGTTGTGAAGGTATAGTTATCAAAACAAAAAAAAGATTAGGTATATTTCACTCAACAATTCATTAGCTGATCTACAGCTTTTATACATTTGGATACATGGTATATGGGCTCTGTTGGTCAATTACTTTGGCCTGGTGTGTATTGAGGGCAGCCTGCCCTAACTCCAGATTATTTTACAGCAGCTGACTTCTGTCCCACTTGACTTCTGTAGGCACTGGGTTTGCAACCCTAGATATTAAAAATGTCCGTTTGGAAAGGGGTAAGGGAGGTGGAGCTAACAGCCTGCCTGTTAGTTCAGACGGACTCTCGCTCTGAGATGTATCATCGTCATAGAAGCCCGACCTCCCTCCTCATCGAATTGATTGTTTACTGTTCCACTTCCCAGGAATAGGACACAGGAGTGTCCTGTGGATTTGATGAGATAATGTCAGCAGCTGGCTTTGTGCATGGCACACTCTCACAGGCTGTAGCTGGCATTACCATCCTGAGAGCTCACTGCACAATGGATGGGCCAGCCTCCCCGTTAAAACCATTCTCTCCTGGTTGGAAGAGTTGGGGCAGGGCCTGTTCTGCCTTAAAGTCCCTCAGGGAGCACCAGTCTCCTTGTTTTTTGTCCTGGGGGAGGCTAGAGAAAGGAAAATGCCCTAGGACAGGGGCTAACAGGGGCTACTGCCTGTTTTCATAAGTTTTATTGGGAGACAGTGTGCCTGTTTGTCTGTCTTGTCTTAGCTGGTCAAACACTACAATAGCTGCTGAGCAGTTGCAACAGATACCATGTGGCTGGCAAAGTCAAGAATGTTTATTATCTGGCCCTTGCAAATCAGTTTGCCAACCCCCTCCTAGAAGGTAAGACTGGCAGTTAGCCCTTCCGAAGGAGCAGGTAGGTCCACCTGGCTAACCAAGCAGAAGGGCCTGTCTGCCTGCTCCTCCCCTTTATCATCTTTGGGAGCAGCAATCCCCAGGAGGAGGCAGTCTGAGCACTAGAGGGAGAGGGAAAGCAGCCCCCCAGCCACTGCCCATCTCCCCATCTTCTCCCCAGACAGCCCATTCTTCAGCCCCCGGGTACAGAGGGAACATACATGGAGGCAGCTTTGCTGACCACATGTGGCTGCACAGGCTGTCTGTACCCAAAGGCATCTGGCCTGGGGGGCACCCAGGGGTCGACGTCCAGCTTATGCCAGTCACCAAGATATGGGCCTGGCATGGCTCCATCTTCCCAGAGAAAAGGGCATCTCCTAAGTCTCATACAGGCCCACAGGAGCTAGGATCGCATTGCTGGTGGGAGCCTGGGTTTCAGTTTGCCTCTTGGCCTTGACCTTGGGCAAGAGACACAAATTCTCCTAGCCTCAGTTTCCTCATCTGCAAAATGTCAACAAGAGTAGCACTGCGGCTACTGGACAAAGACCCTCCGAAGATGTGCAATCCCAGTCCCTCCAGCCCGTGAGTATGTGCCTGTATGGCAAAGGGGACTCGGAAGATGTGGTAAGCTAAAGATTTTGAGATGGGGTGATGACCTGGGTTATCAAGATGGGCTGCATATGATCACAGGGGGTCCTGATATATTCACGGGAGGCAGCGGGGCAGAGTGAGGGTAAGAGATATGAAGCAAGAAGCCAGATGTAGGAAAGCCAGGGAAGAGGCCACGAGCCAAGGAATATGGGTGCTCTAGGGGCTGGAAAAGGCAAGGAAATTCTCCCCAGAGCTTCCAGAAGGAAACGGTCCTGCCAACACCTTGACTTTAGCCTAGTGGGACTGATTTGGGACTTGTAGTTTCAAAACTGTAAGATAGTAGATTTACGTGGTAAGCTCTGAGTTTATGATCTGTTACAGCCACAGGAGACTCACACAGGCACCCATCTCAGAGGGTGTTGTTAAGGATGAGCCAAGCCAGTGCCTCCAAACATCTGGCCTCTGGGGAACTGCATGGAGCTCAGTAACGGGGAGCTGCTGCCACCATACAGACAACGAGGCGTCCTCACCTCCACCCTCCCTCCGGCCGCTCCTTCTGGCCCTGGGGAGGGCTGCCATCCCCAAAACTCCTGCAAAGATAAGGGGTGACCTCTGACCATGTGAGGAAAGGCAGGGGCCAAAGACGGCCAGATGGTGGAGATTACAGCAATTCTGTAATCCGTAGGCCTGTCCACAGTCCCCAGACGAAGGGAGGTGGGGCAGTGACATCATTGTTTACAGGCTTTGGCTTGCATAATAGGTTTCAAGTACAGCAAGCGGGGAAAGCAAAAGTTATTTTCAAATTGGTCATTGGCAGCTGGCTGGCCAGACCATTCCCTATGAAAAGCAATCATGCAGGAACAGACTTCTCTGTCCACACATTTCCTCTGCTGGTCCAGCCCTCAACGTCTTCCGGCTCAGGGACAGCCCTCCCTCCTCCAGCAGCTTTGTCCAATTACCTCACCCCAGGTGACCGATTCGTCCTGGTTTGCCAGGGGCTTTCCTGGTTTTAATGCTGAAGATTCCATGTCCAGAGAAGACCCCAGATCCCAGGCAAACTGGGACAGCTGGCCACCCAATTCAGCTCACCCCACAGCGGCTTCCCAGTGCTTGGGTGCTTCGCCCTGCCTAGGGCATCCCCTTTTCCTTGGAGTCCCGCGAATGAGGCAGGTTCTGCCTGGCAGCAGGGCCCCACCCACGCTGACCCTCTGCCCAGAATCTTCTTCCTTCTGGTTTATCACGGCTGGCCCTGCTCAGGGGCCTTGACTACCCCCTCTACACCAAAGCCTGCTTGGCGTGCTATGTATGGACATATACCAGAGCAGCTGAGACGTCCCAGCCCAGGCCTGAACAAGGCACCGGGCCACATGAGCTCTCTTCCTCCAAAGGTGAGCTCCTCTCTGGCCCAGACACCCTCCCACAAGGGCTGAAGCTTATCCTCTGCTCCCCCAATCTGTGTAAGCACTTTAATTCTAGTGTCCATGGCAATGACTGTGGGCTTCAGAGTCCCTCTTCCCATTCTCCCAAGAGATGCCCGGGCCCTGCTCAGGGGAGTCCTCTCAGGGACTCAGGGTGGGGCTGCCAGGCTCACCTTGCAGCTGTGCCTACGCACAGGTGGGAGCAGGTGCCGGTCAGGCCGAGATGACAGTGTCATGCCCCGCTCTTCATTCGCAGTTTCCTCCACAAAGACCTGCTGGGCGTGTGCTGGGCGCCAGGCTCTGGACAGGGAGATGGACAATAAAGAAACAAACAAGCTCACATGGCAGCAGGTATGATGAAAAGAGAAGAAAAACCATCACATTTGCCGACGAGGGGACCGGGAAGAAAGCAGGCCCACAGCTCCCATCGCTCCCCAAGGCTTCCTGCCAGGCCTGGAAGATGCGGCCAAAGGTTAACTCATCAAAGATGAGGGATAATAAAACATACGGGGAAGGAGATGGGGAACTGAGATGTCAGTATGATTAGATAGTCCCCTTGAAGAATAGATTAGAAAGAGGTATGAAACTCGTAAGTAGGAGCCCAGCTCTAGCATCCAAAAATTCCACCTCAAGGTACCTACTTGGAGAAATCTCTACACTTATGCAGAGAAAATATAAACAGAGATTTAAATTATAGCATTGTTTGAAACAGCAATAAACTGGGAATGATGCCTATCAACCCATGGAAAATGAGATTTAGTTGTACTGAAATGAAGATTCTCCAAGATGTGATCATTGTGTGAAAGACAAAGGTGTAGAAAAATAAGTGTGACAGAATGCCACTTAGAAGATGGAAAGCCCTGCTCTCCATTCTTCAGGGACCCATAGTTATGAATGCAAATACACGGAGAGGGTGGAAACCGCTGTCTCCCAGGAAAGAAGGCAGGGAGAGAGAGCACCTCCAAAGGTCTCTAGGTTTGACACAAAGTTTCAGTTTTTACAGAAAATTATGCATGGTTATCTGCACAATTTTTATATTTGTGTAATCAAACATTCAAAGGGAAAGAAAAGACAGTGAGGTGGTAGAACAATGAGGCTGTATGCCTCAGTGCCAGCTCAGATATCATTATTTAGTTTGACAATTAAGACAAAAGCCCCAACATCTGCCAAGATCAGTTACCATGTACAGAATATAAACCTACCCACACTTCACTCAGATAGGCTGATAATAGCAGTATCACTTAGCTTTTGTTTTATTGGGTTTAAAAAAAACAAGCCACCACTCCAACAAAAATAAACCATCTATTTAAAACCATAGCCCTTTTATTTAGCTCCCAAATCTGTGGGTCACCTGGGTGATTTTTCTGATCTGGGCCAACCAGGCTGCTATTTGCTGGGTTTACCCACCAGTGTGCAGCCAGCTGGCAGCTAGGCAATCTAGAATCATCTAACTTGTGTCTGGAATGCGGCACCTTGTTTTCCTTAACGTGGCTCTTATCCTCCAACAGTCTAGCTCAGGCTTATTCACGTGGGGGTGTCAGAGTTCCAAGAGAATTACTGAGAATGCTGTAATGCCCCTTGAGGCACAGGCTCTGAAATTCACACACTGTCACTTCCACGACATTCCATTGGCCAAAGCATGTAGCAAGACCAGCCCATGTTCAAATGGTGGGAAATAGACTCGACTCTATTCAGTGAATAAAAAGAACAGCTCTTCTGTGCCAGGCCCTGTGTTAAGCATTTTACATACATTTTCTCATTATCTTCTCACAGCAAGCCTGTGAGCAAGGTATGGGTATGTAGTTTCACTGAAGCATGCTGGGGGGTCAGGGAATGGGCTCCACGAGGCCTTTACTCCTCCCACAGACTCTCTCCTGCAGATGCCTAGAAGCCACCATTCCTGATTCCTGATTTCACCTGCTGTGGGCTGGATTGTGTCACTCTGATTCATGCGGTTAAGCCTGGATTCCCGGTGTGGCCATATTTGGAGTGTGGGAGTAATAAGGTTAAATGAGGTCACAGAATGAGCCCTGATCTCATAGGATTGGTGTCCTTGTACGAGGAGACACCAGAGAGCTCACCCTCTCTCTCCACCATCCAAGGTCACAGAAGGTGGCCATCTGCAAGCCAGGAAGAGGGCTCTCATCGGAAACCAAATTGGCTGGCACCTTGATCTTGGACTTCTAAGGCTTCAGACAGTGAGAATCAGTGCCTGTTGTCCAAGTCCCCCGTCTCTGGTATTTTGTTATGGCAGCCTGAGCACACTAAGACATCTGTCTGTCCACTTTTAAAATACAGTGTCCTCGAGCTGATGGTTACACCCCCTCCTAATTCTTCAAAGTGCACATGTTGTTTACTGCTCTCTTTCCCAGCAAGCCACACTTCAGTGTAAAGTTCCTATGCAGCACCAGTCTCCACCCCCATTTTTCTCTGCTTTTTTATGATTCCTCACTGTGCTTCCTCTGCTTAGAAGACACAGGCTTGGCAAGCACTGCTTAGACCCAACAGGTGTGTCCTAAGTCAAAAGAGAACATCTCAACAGGAAGAGAAATGGGTTTGAAGGCACCTTGACTGTTGTGTCTGCCAGAAACACTTCAAAGATGACAAAAATAAAGAGGAAACAGCACTCCACCCGGCAGTGCACAGGTACCTGCCATCCTCCTGCCCCAGGGCTTGGGCCCCCAGCACTGAATATGTAGGTTACAGGCAGCGGTGCAGACACCAGACCGCCTGGGCTCACACCCCATCTCTCTTTTTAGCTGTAACTTTTGGCACATTCCTCAGCCTCTCCAGCCCTGTTTCCCCATCTATGGAACAGAGATAATAGTGGCACTTTCTCACAGGGCTGTTGTCAGCATTAAATGGTTCACTGCCTGTTTATCTTTTAGGTCAAGCTCTGGGCCACAAGAAGAGCCAACACTTGTAAGCCTCAGGTGTCAGCCACACAACTTGTGGGTGGCAGTGTGGACCCTGCAGGGGGGAGCTGGAGAGGAAGGGACGTCCCAAGGCCACCCAGCCCAAGCCCAGGCCCAGGGCTTGCCTCCCTGCTCCTCCCCTGGGCTCCTAAAAGGGACCCTCCTGTACAGTGTGTGTGGGCTTCATCCTCACAGCGAACTCAGAGGAAAGTATGGGGACCCACATTAACAGGTGGGAAAATGAGGCTTAGAGAAATCAAACACTTTCCCCAGGTTACCCAGCTGGCGAGCCAGCACCAGATTCCCACTCTGTTTCTGACTGCAGAAATCTTTCAGCTCACTTGGATGAGAGAGAGATAGATTGTGGAGCGCCCCCTTCAGGTCACCTGACACCACATTCCCGTTCAGGACCCGTCTCAGACCCATTCAGCCTGCCCCGTATATCCAGCTTCATTATGCTCCTTCCTGGTGCTCACCATGAGGAAAAACAGGCAGACCTGTGTTTGAATTCAGGTCGCACTGCCTGTCACTTACGGAAGTCACTTAGCCTTTGTGAACTACCATTCCTCAACTGTGAAAGGCTTGATTAGACGACCTGACACATACAATGCACCTGGCCTCATACCTATGTGTATAAGGAGCCAAGGATACATGCCATTCCCTTCTCTGTAGGCTGATAAATGCCTATAAGGTCAGTGACTCCCCCAGGGTGCTCCACTGCACCTACCAGCGCTTCCCACAGTGCTTAGCACATAGTAGATGCTGTTTAAAAGAGGCAGCAGGCCCCAAATGGAGTCATCTGTGTTAAAACAATGTCGCCAAAATGAGGCTTAATACCTGACCTAATTGCAAGCTCATCTCCCTCAGGAATGGCATCTTAACCAGTCAATCTGGAATTACCTGGTCAGCACTACTGAGATAATCTGCCTAACAGACCCCTGCCTCGCCCTAAAGGAAGATGACTTTGCCTGAAACACGCCACTCTTTGCTCGTCACTTGCTTGTCCTGCTCCCTTCGGCTTCTCAAAGTCTCCAGTTTGTACAGCTCCTCAGAGCTCCTTTCTATTTGCTAGAGGGGATGCTTCCTGGTTCATGAATAAGGACAATAAGATCTTTAAAACTTATCAGTTGAACTTTGTTTTTTAACAGATTTGGTGGCAATGGTGGCATCTGAAAGAGACTTCCTACAGCTTTGGGGACTATGAGAAGCAAAGCATGGTCCTCATGAACCCTTTGAGGTCTCTGTCTTTCTCATCATTTCCAAGGGCTGTGGATAAGTTCCTCTGGGTTCTGAGCTCCCCTGTCTTTCCATTGAGCTCCTGGTCTAATTGTCTTTCCAGTCTACAATCCCAATTTGATCAGAAACCCACCCCTTGGCTTAGTCTCCAGATTCCATGTTGAGAACTGCTGGTCATTCAATCCAGTTCCCCATTTGTTTGGAATCCCCATCCACTGTCCCACTTGTTGAGGTCTGCTGGCTCAAGCCTTTCCCTAGTGCACAGGTGCACATTAGGAATGGCTGGTGGTGCACACAGGGGCTTCTATTGGCCAATCCATTGTAAACATCTGATTAGTTATCACTTGTGTTAAGGTGCACATGAGGTTGTTGTTAAAGGGAATCTCAAAAGCCAAAAGCCACCAAATTTGACAGGCATAGGTTGAGCACTTAAAAGCTGTTAGAGTGCTTGCTACCTAACTCTAAGATTCCTGTGTTAGGATAAATTGGTGACGGAATAGGTTAGATCAACACTAGCTCACCTCCCAACTCAAGACAATTTTTGTGCAACAAAGGACACTGTAAGATGCTACACAATCCCCAACCCAGCAGCGTGTCTCTCTTGGGTATTAGTTTGTCTTTGAGAGCCCCAAAGGCCTAGCCTCTGAAAAAAAATGGGATCCTTAAATTCCAAAGACTTGCGTGTACCACCTCCCAGCACCTCTGCTTATTTTATGTTTAGGAACGATAGTTCCAGAATTGGAGAGATCTACGAAAATGGCAAAATCTTATTAGAAACAGCCTAGAATTATAATGGCCATTTATGGAGGATGTTCCAATAAGACAAGGTCATTCATCAAGCAAGGGTTCCCAGATCAAGCAGACAGAATGGGGTACCTATTTAAGTGGTATGCAGCAGCTCCCAAAAGGCTTAATTTAAAAAAGTAATTGCAAAAGGCTAATGAAAAAATCAAAGACTCAAGAAGTACCTAAAACAAAAGATAGTAACATTGACGTGATTCCTATTGCTCCCCTCTCTCTTGCTTTACTTGAGTCCGTGGATTCTACTTATTCTCTCTCTGAACTGCCTTTCTACTCTGAAGAGACTATTAAATAGGTACCTTTAAGATAAAGCCACTTGGGGTTGCAGGAGGTCCAACTCAGGTATCTTTCACTCCACAGTCAAAGACTAAACTAAGAGCCACAATTGAATTTCCTAAACCCAAGGAGAATCCCCAGAAGTTTTCTGAAGGATTTGGAGTCCTTACCAGGCTGCCAGATCCTTATCAGCTTGTGCACATTCTGATAGGACCTGGTGAAGCGCCAGAGATGGATGTGGGGCAGCAGAATGGTGTAACCCTGAGGATGACATCTGAGCACTTCAATTATCGACATAGACCAGAAAAAACTTGCAAGAGAGCAACTGATCCTTTAAAAGCCATTCCTTGAGTCTTTCCTGCCTGCACTGGTTTCCCTAACATTCAAACCTGCAAACAAAAGAAAGATGAATTTGTGGCAGACTTTAAAGCCCATTTGGAAGCTTTCTGGTATTCCTGGCTCCATACAATAAATGAGGTCACCCAACCTGCTTTACATTTCCTATTTGTAAATGGATTATCTCTTGGGATTACTGGATCTATAAGAAGGCAGAAAATGTGATGGGAGACCACTGGTCTGAGTGAACTCATAACCATAACTGAGCACTTGAAACAAGACCACAAACACAAGTCCCTCAAGCTATTAGTCTTACACCTGCAATAGCTCTAAGGCCAAAAACCTAAAATAGCACCTGGGGTCTGTCATCAAAATGCTAGCCCAGGGGAGGCAACCTGAGTGTCTATGATAAATGAATGGATAAAGAAGATATGATATATATACATATATGTATATTACATACACATAGATATATACACACTATGGAATATTAGCTATAAAAATATACCTAGAGGGTAGTATGCTAAGTGAAATGAGTGAGAGAGAGAAAACGAATACCTTATATTTTCACTTATATGTGGAATGTAAAAAACAAAACAAAACAGAAACAGACTCACAGATACAGGAAACAAACTGTTGGTTACCAGCTGGGAAGGGGGTAGGGAGTCGGTGACTTGGGTGACAGGGATTAGGGGCTGCGAACTTCCAGTTGTAGAATAAATGAGTCACGAGAATGTAGTGTGCAGCATAGGAAACACAGGTAATAATATTGTAATAACTATGCATGGTGATAGATGGCAACTAGACTTCATCATGGAGAGCATTTTGTAATGTATAAATATCAAGTCACTATGACATATACCTGAAACTAATAGGATATTGTATGTCAATTATAATTCAATAAAAATTAAAATGATGGTTCAGGAGGTCAGTGTCTCTTTGTAATCAGCTAGGGCACTGGAAAAATGATTGTCCTCAAATATTTTATGCAAAGGAATCCTTCAACATCCACTCAAATGCCTCTATATTGACCCCCCAAAAGAGGGCACCCGTATGGCCATTGCCAGAGTTGATGGCACTCCAGGGGGCTCTGTGGTAAACTGCAACTAGTGATTCCCTTAAACAGCCAAGGGGAAGCTAAGATTAAGATTAATGGGGAAATCCTTCCAAGTTCTGGGAGATACTGAAACTATACTCTCTACTTTAACCCCAACTCTTATAGGATGACAAACCCCTCAAAGTGAAAGAAATGTTTCCTTAGTGAGAATAGCTAATCAAATTCAGACAGTTTCTATCTCAACCAGCACGAAAGTTTCTGGGACCACTCACTGAAAAACATCCCTTTTTGCTATGCTGTACAGCTACAGTGGATCTGATAGGTAGAGAATGCCTCTCTAAACTCTAAGGGCTACTATGTTTGCCTCCAATGGAGACCTTACCTTAGAATTTCCTGACCAACTTGAACCTGATCTGTTATGTTCTTTACAATGTGTCCTTGATATAGAAGAGTTCCTGAATTTAACTGATGTGTCTGAAAAACTGTGGGCTGCATCTAATACTGACATTGGGAGAGTAAGTATAGAGCCTACAAAAGTTCAGGCAGGCATACCTAACCTCTCCTTAAATTGCCTCAATATCCATTAAAGCCTAAAGCCATCAAGGCCTTACACTCATGATAGAAAACCTAATTGCCCAAGGGCTAATGATGCCCTGTACCACCCCTGGAAGACCCCAACATTGTCAGCTGGGACCCCTAATGGAAGGAGACGGGCACTTGAGGACTTGAGAGCTATTAAGATAATTGAGCCCCATTTCCCAGTTGATCCAACCCAAACACCCTTCTGTCACAATCTCCACTAGACTCAAAATGGCTTAGTGGTATGGGCCTATGTGAGCCTTCAGCACCCCTATAGACCCCACTGGCCAGGAGCTATCTTCGTTTCCTTGAAAGAGCTAATAATATAGGAGCATCTAAAGATTCCATTTACTTGCTACAGCAGTTAGCTCTAAGGAAAAATTAAAATTATCTCTAGATACTACTCACTATCAGGGTCATAATCTAAGCTCTGAAAGAATCCAGCCATCTCCAAAAGTAATTAAAATGAACCCAAGAATTCCCTGGGCCCACAGCTAAGCGTTGGCTTTGTGGATTTCTAGGCCTGCCTGTCTTTGATACACTGTGATTCTTAGTTTTTCTCGAATCCCCACTGTGTGAATTTACTAACATT
Organism: Manis javanica; assembly: GCF_040802235.1. Lineage (NCBI taxonomy): Eukaryota > Metazoa > Chordata > Mammalia > Pholidota > Manidae > Manis > Manis javanica. The sequence goes on along the minus strand of NC_133163.1, from coordinate 8,729,063 downwards.
CCAGTCCCTGAACCCCATCCCTTCCAAGATAAACATGAACAGGCCTTTATAAAACTAAAACAAGTGCTTCAAGAGCCACTCACCCCAGGGATACCTAACTATTCAAAAACTTTCACCTTATTTATACATGAAAGATAACCAAGCCCCGGGGATGCTCACGCAAGAACACGGCCATAAACATAGGCGTGAGGCCAAGACAGCTGGAGTCAGGTGCTCATGCCTGTTCAAACTGTCTTCAGGCTATAGCTACACCTGCAAAGTAGCAGAAGCCTCAGCAGATTTAACCCCAGGAGGTGACATTTATTGACAAACTCCACATGCTCTCCTGAATTCTGAATTGATTCAGCATTTCTCTGGGAGCCAACTAACCTCCTGCTTTCACCATGAGACCCTCTGATTTCACCACCTAATCGAATCCCTAATGTAGCAATGTGGTTAATCCTGCTGCGCGCCTCCCCCTGCCTGACGAAGGTGAGCCCCATGACCGTGAGGTAATAACATCCAGTTCCGTGACACCGCATCCTGATTTTATGAGATGCCCCTTTGACTAATCTTGACCTATTCTGTTTATTGATGGGATATTCTGTAAACATGGAAAAGGAAATTTCCGAGCAGGCTGTGCTGCTAATACCCAAGATGACCTGCTTGAGAGGGGAAGTCTCCCACAAGCTAAGTCAACCCATCAGGCACAGCTCCCTGCCCTTACCAGAGCACGCCAGCTATCAGAAGGACAAATTGTTAATATTTACACAGATGGCTGGTATGCCTTTGGGGTTGTCTGTGATTTGGGGATGCTGTGGAAACAAAGGGCTTCTATTATATCCACAAGGCCCCCAATCAAAAAGGGACAGTATGTAAATGCCTTACTTACTTTCTGAAATTGCTGTAATGAAAACTGAGGTCCACACTAAAAAGAGTGAACCAGAGTATCAGGGAAATACAAGGTCAAGGAAACTAATGGGATCCTCAAACTTAAAATCCCTAAACTTACTGAACCTGCTGGGCTCCCTCAGCCTAAGGTATTGTTTTTAGTGTAGCTGACTCTTTGCAGTTCCCACTTTGGGAAACATAAACTCACTCCACGTAAGACAGACGCTGACCAACCAGTGCCTGTTGGTCTACAACCTTCTGCTGATCCCTTGTTACTTCATGCCAATATGACCAGCTACTGGAAGTCCTTACTGTTTTATGCTAAAGGTTATCATCAACGGGTTAGGTGGGCAAGGAGGTGCCTGTGCTGTAGCCAATGCCACCTGCTGCCCCGGGATTAACACTCCTGGGGAAGCCGAAACTCATTACATAAGGTCACTGAGCAGGAGCCTTGGCTTAAAAAGGTGACTCCTTTGGAGGATTTTCCTGTGATTTATTTGATTTTGATTGGATGGGGTCTTGGGGACCAGGGCTCCCAAAAGCTTACGTTGCTTGTAGTAATCACAGTTATCTCTTTGGCATGGTGTATTTTCACAACGGCCTTAACTGCATGTCCACAGCTGCTAGCCACCAAGCAAATGATCTCTCAAGCACTGGAGCTTTAGAAAAGGGATGAAGATAATGACCAACTTAAAATCTGTGAACCCGAAGTTGTGACCTGTGGCTATCACAAAAATTCAGCTAAAAGACATTATGACCTGTGAATATCATACAGAAGATCAGCAAAACTTGCAAGAACTTCGGAGCAGGAGCTGAGAGTGTTGCTAATTCCTTACATTTTTATCACATTTCTCAGTTAAGCTGAGAGTCTGAATCAAAAGGGAAATTATTAGGAAGACAACAGACCCCAAATAGAGTCACCTGTGTTAAGCTCATGTCACCAAACAAGACTTAGTGCCTAACCTAATGTCCAGCTCAGCCTCCCCCAGGAATGGCATGTTAACCAGTCAGTCTGGAATTACCTCATCAGTGCCGGCAAGGTGGTCTACCTAATAGACCCCTCTCATCCCATAAAGGAAGGCAGCCTTGCCTGAAACACGCCACTCTTTGCTAGTCACCCACTTGTCCTGCCCCCTCCTGCCTCTCAAAGTCTCCAGTTCGTACAGCCCCTCAGAGCTCCATTCTGTTTGCTAGAGGGCATGCTGCCTGGTTCATGAATTATTGATTACAGCCAGTAAGATCTTTGAAACTTACTTGGTTGAATTTTGTTTTTCAACAGTGCTTACATTTGTAAACAGAGACAGTTTCATTTGAAAGGTATTTGTGTGAAGTGTTTCTGATAAATGGCTGTCTCGATGTACCTGCCCTTAGGTAACAGTGCATCTTCCGGCAGGCATGGCTGCTGCAGGGCCCGGCGTGGGCAGACCTGGGACTTAGAAGAAGAACTCAAGCAGCCGTTGGGCTGGCGGAGGATAAACTGAAGGCAAACAGATGCTGGAGACCTGATAGGCTATGAGCGGGTGGTCTGCGCCAAGAACATCCTGGCTGCTGTCATGTCATCAGCGTGACAGGAAGCCAGTGAGGCTTTAGGACTTGGACCCGTATTCAAGTCCTGGCTCTTGAGCTCTACCTGGGTGGCCTTGTGCCTGTTCCCTCATCTGTAAAATGGGGTTTCTGCCAGGTCCCATCTCATGTCCACAAGTGCATGTGGTCAGCCCTCAGTGAATCTTGGGATCGCTATGTGCTGATGTCACGCAGACTTGCAGGAAGCAGCCCAGTGGGAAAGGTTTGGATTCCAGCTGTGCTACGTAGCCTCCCACACACATTAACTACATAGCCTCCCACATGCATTAACTGGGCTGGTTGTTAACCTCTTGAATAGTCTCCATCTGTTAGGTGTGGGTGACACCTACGCTCGAGGTTTGCATGTGGATTAAGATGGAAACCTGCAGTCACCCTTATGGAGTAAACGCTCAAAGAAGCCTAGTGTTCTTTTCCCTGACGTGACGCAGAAGGTGGGAGAAGAGACCAAAAGTCACAGGAGCTCCAGCTGCCCTGGCCAAACATCCCACAGTTCCTAGGATCTCTCCTGATGGTCCTGGGTGCTGGTTCCAGAATTTCTCCAGGGATTCACTGGTAAACATCTTAATCTGCTCTGAGAGGCCCTGAGTCAAAAGAGAGGAAATTAACATTTTGGAAACAAGTTTGTCAGCAATGAGTCTGATTGGAAGATATTTGAGAGCCTCTTTATCCAGCCTGAGTAATCTGTATTTTTCCAGGTCAAAATGCTTCTATCTTTCCAATGTTCTTGAAATGTCATTTGTTTGGCCTTCCACTGAATAAGCCAGAAGGGGAGGAAAAATAATTTTCCATCTAAATGTCAGAGCTCTTGACTGAGACCCCCATAAAAAAGACAGATTAGTGAGAGAGAAACACACGTTTACTAATATGTATACACCATATATACATGGGAGATACCCAGGGAAAAATGAGTAACTCCCCCAGGTAGCCTAGGCCACAAGCTTAAATACTGTCTTCAGCTAAAGATAAAGAAAGCTATAAGCACGTGGGGGGAGCAGGTTAGGGGAGACCAGTTATGAGGGGTGACCAGAACAAGCTTGGTAAACAAGGGTAAGGTCATCATGCAGATTTAAGTCAAGCCTCCTCTGCTGATAAGCGTGTCCTGTGAGTTAGGGTCATCTTTCTCTTCCTGGTACTGGCACAGAGGAGATGACCCCCTTACAGGTGGGGATTTCCTTTACAAATGCAATGCCCCTTATAAAAGAGTAACTTCCACTATGTTTTTGTCTTTATCTGTTCTTTCTCAAAATAATACTTATGCCAAAGAGCGATATTTTGGGGTGGCATATTCTCTGCGAGACCCAGAGGACACCAAGATGAAAATCCCAGCCTGCCCTCAAAGGACTGCATCGTTCCAAAGGCAGATAGCAAGAAACACAGCAAGCATGGAAAAATGACTCCTATCCCTCACCCGTCCCCCAGAGCCTTCCCTCACCTTGAGTGTTGGTAATACAGACGCAGGAGCAAGCCACAAACAATTATGGAAGAATGACAGGCTTCCCAGTAAAGTTAATGGGAAATTTGAGAGTGAGGAGTGGACCTTCCACAAAATCTCTGAAAATCACAAATGCTGACTATCCATCCATTTGGCAGAATTTACCGAGTGTCTACTCTGTCGCTAGATATGGTGTCAGGAGCTTAGCTAGTGCACAAGTATTACTTCTCGTTTCCACTTCATTTCTGACAGAGCAGAGCTGACAGTCCCAGACATCTACAGGCACATCCCCGGCATTATCGACACTGGCACCTTACGCGCGGCCCAAGAATCCAACTGGAGGCCCTGGTAAGAAAACAACAGCTTCCCTCTCAGGAGAACCATTGCCATTATTAATTCAAGAACAGAGAGAAATAACACTCTGTCTGGGGTATCAGCGTCGAGATGGAAAAATATTCCCTTCCTCCCTTGTAGGTTCTTTGGCTGGTATTATTAAATTGACATAAAACAGATGAATAGGAGAAAAACAAACTTAGTTTTCTGCAGATAGGAGCCCCATGAAAATATGGGACTCAAAGAAGAGACCAAAGCAAGGAAGCATTCATACCTTTTAGACAAAGAAAGAATAAATTGCAGAGAACTGAGAAGACAAAGTTTGGGCTTCTGGTAATGAACTGGTGAAGAAACAGTAGGTTTGTTTATACAGCCTTCTTGGCCCCAAATTCCCTGTCTCCGGCGGGAAGGATGCTTCTTCTGTCCTGGTGCAGGAAGGGCCCTTTCACAGGGGAGACTGATCTCCTGCTTCCAGGAGACAAAGGAACTGAAGAGTGTCGTTCTTGCAATGACTGTTTCTCAAGTACCTTAAATTCAAAATGATCAATATAGCAAAATGGCACCTTTTGCGATGCTATATTCTGTTTCCCTTCATCAGTTTCGGGAGAAAGTCATTCCCTCTCCTGCTGAAATCCAGAGGTGCTGCGTGGCCATGTCCTGCCTCCTTCCACAGCTTTTAGATCAATAGGCCTCCAACAAGCCTGAACCCCGTTTTGAACAATTGAGGAGGTTCGGACATAGGCAGTAGTTCAGGGAAAGAGTCAGGTGCTGGGCAAGTCGAAAGAAGCCTGAGGCCGGTGTGTGTGTGGCCAGCTGGCAGAACAGGTCAAGCGAAAAGAAACCAGCTAGATTTTAGGGAAATAACTGACAGCCTAACAGGATGCAGTTTCTAACCAGTTCAAACAAATGAGATTCGGGATAGGGAACAAAACCTACAGTTACTCCAAAGCTCATTTCACACCCAGTAGCACACAAAAACCACACACCTTGGTGTCAGTTACAAGGTTGACACAAAGGGGCACTAGCCCCTGTAACTCCAGGGCTGGGGGAAATCTTTCTCCTCGCCCAGGGCAAATTAACTTTGAAAATGACATCAGTTAAAGGGAGAAAAAAAAGTGGGAGAAACCCATTTATTGTGTGCAAGCGGTTATTCTCTTCTGCTCGCCCCTGTCTCTCACCACACAGCTGCAGAAGGGACCCCACCCAACCTCACCGGTCCAGATACGCCCTCCCTCCTCCTCATAACCGCCTATGGATATGGAGATAGACTACTTCTCTCCACCCCTTAGAAACACCTGTTGATGTGGAGAGGCACCAAGACCAGGCGAGAGATTCTGGCAATATTGCAATTTTACCCATAGCTGCTTCCCAGAAATCCCCTCCTATCCAAGAAAACCCCATCCATCCTGATGACTATTCCACCCCCTGCTTAAACTCCAGCTATAAGGTTACCCAGCCCCAAACTCCCCATACCGCTCACCTCTCAGCATGCCCACACTCCCTTCTGGAGCGTGTACTTGCACTTTATTAAACTACTCTTTGTTTGTACCTGCTGGACCTGCTTGTGAATTCTTTCTCATTCCGAGTCAAGAACCCTCTCCCGGGCTGAGGTGTCCCCAGCAGGGAGGCTTCCCCGGACCGGACTGCTGGGCAGTTTCCAGCTTGGATCACGCAGACATGGGCTCCCCTCTGCCGCAAGTTAAATGTGGTCTCAGTACATATGTGAGGAATAGGTAGACAAAGTCAGTTGTGAAGTATTATGAATGATTCTTTGTTCAAAATTTTAAGAAAGAAAAGGATGGGGGGAGAAATGCCGATCCCTACGGAGTTTGCAGGCAGGGCCCAGCAAGGGCACCACTGGCAACCGCCCACCCCCCAACACCTGAGGAGGGCATGTTGCCGACAGAGTCTAGGACACAAGCTGGCGGCGCCCGGAGTCACTCTGGGTGTGGTGGGCGATGCCTCTGCTGCTCTGGGGAAACTGCCAGCCAAAAATGTGAGGCCCTGATGTCTTGACACGAAAAAGGGAGAAAGCAGGGTTCCCAAAACAGAGAGGAGGAGAGCTCCCGAGAGTAGACGCCCAGAGGAATCCAGAGGTTCGTGAGAACAGTGGCCATCTGAAGGGGTCAAAGAATCATGACCCCTGGGGCCATGAAACACCTTGGTTTCCAGATGGAGAACCTCCTGCCCTCCTCCTTCCCCATCTTGCCAGCCACTGATTTACAGTGTAGGTAAGACCAGGAGAATAGGGATTGGTGAGAACTGTAGTTCTCAAATGCCACCCAGGGTTCTATCTAGAGGAGCCAATCCTCCTTGTCCAGCTGCCTGTCATGTTTGCAAGATGCCAGAGATGGCCTCAGAATATTCCCCAGTTTGGGGCATTGGGGCCAGGATCAAGTGAGGTGGGGAAGCCACTAACCTTGGCACAAAATATAAGGGTGCCCAAATGGTATAGCCAAGTCAAGATAAGTACTATTTTAATGCAGTGTTTTTAAAAATCCAAATTCATGCAAAAAAAATTTCCATGACAAATAAAATGTCACAGTATTAAATAATGTCAACAAGTTATGTAGCACTGTGCATGGCACACAGGAAGCTGTGCGTGAATGGGCGCACTGTTCTGATCACAAGGACAAGACAGGCAGGTGGCTCACTCTCTAGGTGGGAGGGTCCGTGAACCCCAGGAACTCAGGGAAACAAGCTTCTCTTGTTTCAAGAAAACTGGGAAAGAAATCTCACAAACATTTCTTTGTGAAAATGTGTGATTTATAATAAGAAACGCATATTTGGTTTTTGCCCCCATTTCTAGCACACTAAAACCCTTGGGATTTCCCAAGTGAAGAGAGCCGTAAAACTGCCTTTTGTTATGTGAATGAGGCAATTTTGGGGATGGAGCTGCTTTGCAGGGGAGCCAAGCATGTGACTGCTGGGCTGGAACTTTTAGTGCCGCCCTCTGACCTCCGGAAAGGGAGAGGGGCAGGAAGCAGAGACAATTGCTGATGATGAACAATGATTTTATTAATCACTACTATGTAATGAAGACTCCATAAAAACCCAGCCAGAGGAGTTCAGAGAGCTTCTGGGTTGGTGAACACAGAGTGGTTGGGAGAGTGGCTCTCTGTGCCCTTCCCCTGAACCTGGTCCTACCCATCTCCCCCATGTGGCTGTTCCTGAGTTATGTCTTTTTATAATAAAGCTGCGATCAAGGAAGTAACATGTTTCCCCGAGTTCTGTGAGCCCTCTAGCAAATTACTCAAAGCCAAGGAGGGGGCCATCATAACCTCTGATTGACAGCTGTCCAGCCACAAGCACAGGTGACAACCTGGGCTTGGGATTGGCATCTGAAGTCAGAGGAGAAGAGACAGTTTTGTACAACTGTGCCCTTAGCCTATGGGATCTCATGCTAACTCAGGTAGACGGTGTCAAAGTTGAACTGAATTGTAGAACACCCAGCTGGTGTTGAAGAATTGCTTCGTGGTGTGGGAAAAACCCACACACATTGGAACTGGGTGCAGAATCCTAAAATGACTTCTTTCTTTTTTTTTTGACTCAGCTCTCGCCCACCTCTACCACATAGAGGTGCTTAATTAGTCATTGCTGATTAAAGACTGAAAAGATAGAATGAGGTAGCTCATGGTTGCAGGTCAACACTGTCAAAGCGCAGTGTTGAACACTTACCAGAGAAAGGAGCGCGCAAGGGGGGCACAGTGCCCAGGGGCTCCTCCCACCTGCTTGAAAGGGTCCCCCACTTCCTGGGCTTTATGCTGGTGTTCCTTTTTCTTTTTCATAATAGAATTTTTAAAACTCTGTATAAAAGTATCCATCACCAGCTTCATTAATTATCAACATTTTGCTCATCCTATTTTACCCATCCTGCCTCTGACCCGTTTTTCCCAAAGTATGTTAAAGCAAGTCCCAGATATCGTGTCATTTCACTCACAAATACTTCAGTTTGTATCAACCACAGATAAGGCCTTTAAAAATATTAACCTCAAAATAAATATTACACATAATAAAATTAAAAGTAATTAATTCCTTCATGCCCATTTATACCCAGGCACAGTCCAGATTTCTCCACCTGTCTCAAAGTGTTGTTTGTTTAAATAGTTGTTCTAATCAGGATTTCAATATGGTCCATGCATGGCATTTGGTTGATATATCTCTTAAAAATTTTTAATCTGTAACAGTCTCTTTTTCCCTTTTCTCCCTGCCTGAAACAAGCCAGGGCATATGTCCAAGAGAATTTCCCACATCCTTGTAATGACCTTTAATCAGTTCCACTAACCTTCAAATTTCCTGTCAGCTGGAAATTTGATCTAGAGGCTTGCTTAGATTCAGGCTGAGTGGTTTGGGCAAAAAGAGTTCATAGGTGGCCCTGGGTACTTCCCATATCACCCACCAGGAAACCATGTCTGTTTTCCCACCGTGAAGGGGGTAAGTTTCCTCCACGTAAAGTTCCTCATTAATCTTTCACCTAATGATTTTAGCTTCCAATGGTGGTTCTTATCTAGATCATGACAGGTTGCAAAATTCCAGCTGATCTTTAAAGGACAGAGTTCCTCTGAGCTCTGTCCTGGTGCTTTCTCTCATCTTTATGTCCAAGGTTAGAAATTAGTGGCTTACCCTCAAAATAAATACAGCTTGAAAAGGGGCTTTATTTGACCTTTGCAGTGGTTTTTAAGCAGTTGAGCCAATATCTTTAAGTGGGAGTATTGTATGTTTTACAAGTGTGTATGTTCAGCGTCCTTTGAAAAATCAGGAGCCCAGCAGTGTTGGGTCCACCCTACCACAGGGTGGCAGGCTATGGGATCTGACCAGCGGCTGACACTCTAGACACAGTGTGCATTCCTGGTTTTCCACGTCTCTGCCATGCCCTCCTGTATCCCCAAAGCTGAGACTGAGCATCAGTTACACCTGTCAGACGCTGGCTGCATTGTTTTCTTGTGATAGAGAAATCGGTCTCTGTGCTAAGGCTTCCATGGAAAGTTGGAAACCAAACCATATCCCAAAAGGGAAGCTGGTTTCAAGAAAATTAGCAAAGAGAACCTTTCTTTATGAAAATCACTTTAAAAAAAAAAGGAAAAATGAACAGTCAAATAAAATGTATCTGTGATAAAACAATATTACGTGAGAGGCTGCTGGGTCACTGCCAGCCCACGCTGTCCATTAATTTCAAGGCCACTGAGTTGATACCCCTGTTTTACCCCATCCCTCAGGAAGACTATATCCATTCCCATGATTTCAGCTGCCATCTTGTTATGGGTTATGTTCCCCCAGAATTCATATTGAAGCCTGAACCCCCAATACCTCAGAGCGTGACTGCATTTGGAGATAGGGCCTTTAAAGAGGTGGCTAAGTTAAAATGAGTTTATTGGGGTGGGCCCTAATACACTCTGACTGGTGCCCTTACAGGAAGAGATTAGACAGCATCTAATTATTATACAATCTAATAATAATCTAAGAGATTAGACATAGAGAGTGTGTGGGGAGAATTGTGGGAGAGGGGTGTGTGCACAGAGAGATGACCACGTAAAGGAGCAACAGGCAGCTGGCCATGCGCAGTCAAGGACAGAGGCCTCAGGGGAAACCAGTCCTGCGTACACCTTGACCTTAGATGTCCAGCCTCTAGGGCTGTGTGCAAATAAATTTCTGTTGTTTAACCCAGTCAGCCTACGACATTTTGTTATGGCAGCCCTAGCAAACTAATACGCATCTTATGCTTTAGCTCCCAAATCTCTGTCCCCAGCCCACGCTGCTGCTCTAAGCCCCAGACCAGAATATCCAACAGGTGCATTACAGCTATAAGCAAAACCCTTGCAGGTCTGAGTAAAGGTACAAAGGCAGGAACTGGCTGTGGTGGGAGGGCATGGGCGTTGGTAGGTTGCAGAGGAAGGGAAAGAAGTCAGAACAGGTGGGTTGTGGTGAATGAAACTGGGAAGCACTGAGAAGCGGTAGGTTTTCTAGAGGCCACCAAACAAAGTGCCATTTGAGGAAGATTAATCATGTAACCGTTACCTTTCCTTATTAGGAGCTGCTAACATGCTTCAACAACGTACTGTTGTGTTTTAATCCTCAGTCTTGCCAAACAAACGTAGCAGACAGCAATAAACATTTGTTGATTTCAAGGGACTGAAGTCATTTCACAATGGAACGAAAGGGCAGCTCTGGCCTGAACTAGCATTTTGCCAGCTTGTGCAGACAACACCATGTCCCTCGCTCACTGGCCCAGGGGAAACAGGCCTGGGTTTGGGCCCAAGCCAAAGTGGAGATGTAGCACGCAAACACAGGGAGAGAGGAGAGTTCTCTTGTCAGCTTAGGCACTGGGCCACTGGGGGAGATGAGGGAGTTCGTGCTTGAGCATCCCTCCCAACAGGTAGCAGTGAGAGCAAAAATACATGAAAGAGATACCCAGAGGATACACAATGGGACTCAGAGCAAGGTACGTGTCCTGTGAACTAGGAAGAGAACAGGAATACAAAGCTTTGAGGAGATTCAGCATAAAGACGAGGATGTTTAAAACTGGATTCACAGATTACAGCCAGGGCTCCAAAACCCGTTACAGGTCAGGGTTCTATTCTGACAGCCCATAGAGCCAGGTGGGAACAATAGAAAAAATGCACATAGAGTGAATATGAGAAACAAACATAGATGTAAAACTAAAGAAACTCTCAAATTTACTTTGCGTCTGTGCACCAAGTATCTTAAATACATGAAAAAAAATTAGGTTATGCAAAAGAGAGTCAATCCATTGAGCAAAGGAACTTTCATTATACATGAAAAAAATTTATGAATCCCTACTTATGGTAAGACTGTAAAATCAGTGTTTAGAATGCTCAAAGAGTTCAAGGAAAGCATTATGTTTGCTAAGAGAGAAGATAATAAAAACAGACAGAAATTAAGCAAGGTGGATGTGAAAAAGAAAAAAATGAAATCTTAGTCTCTGCTATACACAGCCAAACTTGTATTTTTAAGAACGATAGCAAAGAGTTAGAAAAAAAAATGTTTATTTTCACTAGAAATCAGTTTAAAATGGACTCTAGCTGAAAAAATTAAAATACCTGGGTGTCGATGAAAGGGTGCCAGAAAACAATGCTAACATACAAAAAGAGCCATAAAGCTGACCATGCCTTTCAACTCAATAATTTCACATTTAGGAACTTATTCCATAAACAAAATCAAACAAAAGCCAAAGGCTGCATATGTGAACATAGTCCTTACTATCTGTGTTGGCTAGTTCTTGAAAACGGTCTGAATGTGCATTGTAAGAGAATAATTTCATCAAACAGGATACCTCAAATGAGTGACAGAATATAGATTCATTAAGACAGTTATCACGACTGCATGAAAACATTTAAAAATATTTATGATAAAAAGATTAAAGTTTAAAAATAGATTTTGCCTCTGGCCATGACGGAGTTAAGTCTACCCAACTCATCGTCCCACCATAAGCCATAAAACCGGAGGAATTTATGAAGCTCCAGATGCTCAGCATTGAACATGAAGCGGTGCAAGCGTGCTGGCTCACAGGCTGAGCCCCATTCCAGACCCAGTTCCCTCCACGAGGAAAATTTCCCGACTCTGAGTAAGCAAGCTGGAGTCTAAACAGACCAGGTAGTTCCTCTGAATGGTTGCAACCATAAGAAGTTCTACAAAAGCAGTGCAATTAATCTACAGTGATGGAAATCAGATCTGAGTTGCCTGAAACTGTTGATAGGTAGGGGTAGTCTTGACTGGAAATGAATCCAGGGGAAACTTGGGATACTGGAGATGCTTTTATACTGATTGAGGTGGTGGTTACATGGTAGATGTCAAACTCATCAAACTGTACGTGTATTGTGTGTAATAAATTACACCCCAATAAAGCTGGTTAAAAACAGATTTCACCTCTGAGCTTTTTGTTTCCTTAAAGGCTCAAATTAGGAGGCATTGTACATGATAGATGTCTCCAGTGGCGTGTCTATGAATGGCTGAAGGTAACAAGGAGCAGCGGGCATGAGAAAAAATATATAGGCAGGACCTAGATCATGACCTTAAAGGGTTTTGCAAGTCCTACTAAGATCCTTGGATTCATCCTGTGTTAGAAGAGGGATGACAGCTAAATTTTATGGCTTCTTTTTGAAACATTCCATTTACATCATTGTCATATTTTCTCAGGGAAATATATTTACTTTTAAATATAGCCTATGGACCCTGAAGCTGACATGTTCTATCCAGCAAGTATGACTTGATGTCTCAGCTGGATTAGCAGTCCATCTATACTGTTCGTCAATATGTATTATTGATTAGGTATTTTATGTATAACATCTAATTTTATTTACGCAACAGCACTGAAACAAGCACATATTATATCTGCTCTTGCTGCATAACAAGCCACCCCAGAACTACTGGCTTAAAAAAAATAAACACTTATTTATCTCACTATTCTGCAGGTAGACAGTTTGGGCTGGGCTCTGCTGAGAGATTCTGTGAGTCTCAGCTGGGTTCAGGTAGGCCTCTGTGCTCAGTTTCTGGGAGACGGGAGGCTGGCTGAGCTAGCACGGCCTCCTCCATGGCAATGGCTCATTCCTGCCCTACCTGCCTCTAGTCCTTCATAGGCCATATTTTCCCCCATGGCCTCTGAGCAGGATTGCAAAGGACAGCAGAAGTGTGCAAGGCTTCTTGAGCCTAGACTCGGAACTGGCACTTATCATTCTTTTGGCCAAAGCAAATGAGAAGGGCCACCCAGATTCAGAGGGATGGGAAGTAGATACCACTTCCTGATGGGACATTCTAAAAAGCATATTGCAAATGGTGAGAGTTTGGGGAGTGGTGGAAGATTGTGACCATTTTTGCAATTCTGCTGCAATTATTATCCCCTCTGATGTTAAAAAGAAGGGGTCTCAGGGAAGTTAAGTAACTTTTCTATGGTCACACAGCCAGTAAAAGACAGAGCTACTAGGCTCCAATTTCAAACCATTTCCGCAACAAAATGTGGACCATCATTTTAAGAAATGTACAGTATTTCAGGTTGGTGAAACCATTATTCCCTGAAAGGCTGTAGAATCAACAGATTAGAGGATGAAGGAACTGGAAATTTATGAGCTATAAATAATTCAAATGTGACAGATTATTTCCTGAGACCTAACAGAAGAGTTTCATTTCCTTTTGGCAGCATCCAGTGCTAACTACAGGCCCTCAAAACATTCCATTTGTCTCTGAAGGGGTTCAGAATAAGTCTCCCCAAAATGTAGCACTTTGGCATGTGGATTCTTTCTAACTGAAGGCAATCAAGATCAGTGGACTCAAGGAAAACTTTTATTCTCCCTTAAACTTCTTAAAAGAATTTAGATACAGGGCTTGGCCAAGAAAAAAAGCAATTACCAAGAGAAAATTTTTTTATCTGAGTGACTCATCTGTACGGTGGGACAAACATCTGCTCTTCCTATCATTCTATTAATTACCTGCCTCCCCTTTGAAGTCCCAGGCCCCTATCCATTTCTTAACTCAAAATGGCATTTAAGGCTCAACTGCCCAGCTTGCCCTGAGGCCTCCTGTTCTTATGGGGACCCCATAGACACGCGATTAAATCTGTTCTGTTAAATCTGTCTTATGTAAATTTGATTGCTAGTGCAGTCAAAACACCTAGAAGGGGAGAAGGGAAACTTCTCCTCTCCAACGGCCCCATATTTCCTCATGCATCAGAGAAAGAGGAACATAAAAAGCCCAAGCAGCCTATTTACCAAGAGCACATGTCCATGGATAGAACTGCAATGTTTGTGAGCAGTCAGTGTCGGGGGAAAGGGAAGGGAGAAAAGCCTGCTGGCAGGAGGACACACGGAAAACTTGCCTGTGTTTAGAAACACACCAGGTCATTGCCAAAATAAGTCAGTCTGGAACTGAGCTTGACCAAGGGACCTTTGGGGGTGAAGGCCATCAGGAAAGCCCACTGTTTCTGAGGTCCCAAAAATGGAATGGGGCGAGGGGAGAACAATAGGAGAACGTGTTCACCGAATGCTCTGCAGGCATTTGGGAAAGATCGTGAGCAGCCAGGCCAGTGCAGGAAGTGGGGGGGACCATGAGAAACAGGAGTCTGGAAATGTACACATATACATCAACAAAGGCAGGAAGTGGCTGTAGAGAAGCAGAAATCCTCCCAGCAGGGAGTTTTTGTCCATGAACTTAGTTACATGGGAGAACTAGAGCTGCTTACTGCTGCGCCCCCACATTTGAATGAGTCCAGCCTTTTTACCAAAATCAGTGGAATGGCACCATGATCCCTGAACTTGCCCAATCCTGGCGCCACCGGAAGAGCTTGTGCACAATACACCAGTCTGTAGTAGATCGGGGTGAGGCCAGGGAGTCTGTGTTTTTTGTTAAAAAATTCAGGTGATTGTGATGCCCAGGTAGGCATGGAATATATGAGTGTGCCGTTGTACAAGGCTTCCTATCATTTTTCTCAGTGGGACACACATAGGAAAGATTTGGGGTGGGGGAACACTGGTTTTGGCAGAACACAACCCGCTGGAGGGCTCTGGCCCCCTGAGGGTGGGCATAATTAGTATCTTAGTGCTAACAGTTGTGACAGTCAAAACATGCAGCCACAGTGGGGCCCAATCTCTGGCCCCTGGTACTGGAGCAGAACCCAGGAGGCCCCCCGTTCTGCCCCGTGCCTGCCCTTTGGTTGCTGCACAGTGGACTGGAGGACTCTAGGGAAGGAACCGGGGTGGCAGGATAAGGCAGGAGGCTCAGGGAGGCTTGGACTTTGTCATTTGTCGCATTATAAGAAAGAAGTTCTGCATGTGACCCAGCTGTTCTGGGGTGTCCCACTGCATAGTAGCCTGACAAGCATTCACTGGGCACCCTTTGAGAGGTTTTGAGTTACAGAATGAGTTTGGCATTTGGATTCCCACTTAGGCCCCAACGTTTACTAATCACGTGATGCTGGCCACGTGGAAGTCTCTGTTTCATCTGCTCAAGGAAGGTGCTGGTGAGCCCTCCCGTCAGGTTGTGAGGATCAAACACAGTAGACCCCTGGCCCTTTTGCCAGACCTAAACCATTATACAGGCTGGTTTTTCTCTTCCAATCACCAATTTTAAAGATGTTTCAGGCCTCTCAGTTTAAACATTGTTTGGAATTCGGGTTTGGTTTGATTTCTCTACTCAAGTTGAAGGGGAGCCAAATTTTCCCCAAATATGCCTCTGGGGCATCATAATTGTTTTAGGCTAGTTATTCTTAAGAGAGCAGACAGAGGAGAAGAAAACTGAGTAGAAATTACTCTTTTGTACAAGAAATTTGCATTTATGGGAAATGTCTATTTATAAGGGTGTCTCCCTCTCTGTTCCAGGAAGAGAAGGGCGGCCCTAATCTCTGGAAACTCTTATCAATGGAGAAGACGGTGACTTACATCTTACCCCCATTTACTGTGCTTCTCCTGGCCCCCCTCCTAACTGCCCCCCACAACGTCTTCTCTTGCCTTTATCTGGAGATGGTATTTAAAGTGGTGACTTGGGCCATTCCAGGGAGTTACTCAGTTTTCCTGAGTCTCTCCCATGTCTACAGGAGGTTTCCATGTCACTAAACTTCTGTTTTTTTCCTGTTTATCTGTCTTTTATTACAGGGGACTTAATTCAAGAATTTAGGAGGATAGAGGGAAAAATTACTTTTCCTCCCCAACAAAGTCAATGAAATACTCTGAGAGTTCACAGGCAGATCACAGTCCCTTCTGGACAATGCCAGAGTCCAAAAGGCTCTGAATTCCAAAAGACTTCCCATACTTGGTGGGACACCCTAACTTGACCTGAGCTCCTTTCCCAGAAGAGTCTGACATGAGGGTCCTTATGGTTTACTCTAGAAATACTAGTGTTTAATTTAAGGTGTTTCTCAAACTGACCCTAGGGGTGTTACATAAAGCATGGTACATATGCAGTGCTTTCTTTCTAAAATCTGGAAAGTCCTGAATTCTGGGATAAGTGATCCTAGAGTTAGCTTTTTTACCCACTGTGCTTCCTACACCACATGTGTGGAGTTGTCCTCCTTAGGCCCATCAATTCTCCAACTCTCCAGATACCAACCAGGTGTCCTACAATTCAGTCAATTCTGACACCAAGTATCCAGAATTAGCCCCAAAACCACAGGTTTCTGGGCTCCTGCAACCTCCCCCTTTCATGTTTGATCATTTGCTGGAACAGCTCACAAAACTCCAGAAAACACTTTACTATCACCAGTTCATTATAAAGGATGCAGATGCAGATGAACAGCCACACGAAGACGTATGTAAGCAGAGGTCCGGAAGGGTTCTGAGCACAGGGGTTTCTGTCCAAGTGGAGTTTGGAGAGAAAACCACCCTCCTGGCACATGGATGTTCTCCCTAACTTGGAAGATCCCCAAATCCCATCATTTGGCAGTTTCCGTGGAAACTGATTAAATCACTGGCTGTTGGTGATTGGACTCAAAATCTCCAGCCCTTCTCCCCTACCAGACATGGGAGAGTGGGGCTGAAACTTCCAACCCACCAATCACATGGATGGTTCCTGTGGCAACAAGCCCCATCCTAAAGCTACCTAGGGGCCCAGCAAGGGTATATCTCATTAGCATAAACTCAGGTTAGCTTGAAAGGGGCTTTCTATGAATAACACAAGACACTCCAATCACTCAGGAAATTTCAAGGGTTTTAGAAGTTCTGTGTCAGGAACCAGAGACAAGGACCAAATATATATGTCCTATTATGTCACACAGGGATTTCAGAGGAGGACTGTGTACCTGTCCTTCCCCCCAGTAAAAGTTGCAGAATTGTTAAATTTAAAAGAGGTCTCTGAGATCATTTGCACTCACGTCAGAAACCCCTACTACTATGTCCCCTACAGGTATCTTCTAATTTCTGCTTGGAATTGTGAACCTTGAAAATAAGTCAGGTGGTTATTTGCCAGAAAATGGGTTTATTTGGAAACAGCAGAGGAATTGCAACTTGGGACCTGAAAGCTTTGGTGAACCATAAGCAAATCTGGAGAACAAAGCAGTGGAACAGTACTTGATAGAGAAAAAGGAGGAATTTGGGAGGGGCTGCTCCGAGCAAAAGTCCATTGGAGAAAAGTGAGCCTTCAGGGTGGTGATGGTTTCTCATTGGCTGGGCTGTTGCTGGGCAAGGAGAAAACCTCCCTCCTCTTGCTGAGGCAGTGAAGTAGGCCTCTCCCTGTTGGGGTCTGCAATTGATGAGGAGTTGGTAGGATGTGAGAGCTCCCCCTTTTAATCCCCCAACTCCATTTTAAATGAGGTTTCCTTTATTCAGTTCCTCATTTTCATTTCCCCTTTTTGATCAAGAGTTGGGTCATCTGTGTCCCTTGGTGCCTAGAAGGACCTTTCCTGGATGTCACGTCCCACATTGGAGGGAAAGTGCAGAGCAGCTGGAAACCACTTAGGGCCACACTTGAGTAACAAGGAAGGTTAGGAGGGAGAACTCTCAGGCATCTCCCCTCCGAATTCTGTATCTTGTTGAGGCTGCACACCTTGAAGTCATCTTGAAGTGTTGAGCTAGCACCACCTTATTGGCTACATCATTTCTGCAAAGGTTTAACAGGCAACAGGTGCAAAACTTAAAAATAACTATACAAAACATAATTACAAGCAACATGACAATTCCACATTGTATGATGGTTCTGAACCATGACCTTAGACCTGAATGTAGCCAACTGAACATGTCAAAGGACTGGACAATCAGGTGAGATTTCTTGCAACCAAGGTGCTTGTTGCCTAATTTTGTGCAGTTAGGTTTCTACTTCCCCAGAGGAGTTTTTCCAAGTACAACAGGTAGTGTTTGTTATCGCAGAGAAGCCTCCCTGCTCAGCAAGCAAGTAATCAAGGGCTATAGGATTGTCCAAACTACTTTGGCCACTGAGTCGAGTGGTCGTTTTGTGGTTAGAAAAGGATATTCATGCCTGGTTCAGTCATCCTGGGAGAGCTGTCTCTGTCAGACATCACCTGCTTCAATTCCTGGAAAGCTTTACTTTCAGATCACCAATTAGTGTGCAGGTACAGCTGGGGTTTGGTGCTTTCTTTAGATGTGACACGTGAATCTGTTCCCTGAAGTTTGGAGGCAAAAGGGTTGGTTAACAGCACCCAAGAGGTTGAGAAGAGTCTTTTTTGAAGGTGTGTATCCCAATAGATGAAATCTTTGTGTTGCCAGGTCTCATGCTTGAGGTCCCATCTCCCAGGAGCACACCGTGAAAAGATTGTTACTAAGACATGACTATTGTGCTTAACCTAAGGGCGGTGGCAGGAACGGCTCTGAGCCAAGGGAAGTAACCTCATATCTCAGGGTCCAGCTGTTGGCTGTAATATCCTACGGGTCGGTAAAGGTCTCCATATTTTTGGGTGAGCGCTCCAAGAGCAGTCCCTTCCTTCTTACATACAGAAAGGGAAAGGAGAGCTGATAATTAGGATACGCAAAGGCAGAGGATTTCACTGAGCTTTTCTTCAAGGCCCCAAAGGCTAGGTCATCCTAATCTTTCCAAATGCTAAGGGCACACTTGTTGTTTTGCAGTGAAATATAAGGATTGGGCCATAGAAAGACGTTGGAATCCAATTTCAACAGTGGCCAGCAAGCCTGAGAAAACCTCGTAATTGGTGCTTAGTTTTAGATTTGGGGAAGTAAAGGGTAGCATGGAGCCCATATAGATCTAAATGTAGTCCATGTTCTGGGATCAGGTGCCCTAGATATGGAACCTGAGTTCGAGCAAACTGTAATTTTTTCTTGCAGGTTTTTTTTCTTGGAGATTTTATGTCCCTTTAAGGCTAAAAGTTTTGACTGGCAAATGCTGTCCTCAGGTGAAGAGGCATGGGAAAGGGATCAGAGAAGCTACTCATCTATATATTGTAACAAGGCAGAACCTCTAGAAAACTTTGTATCACCTAAATCACCTTTTAAGGTTTGTGAGAAGGAAGGGGCTCTCAATAAAATTCGGCATTACTGTCGAGATATGTTTTCCTTCCCAAGTGAAGACAAAAGGACATGGGCTGGCCTCATGCACAGAGATGCCAAAGAAGGCACCACATTAAACAATCACAGTAAAAAGTTTTCTCTCAGTGGGGATGGAGGCCAGTGAAGTATGGGATTACGAACAGCAGGGTTTTGAGAGATAACAAAGTTATTTGTGGCTCAGAGGTCTTGGGCAAACCTCCATCCTCAGCCACTGGGTTTTCTCACAGGTCAAATAAGGCTATTAAAGGGACTAGTGCAGGGGCTAATGAAGCCCTGAGCCTTATCATCCTCTATAATGGACTTGATGCCTTCAACGGCTTCTTTAGTTGTAGGGTATTCATTCTAGGGAGAGGTTTTGAGGGATCTATTTGAATCTTAATAGGAAATGCACTGTGGATTCTGCCCATATCAGCTGAGGATTTTGCCCATAACGAGGGTGGTAGCTGATCCAACAGAAACAAATTATTAGTTTCCTTGAAAATGGCTCTAGTGCCATCTGAGACAGAAAAAATAAAAGATGTCAAAGAGTCATTTGATTCACTTAGTTGGCTATTTTGGCTGCTACTGTCAAATCCTAGAATTGTTTCCCCTTTTCAGGAGAAAAACTTTCAACATGACATGTTTCTACAAAAGCTTGGCCCAATGAGTGAATTAGGATGGAGGAAGCTAAGGAGAAAAGGGTGGGTATCTCTTAGAGGAATAGGTTTAGGTACAGGAACCTGTGGGGATTTATTAGGGATTCCCACTATTTGAGTAACAATGGGGAGTGTAGCCATGGTGTCAATAAGGACAGAGAAAAATTCATTCCTAATCTGAAGAATTGTTTCTCTGGGCCAATTAAGAGAGAGAATTAGGAAGAGCTCCTGCAATTCCTTAGAGACCCATATTGAGGTTTGGAGGACATTGGAAAGATAGGTTATGAGGCCGAACAGGCCTGGAATGCTTAGGACTATAGCCGTCCATTATCCAATATCCTGGCTTTTTGTAATAGTGCCAGTGACAAGGAGGTTTTTGGTTCTGTTTAGGGGCCTCTATTTGTTGGAGTTGAAAATTAAGGATTTCAGTGGTCTCGCTGTTAGTCAAACTATCCAGGGTGCAGGCAAGCTATTTTGCCAAATTAATTAAATCTAGAGTGGACATAGTTCCCCGTTCCACCCTGGTTCTTTTAACCAGAAGAGAAAGATCCCAGGTCAGCCCGTTAATAAACAGAGTCAAAGACTAACTGAATTGACTTGACATCTAAAGAAAGACCAGAGTTTTCCTTAAAAACAATCTGAAGTCAATTGTAATACCATGAATAGATTCTTTGAGTTTTTATGTATGCATCTGAATTTTGTTCCAATCAACAGGCTTAGGAGAAGCTTTTGCAATTGCTGTGGGAAGTTATCTAGCAAGTGTTCGGGCCTCCTACCAGAACACAGAAGATGGTTTTCTAAATTCTTTTTGTGATTTTCCCATTGGGCCAGTTGCATTCAATGCTGAGCCTGACCCTTACTGACAAGGATATGAACTAAGTGATATAAATCTGATAAACTGGGTTGATAAGTTTGAATAATTATGTTAAACTCTCCAGCAAATCTATAAGGATCCTCAGTCACCTTGGTAAAGTTTTTGAATATAGCTCATAATTTAGCTTTAGTCCAAAGAACATGAGAAATTAAGGGTTTAACAGTCTGCATGCATGTGTTTTGCCTGGGAATAAAAATATGGCGAAGCAAAACAGCGGGAAGAACAGACATCTGGAGAGGTTGACGTCAGGGATGCTGAGTGGGGTCGCCCGACATGGGAGTCCTGCTGGCTTCCCTCTCTGTGACCCTTGCCTCACTCTTAAGGCCATGCCTCCAAAGTTGGGTGACCAACAAGCCAGATCAATAGGACCTTGGATTGAGTTTTCCTTAGAGCCAAAGCCTAGCTTGTCCAGATTTGTGACCTGTCCTCATGTCACATCTATGAAGAAGATGCTGCGAGGAGGGCATGAATTCTGTTTGGAGACAGCTTCTGGTCCCAGTTAGGTCACTATCTGTGTGACCTTGAGGATGACCTTCAATAAATGGGCAAAGGGCCTGAATCGACATTTCTCCAAATGATCAACAAATGTAAGAAAAGATCAGGTATTAGAGAAATGCAAGTCACAGCCAGAGTGAGATATTTCATACCTACAAGGATGGCTATTAAAAAATACAAAAAAACCAGGGTATTATGCTCAGGGAGATAAGCCAGGTGGAGAAAAACAAATACCAAATGATTTCACTCATCTGTGGAGCATAACAACAAAGCAAAAACTGAAGGAACAAAACAGCAGCGGAATCACAGAACCCAAGAATGGACTAACAGTTACCAAAGGGAAAGGGACTGGGGAGGGTGGGTGGGAAGGGAGGGATAAGGGGATTAAGGAACATTATGATTGGCACACATAATGTAGGGGGGGCACGGGGAAGGCAGTTTAGCACAGAGAAGACAAGTAGTAGCTCTATAGCATCTTACTATGCTGATGGACAGTGACTGAAATGGGGTATGTGGTGAGGACTTGATAACGGGGGGGAATCTAGTAACCACAGTGTTGTTCATGAGATTGTATATTAATGATACCATAAAAAAAAACTTAAAAATAACAAAAAGGTGTCAGTGAGTATGTGAAGAAATTGGAACCCTCATGCATTACGGATGTGAATGTAAAATGGTACAGCCACTGTGTGGAAAACATGACAGTTCCTCAAAAAGTTAAAGATAGAATTTTTTATCAGTTATTATTATTAAATAATATAATGATTAAATATCAGCAATTCCCAAAGAATTGAAAACAGGTACTCAATTAAATACCTGTACCAGTACACTAATCATAGAAGCACTATTCACAACAGCAAAGAAGGGGGAACAATCCAAATACCCATCAGTGGATGAATGCATAAGCAAAATGTGGCATACCATCAGTAGAATATTATTCAGCCATAAAAAAGAATGGAGTGTTAGGGCATTACACTAAGTGAAATAAGTCAGACAGAGAGGGACAAATACCATATGATCTCCTTATACTTGGAATCTAAAACAAAGAAACAGACAAGCAAACTCATAGATACAGAAAACAAACTGGTGGTTGTCAGAGGTGGGGATAATGGGTGAAGGTGGGCAAAAGCTACAAACTTCCAGTTATGAAATAAAAAAGTCCTGGAGATGTAATAAACAGCATGGTGACTATAGTCAATTATACTGTATTGCATAGTTGAAAGTTGCTAAGAGAGCAGATCTTAAAAGTTGTCATCGCAAGGAAAAAAATTGTAATCATGTGTGATGATGAATGTTAACTAGACTTATTGTGGACATTTTGCAATATATACATTCATTATGTTGCATGATTGAAACTAATATAATGACACATGTCAATTATATCTCAATTCTAAAAAAAAGAATGAAGTACTGACCCATGCTACAACATGGGTGAACCTTGAAAATGTTTTCCAGACATAACAGGTCACATACTCTATGGCTCCATTTAAATAAAATGCCCAGAGTGGGTAAATGTGTAGACACAGAACACACATTGGTGGCTGCCAGAGACTGGGGAAGAGAGGAATGGGGAATAAATCTGTAATGGGTGCAGGGTTTTCTTTGGGATCACAGGGTCTGGGAACTAAGCAGAGAGGGTGGTAGCCCAACAATGTGGATGTACTAAACACCACTGAATCATACACTTTAGAATGGCTAATTTTATTTACTAAGAGTTTCACCTTAATTTTAAAAAAGGAAGAAAGAAGAAATGATTCTAGGAGCTCTTCGTGGAAGAACAAAACCACTGCAGCGATGCCAAGCCACTCTTCTGGCACACGTCATGGCCCTCCAGGCCCGCCCGCCGATCTGATTAAGGGGCTTCGGGTCCACAGCAGTAGACATCATGTCACCGCCCTAATGACTAGCCCCAGAGGTCTCACCAACACCGTTTTCCCTTTTCCCGGTTCCATCCCAGGATATTTTCGCCCTTTCTGGAGACGCCCTTCCCTTGGTGAATAAAAGAGAGTTGCTGCCCCAGCACCTAATTTGGGAACCTGCCTGAGTGTAGAAAAACCACAGCCATATAGGGAGACATTCTTCTGTGAAGGCATTTGGCTCTCCAGGGATGGAAGGTGGACCGCTGCCCCGGAGCGCGGAGCTTTGAGGAAACAGGCACTTCACAGGTTGGCAGAGGCTGTTGTCCAGGTTTCCTGTGGCCTGTGGAGGGTCGCAGAGGTGGTGTCCCCGGCTGCATCTCGCCAGACAGACCTGGATGCATGGGATGAGTCATGCCCTGGCTCAGCTTCCCACAGAGAGGACTGTTCCACAAATTGAGTTCCAGCCAGTTTTCCTGGAGAACTGTGTAGAAGGGCTATTTTCAACTCCTCTTTGGAACGCAAATATCAGGCTGGATGGCAGGACGGGTGGGGAGGAGGACAAAAAACCATAAACAGGAAATTTATGGGGGATGGGGCTGTGCTGGAATAGCTTAACTAACTCCTTGGGTGACCTTGAGCCCTTCCAATGCAAATTCAGGGTTTGCCTTAAACCAGAAAAAATGAAAATGACTAAGGCCCAGGACAGTTCAATAGTTGCTGTCATGCTTTACTGCTAATGCTGAAACGACAGGATCCTTGGGAAGGGCAACACAGTTGTGATCTGGGTATCCCCAGGTCATATCAACTGAAGGGGGTCAGGGGCCAGTGTAGTCACAAAATACAACATCAATGAGCAATAAAAGTTGATTTCTAGACAATATTGTGCAGTAAAACACTGGAGTCCAGCAAATCTGGGTTTGAATTGTTGGTTTTTTAACTTACCAGTTGTGTGACCTTACTTTCTCCATGTACAAAATAGGATCTATACATATGCATTGCACACACACACACACACACATACACACACACAGATACCTAGTAGAGTTGTTGTGGGGTATGAGGAATCATGAATGTAACATGCCTGAAACATGGTTGGTTGTCAGTAAATAGTGGCTGTTATTTCTCTGGCTCAGCCCTCCACCTTCTAAGAAGGTGAGTTTTTTCCTAGAGGCCAATTAGACCATCATGTGGCTGACACCTGGAGGGGGTGCCCCCTTTGGACCTGATAGAAATGTTGGGTGAACAAAATTAAAGCCTCTCATCTGACATACCTTCTCTATAAACCAAGCCAAAAAATAGATCATTCTTATTAATTCCACTTCTAGGAATATATTCAAAGAAAGTTACAGGGGGAAAAATGGAAAGATCATGTGTATAGGTATTTCTCATGATGTTATTTATAATACCAGAAATGTTTACTGAAAGATCTTGGAAATGTGACTTGTTGATACCATGGAATCTCACACATTTAGAATGAACAATGTGATATCTGTGTAGAAAGATGAAATGTGAAAATGAAACAATATTAAGTTTTAAGAAATTGGGCTCCAAACTGCATATATACTAGGATAGTTACTATTCAGCTCATAGCCAAGCAGACGACAAGGGCTTGGAGAAATGCAAATAGTTGACAAGATGGGAAAATTACATTACAGATTCAACTTTTTTGTTGTTGTAAAGCTATTTATTTGCAAATATTCTTTTAAGTTATCTTTTTAATGATGCAGGTGAATGAATGATTTCTAAGACTTCTTTCCTCTCTAATATTCTTTGGTCCCTGCTTGAGTAAGTCACCTGTCTTTATGTCATCTTAGGTTTCCTCATCTAACATTGTGGAGTAGTTTTCTAGTCACAAATCCTTAGACTCATCTGTGTTAGTTACCCCAAAATTTGGCAGCCTAAAACAATAAATAATTCAGGGATCAGAATCTGGGAAAGGCTACAGCTGTGTGGGTCTGGCTCCGGGTCTCTCATGAGGCTGCAGTCAAGTTAATAGGCTATTTAGTCATTTAGAGGATCAACAAGGATTGGAAAATCCATTTCCAGGCTTACCTGCCTTCCTGCATGGGCCTCTCCTTACAGCTGCTCACAACATGGAAACAGGCTTGCCTTGTGAGAGAGCCCCAGACCACAGCCATGGCCTTCTATAACCTCATCTCGGAAGTGACATACCATCACTTCTGCCACATGCTCTTGGCCACACAGAACAACCCTGAGTCAGTGGGAGGGAACTACACAAGGGTGTGAACACCTGGAGGTGGGCTCCTTGGGGCTG
Source organism: Manis javanica (assembly GCF_040802235.1). Classification (NCBI taxonomy): domain Eukaryota; kingdom Metazoa; phylum Chordata; class Mammalia; order Pholidota; family Manidae; genus Manis; species Manis javanica. The sequence continues at coordinate 8,703,752 of NC_133163.1, read as the reverse complement.
TGCTGAGGGCTGAGTTCCACGTCCTATAAAGTTGAATTCTACCTGCACACTGTGGTTGTGTGTCCACACCTCCTATACATATACATAGCCTATTGGACATCACATTACACAGCACACTGTATCTAGTAGGTGCCCAAGAAATCAATGTTGACTAAGTGAATAAATGTTTGTCTGCATTCATTACAGGCACGTGAGGAGTAGAGACAGTGTATACAAAGTTCCTGGCTCCCCATTAAGAGGCAGAAACCATTGTGGTCCCCATTTCAACCAGATGAAATTGAAGCCCAGTGTGCCCAAGGTTACAAGGAGGTAGGTAGCAGAGCTCAGGTCCAAATCCAGGCAGACCTGTCTGACTCTTAAGCCCATGCTATTTCCACTATTCAATGCTGAATTCACAAACAACAATCTCCCTTTCAAAGCCTGGGTTACAATTCATTTTCAGTTGGCCCCAGGACAGAATTTTCAAAACCCACTGAATGTATTGGGAGCTATCTGATAGGTCTAATGGTTCCCTACATGCCTTCCCACCACTCTTACCTACTGGCAGTGATGTGTTGATAAATGCTTAGCCATCAGCTCTGTGGAAAGAAAGGTGTCCTGATTTGTAGCAAATGCCAGTTGCCATGGTGTAAATATTCCCACCATGGCCATTTCAAGCCACCAGGCTGATGTCACTGAACACAGAGCTAGAAAAAGAAGCACAACACAGTGTTGTAAGCCTGTGGAGGCATCCCCCTCACACCACATCCCCTCACAGAGCACACGAGCTTCTAGAAGGAATGTGGAATTGCCTCCAACCCTTTTGGGCCTGCTAAAATGCTCCTGCTTTTCTAGTTATTCCTGCTCTCCCACTTCCTGTGAGAGCCCCTGATCTGTGGGTGCACTTCTGGAAATTGGGGCTTATTGTCCACCTGGATCTGCGCCACCTGAGCCTAGTCCATCCCCAAATCTCTGACCCAGGGCTTCTGTGGGGGGACTTAGAGGCACAGACCTATCCCTCTTCCCTCTCCTAACAGGTTCCGGATCAGACCTCCCACGTCCTGGTGACACCACTGGCTCCTCTTACGTTGCCAGCTGCCTCAGGCTCAGGGGGAGCAGCTGGGATTCTTCCTAGAACCCCAGCACCAAACCTCCATTTGTGGGAGGTTGGGGGGCATTCATTATTAAACACCCTAATATCAGGATGATCAATAGCAAGCACTCACACACACACACACACACACACACACACACACACACACACACACACTCACTCACTCATACACATACACAGAGTCCAGAAGAAAGTACAGCGCTCATGGAGCTTCAAGTGAGCCTTCAGTCATTTTCTAACCCACTAAATCCACAGGGGCTTACTCATGAGAGGTCAGGAATGGCTTTTTGCCATGTTCAATTCACCTCTCTCTAGCTCCTAATGCACTCAAGTCTCTCCGTGTTGCTACAGGGGCAGCCCCGCCAGGCCACCTCATTGCAGATACTAGGGAACTGAACCCCATCTAATCTCTCTCTCCCCACCCCTCTCCCCAGGGTCCTGCCTCTTTGAATCTCTGGTCATCTCAGCACCACTTGGTTCTCATTTCATGGGAGACAAACCTCCAGGATGTGCTGGTGGAACATCTCAGAGAAACACAGACCTTACCTGATGCCAGCCTGGCTCTCCTGTGAGTGCCATGTGCTCAGCAGAAGAGTCCCGTCAGTCCTTCCTTGGGTCACGTTGCTGAGTGTCCCAGCTTAGCCACACAGCAGGTCCTGGAAAGAGGACACGGCAGGGTGGGAACCCAGCCTGGCACACACGCCACACCACTCCAACTGGACAGTCTTCTGATTTCCTGGCAGCTCCCAAGAACATTCATCTCCTTCTGAGACTCAACAAAGAGATTATGAAACTCAATTTAAGGACCAAGTCTAGCTTTTTTCTTGAGGAAAAATACTGAACCATTTTGCATCTTGAATTTCTATTTTCTATTTTTTTCCTGCTACTTTCTCCCCCGCTCTAGGCTTCACAAAAAAGAATGTCTTTTGAAGAAATTCTTTAAAATAAACAGGATTTTTACTTCAGGATAAAGCTTCATGGAAGCCCTTTGACATTTGAATTTAGGAAACCCTGCATTGTCTGGGGCTCTCGGCATCTGAAAGCTAGTTGCCAGGAAGACTTGTGAAACCTTGGAATAAGCCAGCTTCCTGAAGGGCAGACCCTTCCTCTGCAACTAAGGTCAGCTTTTTTGCTCCTTGCAGACAGTGCAGTCTGCTCCTGGCTCCCGGAGGTGGGTAGCACACATCAACAAGCTAAGCATTCCAGGACACCCAGAAGCAATGTTTTAGAAACTGAACAATTTAGCCCAAAGCATCATAGCCTAGACTTTAGCAAACTTGAGAAAATGACCAGGTGCACATGGAGGAGCCTGGGAGGGCTCGCAGAGGAGGCAGATGTCCCAGGAGGGCCAAAGAGAGAAACTGGGGTGAGAGGTCCCTGCCCCAAGCTGGAGCCCAGTTGACCTCCTTTATGTTTTAAAGTACATCCAGGATTTTGTTTTAATCAGGTATGACTAGATGACAGACCTGGAAACAACTGCCTTGAAAGAAAGAATGGTTTATTAGCAGTCCTCAAGAGGAAGAGGCGTGCTGTGTCATGCAGGGCCACGTGGGGCAGCACCGGGGGCAGGTGTGAGGCGAGAGCATGGGTCGGAGCCTTCACTGGCTTGGGGGGCAGAACAGGCGAGGCAGGGCAGGTGTACCAGTCTGTTTACAATTGGATGATTGATTATTTCAGTGGGCTCTGAGCTACTGGGGGGTCCCTAGTTGTTCAGCACCTGGTCCTGGGGGGCTTAGGGCAGGGGGAATGTTGGCTTGGTGTGTGAGAGCATGATAATGGACCTGAGGAGGGGTGTGGATAGGGGTGAGAGCTCTTGACTGACAGGCACGTTGGTCCTTTCTCTAGAAATTAGCTAGCTCTGGGAGGGACCATTCCTCCCCAGGTCCACAAGCCCCCAAATGTCACAGCATCATAGAATATAGAAAATTAAAAACAATACTCTCATCCTGGCAGATCCTCCATCCAAGGCCTCTGGGGTTCTAAAGTCAGGCAGACTAGAGTTCAAAGCTTGGGCCTTCTCACGTTGGTCAGTATGACTAGAGGATGCTACTGAAAGTCACTGAAGACCAGCTCTGTCACCTCTACAGTGGAGGTGACAGCATCACCCTGCAGTGGAAGAGCTGCCGGCACAGCTCTGACACACAGTGGGCGCTGGGACATGGTAACCGCAGTTGTGGTTATTGGGGGAAAGCGGAGATGCAATGGAAGGTTTGCATCTAACTGTTGTTACATTTCCCCTTGTGAAAAAATCAGACTGTTTGTAATGGCAAAACACTAGAACCAACCTTAACGGCCTTCGACAGGGACTGTTAAATGATAGAACCATCCGCACAATGGAACATCATGCAGTAGAAACAGATGTGAAAATGTAATCACACGAAATGATGTTCATGCTTTGTTACTGGCTACAGAGGGCAGGTCACCGGATCTAAAATCTCATACAATCTCATTTAACTTCACATGCACACACATACCCGTATCTGGGTGCCTGTTGTACAGGGAGATTTCTGCTACATCAGGGCCTCTGGTTGCCACTAGCACCCCAGGCCTATGGGTCCCACTAATGGGAGCGGTGGCTGGAAACAGGCTGGGGACTCCTCAAGGCTCAGGGGGGCTCAGGTCTCCCTGCGGGGCCAGGTCGAGTCCTCTGTGACACTGAGAGAGGAGATTCTAGATTGTGGTTTTCCTCGGGTGGTGGGGGAGGGAGAAATAGCAGATAATCTCACCTCCTGGGTAATTTGGTGCAGCTGAGGACTCAGCCCCTGGGGATGGGGCTCGGGTGGACCCTGGAGCCTCTGAGCAGTGGGGTCACTGTGTCATGGGCCCGAGGCATGGACTTGGCAGGGCCGAATGTGGAGCAGTGGAGCTGCTCAGAGAAGAGCCAGTTCCCCCAGCCCGGAGCCGCCCCACAAGCTTGAGCTGGTGGGGTGGAGAGGGGAGGACGTGAATATGGCATTAAAAATACACCTGTCTTCAGTCAAAAGCAAACAAGGGGCCCCAAGACCTTAAACGCTTCATTTTCTCATTCCCTGTCCCCCCCAACATACACGCACTATCCATCCACTCTTTGCTCCTCACCATCTGGGGCAACTGGGGCAGGCTCCTTTCTCTCTGTGAGCCTCTGTTTCTTCATCTGTAGAATGGGGGGTGCTAATGTCTATTTCCAAGATCAAGAGAATTAACTAAGATCAAAAGAAACTACATATATGCAATATATAACTTCCAAAAGTTTAAAACATGATTCTCATAAAAACAGGGAATGAAAAAAATATGCAGAGTGAACACATGTGAAAAATGTGTTCAACTTACTAGTGAGGAAAACAGTAAAGTGACAGAGGTGGTTCAGGGAGTATTTGAGGAACTGGATACCTTAAATACATCTATTCTTAAAGGTTTTTTAAAGAATAAGATTGCTACATGAGATACAAAACTGGGGAGCGTCCATAAAGGCATCATCTTTAGGGTTCTCTCCTCTCTTCAACCAAATAAAAAAATTGGCATTTCTGCCAGACAAAAATCACAAACCAGCATGGAACTTCACCACACGGCGTGTGTTAGCAAAGTCGGACACAAGCACGCTGTCCTCTGGCGAGGCTATTAAACAAGGGAGGATGTGGGAAGGACCAGCCGAGCCCCTGCAATTCGCCTTACTTGCAAGACTGGGGCAACTTTTCTGAAGGGCAAAGAGCAGGTTCCTACGGCTGTGGAGTCTCTCCCCACTGCAGACCCCACGTCCCTACTGCTCTTGGGCTCTGTCCTGGGAGAACCACTGCCCTGAGTTTGAATCATGCTAGAAGCCCCGAAAATAGTCTCCATCTCGCTTCATCCCTCAGCCGTGCAGTGGGTGTTACAAATCCCATGTTCAAATGGGAAAATGGGGGCCCGGCGCCTTGCTAGCTCCTGCTCCTGTTAGAAACAGTTTTCTGGCTTTCCATGGAAATGGGTCCCAGAAGCCATAGCTCTGACGTCCACCCAGAAGATGCTGCCACACTTCAGGGCCACCCCTCCCCTATGCCAGCGGCAAACAAGGCTGGACTCAGGCCGCAGCCGGGCACTTCTGGGGCTGAGGCTGGGGAGCTCCAGTCCCTCTCTGTGGTCCTCAAACTGGGCTGCATTTGCCGTTCGGGCCACAGGAAGACATTTCTCCTCTAAGGGAACAAATCTCCGGATTCTCCGCTTGCAGGCTCTTTCCTAATGCCGGTCTGCACCAGAGCCTGGCCTGCAGTCCGAGAGGAAGGCAGTTTCCATCCTCTTGGCTGCCTCCTCCCACCTCACAAAGAAGCCAGGCCCGTCGCCCCCTTACTGTGGGGGCTTGTCAAGGAATACACACACTTTAGAGCACCAACAAAGGGACAGTTAGAAGTAGCCCTGACTAGCTGTCCTTTTGTCCATGAGATGGTTTGCAATTCTCCCAATGACACTGAGGGAACTAATTGTGCTGACAGAGTATTAAAAATCATTTTTGGCAAGTGAGAACTATGTGACTTTTGGCATATAACTTAGAGGACAATCAAAGAATTGAGTGACATCTGATGCAATGCTCCTCCCATCCCATCTACTTACTTATGTGAAAAAGGCTTCTGGAACTTACATCTACAAAAATGAAAAGTAGAATACAAGGAGTGCTGGCCCCAGGGCTTTCCTGAAATACTTAGTAATCCATCTCCGGACACAGGAGCTAATGGAGGGAGAAAGCCCCACAGGTCCCTGAGGAGATGCATCCCTGAGAACATTTTGCTTTTGATGTTTAAAAATTCACGTGATTTGCAATACATTCTGTCGCTTAGTCAGTTGTGAACTTGCAATCATCATAATGATATTTCAATTCAGAAGACTTTTTTTAGCACTTAGAGCCTATGTTCGGAGGGAATTACCGTAGTCTGCATTCCCATTTGCACCCATATTAGAGCAGACAGGCTATATTTAGGACATCGAGATAAAATTTTGGAAAGGGAAGTGGAGGGGAAATGTGAGTTCAAAGAGAAAAAGCAACAATATGAAATGTATAACTCTTAAAAATGAATCATGTATTTATATAAATGCTTGATAATGGGCACTAAAGGAAACCAGAAAATATCATGCCAGAAATAAAGCCTGTTTGACGTAACAATTATTTTGAGCGGAAGGCAGTGGAGATGCAGCAAATACAGGAAAAGCTTTCTCTACTCTCCCCTTTCCAGCCTCAAGTTAGGGTATAAGTTTTCCTTTCCTGGAGACAGCTCTTCATTCGAATCAGCCTGGATGCAGCACCGGAGGACTCCGCCGACAAGCATACCTCCGTTGCCCCCTCGCCAGGTACTTACCTTGCTACAGTCCGCTGCCCTTGAAAACTTAAAACGATTTTCTTTTGTCCTGTCGTCTCTCTCCAATGTCACAGTTCTTTATTAAAGATGCTAGATAAGCCCTACAGCTTTGACTTACTCACCCTTCAGTTTCTCCAGGGCATATATGAAATACACATGTCGATAAATTTTTTTGTTTTTGTGTTCATGTGTCCTTTGCTATGGAGACCTAGCCAGTAGCAGGGAAAAAGAGTTTTCCCTCCCCTACAAAGCATCAAATTGCTATGGCATTTAGATTTCATAGGATACTTTTAAGAAGAGAAATGAAACTTCTGTTTTCAAAACATTAATATTTACAATATTTTGGAAATTATAGGCTTTGCAGCTATCTCAACTTAAGATGAGCTTTGAGTGTCCACCTAAGTATGTGCAAAGGGATAATGTTCAAAGCTGCCTGAAAGAGTTTATTAGCAAACAAAACAAATCAAAACAAAACAAAATCGAAGACCTCTGGCTTGGGCAAGGGTTCTCAGCAATGACTAGATGTCAGAATCAACTGGGGAGCTCTGGGGAGATTCCAGTGCCTGGGTTTGAACCTGGTGGTGTGTGAGCGCTGACTTTTATTGGCATTGAGAGACAATTATAAAATTTTCAGAAGTTCCATATGGATATTATTAAACATTAAATTCTATAAACTTATAATTCAGTAAATTATGTTTAAAAACAATGGTGGAAAATACTCAAAAGTCATCATCTCTTAGTTTTTTTACTGTATTTTACTATTACCTGTGTTTTTGAGGTGATTTACATCTACTGTATCAATATGGTGGAAATTCTATAAAATGAGGGGCGACTGCCCACCAGGTCGGCATTCAGGGATTTGAAACAATGTTTTTCCATAAATATTAGTCCTCCTAAAAATTTGATCCCTGCCCTGAGGATATTCAGGCGGGACATCTCGCCAAGTTAGAAATACAGACATGACATCCAAGTGGTGGATAAAACAGGAAGAACTATGATTTTAATACAGAGGGATTAGGACTCATTCATGAAAAATCTTTAAAATTTTTAATATGGAATTTTAAATTCAATTTCTAAAACTTACAGTTTAAATTGAACATTGATCCCCTGTGGCTAGAAGGTTGAGAGGCAGAGCGGTAATTATCCAAGGGCTGGGAAGACTGAGGGTAAAGATAAAACAGCAACTTGAAAAATCATGTAAACTAAGTGGAATTCCTCCTGGGTGTATCCAGAAACCACTGGCTGGGACTGAAAAGGGAAGACAGGTATTTAATATGCTTAGCAACACTTGGGAACTCAAATACACTTTATCAAATAAATCATTCACCATTGTTCTGGCCTGCAGCTCCCCTGGACATTGCAAAACAAACACTTCTATGTGCCTGTGCCAAGAATGGTAAAACACAGACCAACTAGTTCCCTCTAAACCAATATATTAACGGGTGGTATTTGAGTTAGGCCTTGGCCCCATCCCTGGGTCTTTCCCCCCCAGTCACCCAGGGTGGGGAAGGAGGATGTGTATAACAATCAGAACACAGCCAGCTCCCAAAACAGGAGTAAAAACTTCCAGGCCACCCCACCCTGCATCCTGTAGTGTATAAGAACAGGAACTGTAGTGTACAAGTTCCACAGGAACTCAACAAGGGTAAAAACCAAGAACTCAAAAGATGCAAGGAAGAATTAAGTGTGACCTCACATTTCCCCTGGCACCCAGCAACGCAAAGAAACACATTAGATACCTCTGAAAAAAATATGTATTCTGATACAATGCGTACCCAGCAGCTTGACTCCAGAATTGGTGGGTTTGTTACAATGTTGAGAAAGAAATGTGTTTTCATGCCAGTTTTAGGGTCTGGTTCAACTCATTTCACATTTTAAAAGACATTTCCAGAGTGTGTACTATTTACTAGGTAAAAAATAGATGTTTGGAATATAGAAATCAGACAGAATATAGAAATCTTTCTTCTAAGAGTTTAGAATTTCAAAGGGGCAATAGATAGGTCAAAAGAACTACTGCAATTAAGACAGAATTAACCAAGCCAACTGTGACCATTGTCCCCCCACCATCACCAAAGCCACTAAGCACCAGTTGAGGGCCTCTTCTGGCTAGGGCTACAGTATTTTGCATGTATCACCTCACTTAATTCCCACAAGAACTTATGAATAAGTGTCCATTATTAACTCCACTTCACAGATGAGAAAACAGGTTTGTGAGGGTTAAGCAGTTAGTCTTTATCTTAAAGCCAACTTGTAGTGGACCCAGAATACACACTCATGTCTGTCTCCAGAACCTCTATTTCTTCCTATCATTTTACACTAAAATAGAATATAAGCAAGCTCTCATAGGGCAGTGGTAGGAGGCAGAAAGCAACTCTGAGAAGGAAATCAAGGAAGACTTTATGGAGGAGGAAGCAGTGAAGCAGGGTTTTGAATGGTGAGGTCCATCCACAAAGTGAGAAGATGGGGAAATGGCATCCTTCACTGAAGGGGCCGTCTGAGTAAGCGTCCAAGGGCTGGAGCCTGGGGCCCCGAGAGTAACCCAAAAGTTTGGCAATGCCAGAATGAATCAACCTTCTTTAACTGTTGATGGCTGCTTAATTACTGGTCTTCAAAGAGACCTCTCCTGTAATCCATTTATCAAACATAATCTCACATTCCTCTCCAGAAATTGGAGAGAAGCCCATGTCCTATGTGATATCATGGTGTTATATTACTTCCCATTCACTGCCTACTTCAAGTTGAGTAACAGCCAGAAAACAGAGGTTGACACATCAGGAGCATGTGTTTGCCTGCTAAAAACTGATGCCTGCTAAAAACCAGATGTAAGTGGCACTCTTCATTTGTTGTTCCAAATGGGGCACCTTTGAAGTGCCAACACAATTGAAGTTCTTGGGATCGCTGGGGTGTGGCTTGTTGTGCAGGAGGCAGGGTGGAGAGAACAGCCCTGCTCTCCAGTGCTCCCCATTGTTCACCCTGTGTTCATGCATCAGCAGTGAGACCTTCCATGGCTGCTTTCATTGTGCTGTTTGGTGAAAGGTGAGGCTGGACAAGTATGCAGGGCTGGGTCCTGGAGGGCATGGAAAGCCATGCTGTGGTGTTTGGTCTTGCTCTGCAGATGATGGGCACCCCTTGCCAATTTTTGAAGAGAAGGGTACCATAATCCAAAGCATGTAAGAGACCTAAAGATTCCTTTAGGATGGGACCTAAAGAAAGCTTTAATATCCCTCCCTTAACAACTGATAAGACAACTTGACACAAGGTTCCATAAGACATAGACAATTCAAACAACACTGTCAGTCACTATACTCAGCAACTCCACAGTCTGCCTTTAGTTCAAGTGCAGAATGTATGTTTACCTAAATGGACCTGATGCTGGGTCATAAACTAAGTTTTAATATATTCATAAGGATTTAAATCATGAAAAGTAGAAGCAGATGGAACTAAAGATCAATGATAAAAATACATCTGGTGAATCAACAAATATGTGGAAACTAAACAACAGACTTCTAAATAATCCATGGGTCAAAGAGGAAATCACCATGGAAATTAGAAAATACTTAAAACAGATGAAAATTTGTGCAGTGTAACAAATACAGCCCTTAGGAGAAAATTTATGGTTTTATGTGCTTATATTAGAAAAGAATGGTTTAAAATCAACATTCTAAGTTGCTACAGTAAGAAATTAGAAAAAAATGAGCAAAGTAAAATCAAAGTAAGTAGAAAGAAGAAAGTAATAAAGATAAAAACAGAGATTAATAAATAGAAAAAAGTATGCAATAGAGAAAACAAATCCAAAAGTTGGTCCTTTCTAAAGATAAAAGAAGAAGGGATACAACACTTCACGAGACAAATCAAGAAAAAAAAAGAAGACATATCGTTACAAATATTAGGAATTAAAGAAGGGTTATTCTGCAGACATAACCATCCAGCAAAACCCTAGCATCAAAAGCTGACAAAGACATTACATAAAAAAAATAAATTACAGATAAACATCCATCATGAATGTAAATACAAAAATCTTAACTATTATCACACAGTAAGTTTAATAGCTACAAAAAAAGACACTTGACAGATTTCAACACCTATTCTTAATAAAAGTCTTGGAAGGGTAGGAATAGAAGGAAAAGGGATTTATGAAAAACTACAACTATCACTACACTTAATGGTGAGCTCTTTAATGCTTTTCCCTTAAGAGCAGGGGCAAAGCAAGGGTACCTGCTCTCATCTCTTCTACCAGTACTGTACTGTTGCTTCCAGCTGTGTAACAGGCAAGTAAGGAAAATCAAAGGCATAAAAGCAGAAAAAGAAGAAATAAAATTTTTGTAGATGCCATGATTATTTATATACAAAATGCTAAAAAAGCTACAAAACAACGATTAGAATTAATAAGCAGAGATTAAAGGTGGTGGCATGAGAGGTGAGAGAGAGGCTTCCTCCTAAAACTGCATATAGTACAAAAATATAATTAATACAACTAATCCTGAAAGAGCAACAGGAAAGAGGGCTGCACCAGACTGCATACACCTGGAGGAAAGAATAAACCTCAGGCACAGGGTAACCTACCAAAGCCATGGCCTGGCAGGACCCAAGCCCTTCTCCTACCCCAGGTCACTGGCAGGAGGAAGAGAAACGGAGCAGGGAGGGAGTGAAGGCCTGGGACTGCTGAACACCCATCTCTGGAGATCTGCTCTGGGAGCACAAACCTTCATTACATGGTGCTCTGGTGACTGGGGAGGTTGGAAAGCTAAGACAGGCAGAATACCTGAAGAGACTGAGATTCCAGCTGCTTGTGGAAAACAGGGATCCATATGTGGCCGCTCTGGGACAAAAGACAGGTGGGCAGTCTGAGAGACTGCTAAAGGGGCAAGATTGCTCAGAGCTTACTGCTCAGGAGAAAGGACAGGCAGACAAAATTGTCCAGGTGCACTCTGCCCAGCAGGTTGGGAACTTTCACAATCTTCAGGTGCTCCAATCCCCTGGTTGTCTACGCAGCTCCACGGCCCCCCTCCGTGATACACAGTGTGCTACGCCTTCCTCCTGGCCAGCCCGCACCCACTCACAAACTGGCAAACCCTGCCCTGGTGTTAGGTCAGCCAGAGGGAAGCCCTGCCTACAGCAGCTACAAACGCAAAGCATAGAGGCTTATCCCTGTGTGCTCAGCGCACTGGTTCAGGCAGTGGAGACAGGCATAGCAACCAGGAAACAGGAAATAACTCTTTCCTCCCGCCAGGCACCCCCAGCAGGTTGGGAACTTTCACAATCTTCAGGTTCTCCAATCCTCTGTGACCCCTGAAATTGCTTCAGGGGCTGAGCAGCTCCAGAGAGTAGAGATTCTTGGCACTAGAGGGCACTACATACAAATATGAAATGTCAAAGGAACCTGGTTCAAAGCAAAATCATAAACACACCAGAGAAAGAGTCAAATGAAATCGACCTCATGAATCTTCCTGAAAGAGATTTCAAAATAAAAATCATAAGCATGATTATGGAGGTAGAGAAAAATATTCAAGAACTAAGGAATAAATTTCAGTCAGAGATCCAATCATTACAGAACACAGTATCAGAAATGAAACATACAATGGAAGGTTTTAAAAGCAGACTAGATATGATGGAGGAGACGATAAATGAAATAGAAACTAGAGAAGAGGAATACAAAGAAGCTGAGGCACAGAGAGAAAAAAGGATCTCTAGGAATGAAAGAATATTGAGAGAACTGTGTGACCAATCCAAATGGAACAATATTCGTATTATAGGGGTACCAGAAGAAGAAGAGAGAGAGAAAGGGATAGAAAGTGTCTTTGAGGATGTAATTGCTGAAAACTTCCCCCATCTGGGGAAGGAGATAGTCTCGCAGGCCACCCAGTCTCACAGGTGCACGGATCTCCCAACACAAGGGACCTAAGGAAGACAACACCAAGACATATAATAATTAAAATGGCAAAGATCAAGGATAAGGACAGACTATTAAAAGGAGCCAGAGAGAGAAATAAGATCACATACAAAGGAAAACCCATGAGACTCATCAGACTTCTCAGAAGAAACCTTACAGGCCAGAGGGAGTGGCATGATGTATTTAATGCAATGAAGCAGAAGGGCCTCCAAGCAAGAATACTTTATCCAGCAAGATTATCATTTAAATTTGAAGAAGGGATCAAGCAATTTCCAGATAAGCAAAAGCTGAGAGAATTTACCTCCCACAAACCTTCTCTACAGTGTATTTTGGAGGGACTGCTATAGATGGAAGCATTCCTAAGGTTTAATAGCTGTCACCAGAGGTAATAAAACCACAGCAAAGAAAGTAGAACAGTTAATTACTAAGCAAATGCAAAATTAAATCAATTACCCCCAAAGTCAATCAAGGGATAGACAAAGAGTACAGAATATGATACCTAATACATAAAGAATGGAGGAGGAAGAAAAAGGAGGAGAAAAGAACATTTATATTGTATTTGTAAAAGCATAGAAAGTGAGTTAAGTTAGACTCTTAGATAGTAAGGAAGTTAACCTTGAACCTTTAGTAACCACGAATGTAAAGCCTGCAATGGCAATAAGTATATATCTATTGATAATCACTCTAAATGTAAATGGTCTGAATTCACCAATCAAAAGACAGAGAGTCACTGAATGAGTAAAAAAACAAGACCCACCTATACGCTGCCTACAAGAGACTCACTTCAAACCCAAAGACATACACAGACTAAAAGTGAACGAATGGAAAAAGGTATTTCATGCAACTCATAAGGAGAAAAAAGCAGGAGCTGCAATAATGCAGTTTTGAATCTAATGATGCATATTTTAAGATAAAGCAAATAAGTAAATGTTAATATTATTTAAAACCATGATTTTCAGTCTAAGAGAAAAGAGATGCAGAATTTAAAAGTAAAGAAAAATTGTATTATGTTCATTTTGAATTAGAAATATTAATAGGAATTCAAGTTTTTTGGAATATGTCTCCCAGCACCAACCTGTAGTACATCCTATGGCTGCTGTGTCCTATGTCCCGTTATACTTGCTCTGAGTTCACCTGAAGCTACGGGAAATGGTTCCAGTGCATGCTTATCAAGTCAAGCACCTGACAGAAGTGCTGAGATTTAACAATCTAGGGATAGTGATGAAAGAGAAAAGAAAAGGGTGGAAGAGTTGTTCTAGATAAAAATCCATTAAACAGGCATAACCAATTTCAGTGCATAACCTCTGATGGAATGTTGGTTTGATAAAACAGCACCGCTATAAGAGATGTTGCAATGACTGTCTAGTCTGGGCTTCAGTGTAATGCCAGCCTCATAGACTGAGATAGGAAGGATTTTCTTGATGACTTTGTGTATTGTTTGTGAATTAGTTACTTCTTCCTTAAATGTTTGGTAAAATCAGTCAATTAAGGCATTTGGGACTGGAGTTTGATTTGTGGAGTTTTGAACCAAAATTTGAGTTTCTTTAATAGATACATAACTATCCAGGTCATGTTTCTTTTTTAGTGAGCTTTGGAAGTTTATATATTCAGAGAATTTATACATTTCATCTAAGTTGTCAAAAATTTTGGCACAAAGTTGTTCATATGACCCCCTTATTAGGATTATAATGTGTATTGGATGTGTAGGGACGTCTCCTCTCTCATTCCTTATATTGGTAATTTATGTCTTCTCTCTTTTTTTCCTGATCTCTTTGCCTAAAGTAATATTGATTTTATGGATCCTCTAAATATTCAGTTCTAGTTTCATTAATTTTTTAAGCATATTTTTTCTATTTTTTGTTTCAATGATTTATGCTCTTATATTAATTTCCTTTCTTTTGCTTACTGTGCATTTGTTTTTCTTTTCCTTCTTTCTAAAGATGGAAGCTTGGCCTTTGACTTGAGACCTTTCCTCCTTTCTCATACACATATTTACTGCTATAAATTTTCCCATATGGACTGCTTCAGCTGTACCTCAAATATGTCCATGTGTTGTGTTTTCATTTTCCTTAAGTCCAAAATGCTTTCTAATTTCCTTTTGAGTTCTTCTTTGAACCACGTGTTATTTAGAAGTGTATTAGTTAATTAACAAATAGTAGAGGATTTCTAGATGTCTTTCTCTGGACTTGTAATTTAATTTTATTTTCAGTTAGAGAACATATTTTATATGATAAGAATCCTTTCACATATATTAAGGATTTGTTTTAAAGCTTGCTTTTAAGCTTTGTTAGGTGGGGCCAGAGCAGCTTTTAGTCTAAGGTTAATTTTGCTACACAACTGAAGCAATACTCTTCTGAATACCCTACTTAATGACCTACTCTGGCTATTGGCAACGTGAAATGTTTCCAGCCTGTGTGAGGGCAGGATTTTTCCACCTACTTTCCCATGACTTGGATAGTTTTCTTACACACATGTGCTGATCAGTACAGATAGGAAGATGTGAGGGGAACCTTCCAAAGATCTCCAAAGTGCTCACCCTTCCCAGCTCTCTCTTCTCTATGCTGCTCTCTCATCTCTGGAACTTCACCCTGAAAATTCTGTCCCCTGCGGCTTCCTCAAATTCTCAACTTCGTCTCCCCAGCTCAGGGAGAATGCTAGACCCGGAGTTCTCTCTCCTTGAAGTATGGCAAGAAATTCTCTCCAGGCAGTGAGTTGGGGCAATTCTAGGGCTCACCTCATCTGTTACCCTTCTCTCAATGATCACTTTCTCAGTCTTTTCTGTTTTCCCATGTTTGAAAAGTGTTGTTTCAAATGTTTCGTCCAAATTTTTACAAGTTTTATGCTGGACAGTAAATTATGGTTGGATGTAAAAGTCTGTCAGGAAATATTTTGAGATTATGTAAATATCCTGTTCTCTGACATATTTTTATTTAGTGGTTTTAGTATCTACTGATGATTCTCATTTATGTAATTTATTGCTGTGATGGTTGAAAACAGTGATTACCTGACTATCACTGATTAGCTGGCCTGTTACCATAAAAAATAGCTTTCTGTTTTCCCTTCTTCACTTATGTATTTAGGTATTTAGTTAGTGTGGTGGACAAACTCTAAGGTGGTCCCCATGATCTCTGCCTCCTGGGCTTCACTACCTTATGTGGTCCCTTCCATTTGAATGTGAGTGGGACCAGCGCCTTACTTCTAACCGACAGGATATGGCAAAGGTGATTTTATATGTACATGGTTACCTGTATGAGATTATAGTACATAAGATTGTAACTGTCTTACTGGAAGACTCTCTTTCCTTTGCTGGAATGGAAGAAACAAGTTGCCATATGGAGAGGGACATCTTGCAAAGAGCTGGGGGTGGGCTCCTGTTGACAGCCAGGGAGCAACAGACGGCCTCAACCCGGCAGCCCACAAGGAACTGAATGCTGCCAACAACCGTGTGCACTTACAAGGGAATTCTTATCCAGTTGAGCCTCAGATGAGATGGCAGCCTTGGTAAACAAGCCGATTGTAACTTTGTGAGACCCTGGAGTAGAGGCTCCAAAAAAGTCATACCCAGATTCCTGACTGCCTGAGACTGTGAGATAATGATTCATTGCATAACAATGGATAGTTAATGTAGCTAATACAGTTTCTCAGTTATTCACATCTTTTAGTGCCAGGACTGAAAGGACTCATGGATCCTTTTCTGAATTATCTTTTAACTATACTATTCATTAGAATCAAGTATAGAAAAAAAACAATTAATAAGCGAATTTTGAGAGATCACAAAATACATAGTTAACATACAAAAATCAACCATATTTGTATGTTAGCAGCAATTTGAAATTTAAATTTTAAAGGATAATGGCATTTAAAAATATTTTAAAAACAGCTAAATATTAAAAAATAAATGTTTTAAGAAGATATGTAAGATCTATATATTCAAAACTAAAAAATGTTGCTGAGAGAAATAAAAGAAAATCTAAATAAACAGATAGCTATACTATGTTCATGGATTTGAAGGTCCAATGTTTTATAGAGTCAATTCTCTTTATATCAGTATATGGATTTAATGCAAACCCAATCAAATCAATTAGTGGTGGGTTTTTTTTTATCCCCTTCAGAAACTGACAATGTACTTCTGAAATTTGAATTGAAAGACCAAGAACCTAGAATATACAAAGCAATTCATGAAAGAAGAGACAAAGTTGAAGGATGTACACTTTCTGAGTTCAGACATGGAAACATCATAAAGCCCAGTCATCAAGAAAGTATGATACTGAAATAAAGATCAACAAATTGATCATTGGAATAGAATAGAATAGAGAGCCTGGGAAGGAATCCACACTTAATGTACATTTTTTAAATAGGGTGTCAAAGCAATTCAATGGGGAAAGAAAGTCTTTTCAACAAATTGTGGAATGACTGGATAATGACATGGGGAAAAATGAGCCTAGATCTCTACTGCAGATTGCTAAAACTAATTTAAGATGAATCACGTGCCTAAATATAAAGGTTGAAATATAAATTATAAAATTAAACATAAGAAGATATCTTAATGTCTTGGGGTACATAAAAATTTCCTGCCTGGGATAGAGAAAGTGATAAGCATAAGAAAAACTGACAAATTAGACTTGACCAAAATGAAAGCCCTAATCACCAAAGGGAATTGTTTTTAAAAAATGAATGAGCAAGCCAAAGGTTAGGAGAAAATATTTACAAAACATTTATTCGAAGAAGGGCTTTTATCTAGGATATATGTTTAAACTCCTACAACTCAATAATGAAAGGACAAACAATACAATAAAAATTGGACAAAGATTTGAACATCTCACAGAAGATATTCAAATGGCCAATAAGCACATAACAAAGTATTCAACAGTATTAGTTATTATGGAAATGCAAATTAAAACTACAAATGAGATACCACTTCATGCTACTTGAAGACCTAAACTTTTAAAAATCCAATAATGCCAAATGTTAGTGAACCTGTGGAACACCCAGAAATTTCATATATACACAGTATACATTTATACTTTATATTTTTCATAAACTACTACTGAATTCAATCATAGAGTTTCTTACAAAGTTCAACATATACTTGCTATGTGACTAGGAATTCTGCTCCTAGATATTTACCCAGGGAGAAAAAATGCAAGTGTATGTCCACAAAAACTCCTACAGAAGAAGGTTTACAGTAGGTTTATTTAAAATATCCCCAAACTGGAAACAACCCAAATGTCTATCAACAGTTGAGTGGATAAATAAATTGTAATACAGTTAACCCTTAATCAATGTAGGGGTTAGGGGTGTCGACCACCTGCGCAGTCAAAAATCCACATGCAACTTTTGACTCCCCAAAAACTTAACTACTAATAGCCAACCGTTGACTGGAAGTATTACTGATAACATATATAGTTAATAATACATATTTGGTATGTTATATGTATTATAATACTATATTTTCACAAAAAAGCTAGAGAAAATAAAATGTTTTTTCAGTGTAGCAAATTGCCAAAAAAAACCTGCCTTTAAGTGGACCTACGAAGTTCAAACTCATGTTGTTCAAAGGTCAACTGTATATTCTTATGATGGAATGCTGCTCAGCAACAGAAAACATTACCAATATACCTATAATTCTTATAGACATCATACTGAAGCTATGTACAAAATCACATGTGATCTCTTTTACATGACATTTGAGAACAGGTCAAACCATCATGTTCTATGGGGATACAAATCAAAACAGTGGTTGTTTTTGAGAGGTGGAGGTTGACTAGCAGGGGCCATGAGGGAACTTTCTGTGGAAATGGATATATTTATTTTCTTGACGGGGAGTTGATTCCATGGATATATACGTTTGTCAAAAAACCATCAGATTAGACATTTAGGAGTGTGCTTCACTGCATGCCAATTTTTCTTTAAATGAAAAAGAATTGCATGTATAGTGTGTCTAAACAAGCTAAAATGAAAAAGAAATTTGTATATAGAATTTAAAAATGGTTAAAAAATGGGAAAAAAATATATAAAACAGTTTTGTAACCAGGTAGATGGGTCCATGCCACAGGGCATGATGTGGTGAGTAGAAAGTAAGCTGGATATTAATTCACCTCACCCCCTTGACTAGACACTATTGGGCTGGGCATAGCCTGTATGATTCTGTGCAGCAGCCCTGCCTACTAAGTGGAAGGACAAGGATGCAAAACTGGAATATTGAAAGCCCAGTTCCTAAACTGGTTAGGGAAGTAACGGGAAGGTGAGGACCCAGGTTTTTTATGGCTGCAGCATAAATTCCAACTGTGACCCCAGCATCTCTAAATAAGCAACCTTGTGCACGTGGGAGGGTCAGGGGTAGTGGAGTTCTGTGGACCAGTTCTAGGTCAGTGGCTCTTATCTTGTCCTTGGGGGAAGTGGGCATTGAAACTAGAATCATCCTTTTTGATCAGCATTCCAGGCAGCCCTAGTACTGCGCTACAAAAATTAGACTTGCAAATGCCAAAGTTATCCTCTCCTGTTCCAGTATTCTGTTATTTTGCCTTCTGTTAAGTGTAAAATAGCATCTTTGCAAGGGGGCCCCCATGTAGATGAGAACACCACCCTGCCTGTGGATCTAATGTGCATTTAGAGAGATCCCCAGAGGCCAATCCCCACCCAGAATCATGGCAGCAGAAGCATAATTACATTAGCATTGGGAAGGCTGCTGCAAAACCTGAATTGTTGCAAAGCTCATCACTTTAGGGGCTTGCGTCTCCTGGACTGTAGCTGGCACTGGCCTAGGAAGTGGGGTCAGATAGCTCAGAGTTGTGTGACAGGCTCATTAGCTGGGAAACCTCCCCACCCGAAACAGTACATTAAAGGAGGCGTGGAACCTGGAAACCTGGGAAGCTGGCCTCCTGCAGCACACCAGAACCGGGTTCCCAAGTACGTACTGGCTGTTATGCGCAGAAGCAGCCCAGTGACAGGTTGTATTCGCACACAGTGTGACCACCGTGAAGAAATCAGGGGTCTGCTGGGAAAAACAATCTCTACTCCTAAGTGTCTGTTGCTCTATAAACCACTATGGTGCTGTTCTCATCACCCAGTCCCCTGGGGTCATGTGGAGGCTTGAAAAAAATTACGTCTTGAAATATGGAGTTGTTGAGAAATCATCTCAAGTCCCAAAGCAAAGAGTGAAATGAATGATGGTGTCAGAATGGAGTAGCCCATCTGTTTTTTGAGAGAAAGGTTACAGGTGAGAGAGGCAAATGCTGTTTGCCTGGTTTGGGGAGAACTGGCTTCTGCTGGGATCTAATATGGTATCTGACTCAAGAAGAGCTGAGTTGGGTCCCTGCAGATATGAAGCACAGCCAGGAATGAGGGTAAGCAAAGCCTGTCACAGACACAAGCGACTCCCTTGAGTCCATTCACCACCGTGATTAATCTAGCCAGCCAACAGCATTCCCCCAGTGACTATTATCTGTCAAGGGGTGGGCATGGTTCCAAGTTGGCCTGATCAGCCAGAAGGAAAGGATTCATAAGGTTGGGAAGGAGGTCACTTTGTCTTCTCCCGGAGGGTTTGAATAGGAAGCCTATTGCCCCAGTTATCACTGGCCGCCACCTTGCAGTCATGAGATAGACCACCTTCTGGGTGACATCATTGCAGAGTGCAGAGACTGGGAAGAACCTGGAACCCTGACAACAGCATCAAACATGGAGCGACTCTCCCTGAAGCCCACCCTGTCTCAGAACTGAGAGATATGTGAGGTATAAGTGCCTCATTGTTTAACCCTTTTTGGGTCAGATGTCTTTATTTGCTGCCCAAAGCCTGGTCTGGCATTCCCTAGAAGAGGCTGCACACAGGAAGGTGAACAGGAGCCAAGAAGAGAATTATAAAGTGTGCAGAGGTCAGGGCACGGGAACTTAGAGTTTGTGTTCCAAACTTGAACTGAATGTTTTGTTCTTTCTACAAAGATACACTTCATTTACATATTTTAGGAATATTCTTCACTTCCACCAAGAAAAACATTCTTTTTCAAAGCCCTCTCAGTGAGGACTTTATTTCCTGCTTTTGAAAGAAGTATAGGTACGAGAAATATCTTATCACTTTTCTTGTTAAGAAAAAAATCAGCAGAGTTGCAATGGTATATGGCTACTGCCACATGACCTCCATGCTAAGGATACAGTAGAGAGTAGTGGAGACTGGGGAAAAGGGAGACTTCATGCCCCACCCAAAGGGCTTTACCAAGGGATGTGGGCCCAAGGTCACCAGAAATTTTGACTCTTGAAAAAAAGCTGTGAAATAGAGTTGTATGTAAATTCTCCATTAAAAAATAAAAGCAGATATGGGCTAAGCAAAATACATCTGTGGCTGTTGGTGCCCAACCAAGGCTCAGCCTGACGGATCCCAGCTGTGCAGAGTGAGCCCTGATATCCAAAACACCAATAAACTGTGGACAAAGTTGTGTCATCACAGTGTTATTTGTAACACTGCAAATGTGGAAACAACCTTAATTTCTAATAACAAGGATCAGTTAAGTAAAACTGTGGCAAATCTACCCAGTGGAAGATTATGCGACTGTTTTAAAAAAATATTTACAACAAGTCATTTGAAAGAAATGCTTATGACACAATGTTAAGAAGGAAAGAAGAGTCTACAGAGTTGTATGTGTAACTGATCACAGCTGCAGCAAGGAATTCAAAACAGAACAATGCATCAGAAATTAACACTAAATAAACCAAATATGAACAGAAATTGTCTCTGGGTAGACTGATTCTATCCCTCTTCTTATACTTTTCTGAACGTTGCAAAGTGTCTGATTTTTATAATCACGAAAAAATAAACTTTGTTGTCAGGTTTCTAAATCACTAGGGCGATGACTTCGCTGAGCCCTGCCTTTTTCTCCATCAGTCTCATTAGGCCAAGTTCACTTGGGTTCATGTCTGCAAACATTCCCAGAGCAGCTATTTGGTGGTGCACTCAGAGCCAGGCATGGAGACAGTGCTGAATTAGAGCCAGTCCCTAATGTGGAGGAACCATGGGCCAGCCTTAAATCAGACAACTTTAAATAAAACAAGGCGGAGAGAAGACGGCCAGCTCAGAGCGCCGTGGGACCCCAGAGGACACACGTGGGTCCAGTCTTCAGAGGAGGGGAGTGTTTCTGGAGAGGACGAAGTCCTAGGAGAGGGCTCATAGAGCTCTGGCTATTGCATGAATGTGGCAACGTGGCTCCAGGAGAGGCTCTGAACCGTGCAAACCACAGATGCAGAAGACAACGTGGCAGACGCAGAAGAGCGAGGCCATTTGGGAAAGGACAAAGGCCGCCTCAACTGCAGGCCTCACACGCCTCAGATGTGACTGTCCTGGCTGCTGATGTGGGTTGGTCGGGTTGTACAAGTCCCTCTCACTAGGACGGGGTTCTGTGGTCTACTTTGAGACCTGAGTCATCTTTGGGTCACTAGGCTTAAAGATGGAGGTTGTGGGGCTGCTCAGTTCAATGGCAACCTTGCATCTGAGAGGTGGGCCTGAGCACAAAGCTGGGAGCATTTGTTCCCAATGCCCCTGGGTGTCCGTGTCCACTGAGATAGATGCCACAGGGTCTGTTCAGGGGGACCTGGTACTGCAGAGACCATCAGACCACAAGTGTAATTATCCCAGTCATCGTCACAGCCAGATGAGAAGGCAAGAAGGAAGGAAACATTTTTGAGCACCTACCAAGGGCCAGGCACTGTGCTAACTGTTTTCAAATATACTACGTGGCTTAATCCTAACAACTCAGTGAGGCAGGTATGGTTGTCTCTGCTTCAAAGCTGGAAATCCAAGGCTCAGAGAGGTCAGTGGCTTGCTTGAAGTCACACAGCTAGTTAGTGGTGGAACCAGGCTGCCTTCCTTTCCAGTCTGGACTTTTCCCACCACTCCACATTGCCTGGAGGACAGGGACCACGTTTATAGGCCTGCGAGCTGTCCTGGCACCTAGCATTGCGCTTTCTTTGCATCAATAAGTGTTCCATCATTTAGTGTGGTCTGGACTCCTTTGCCAGGCATTATTGGCACCAGAACTGCAATGAACGTCTCCTCTCTTCTGGGCTTCCAAACCATTCCCACTTTTAACGACTCCTCCCAGGCCCTGGGGAGGGGAGGAATGGGTCAATGATGAGAATTTCCCTGCAGAGCCAACGCCAGTCCCTCGACACTTGGGGCACCATCTCTCATGCACAGCACAGAGATTCCAGAGCTCTCCATCTCTAGAAATCCCCTCTGCTCCTTCCTGTGGTTCGGAGGTAACTTTCACCTGTTAGCAAAGCAAAATTCAGTCCTTCTAAGGGACACATGATGGGGAACAAGCACATTAGGAGGGAGCGTGGTGGGTAAGGTGTGAAAACCTTTAAATGGCCTGTGATGCTGGGCAACTCAGGTTGTCCCTGGATTGAATTTCAGAATTGAGGCCGAAGTCATCTGTGTAACTTGTTAAGCGAGCAGAGGTCCCAGCCCTCTCCCAAATGCACATTTTAGACACTCTTCCAGGTTATTCTCCTAAAGAACGGCTTGTAAAGAATCATGGTCTCCAGCTGTGAGCTGCCCCTGGTGCTCCCGACCTGCACATACATCTGCCTACTGGCGTCCTTGGCTCTGAGTTTCTGTAGGCATCTCCAGCTAGATAGGGCCCACCCTCTGCCCCAGCCCCCCGCCCCCCACAGCCTTCCCAGCTCCGCCTTGCTTCCTCTCTTCCCTGAATACACCACACCCAGCCCCCCAGCCAAGTCCCTCACCTTCTGGGCAGGGGCCCTGGCATCCACCACTTCCCTCCCCTCCCAGCCGCTCACCTTGGTTTAAATCACCAGGACGAAACAGTTACCTCCCACCTGGGCTCTCAGATTCCACTCCTGTCCCCTAAAATCCAGTCTTTGCACAGCAGGCACACTGAGCCTTTTAAAGGCTCCACCAGATCGAGTCACCCCCCCTGCTTGAGCCCTGCTTCTCCCTGGCAAGTTCTCAGTGGTGCTGGTACAGGGTCAGAGGCTGGGTAATGCCAGAGCCTTTATTTCCGTGATGATCTTAGTCTTTTCCTCATGGTCACAAAAAGACCGCCTCATGCAGGCAGGAAGTGCTGGGGATCTGTGCCTTCCAGCTTCCAGTAATCTTGGTACCTGAGTCATGCCCCAGAGGCACCTCTGTGACTGACATGAGCCGAGTGAGGGCAGGACCACCCTCACTAGACCATCCAGCTCCCCAGTGAACTTGAGTGCCTACTATGTGCCAGCTATTCTGCCAACCGCTCGACATTGGCAGGATTCTAGAGATGACCCCAGAGCCCCACCCCCTGGTTATTCATTCAACACTAACCTAGGTACTGCGACGAAGGAACTTTGCAGAGATTATCTGGTGGGGGCTTGACCTCATCAAGTGAGTCCTTTAAAAGCAGTTTTCTCCAGTTGGAGGCAAAATAAGAGGTCAACCATATTAGAAGCACCAGAGGGATTCTGTGCATCGTTGGTCTTTGGAGAGTGGAGCACGTACCAGCTGAGGGTGGCCCTCGGCTCACAGCCAGGAAGGAAATGGGGGCTGTGGCCCTGCAGCTACAAGGAACTGGCCAACAACGAGAATGAGTCTGGAAGAAAATTCTTCCCCACAGGCTCCAGATGAGACCCCAGCGTGGCCGACACCTTGACGCTAGCCTTGCTAAAGCAGAGAGCCCAGCTGGCCTGCCGGGACTTCTGACCTACACAACCGTGAGATAACGAACAGGTTTTGTTTTAAGTACTAAATTTGGGGTAATTTCTTGTGCAGTAATAGAAAATTAGTGCACTTATTTCATCCTTAGTCCTTAATCCACCCACTCTTCTGGCTGGATAGGGTCTTTCCCCTGTTGACAGGTGAGGCTCTGAGAGGCTTCCTTGTGGGCCGGGGTCCCCTGGAGGCCCAGGACTGCAGCCTGCTCTCCCTCTGGACCTTGCCAGCACATCTTTGGGGCACTTGCTGCAGGCTGGTCCGGGGTTGCCTGCTATTGATGCAGAGGTGGGCCCAGCAAGGTCGTAGGCCCTGGGCAGCCCATGGCTTTGTGGAGGAGACTCACCAGTGAGATGGGAATAAGGAAGGAAGGAATTCGCTAAAGGGAATTATTAACCTTGGCCACAGCTCACGCAGCATGGTCCCTGAGCCAGTCCTTTTCAGATGAGAAAGGGGAGTTGGCAACAAAAGCCAGGCTCAAGCCCATCTCTCCTGACCCCTCAAGTTTCCTCCTTCCATGTAGGGGACAATGGTGGGCTCTTTGGTCCCTTGGGAAACTAGGAAGGAATCAGGACCAGTTGCCACATTGCTGGTGCCAGCTCTCCCAGTGCCCACCCTGTCCTTGTGCAAGGGATGCTCACATGTATCCTCAAGTCAGGGGGTACAGCAGAAAGGGAGGGCTGGTGTGCCACCCATCGGCTCCCTTTCCTGTCCCTACCAGTGCCCTCTCCCTGTTCATGCAGGACAACTGGGGAGCAAGTAGCTGTGCACGCATGAGTGACAAGGGCTGCGGGCAGATTGATTAATAGCTCTGTCTGCCAGGACCCAAGGGCAGAGCCCCAGGATGACCGGAGCCTTGAGTGCTGCCAGGCTGTCTCCCTGACTCCAGCTGTAGCGATCGTCTGGCACAAGGAAGCCAGAAGGAGGTGAAAGCTCAAACCACAGGCCTTCTCAAAACTGCACTCCGACCACACAGTCCCTTGAAACCACATCATGCCACAAGAGAACTGCTCCAAACTCCTGCCTGCAGAAGCAGCCCAGACAAATCTCCTTGCCCCTGGCTTGCCAGGCGGGGGCAGGAAGAATCCACAAGCATGAATGTGGAACGAATGTCCCTGTGGCCCACATGTGAAGTGAGTGGTACAGAGAAACTGGCCCATCCCTCCCCTTGCAGCAGGTACAGAGTGAGGAAATGACATCAGCCCAGCCCTCCAGCCAGAGAGGAGGGGACGTGCTGGTTCCATGCATCCTCAGATCAAGGACAAAGGGGAGCCTGCTTTGAGCTCCCTCTAGGAGCACAGGAATCCAAGAGTGGCTGCTGTTGACCGATGTTCACTGCAGGGGAAAGACCCTTTCTGTGGAAGGTGCTATTATCCTGCTGAGCATATGGGGTTTGGACAGGTGAATATAGGCTGCAGACAATGAGTTGCTGTGTGGCACCTGGTGACAGAACACAGAATTTGGAGATGAGCGAGAGAGGGGTGAGAAGGAGGGGAAGGAGGGCCAGGACAGAGACAGACACACAGAGGACCGTGCTGCTTGGAGCCCCGGGCAAAACAGCCAGGAAGGGCCTCGCAGGTGAGGGGGGTGAAGGCACTTGCACGTGGCGTCAGCTTTGTCGCCTTTGCTTCGTTCATAGGCTCAGCGGCAGAGAGCCAGGGCCTGTCCAGTTTGACACACACAGATGGGGTGTGGGTGGGGATATAAGCCACAAATTGAACTCAGTGGAATTCAGAGGAATCAGAGGCCTGGGGCCAGAGGTGGGAACTTGAATTCCCAAGAATACTGGAAAAAGTTTTGGATTTCCCATGGTAAGAAGTGGGGGCTTCAGGTGTCTTCTGTAAACTGTGTGAGTTGGGAAATCTCTACTGACCACAGGCCATGGGTGTTCCCATATGCCAACCCCACCACACTGCGAGGTAAGACCCCCTTCCATGAGTACCCATTTACCTATTACACCCGCACGACCCTCTCTAATACCACCACGCTCCACCTTCAGCCCCTGTTCACTTCTCTCCTCCCTCCCTCTCTGGACTCCTCAAGGCCAGGGACTGAGTCTTCTTGTCTCAGACCCCCCAGACATAGCTCAAGGCTCAGTGAAGGCTGGCGTTGGGTGGAAGAGACATTTCTGGAGTCTGACACTGTGCCAGGCTTTGAGGGTAAAGGTCAGATAGATCTGCACCCTGTTCCCAGGGTCTTGATGAATGGACACCCTGGGGGAGGGGAGGTCCCATCTCTGGAGGTATTGAGGCAGAGGCTTGGCGCAGAACAGAGAGGACACTCATGCTCCAGTGGGTAGTGGCCTTGATGCCTTCCAGGCCTCCTTCTGGCCCTTGGATTCCCTGACTCCCTGGGACCATGGTCCTGCAAGGTGCTGGCTCCCAGGTTTTTGTTGTCCACAGCCTCCCAGTTTCCAGCAAGCAGTCCGTGAGTGGAGAGGACTGAATGAGAGCTGAGTCACCCTTTGGAATGCCTGAATAAAAGTCATCTCCCTTTATAATAACCCTTATAAACTCATTACCGGTCAGCTCTGTTTGTTTGCTCCTTGGAGTTTATGTTGCTGCACGAAATGTAATAGCAAAGATAAGCCCACGAATATCTGACCACCTATATTTACTCATCTTTGTGTCTGTTCTGTAACAACTAGAAGAGGGGATGTGAGGCCCACATCGCATGGCCAGCTCACCCCAGGAGCCTCACTGGTCCCACCGCTGGCTCAGGGGCATCCTCACCCCATGGGAAGCTGAGGGGACACACGGGCCACAGCGCTCAGTGTCCTGCTTGTGCTGGCTTCTCTAATCTCTACTCTTAATCCTCAGGAAGTCTGGTGTCCTCTTTCCTGATGCTCCAAAAACAAATCCATAAGTTATTGGGAACCCAAAGCACATATCAGATACCTTACATAATGCACCTGCTGTTTCCGGTCTTCTTGACAAAATTCAGCTTTAAAAATCTCATTTCACAGATGGAGATCCTGAGCAGAATAAGGGATTTTTGCAGGGCCTGACTCGGCCCCAGGCTGGCCTGGCTCTGGGTGGCAGTCTGTCTTCTTGATAGGCTGATCCTTCAAAACCTGTTTCCTTTCCAAGGTTCCCATCTTAGCTAATGGTATCAATCTCAACCTGGTTCTTCAAGCTTCTGGTCATTTTCTACATGGCCTTCATCCTCCTTGTATCTTTTAAGATTGGCTTGAGCTATATGGTCATAAATCCAACTACAGTGGCTTAACCAAAGAGTCACCTTTTTGTGTTGTATAAGGTGAAATCTGGAGGTAGGAGGTCTGGGGTGAGTGCGCCTGCTTGAAGAAGTCATCAAGAACCCAGATTCCTCATAGCCTCCTGCCCCATCATCCTTACCTCGAAGATCTCATCCTCATGGTCACTAGAAGGCTGCTCTACTTCCAAGCGTTGCAACTGCATTCCAAGCAGAGAGAAAGCGACAGATGCAGGGCAAAGGTTCATGTCACCTGAGTTTGTTCCTTTTTATGTGAGAAACAGTAGCTTTGCCTACTAGACTTCTGTTTACATTGTGACAGGATTTGGGACAGGCTGCCTGAAAACACGCCACACTGGCATACTGATTATTTTGAATTAAAGTTACATAAGAAACAGCTGATGCAAGAAAGACACCCTGGCTGCCCTGTGTCCCTGAAAGGTGGAAATAATCTGTGTGGAAGGTGTACTTCTTCTACCAGGAGGAAAGGAAACATCCTTACCACCAGAGAATGGAAATTCAAGGCCAAGAATGTTCTATAAACAAATCTTTACAAATTTACTATCTGAGCTGGTGTGTTCTTTTGCATATATATGTATATAACAATAACAATATTATTATACATAGAAGTAATAATAGTATACAATACGATAATAGCATAACTCCGTTTGGGTTCCTGGACCCAATTGCAATGTGTGTAATTATGTGGGAGGGGGTCTTTCCACACATACTTACACCAAGCAATTCTCTAACACCAGCAGGGTATCCAAGAACTCAACTCAATTCTGATGCTATCTGCCCGAAGCAGCACTGGATTCCCAGGTTAAGGACTCTGTCCTACAAGATTGCTCTCCACCCCCCACTCCAGACACCAGTCGCAAAACCCAGGCAGTTAGTTCCCTGTGCTTTAGACCTACTGGCTACGCACTGTAGGTTTCCACGACCCCCTCCTTAGGTTGGACCTAATTTGCTAGAGCAGCTCACAGAACTCAGGAAAACACTTAGGTTCACAGGTTTAATAAAGGAGGCAAATTAACAACCAGGTGAAGAGAGACCCAGAGCAAGGTCCCAAATGAAGGAGCTTGGGGGAAAAAAATAAAATAAAAGCACCTCGTGGACCTTGGGGCCTGGCTCAGGGGCATGTGGTTTTCTGGTTCCCCAAACCCAGAAACTCTCTCCAGCTGAGAAGCAGAAGCCAACCGAGCAGAGCAGAGGGCAATAAGCTCTTCTCAGGGGTGTTTGTGAGGGCTTCACTGCATAGTCATGATTGACTGTGCTATTGGCCATTGGCTGACGCAGTCTCCAGCCCCTGCCCTTGTGTGGGGGTCCAAAATTCTTTTATTAACATAACAAAACACCCATTTCACCTTTAAGACTCTGCAGTATTTTCAGGAATTGCGGATGAAGACCAAATATACCTGGGAAATAGATATTTGGTCACATGAATGACCAAATATATATTTTTTGTGACTCATTATATTCACTCTCTCAAGTCCAAACTTCTTTGTCTTGTCAATTCTTCACAAATTTTTTGTATCTTTATCTAAAAGGTATAAAAGTCGCCTGCTTTGGTCACGTCTTTGGGTCTCATGCTTTTATGAGCTCCCATACACTTGAAATTAAATTTGTTTCTCTCCTGTTAATCTGTCTCACATCAGTTTAATTACTAGACCAGCCTAAAAACCTAGAAGGGAAGAAAGGAAAACATTTCCATTATGCCATTATGTGTCCACATTTCTCTGCAAGGCGCCTGGGGAGGTGAGCGGTCGCTAGGCACAGTGCTGCCCTGAACAAGTCTGAGTGTCTGTTAGTAAAAAAGAGGAGAATGGCTATTAGAAAAGGAATCAACTGCCTGCCACACAGCTCCCACATTTAACCAGTCCCTGAGTCCCATACAGTCTAACTTCTCAGTTTCCGCAAACCCACGTGTCTTCCCCTTGCCAGGATTTCTACCCCCGTTCAGGCCCGTGGCAGCCTCCTCCAGCTAAGCTCTCTGCCAGGTGCACCTCCACTCCAAGCCGCCACCTGCAATCCTTCTAAAGCACAGAACCCAGCACAGAACTGCCTGCCCTCAAACCTCTAACTCCTCTCCATTGCTTATAAATGGAAGTCCAGGTTCCTCACGCTGACACTACCAGCCCTTTACAATCTAGCTCCTGCCGACTTCATCCTGATCCCCTACATCTCCAGATGTTCCGCCACACGCTCTCTCCTAGTCCCTGTGCAGGGCATCCACTCCCACGCCTCCATGACTTAGTTCATGCCCTCCCCCTGTCTAGAATGACTTTCTTCCTGTCCTACTGGTTGAAAATGCTCCTTCAAGCCTCAGCTCAAACGCCACCTTCTTGGATCAACCTCTTCCTTCCCAGCACGGCTCTTGGATGGAGGTGTGACACTCATGCAGTCTGGCGTGGAGTCCAGCTGGCTGTTGCAGGGTCCCTTTGATGACTACGACTGTGAGGCACCCACTTGTCTACCCTCAGTAACAACCTCTTGGGAATGCACCCTTCCCCATCCTGATCCACAGGGTCGTGGGGTTCTGGTGATACCCTGAGCCGTGGTTAAGCACCTCCTACAGTTAGACACATCCTGGTCTCTTCAGTTGCTTTAGACTCTGAAATTCCTTCTCGCTTGACTCTGTTTTTGTTGAATTTTCTGCTACCTGTGTCTGGAAGAGTCTTTCCAGAGAGCGTTGTGTGCTCCCCAGCTGGGCTGGAACATTTTAAGGAGCAAGGTCTATGGCCTGTTCCACTTTGTTCCCTTGCCTGGCACAGAGCTCCATCCACATAGTGGTGAAGAAGGAGAGAAGTAAGACATTGGTGACGTGAGGCATGCCCACCCTGCTTCATCTCGCACTGCCTGGTTCCTGATGCCTCAGTTCTGCAGAACAGCATTAGCCCCACGTGCCCTTAGCCACTTCCTTTCCCTGGCAGCTGCTTGGCAAAGTCACACTCAATAACACGTGCAGACCGAAGCCTCCCTGCCAGCAGCTCTGGTTCTGAACTGTGTTGTTTTCAAGCCGGCAGTGCCTGGCACATAGTAGACATTTAATTAATGTTAGTCATTCTTGCTCTTTGCCATTCACCATCTGTTATTAACGCAGCAGCCAGAGTGGCCTGCTGAGAGGTAGAGTCAGATCCTTGCTCTTTGGCTCAGAGCCTTCCAGGGATCCCCTCCCATCCCACCCAGAAAAAACACAAAGCAGATCACCTCCTTGGCTACATGTGCGCCCACCGCTCTCCGCGCTCATTCTGACCCCTGCACTGCCTGCCCCTTTGAACGGTCCATGCCCCTCCCAGGTGATGACCTTTGCACTTGCTCTTCCTTCTGCAAAGTTGACCCCCAGAAAGCTGTGTGACTTGTCCCTCTGCTGCTTTGGGGCCCTCCTCAAATGTCCCCTTACCTAAAATGACACTTGCCCCACCCACCTCAGGCCTCCCCAGCCCTCCCACCCTATCGTGTTTCCGGGCCTGGCATGCTGACACCTGACCGGATGCATATTTACCTGCTCATGGGCTTAGAGGCATTGTGTGCAACCAGAGATCGGCCCCCAGGGAGGGCACTTTGCTCATGGCTGCATCTCCAGGCCAAGAGCCACGTATGTTATTTCCAGGGATGCAGAACAGAGAGGACATGGCTTTTGTCCTCTAGAAAAGTGTCAGCAGCATCCTCCTCACAAGGTCAGGTTGGTGAAGCCTTTTTGTGTCCTCTTCCCACTTCACCCTGGAAGGAAGGACAGACAGGGAGCATTTATTGAGCACCTATTGTGTGTCAAGCAAAACTCTACGAGTTCAGCTTACAGTGAACACAGGAAGCAGCAGTCTCTGCCCAAGCTGCCTACCACGTACTGACATGGGCAGTTCCCCCCGCACACCCTGCGTGCTCGGACGCCCCTGCGCTGTGGCTCCGAAGCCCTCAGCTCCGTCTGCCTCTCAGGCAAGCTAGAGCGACTAACCACGCCTTACAGGTGATGAGACTGAGGGCAAAGAAGTTCAGAATCTTGCTCAGTGATTCAAGTCCAGTCCACACAACCCTAGAGCCCTCCAACCCCCGACACTATCCATCCAACCCCAATGGAGGGTCCTCTGTGACGTGCCTCATGCCTGTCCCCATTTCACTCCTGCCCCTGCTCCTCAGACAGCCCTGTCCAGGGCTGATGTCCTGGCCTAGGAAGCCTGAGATCCAATTCTAGGTAGGGAGTGGCAGGCCGTGTCTGTGAGGCGGGTCTGCTGGGTGCGGGCCCAGCTCCTAAACCGACAGCAGCGGATTCAGACTGTGCCTCCCAACTGCTAATACTCCTCTCCTGGGATGCAGCTGGGTGGAGGGGTAAAGGTGACGGTGGGTTGGTGCTGCTCGAGGATTTTAGCACCCTAAGGCTGCAGGACGCAGGACTTCACAAGATGCACTTCCTCCTGCCCCAAGAGGCCGCCTTCTCTCCTCTCCTCTGCCCTGAAGGAAATTGTCTTGGCAGGGCTGAGAGACCCCAGGCTTTGTCAGCCTGTGTCCCCGTCCTTTCCTGTCCTGTGACAGCCCCACCATGAGCAGCAGCAGGTCTGTCCCAGCACGCCTGTGCCCCGCACACAGGCACAGCCCGTACACACACCGCATCTCCACAACAAACCTGTTAGCCGGTATTTATGTCACTCATCCCATGGGGCTGGTGGTCTCCTCTGGGCACCGGGAATGCCCAAATCTGTCAGGAAAGGAATATTCTTGAGATCGGTGTGTGGGCACCTTCCTACACACTGGGCTCCAGCTGTGGACACACAGGACGGAGCACTGTCCTCAAGGAGCTCAGAGAGCAAATAGGTATGTAAGACAAAGCCACAAACTGTGGTGTCTGTGACGAAGACAAGAGGGAGGTTCGCGGGGAGAGTGCCCGGGCAGCCTGGGGGTCAGAGTGGCTCCCTGCGAGGCGGTGTTTGGGTTCTGAGTGTGAGGGGGCAATGCACCAAGATCTCAGGAAGAGCGTTCCCAACTGGAGGATGAGGGGCATAAGGGCCCTGAGAGGCCGGAGAGCATCACGGCAGGAAGGCCGGATGGCACGAGAGCCGAAACACCTGTGCAGTGGCAGCCGGAGAGCAGGGGAGGCTGTGCAGGCAGTGCGGGGGGCAGGGCAGATGGGCCGCAGCCTGATGGAATTTGGATTCACTGGAAGTGCACTGGGAGGCCACCGGTGAGCCCTGGACAGGCAGGGAGGCCTGGTGGGGTGCTGGCTGGCCTCAGCAAGACCTCCCAGCTCTGTAAGGCAGGGGCAGCCGGAGGCCCATCAGGAGCTCCATGCAGCCGGCGACAGCTGATGGCGACTTGGGCTCGGGTGGGACAAGGTGCTGAGAGGCCGAGGTAGAGCTCCAGCAGCAACTGGTGGTGGTGTTGGGGAGAAAGTCAGTTTGGAGATGCAGGGAAGTCAAACAGAGTGGACGAGAAACCAAAGTCAGGACGGCCACGTGAATTTTATTCCACCCTGTGCAGCAGAGCGGGCCTGCCTATGGTTAGACTGGCACAGGCTGTTAACTCCAAAGCATCTTTGACGGGGTCTTGGCAGGGCAGAGGAGGCCTTGATTGATGATCTTTGGCCTGGGAGGCCTGGTCTGATTGGTAAAAAGAAGATGGGGCTGCTCTGATGATTTCTGTGCCTGTCTGTGGCTGTTTTATTTTCTCTTATCTGGGGAGAGTCCATGCTTGGAAACTTCTCATGTGGGGATGTTGTGTTTTCTTGGCTGGGGAGTGTCTGGCCGTTCCAAGTAACTCCTAGTCCTTGAAACTTCAACTGATTAACTCTCTGATCTTTTCTGGCTCTGGTTTGATCTGGTTGACTCTTTGAGTCCCTCTTAGTGGCTCTACTGGTTTTATTCTCCCTCCACCCACTATGTCTACTTTTCTGCCAACAGATTGGAGGCAGGATCTGAGGTAAAGAGAGAAATCAAGAGCAACTTTAGGCTTTCTGACTGAGCCACACGGAAGCCGTGGTGCAGCTTCCTGCCTCGGGGAGACTGCGCGGGGACAGACTCAGAGGTGCTGGCAAGAACTGATGGGGCTCCGCCGCGTCGCCGCAGGTTTGATATGTCCGTCACTCACCCAGGTGGACGGGGTCAGTTGGCTGAGAGAGGAAGTCTGGAGCTCAGAGGAGAAGTCTGGGATGGGGAGGAGGAATTCAAAGTCAGCATCGGACAGTATGTGAAGCCATGTGCTCACCCCCACAGTGCAGACAGAGAGGGCAGGCAGGCTGAGGGCTGGCCCTGGGGCACTCCCACCTTGAGGGGCCTGGTGCAGGAGAAGGACCCAGCAAAGGGGCAGCAGCCTACTGGGAGTGCCTGGAGAGGGGAGAGTCTCAGAAGGGGGGCATGGCCAGTCACGGCGAATGACCTGAGGCGGCTGAGGGGGATGAGGACAGAGAACGGAGCATCAGCTTCGGTACCACAGGAGGCACTGGCTCCTGAGAACCACCTCACGGGGAGTCATGGGGATGAGAGCCCAGTGGGAAAGGCTGGAGGAGAAGCTGCAAAAGTGGAGCTAACAAGTCAAAACAACTCTGTGTGGTGCTGGGAAGGAAGCAGAAAAGTGGGGTGGCGGATGGAGGAGGGTGTGGGGTCAAGGGATTTCACAGGCTGCCCTTTGGGCATATTTGGGCAGCCCAGCAGAGAGCGCGTGATTAGTGATGAGGAAGTGAGGGGACAGTCACAGGAAAAAAGTCCTTCAGAGAGTCAGAGGGGGCCAAGCGTGTAGAAACAAGGGTCTGCCTGCAGGTGCAGAGCATGTGGAAACTGATGCTAGGAGCGGGGCTCGGTGACGGGACATTGTCTCCTAAATACGTCATCGGTCCATGCATTCTGAGGCAGGGCCGCCAGCCAAGATGAAGGGAAGACAGCAACATGGAAGATGCAGAGAAAGAAGAAGTAGTGAATCAGGAAGTAAAATAGGGATGTGCACACGGATTGGCTGAAATTGCCCATTGCCCTTTGGAAGGTCTGTGTTCCTACTTCTGAAATGAGAACATGGTTTTTCCTGGCTATACCCAGTGCACAGGTGCAGGCAGAGAGTGAGCAGATGGTGGCTGTAGAGAAGTTCTGGAAGGAAGCGTTCGGGAAAAATAAGAAATGGTGGTCACGAAGGGAAGCTTGAAATCAACATTGCAAATACGGGGCTGAGATGGTTGGCAGGAAAGACTGTGGGCTGGCCCTTGACATCAAGCACCTGGGAGTCTGCTTGGAGTGAGATGGGGGACTCGTTCCTGCCCGGATTCCAGGAAGCCACCCTTTGAACTCTGCAGACCTCAGCCAGTGGCAGACGGATGGTGAGCACAAAGGCTGCCCTCCAGCAGGGAACTATGGAGCAGCTAACGCCCCTGAGCTCCCCTTGGGATCAGGCAGGAGCCCATCTCCAGCAGAGATCACTTTATTGCTTAGTTTTTCCAAGTCCTCTCCTCTTTGCCTCTCTCCCCTTTTCCTGTGAGTACTTTCCAATAAATCATTTGAACAGCAATCCAGTCTCAGCTCTGCTTCTAAGACAGATGGCTATTCACATGCTGAGAACAATGATGGGCATGCTGGTGGAGAAAGAGTCGGTGAATTCGGTACTAAGGTCATTGGCGACGAAGAGGGGAGATGGGGAAGCCAGGAAATGACAGCCACGAGAAAGAGCAAGAGTCATGAAGACGGACAACGTACTTCAAAGGAGCTGGGGCCTTTGAAGAGGAAGGAGACAGTTTGGAAGCAGGATGAAGAGGGTAAACTCAACAGTTTATTGCTTGTAGATGCTGAGACTGGCACGTGATGGAAAAAACAACCTCTTGAGAAGACAAGGGTTGCAGTGTTCTCAGCTTGGGTTAGTACAAGGGGAAATGATAAGAACTCAGCACTGACCATGAGTTCTGGAGGGCTCAGTGGAATGGGTGGGTGGGCAATGGGGTCAGACTGGGACATGATCAGAGTGTCTGTAGGAAGTGGGTGGTCCTGGATAGTCCAAGAGGCCCAGGCTCTGCGGAGGGCTGAGGGGATTGGGCATTTCAGGCTTGGCAGGAGTGGCCGTGAAACTCAGAGCCCATACTGGTGGAGCCCTGGGCATAGGCACAGCCAAGGGAATTGTGTTGGTGTGGATGGTAAGAGCCGATACTCTCCAAACCTAGGGGTTGGCCAGGCCTCCTTGCCCCTTTTTGATTTGAAGAAATTTACCCACATTTATGGGCTCTGAGCTCCATAGGGTCCTTCCCCTCCAAATGCCAGCCTCCTGCCCCCCAAATGATTTCTGCGACATCTCAACAGCCTGCTTCTTTGGGCTTCTCTCTCCGGCTCTGTGCTCCTGTCTCCGGGGCAGCCGGCTTGATACTGACCTCAGTATTCCGCATGTGAATCCCAAGACTGTTTGACTCGCCACGTTTTGTGAGTTTAGTGATTTAGGCCAGGGGAGAGGGTCACGCCATGGGTCCGTCGCCCGCTGCCCAGGTTCCCGCTCTTCTCTTCCTCTCTCTGTCATACCCCCTCCTCTCAGCACATCAGACTAACGGGCATCCTTCCACTAGTCTTGACCAGGATGTTTCTGCCCTCACTGGGGACCCTGCGGGCTCTGTTTCTATCCCAAGTTGGCTTGCCCAAGAATTTCTTTCTGAGACACATAGCACTCTCAACAAAAGGAGTTCAAGGCACACAGTTCTTCTCTCCCTGCATAAACGGGGCCCTGTAGTGGGCGGGGGCACAGACCCTGGAGCCACACCCCAAAAGAAGTGGAAACCTTCTGAGCTTCAGTTTTTTTGTCTGGACAATGGGGCAATAATAATGTAGCTAACATTTTTCCAGCACTTTCCTTGAGCCTGACACTGGGCTAAGCAGTTTACCACCATCTTATTTAATCCCAACAGCAGATTTATGATTTAGGAATTACCTCACTTGTCAAAGGACAAAACTAAAGTTCTATGATTTTAAATAACTTGCCCACTGCCTTGGGACTTTTTGTAGGTTAACCTGGGATTCCATAGAGAGTCTTTTCTACTTCCAAGACCTGGCTCTTAAACCAGGTGCACTGACATGACATCAAGAGTCCTGGATCCCACACTGGCTTCTGCCACTAACCTGGCCCTTCTGCCCCCGGGAGCCTCAGTTGCTGCATCTATAAAATGAAAGGTCCCTTTCAGCTCTTTTGCAGCCAAATTTGGGAAAATGGCAGCCATGGACTTGAAAGAGTGAACACAGTTGCATGTAAATTCAAAATTCCCTTCTTCTCAGGACACGTCCTAGGCTTCCAAAATAACTTTGAAGATAAAAAGCACATAATGGCTTAAATATAATTTGAAATTAGGGACTAGAAGGTGGTGCAAAAACAGCCTTAGTAGTTCTTCTGACAGGTCCCTAAATTATTCCAAAACACTGTTTCATTTTTTTCAAGTGTGGTGTTTTACCCATAATGGGCTTCCCCTGTGGAATCATAGCACGGAAATCAACTCAGAGCCCCCGGCCTCCACAAAGGGGAAGCTGCTTCACATACATGGCCACTGTGATGCATGTGTGTGGTGTTCACAGGTGGGAAACAAAGGCCCTGAGAGGGTTGGGTGTCCCTTCCACGTACCCTGAAGAGTCTCGGGGTGCAGCTGTGTCAGGGTGCTGGAGCCTGGCTCCCCTGAGCCCTAGTCAGTACTTGGCCCTCCTCACCTCCACATCTCTGGATGTCTTAGACAGCACTGGGGCTGAGGGGGGCTGTCCAGGGATGGGAGCCCAGGACCCCCAACCAGGGCTCCTACCTGAGCAACTTTGCTTTTGTCCATGTAAGATCTTGTTCAAATATCACTGTCACTTACCCAATTTTTAAAAATTTGGAAATACAGCTTTTCTTTCCACATTCATTTTTCTTCTCTTGCTCTTAAATTGGTTTCAGCAAAAAATGTAATGCTCTCTGACATCAATAATGTAAAGAATAGAGTAATAAAGGCAGCCCATCATTTGGGGCAGGGGTTGGATTATACTGGAAGGAAGTGGGTATGTGGGTGTGTGTGCACACCATGTCCACGCACCAAAAGTCCGCACAGAACATCCTGACTCAACCCTAAGAGGCAATCCCAGCCAGCAAACAGGGCCTTGTTTATGCTCCTGGATTCTGAGATACACAAGTGATAAATCCCAGCAACATGTTTGCCTGCAGAGTTTCTGGCCTGCTCCCAAATCGCATCTGGGGTGGCCCCCAGGGCCCGAGGCCCAACTGTGCAGGCAGAGCCCTTCTGTGTGCTGGAAGATGAAAGCCTCCCAGTGCCTAAGCCATCTGGTGACTAACAAGTGAGATTCTAGGAAGAGCCTGGGTTGGGCTTGGCTCTCCAGACACACCCTGGGCTTCTGCAGCCTTCCCCAGTGGTCTCCTCCATGCCCACCCAGCTCCAGCCTGCATTCACAGCAGGGAGCTCTCAAACCCAGTCTGACACCCTGGGCCCTGTGGCAGTGCTGTCCTGTGCCTACAGGAAAGCAATCAAACTCCATGGCAAGGCATGCAAGGCCCTTTATGATCTGGGCAGGAGCTCACTAATTCTACTCAGGACTCTATTCCCGAATTCACTGATGCATGAATGCCTGATCCATCCAGAGATGCCCGGTTCTGTATCCCCTCTGAGCCTCCCACTTCCCAGCCAGGACTTGATGGAAAGTGCATAGGACTGGAGCTGACTGAGTGAAGAAATGAAATGACAAATGAAATATGCAAGAGAACTTTGAAACTATAGTCATAAATGTAAAAAAATTATTTCTACTGGTAAGAATGCTATTGCCCAGTGCCCCAGGGAGCAACGGCTTTGTTCTTGTGATATGTTTTTATGAAAATACATCATTTAAGAAAAATCATATCAACAAACTTTAAAAAGTAACAGCAGTTGTCTTCTCATTTTAGAAAATATTGAAACTATGAAGAAAAACTTAAACATATGTATTCCAAGCAACCAGACATGACCCAATGACACTTTGGTGTATTTTCTTCCAGTCTGTTTTCTGTGTGTGGAGGTGTGCGTGCGTGCGTGCGTGCGTGTGTGTGTGTGTGTGTGTGTGTGTGTGTGTGTAATGTGACTGGGATCAAATCGCACACTGCTTGATATCCTGCCATTGTCAGTGAACATTTATTGTGAACACTTTGCTGTGTTTTGGCCTCTGAGCTCAGATTCCAGCAGCCCCACTTCCTGGCCCTGTGACCATGCATGATTCATTTCACCTCACCTGACCTCCTGTTTTCTCATTTCTAAAAAAACTTGTTGGAGTAGATGCTGCTTAGTATTCACCATGTAGTTTTCACCTATTCACAGACATGCTATCAAACTCTCTTTCCCAGCCTCCTTTGCAGCTACAAAAGCCCATGAGACCATATTCTGGCCAGTGGGATGTGGGAGGAAGTGATGTATGCCCCTTGCATGCCTGGCCCTTAAGACCTCCTGCAAATGATGCTCTATTTTATCTTTTTTCTTATCTCCAGGCCTCTGGCTCCACAAGCTAACTTGATGAGCCAGGGCAATCGTGAAACAAGAGAGAAGAGCCACAGGACAGAACAGACCTGGGTTTCCACATCTGAGCTTAAAAGATCCAATTGAGCTACAATGTGAACAAAAAATAAACCTTCATTGCCTAAGCCACAGAGGCATCAGGATTTATTTGTTTCTGCAGCCAGGAAACAGTCTGACAGCTACCTACCTCGCGAGGCATTAAATAAATAAATAAAATATCAAATCAACTTTAAATATTTATAAATAAATAAATATTAAATAAAATATTGAAATCAACTGCTGATAAAAAGCACTCAATAACCATGAGCCTTTAAAAATTAAAGAATAATAAATAAGTGAACAAGCCATTTACCAAACTGGGTAATACATACCCTCAGGTCTGTGGGGCTTCAGAGAAGAGAGAAATGACTGCACAGGAGGGAGCAATAAAACGAAGTGTTGAGTAGAATCTGCTGCTGGGGTGTGTATGAATTGGGTCCAGGACAGGAATTAGAAGGGTCTTCTGGGCAGAGGATGAATCATTTAACTAATGTGTTTTGTCGGTCATCCAGGAGGCAGGAAGAACAGCCAGGGAAGTTCTGCGTGATTACCGGAAAGGTGGAAAAGACCAGAGCAGGGGGCCGTGCTCAGGGCGGCCTGAAAAGGGCTTCCCTGGGGGCCTCTTTCCCTCCCTTTGACTTTCTGCTCTGGACCCCCAGGGCTGTCCTGGAAGGAGCTCCCCCCTCAGCAGGGGTAGAGGCTGCCTTGTGTGTGAGGCCCCCAGGAAGCCATGGAGGAGGAAGGGATGCAGACGAGAGGGGTTTTAAAAATATTCCCGCATTCCCTTTCCCTCATTTTATAGAGGATGAACCTGAAAGCCCAGCAGGTTCCATGGCTGTTTGGGCACATGGCACAGCAGCTCGGTGTCGGAGGCAGACCTGGGAGGTCATCCAGGGGGGGCCACCCACTTTCCCCCACACCCTTCCGCCCAGCTCCCACCACAGCTGCAATAACACCCAAATTCCTGACAGCGACCTCCAAGCCCTGCGTGGTCTGGCCCCTCCACCTCCCCTTCCTGGCACTGCGGAAGGATCTGGCTAGACTTCACCAGTGCCTCTGGGCATTTTCCAGCCCCACCACCTTGGGTGATGGAGGGAGGCTGGGGATCTGAGATCTGACCAATGCAAGATGGGCAGGGGTGGGGTGTGCCCCTCCCAAGGCTGCCCCAAAACCACCTTCTAATTCCGCATGCTCTCTCTTCCCTCGGCTGCTGACTGGGTGCAGGGATCCCACAAGGGTTCCCAGGCACTGGGCAAGGAGGGCAGGCAGGTCCCATGACATCAGGAGCCTGGGCTCCCGAAAGACGGGGGCCGCAGAGCATCGCCTGGAGTCACATCCAGGTGAGCCAGAAACAGACCTTGACGGCATCAAACCTGAGCTCTGGGAGGCATTTGCTGGTGCAGCTCGCCCTCCCTTACCCTGGCAGGTCACGCTTTACATCACCCTGTCATTATGCTCGTAGTTTCTAGTACTATCTAGAATGATCTTGTCTATCTGCTTACTTATTTTGCTTCTTCCTCTAGAACATCAGTTTCATGAGATCAGGGACTTGGCCTGTTTCATTCACTTTACTATCCCTGCTCTTTAAAGTGCTTTAAAACGTCTTTTTTAGATGAGTGAGTAGTGAATGAACATATGAGTAAACTTTAATCCCGGGACAGTCACCCAGTCACCACACATGGTTCCCTCAGTCACCAAACACATCGGAGAGAGTTTTCATCAGTTTTCCTGAGGACGGTGGGCCTTGCTATAAGGCTCAAGGTTGGTTTGTCTATTTAGCCAATTAAAGAAGGTCCCAGATAACTCAGTAACCTCCCTGGGGCACAGATTAGCGGCCTTGGCTCTGAAACCCCCTTGACTGCTGGCAGCTGCTGGTTCTGTAATAATTCAGGAGTATTTTTCCATTTTGCTGGAAAGAGCCAGTCATTTACCCATCACTGTGGAAGGTTGGGAGTGCAAGTGAAAAGCCCAGAGCAGCAGCCTGGGATTATTTATGGCCAACCCCTGCTCAGCCTTGCCAAGACCCGGGGAGACGGGTCTTCTAGCATTTTCTCCAGGGAGAGCCAGCTATCTCTGCCTTCACTCGGGGAGGCAAACAGTTTAGGGCAAGTGGCCTGCTCACAGCCTCCCAATGAGCTGGCCTGGTCCTGCCCACCTGGCAGATGAGCAAACTGAGGCCCTGAGAGGTCAGGAAGGCCTCACTGGCTCTGCCTTTAACTTGCAGAGAAACCATGCTAGTTCTTCACTTGTCTGCTTTTTGTGCTTTCCATCCAGAAAGCAGAGTAAAATAGAAAGCATTTGAACCCTCACTGCCCTCCATGAGATAGGTGCTCACGAAACCAC
This sequence comes from Manis javanica, assembly GCF_040802235.1. Classification (NCBI taxonomy): domain Eukaryota; kingdom Metazoa; phylum Chordata; class Mammalia; order Pholidota; family Manidae; genus Manis; species Manis javanica. The sequence goes on along the minus strand of NC_133163.1, from coordinate 8,662,718 downwards.
CTCCTTCCTTACAGATGAGGAAACCGAGGTGTGTGCAGTTTAGCGATGTGTAGCAATGTGCCTGTGTAGGGCGCAGAACCCAGGTGCAGACCCAGCTGTCTGTGCGCTTGACTGCTATGCTGCTCAGTTTGACGATTGTCCCCGTGGAGCTGGCCTCATGGGAACCTGGGGCTGAAATGGGGAGATAGATGTGACTGGCAGTGGGGTAGAAGCTAGAAGGTACCCTGCTAGTCACCTGAGAAGAGAAGGCATTCCGGAGGGGAAGGAGGAAAAATGTGGATTGCTCAGGGTTCCCTAGAGAAACAGAATCAGTAAGACAGAAAGAGAGAAAGAGATTTGTTTTAACGAATTTGTTCATGGGGTTTTAGAGGCTGGCAAGTCCAAAATCCACATCTCTCTCCTGGGTCTCCAGCCTGCTGGCCCTCGCCACAGATTTTGGACCTGCCGGCCTCTGTAGTCCCATGAGCCGATTCCTTAAGATGCATCTCTTTCTCTGCGTACACCCGGCCTATTGGTCCTGTTTCTCTGGAGAACCCTGACTCACTCACACACATACAATCATACATTCCGAACCCTAGTGGCTTCCCTTGTCCCCAGGACAAAGTCCAAGCCCCTTTCCATGGCTTATGAGGCCTTTCTCCACCTTTCCCTTTCCTCTGCCCACAGACCAGCCCTTTTGCCCCCTGCACCCCTGCACACAGGCCCCTGCCAAGCTCACCTTCACTCAGCTTCTCACAAAAAGCTTCTCACAAAAAGAACTCAGGGTTCTCTGGGGAACCCTGAGCAATCCACATTCAGTCCTGCCGCTGAGCCACACCCTCCAAGCCTCAGGGTCTTTGCACGTGCTATTCCCACCACCTGAGAATCTATCCTGCCCACTCTCCCTGCTAAACCTTCCTTCTGGCAGCAGCTAAAATGTCACTTACAGGGGGATTGATTTCCTGTCACTTAACACAGAAGTGGCTAAACAATAATTTGTGAAATTGCATGTTTAATATCTGTCTTCCCCAACTGTTTAGGTCCACCAACAAGAAGCATACTTTGGAGTCCCCATTGCCTGCGTCTGGACACACAGTAGGTTAGCATACAATTTAAGAGGTGAATACTTGAATGCCTGTTATGACTCAAATGTGTATTTTCAATTGGCTTCAATGATTATGCTTTCTCATCCCTGATCACATATTGTTTGCCTGGATAATAAAGGCTCACACTCAAAAATCTCTCCATCATTGCACAATTCGTGTCATATGCTGATTAATTAAAGTGTACCTCCTGTTGTAGCAACCCCACCTAGACCTTTCACCCACATATCTGACTATCTCCGTGGCAGCCTCTCCCAGCCTTTCCCCTTCCTGTCCTTATCACCCAGCCGAGCATTCCTGATCTCAGTTGCTGGAGCCCCCAGGTCTCCCCCCAGCTCCCATTCTCTCCTGTCTAATGGCACAGCCTAATAGCAAATCCAGATTCGTGATCCAGTTCACCTGCTAATTTTCTGTGTAACCTGGTGCAAATTACCTAACCGCTCTGGTCGGCTCCTTCCTCTGCAAAGTGAGAAACTAGATCAGAGGAACCCCACCAGTTCCTCAGCCCTGACTCCGTGCAATCCAGTCTTCTATTTCCTTCTGCATCTTGGCCCCACTGCCCCTTCTTGCTGCCAAGACTTCCTTTGCCTGGGAGCAAAATCCACTCCTCACCTTTCCACCTCAGGTAACTCTTGGGCCACCAGACTGTGCCACACCAGACTCACCAGCCTGGAGGTACAATCGGGACCACAAATAGAAACCAGGATTTTCCTCCTTCTTTCTACACACACTTCTGAACCACCACATACACAACTCTTGCACATTCACATGTACACATTTACACTTACACTCACACGCTGGCTCTCACACACGCATGCTTATGCGCGCATGCTCACACACACTCATATCACATGTCCTTTGCTTCAGGCTAGATCTCTTGGTTATAAGCAACAGAAACCACCTCTGACATATGTAAAGAGGAAAGAGGGAGGTCAAGGACAAGGACTAGGAAGAGGACAAGGCAGAGAAGTTAAAATCCCCCAGAACTATAGAAGGTGGGGTCAGGTCTTGGAAGGGCATGGAACATCCAGGTCAGACATCCAGAGCCAGGAACCCGCAAGGGGTCTGTCCAGAATTCTGCAAGCAGAGCAAGTCAGCCCACCACCACTTCCTTGTCTTTGTTGCCCAGTTGGATCCTACATATAAAGGATTGCATCATTCACCATGCATGCAAATCAAGCCATCACACTGTAAAATTATACAGAGACATATGTCAGTTATTTCTCAACAAAACTGGGGAAAAATTACATTAGCAACGCATCAACATAGTGTCAAGAATACAACTAGCCTCCCGTGAATCCACCAGTCAGGCTAAGAAACAGAGCCTCCCCATGCGCCTCAACAGGTTCGAAGCCCCGGGGCAATCTGGGACCGCAGCACCCTGATCACGGTCCTCTCCTGCATCCATCCACTCAGGGTCAGGTTCCTGGAAAAGAGCCCCTGGTCCACCCAACTCAGCCACACACCCACCACTTGACTGAATGTCACCGTGAAACTGCATGTGATGGGGACCACCTGGGCCTCCCAAGGGCAGTCAGAGGGGCTGCCATCAGAAGACAAGGGACTGCCATCCAAAGACGTGGGCCTGAGTGCCAGCAGGACCAGCAGAACTGCCCCTTGGAGGACATGCCCCAAAGACAGCTTCCTTCTCCTGTGTTTGAGGAGGATTCTTTCAGTTTTGACTTGCTTTTCTTTGCATCTCCCTTCTGACTTAAGTGTATGTCTGCAGGGTTGATGTGGGATGGTATCTGAGTGAAGACAGCAGGCCACCCTCAGAACCCCTCCTCCCATATCATGGCCCTCCCCCAGCATGATCCCAGTGAGGACAGATTCTTCCCTGAGCGTGGGTGATTTCCCAAGTTGCTACTGAGTCCTTCATCCAAAGAGGTCACTGATGGGACCAGCCTATGGCTGGAATCCTGAGCTCCCTATCCCAATACAGAAGGCAGAGGATGGAGGTGGAGACAGAACAAGAGCTTCTCCTAATGTCCCGTGTGACTGGGATTGCTAGCTGTCCACCAGATCTACTCCCCTTGTTTCTTATTACTGGACACATCGTGGGCACAACATGCCTGGCTAGACTGCACTCCCCAGGCTCTCCTGGACAGATGAGCTATTTTAGGGTCTAGAATTTAAGCCACAGGCAGTGCTTGCACCACATTCTCTTTCCTTTTCCCATGAGATAGAACTCAGCAGTGACCCAGCTCCAACCACGCAAATGATAAATATAACCTAGAGAATAATGGAGTAACAGATGGCCAGAACCCAGGCCCCTGAATGACTGTGTAGAGTGCAGCCCCCTCGGATTGCTCACTGCAGGACTGGTGCATGACAGCACGGGAGACTGAGTTGTGTGCATTCACCGCTCCTGGGGAGGGCAGGGCTCTATGACGCAGTAGGTCAGCCCTCACTCTAACCAGTACACCTTCCAAACAGAAAGGCCTTTGTCTCAACACCCACAAGGGGAAAATTCCCTAGGGCTGTGCCGCAGGGCCAGGAGAAGCTTACTGGTCAACAGGTCTCAGCCCAGCTCCCTTGCCATGTGCTATAGGACCTTGAGCTTTAGGGAACAACAATGTCAGCCCAGAGACACGTCTATAAAATGTGCATGCGCCCTGAAAGGAGTAACACAGTTGTCTGTTATTTCCCAGCCATGATGGGGGGATCTGAGCAAATGATACACAGGACTGCCAAGATTTGGGAGGCGGAGGGTAAAGACAGATCTGGGAGATTGAATTCTAGCCTGATGGAGGTTAAGAAGGGTGAGCGCTGGTATTCCTGCAGGTGATGCTGGGGATTAAGTTCCAAAACAGAGAGGGGAGAAATATGAAGCAAAAGGAAAGAACACAGGAGACAGTGAGAGGCATACACCAAAGAAAAAGAAATAAAGAAAGAGAAACATGAATCAGCTTGAAAGGAAAAGAGAGCCCAGGAGCAGCAGCTGGTGGTAGGGATCCTGCCACCATCAACGTCCTGGGTTCCCATCTGCTCCCTGGCATCCCTAGTCCTATCATCACCGAGATGAAAGCTGCCTGGCTGTGCACGGCCCGCCCGCTAGCACTGGTGTTTTTCCAGTGGCTCCGCCACGCGGGGAATGTCAGGCGTGAGTCAGAGGCGGAATGTCGGCAGGACCTCATCGTCTGTCCTACTGGCCTCCTTTTCAGACAGAAAGGCTGGGCTGGGAGACTCGCTGCCAGGGCTGCTTTCCAAAGGGCAAAGCTTGCCACCTGTGCGGCACTGAACTCACAAGATACTGCCTGGGTGAGAAGGGAAACGGCTCGGAGCAGGGGTGTGATGTGCTGGAGGTGACACGGCCAGGAGAAGCCAGACTTCGGGCCCGGCCTCCAGGGCCCTGACTCAAGCAGCATGCCAGTTCCAACGTGATCCCCCTCTGCCCCTCATGGAGATGAAGGTGGCCCGAGCCAGCCCCTCTCGCTGCGGCAGAGGGGTCCGTGCGTGGCCCGTGGTGGGCAGGGCTGGAGGAGCTGAGCTGACCTGCTGGGACTAGCCAGCTGCAAGCACTGCCAAGCCACAGGGGAAGCTTGGCCCACCTCAGCCCCATGAAAGTAGGCAGAAGGGTGCCTCAACACCCTCCTCCTCCCCATTTCCAGCTCCCTGGATCCCCTATTAATTCCCTGGTCTTTTCCAGCTTCCAGAGGTTGCCAACCTTGTGTGGCTCATAGACCCTTCCAGCTTCAAAGCCAGCAACAGCTGCTCAAGTCCTTCCCACACTGCACGCCTCTGACACTGACTTCTGCCCCCTCCTCCCACGTTTAAGAACCCATGGGATTACACTGGGTCTCGCTAATCCAGGGCAATCTCTTTTGTTTAAGGTCGGTATATTAGCAACCTTAATTTCATCAGCAAGTTAATTCCCCCTTGCCATCTAATAGAGGACGTGGACATCTTTGGGGAGCCATTATTCTGTCTCCACAGTCACCCTCTGGGGACAAAGGGCCCAGTTATGGGAGCACCCGTACCTGGAATTCACCCCAAACTTGACAACAGGATCGGAAAAGGGTTAGAGAGAGGACTGAGCACATGGCTTCCTAAACCAGGTTTGTTGGAAGGCAGAACGGGTTTGTGAGCCTGAGGGGGGCCTCTAACCCAGAGGGTCACGGGCAGACTGGTTACAGGCCTGTCGGGCACCTAAAAGGGGGTGGGGATCATCTGCACCCACGGGATGCAGGGCTCGAGTTCCAGAAAACCAGATATTTGCTCTTGGTGAAGTAGAAGCTGAAAGAGTAGCTCAGAGAAGGAACACCCGGAGGCCACAGGCAGCAAAAGTCATGGGCAGAATCGGGAAGACAGAGAGGCGGCCGCGAGCAGAGGCTCTGGTTAAGGTTAAGGGGAAGCAGAGGGGGCAGCGGAGCTGCAGGGATGGGAGCAGGGGCTGTGACCTGGGTGCTCGCATCACTGCGTGTCTTCTCAGCCTCCACCCCACTGCCCACGCTCTGGCCGCCCCCGCTCCTGCCCTGGGGCTCTTCGGATCCACAGCAGACACTGCCTGGGCCCCCACCCCAACCCCAGAGGCACGGCCTGAGAGGGCGGGGGCTGAAGCTCCACTGGGAAGTCCTCCACCCGGGAGGGAAGCGTCCCTGGCAGACATTTCTGAGGCACAATCTGACTCTCTTGAGAAGGTCCCCGAGGTGACAGGCACCCTGCGGCCACAGCGGTGGCCAGCTCAGAACGCACCTTGACGTGTCTTCGCTCCTTCCCTGACCCTCCTGCTGGCTCCTGCTCCATGTGGTCACCTCCCACATAAGTGCCCCACCCAGAAGCCTTCATCTCAGGCTCTGCTCTGCAGAACGTAGGTTAGCACAGGGTCTGTTGGGTCGGCGGCCCAGACAGTGACCCTTCTGGCAAAGGCACTTCTGCCATGGCTTCCGAAGCAGTAGACGGCTGCATGTCAGCTGCCCGGTATGAGCACATCGCAGCAGGTGCATGGCTGAGGGAGGACCCTGGCTGCGGGCCCAGGCCCAGAGGGGTGCTGAGGGAGGACCCTGGCTGCGCGTGACAGAGGAGGGGGCTCCAGCCCAGGGACCAGTCACCTTGGAGGTTGGGGACCACCCTGCCCCTCCATAGCTCCAGGAGCCCCCAGTGGGGCCAGCCCAGATTTCTGTCTCCCCAAGTCGAGAGTTGAGAAGTTCTGGAGGGTTTGCTCTACTGTGGACCATGCTGGCCGTGTGTGGCCTTTGGTTCCCATGTGGCAGGCCCCCTCAGGACGCTGCTGGGCGGCTCCCACCCCCTGCCTTTTGGGTGAATACCAACAGTGTTCCCCCAGGCCTCCTCCAGGGGGACTCCTCATCTCAGCCTACCCACCCCGCTCTGGATACCCTCCTGGCAGTAGTGGGTACCATTGTCCATGGCCGTGTGCACACACACTGAGCCCGTCGGCCTTGGGGCCCAGAACCGGCAGGTTCCTCGCAGCACCAAGTGCCCAGAGTTGCAGAGAGCAGGGCTCCTTCTCCGCCCAGGGCCTGGAAGGGGCATTGAGACCCAATGAGGACAGCCACACACTGGACCCTAGCTTCAAGGGCTGGCTCCCCCTCTCAGCTGTGTGTCCTGAAGCAAGTTACTGCAGCACTCTGAGCCTGAGTATCCCCACACGTGAAACGGGACTAACCAGACCTACTTCACGGGGGTGTTTTGCATATTAAATAAAGTAGCAGTTATAGAAAGTGCTAAGCCTACTTCTGTCCAATATGAGATGCTGCATAATAGCTTATAATCATTTATTATTATTATTGATCATGGGTAGGAAGGTGAAAACTTCCCAGCTGGCTGAAAGGTTTTTTTAGGGTACATCTCAGTTTGCACCTCCAAGTGGGTCCTGGTCTTGGTGGAAGTTCCCCAAGCAGGTGGCCAAAGTCCCAGAGCTGTGCATGAGCCCCTAGGACCCCACACCACAGGAAAGTGAAGTGGGTGGGCACATGGTCGCAAAGCGACCAGACAGGCCTCTGCACAGGGCATGTGGCCGCCTCCACTCACGGCCTTCACTGTGCTGACTCAAGCATGCTGTGCTCTCCGCCACAAGGGCGGAGGCAGGAAGGCAGTTCCAGACACTGCCCACTGCCGCCTGAGGTAATGGAGCGGTTAACCCCAGACCAGGATGACAGAGCTTGCGAGGAGGGTGCCTGACGCCATGCATGCGCTGCCTGTTCAATCATGCATGAGCCCATTGGCTCTGTGCTGTTTTGGTCTGCGCGTGACAGAGGAGGGGGCTCCAGCAGGGCAAGCTAAGGGTCCTGCTTGCGATTGACAGTAGAGCCGGGGTGCTGGCTGAGATGGTTCCCTGGGCTGAGCCCACTCCGAGTGCCGGACACCTGCTGGGGACCAGGGGGGCCACACCCTGGGTCTGCAGCCCCCAGGCTGGATGAGGTAGATGCTCTATGCCTCTGTGGCTCCAGCACAGACCTCCAGTGAGCACCTCTGCATCTGAGGGTGGGGTTGAGAAAGCCACTGTCATTTAACCTCTTGGGGCCTCCATGAGCCATTGAAGACTTCCACTTCAGGGCTGGGAAGGCACCACTTTGTTGCAAGAGAGACAACCAGGGGAACTGACTGCCCTGGCTGCCCGCAGACCACACTCTGTGGTGCCCTCATCAATGCCACCCGCTCCCCAGGGGCAGACCTGGTGAGAGCCCATGAGGGGTGGGCTCCCCGAGGGGGCCAGAGGGCAAACACAGGAGGGGCTGCCCAAGTCCTCCAACCCTCACAGAACTAAAACTACCAGCCAGGCCTCCCAAAAGGCCCGGAGAACCCTGTGTTCCCCACTGGGCCTTTCTTTCAAGTGCATCCTCGTTCTAGGCGGCCCCTTACAGAGACCCTGTGGAAAGTTCCCAGGCCTCCAGCCCTCCTCTCCTTTCTTAGCAGGGCCTGCCTCTCTAGGACATTCCTGAGGCCACTCACTGGTGGGGAGCTTGTCCTCTGCCTGTGGAGCATGGAAGGCCAGACTTAATTTTGCATAACAAACCCAGCCTCCCAAGTTTTTAAGCCCCTGCTTAAAACTGATGACTGATGTAACCAAATTTTTTATATCATTACCATACTGGGAGGGGGAATGAGGAAGCAAGATGTGTGTGTGTGTGTGTGTGTGTGTGTGTGTGTGTGTAGAAGGATAGAGAGGAATGCACAGAGACAGGGGACACGCAAAGTGGAATGTCATGCCAAGTGCAGACATCAGCATGAGCCAAGGCTAAGAGGCACAGCAACAGCAATGCAAGACATGAATGGGCCCAAGCACAGCATGTCCACAGGGGAGTGTCATGAGCATGTTTACCTTGCATCTCTGAACCTCCCTGCTAAGTTTGGGGTTCCCTAAGCCATGAGTGCTGGAGAATGATAAATGCTTTCCCAGCCTTTCCTGCAATGAGGGTGCAGGCTTGTGACCAGATTACCAGGCAGACATTCCCACAAGGGCCTTTGAAACAAAAGCTGATGAGCACCTAGGAGAGCATCCCAGGAGGGTGGTGGCAGCTCCTGAGTACTTGGGAAAATGTGGCGTCTAGCACCCGGCCTCCCATCCCCCAGTGGTAGCAGCAATGTCTGCACAGAAGCAGCTCCGAAGCAGCGTTTGGGGACCATGCCTTGCTGTATGGCAACCACCCCCACCCCAGAGATTTGAGCCACTTAATCACCAACTTTGGTGCACAGACGGGCCTGGGTTTCCATTGTCTGCAAGTGCTCTGTGTACACAAGAGGGCAGAGAGAAAATGCATTTGTTTATTCAGTCAGCAACTGTTTATCACAATTTCCTTGGTGCCAAGATCTGTCACTCTCAAACATTTGACATCATTCACTGTGGCTTCCATTAGATTGCTAAAATATCCTCAAAGAAACCCTGGAACCAAAGAGTGACCCACAGGGAAGGAAAAGGTCACCTCCCCACTTTCTGAATCACTCAGGTCTGGGAAGAGAACACAGCTCGGTGCCCGGAAGGGCCGCCAGCCACCACCCACATGGCCTCTGCCTCGTGGGGGGCCCGAGCCTATTTCTGGCCACAGCAAACTCTGGATCCTGCTCCCACCTCGGCAGCCTCGGGGTCCGTGACAGGATGGTGCCTATTATGGGGCAGGGATAACAGGACACACTACTACTGTCACTCTGACATCTGGGCCAGTTCCTCCCTGGGCCCCAGAGCACCCCTGCCCAAATCTCCAGGTTGCTTTTGTGACCCCCACCACCACCACCACCAAGAAACACAGGGACCCACTCCTTTCTGAGGGGATGAGAAGGGAAAACCGGCACCAGAACCCCAGTTTCCCCACAGGGCACCCAGGGTCCTCCAGCCCTGAGGTGCTCCGTCCTGACTCAAGCTCCTTCAAGAACCCCGTCAGGCCCCAGGCTCCCACTGCGCCCACCCTAGGACCCAACGCAAGGGCCCGTCCTCCTGCCCACCTCCCCCAACAGCCTTCTCAGAGTTCTGCTTGTCTGTGGGCCTGGGGCACCCTGTACCGCCCTTGGCCCCCGGCTCTCCCTGGGCAGGCCACTTCCCCTCCTGGTGGCAATTCTAGTGTCATTCATCCGGCAGAGCTGTGAGAAGGGGGCCATGTGAGGAAAGGGGCTCTACCGCCCTTCCCCACTCTGACATGCATGGGGGCTGTGGAGCCCTTAATTTGATGATGCAAAAGCAGGGCCCAGTCTCACCCAGCCCTTGGCTGGCACACGGGACAGAGCTGGCCTCAGTGGACATCTGATGCATGGATAGGCACAAGGACAGTTGCGTGAGAATTCTGCAGAGGCCCAGCCGTAGGTACAGATGGGGAGTCAGGCAGAACCCGGGCTGGCAGCCGCCCACAGCCCTCCTTCACCTGTTCCGTGAGCAGCATTCAGCATGAGGGTGCGCCTGCCTGGGGCGGGTGGGCAGCAGAGATGCAGCCCCTGCCCTCGTGGGGTGCACATTCACAAGGATGCAGGTGACATGCCAAGTGAACGCACTGCTGCACACTGCGGGCATCCCTCACGGGGGCCCTGTGGGGACACAGAACAACAAGCAGGGATGGAGGGAGCCTTCTTAGCCAGGATGGCAGGGAAAGGTCCCTGAGGAGGGCCCACTGAGGCTGTGATGTGGCACTTGGGGAGAGAGGCAGGAGAAGAGGGAAGAACCTTCCCAGTGGAGGGAGTCCGAGATGCCAGTGTCCAGAGAGCAACGTGTGGACAAGACAGCCTGGGCTGAGTTTTCTTTTAAACACAGTAGAATCCATGGGAGGGTGATTTGCCTTCTTAACAATCCCTCTGGGCAGAACCCAGGTCGGTAGCCAGAGAGTGGGGGCTGGGGAGGGCTGGCCACAAAGGGGTCACCCAGAAAATGTGCAGGGTGGTTCAATGTTCTGTGTGGCACAAGGGTGGTGGTGGATTCATGATTCTGCTTTGGTCAAAACCCACAGATACCACAAAGAGGAACTTCACTGCATGCAATTTTTTTTAAGTTTTCAATTAAAAAAAGATGCCTCCAGCAACTGTGAAGGAGAGGCAAGAGGGGAAGAGGGGAACCGGCGGGGGCGCTGCAGTGACCTTGGGGAAAGTGGCTGGTCTGGGCACATGGTGGCTGTGGGGCCATGTGTGTGAGCTCAGGGAGCCTCAGTTTCCTCATCGGGGACATGGTGCAATGATCCCCACCTGGGAGCTGACCCCGTGGGGCAGAGGTGACACCTGTAATCTGCTGGGCAGGGTCTGGCTAGACAAGGGGCTCAGCAGTTAGGGGTCCCGCCGGTTGTGCGTTGGCAGAAGGTGGCTGCTGCTGGCCTCAGAGCTCCTTGAAGTAATCTATCCAGCCAGTAAGCTGCCTGGGGCTCGTTCAGAAAGCAGACCTAAAGGTGAACCCAAGGGGATTCACTCAACAGTGAAGGGCACCTGGCTGGAGGCCCCTGGTCTGGGAACTGAGTGATGTCACCAGGGGCAGAGGAATGCAGCCCAGAATGTTGTGTGGCTAGAGGGTTTCTCTCTCCCAGGGAGGCCAGAGCACTGTGTCAGGGCCACTTCAGGACCTAACTGAAGCCCCAGGCTGGGCAGAGACAGGGGCATGCACCCAGCTCCCACGGAGAGCCTGGCTGGCGGGGGTGACCCACTGGGAGGTAGAGATTCCGGACTGTAGCCCAAATCACACAGGCCAGTGTACTGGGGTCAGGGGCCTGCATTCCTGCTCCAGCTCAGCCACCACTGATCGGACAGGCAGCTCAGCCCATCTGCCTCATTGGAACACCCATATGAGTGGCCCTCAGGAGTGCCCCTCACGGAACTAAAATCCTCTAACCTGCACCAGGGGTGGAAAGGATGCTGATGCTCACGGTCCTCCTGAGCTGGTGGGAAGCTGAATGCCCCACAGGCTGCTGCATCCCCTCCCCAACAGCAGCCATGAGCCAAGGGCTAGAACCTGTGAGGGGAGAACAAGCAAAAAGGAGAACATTCCTGGTGCAGCTGCTTTGGAAAATCTGGCAGTTCCTCAAAAGTTATACACAGAGTTACCACATGACCTTTTCTAAGTATCTGCCCCAAAAAGTTGAAAGCAGGAACTCTGACAATACTCTTGCTTGCATGTTCCTAGCAGCATTATTCACAATAGTAAAAAGGTAGAAAATATCCATTGATGCTCAAATGGATAAACATGGGGGGTGGCTAGCACTATGGGGGAATATTACATGACCATGAACAGGGTTGAAGCGCTGGCACATGCCACCACATGGATCAACTTCAAAAACATTATGCTGAGCCAAAGAAGCCAGACCCAAAGGGTACATATTGTACAGGTCCCTTTGTATTATATCTCCAGAATAAGTGAGTCCCTAGATACAAAGCAGACAAGTGGTTGCCAGGGGCTGGAGGGAGAGGGTAGTGGGCTGTGACTGCCTAATGCAGGGTCCCCTTTGGGGGTGATGAGAATGCTTTGGGACAAATAGAGGTGATGGTGCACAACATTTCTAACTTGCTGAATGCCCCAACTGTAGGCTTTAAAATGGTTAATTAATGTTATGTGAACTTCTTTAATTTTTTGAAAAGGTCGGGAAGGGAGAATGCTAAGGGTCCATCATGTAAAGAAGAGAAAAATAATCCAGTGAGGGTGGGGTGTTACACACAGCTCCCCTCCCCACGCAGCTGCCCTGTGGTGGGGTTAATATCCCCATTTTACCATGGGGACCCAGGGCTCCTGTTCAAGGTCGTGCAGCTTGTGATGGCCACACTGGGCTTGAAATCAAGGTCTTTGCCCCTATTGTAGACCCCACCTCCCCCATGTTGCCCCGCAAGTCACCGCATATCAATGGCCTCACCTGAGGGTCACAACCTTCAAGGCAGGACTTATGGTCTCCGTGTTACTAGAGTGACGGGCAAAGCAGGTAGACTCATGTGCACAGTCACCCCCTGACAAAAGGGGTCACAGGGGTCCGGGAGGGCCCTGACCCCATGACCCTGAAGGAAGGCAAGTCCTGGGACATGTGGGGAGCATAAACAGCACATGAGAGGCTGTGGAGACTTGAGCTCAGAGAGAACGGGGGCTTCTGGAGCAGGTGTCCATGCTGGGCTGCACAGCCGAGGGCAAGGCATGCAGGTGAGGGGCCACACACAGGGGCCCCCAGCGGGAGCCATGGCAGTCATCTAGAGGGGCTGTGGGCCTAGGCGGGGAGGGGGCCAACGGAGGGACACACAGGACAGGTGGATGCCGCCAGGTCATGGAGGGCCCAGTGGCAGATGCCAAGCCCACACAGTGCCTCCGCTGGTGGTCAGAGGGGTAGAACCCAAATTTGGGGTGGGGAGGGCAGAGTGGGTGAGGAGGGCAACTCGCTGCTCTAGGTCACATCCCTAGCCTTCGGCCAATCCGCCCGGCCTTCCCTCGGTCCCCCAAGTCCTTTGAGGAGAAGCTGGAGTAGGTCCCGTCTCAGCCCTCTCCGCCTCTCTCCGGAGGGGCGCCCCCTCTGCGCTGCAGTTTCCTAAGGAGGACAAGGAGGAAGAGCGACGGGAGAGGAGAGTCCTTGGCCAGACCGGTGGGTTCCGGGCCGACTAATCAGCCAGCCGGGTGCCAAGGCCGGGGCCATGGTAGGGGGCTCCCTGGCATCCTGGCTCAGCGATCAGTCCCAGGAGAAGAGGGGCCGGGGGTTGCCAGGAACCAGTCTCCGCTCCTCGCCCCGAGGATTTCCCAGCCCCGGCATCAGGAAGTGAGTAACTACCTCTCAAGGCCGACTGGCGACAGCCCCAAGACCAAGGACAAAGTTGGGAAGCATGGCCAGGCTGACGGTCAGACTGAGGGCTCCTGCCTGCCGAACCTGGGGTGATCGGTCATCTGCCAGCCCCAACAGGACCTGGCTCCGCCCTCCACCTCCCATGGCAGCAGGGAGATGGAAAGCGGGATGGAGAAGGACCAACCTCCCGGGGCCCCGCCTCCACTACCCCTGTCCCTGGGGTACCTCTCCCAGCCCACCTCTGAAGGTCCTAGCACCAGGAACAGCAAGGGCTTCACTCATTCCCAGAATCTGAGAAGGGGGTTGGAGGAAAGCCAAGTCAGACAGAAATTGTGTGAAAAACTCCTATACCAAGAAGTCAAACCAAAACACATGAGTTTGTTTCCTGCAGTTTCTTCTACTGTTCTGGTAAGAATAAAATACACACGCAAGTACAAGTGATGAAATATGAATTATATCATTTCAATGACTTCACATGAGTTAAATGCACTGATCTGTGTGCTTAAAATTGGCATTGAGGTATATAAAGATAAATGGCAAAATGCATGCTCATAATTGAAAATTTCAATTTTTCTTTAGTTAGAACAACATGAAATAGTCAATAGCATTATATCGGGCAGTGGGCAGCCACAAGACCAGAGCTGGGTAATGAGGTCTTCTGTCTCCAGCAGGTGCGAAGGGGCCTCTGGGGAGAGGGACCAAAGACTGGGGGGAGAGGACTGCCCGCTGCAGCTGGGACACGCTCCGGGGGCTCATGGGGGTGAGTGTTACCACCAACCAGTGACACCCGCAGGCTTTGCATGTGTTTCACTCTAAGTCAAGGTCAGCACTTACTTTCCCAGTGCAGTTTTCCAGTACAGGTCTGTCTGGGCTGTGTCTGACTGATCAGCCCTCTGTGGGGGCGGCTGCTGATGAACAGAAGACCTACTGTAGAGTTCTGAACAAAAGCTCAGCCCACTCCTGGAGGCCGATGGCAAGGGCCTTCCTGGGGGAATTTGAGAACCTGGCTTCATAGAACAGATGTTTAGAGAGAATGTTCTGGATCATGGGGATGCTGGGGCAGACATTCATAAACAAGCATGTACACACACACATGTCTGTAGCCTGCTTTCATGCTCTTCTGTTTTGTGTGGTCTTTTCTTCACCCCACAGAGGCTGGAATTGGGAGCTTTTTCCCATAGACTGGGTTGTTCATAGGGTATTCATAGGATGCCTACTATGTGCTGGACAATAACAAATAAGACAGGAGTCCTTGCCTCATGGAGTTCATGTTGAGGGGGTCACAAAGGAAAACCTCAGGGCTGCGGTGGGAGACAGCCAGGCTGCTGAGTGCAGACAGGACCAGGCACATCAGGAAGGGCTCCTGAGCACCCCCAAGACAAGAGGAGTTAGCAAGTGAGGGCAAAGGAAGGGTGCTCCCAGCAGAGATGATAGCACGTGCAAAGGTCCAGAGTCAAGTGGGATCCTGCTGCATTAGGGGCTGCATGAGGCTGGGGAGGCAGAAGGGCCAAAGAGCAGGTTTTGACCATGCAGAGAGGCCCTGGCTTGGTGGGGAGGCCATCAGCGTTATGCAGAAATAACCTAGTCCCTCCTCTTTGTTCTCTGAATGCAGCTGACTGGCCAGGCTGAACTCCCTGCAGCCCCAGCTGAGCCGACTGAATGGTGGAGAGTATACTCGGGAGGCAGCTGCAGAGATTTTACAAGAAGGGTTTAGCCAAATTTTCTCATAGCAGAAATGAAGCACAGAAGACACGCTAATCCAGATATAAAACAGAGTGGCTTGTTACTGGGTCCAGGGGGAGCTCCTTTTGAAATGGTTCCCCACCCAGGCTCTGCCCCTCCCTGGGGGAAGTGGCCTCAGGGATAGGCTCCCCAGGCATGGACGTATCTGATCATCACTCGCTTCTGTCCAACGGTGCACAGCCCAGCTACGTGCTGCTGATAAATGAGTGGATGGGTGGATGGAGGAGTGGGTGGATGACTGGATGGATGGTGGAAGGGTAGGTAGATGGATGGATGGATGGATGGATGGATGGATGGATGGATGGATGGATGGATGGATGGGTATTTGGGTTAATGGGTAGGTACAAGTGCAGGTGAGTGGAAGGCTGGGCAATTGTTTTATAAGATTTAAAGATTCTTTTGATGGCAGGACACAATACAATGATACTTGATGGGTAAAAGGCAGAACTTTTGATTACTTTAGTTCCAAATGTAAGCAAGCTTCCAGGCAGGGCCACACAGAGGACTGCAGCCGGGGACAAGTAACAGCATGTGGAGCTGTGGGGAGGAGCTTATGTGCGGCAAGCAGGTGGGATTAGCCAGGCTCCTCAGGCTCCCTGCAGACTGGCTAATTTGAGAAATTTTCCAGTTCCAGGTATAGAGGCTGTCCATAGTCGTTGGGTACCTGGATCTGGAGGTTTAGAGCTGGTGCATAGTGCCCCAGAGGGTGGAAGCCTGTTAAGGAAAGTGATTGGAATACACACTTAGCTGCTCATGAAGAACTGACCAGCCTCCAGCCATGACTTCAAAACTGGCTCAAAGCAGCATTTTTAACAAATTGTACTAAAGTGGTAGATGGAGAAGTGTGTAGATGGATGGGTGACTTTTGGAGTTCTCTCCATCAGTAGTATTTACAGAAACATCTACAGTGAATTCAGATTTTCAAGGATTTTCATCTCCTAGATGTGGAACCCTTGGCTGTATCATCTGAAGAGATTTTACAAGGTCTTTCTCTGTTCTGATGGGTTGCAAATGCTTTGGATCACAGAAAACTTCTCTAATAATCTGATGAAGGCAATATATCCTCTCTCTCCTGGAAAACACATACACAAGTTCTGCATATCATTTTAGACGGCTCGTGGATTATGGGCAAGCCCAGGAACTACTGAGGCACCCTGGTGGGAGAAGAACTTAGCTCAAGTTTGTGCAACCAGTCCACAGCCACACCAGGCTTGGATGCTAAGCCTCCCCATAAACCTTCCTGTGTCTCAGTTTCCCCATCTCTGTGATGATGGAACCTGTGATCTCTTGATTGTTGGTTTGCATACTTGGTTCAGAGAAATGACGGAGAAGTGGAGACAGCAGGTAGGGTTCTGATCCTCCTATCCATTCCGCAGCTCTGGTCTCTTTTGAAGGAGAGGTTTTAAGACTTTTTTACTGAACTGTAATTGACATACAACATTAGTTTTGGGGGTAAAACATAGTGATTCAATTTTTACATACATTACAAAGCAATCACCACATTAAGTCTACCTATCATTGATCACCATACAGCATTGTTGCAATATTCTTGACTCTATTCTCTATGCTTTAATTTTATCCCTGTGACTTATTTTATAACTGGGAGTTTGTACCTTTTCATCTGCTTCACATATTTTGCCTATCTTCCACCCCCATACCTCTGGAAACAACCAGATTATTCTCTGTACCTATGAGTCTGTTTCTGTTTTGTTTTGCCTGTTCATTTGTGTGGGGTATTTTTTAGATTCCACACCTAAGTGAAAGCATGGTATTGGTCTTTCTCTGTCTGACTTATTTCACTTAGTATAATAACATCTAGGTCTACCCATGTTGTTGCAGTTGCAGAATTCCATTCTTTTTTACGGCTGAGTAATATTCCATTTGTGGGGGGGGGTGTTCCACATCTTTATCTGTTCCTAAGTATCTCTCAATGGACACTTAGGTTGTTCTATATTTTGGCTATTGTGAATAGTGCTGTAATAAACATACAGGTGCATACATCTTTTCAAAATGATGTTTTCATTTTCTTCAGATAAATACGCAGAAGTAGAATTGAGGGATTGTATGGTAGTTCTAGTTTAATTTTTGAGGAATTTCCTAATTGTTTTCCAAACCGACTGCACAAATTTTTATTCCCACCAGCAGTATACAAGTGTTCAATTTTTCTCCACATCTTCACCAACACTTGTTGTTTCTTATTGTTTCAATAACAGCCATTCTGACTGGTGTGAGGTGAATCTCATTGTGATTTTGATTTGCATTTCCCTGGTGATTAGTGATGTGGAACATCTTTTCAGTGTCTGTTGTACATCTATAAGTCTTTTCAATGATGTGTCTATGCAAGTTTTCTGTCCACTTTTTGATTGGATTGCTTTTCTGATACTGAGCTGTGTGAGTTCTTTATATGGTTTGCATATTAACCCCTTTTCAGACATGTCACTTGTAAATACCTTCTTCCATTAAGTAGGCTGCCTTTTCATGTTGTTGATAGTTTCCTTCACATTGCAAAAGCTTTTTAGTGTGATGTAGTCCCATTTGCTTACTTTTGTTTTTATTGCCTTTGCCTGGGGAGACAGATCCAAAAAAAATATTACTAAGGCCAATGTTCAAGAGCTTACTGCTTGTGTTTTTTTCTAGGAGTTTTAAGGTTTCCAGTATTACATTTAAGTCTTTAATTCATTTGGAGTTTATTTTTGTGTATGGTGTAAGGCAGTGGCACAGTTTCATTCTTTTGCATGTAGCTGTCCAGTTTTCCCAATACCATCGATTGAAGAGCCTGTCTTTTCCCCATTGTGTATTCTTGCCTCCTTTCAATTCAGGGTAATTGACCATATGAGTGTTGGTTTATTTCTGGACTCTCTATTCTGTTCCATTGAAATCTGTGTCTATTTTTATGCCACTACCATATTGTTTTGATTACTGTAGCTTTATAATTTAAAATATCTCCAGCTTTGTCCTTCTTTCTTGAATAGCCAAGATTGCTTTGGCTATTCAAGATCTTTTATGTTTCCATACAAATTTTATAATTATTTTTCCTAGTTCAGTGAAAAATGCCACTGACTGGTATTTTGACAGGGATTGCATTAAATCTGTAGGTTATTTTGAGTCATAAGGATATTTTAACAATATTAATTCTTCCAATCCATGAGCACTATATCTTTCCATTTGTTTGAGTTGTCTTCAGTTTCTCTCATTAATGTCTTACAGTTTTCAGAATACAAATCTTTCATCTCCTTGGTTAAATTTGTTCCTAGGTATTTTATTCTTTTTGATGCAATCATAAATGGGATTGGTTTCTTAATTTCTCTTTCTGCTAGTTTGTTATTAGTGTATAGAAACACAACAGATTTCTGTATATTGATTTTGTAGCCTGTAACTTTACTGAGTTCAGTTCTAGTAGTTTTTTGGTGAAATATTTAGGGTTTTCAAAATATAGTATTATGCCATCTGCAAATAGTGACAGTTTTACTTCTTCCTTTCCCATTTGGATGCATTTTATTTCTTTTTCTTGTCTGATGGCTGTGGCTAGGACTTCCAATTCTATGTTGAATAAAGGTGTCAAGAGTGGACATCCTTGTCTTGTTTCTGATCTTAAATGAAAAGCTTTCAGTTTTTCACCACTGAGTATAATGTTGCCTTTGGGCTTGTTTGATATGACCTTTATTTTGTGGACTTACATTACCTCTATACCCACTTTGTTGAGAGTTTTTATCATAAATGGATGTTGAATTTTATCAAGTCCTTTTTTTATTAATTGTATGAAAGCCCCTCAACTTTCCAGCTTTTAAGTTTCTGGAAGTGTTAAGTGCTGTGGAGTATCAGTAATTCTCCGGAGTAAAGCCAAGAAAACCAATCAATGTTGAAACGGGAGGAAACCATTGCCAGACATCCCCAAATCAGGGGTGCACAAACACTTAAGTGTTGCCAGGAAACAGGACAGAGACAAGTGTTCTGAAGATGTTTCTAGGTTTCTGCCACCATCACCCCATGGGAGGCATACATGGCATTAAAAAAAATTCAGAACTCCCCCTGCCTGCTCTGTTTATACCTTCTTTGTAAATGCCCACTCTTTCCATTAAACTCAGCCACAAAACAACCATGTGGGGAAAAAAATGATAGATAATAAGTGTTATATTAGACAAATGTATTCACTTGTGAAGTATTCCAGTTACCTCAATGCCAGAAGGAAAAGAACTAGTATTTAGGGGTCTGCGCATCTGTTCTTCACATCTGTTATTTCATTTAATTGAGAAGGGGATAGCATCGTGATTAAGAACATAGACTTTGGAGCCAGACTGCCAGGGTTCCTGGAGGATTAGCTGAGTTAGTACATTCACGTGCTTAGAAAAATGCCTGACATAGAGTAAGTTATATATGTGTCAGGATGGTTACTATACTAATCTTCATCACAGCCCTGCTGAGATTTGCCACAATTACTTGCATGGCACAGCTCAGAAGTTAAACAACTTTCCTGAGGCCCTTAGCCATGGAAAGGCTGACTTGGAAATCCAGGACTGGCTGATGTTGAGCCCAGGACATGTCCTGGGACACCTTTGCCACTCCAAGACTCCAAAGGGCAGCCAGTGTACACAATGGAGCATTCCTTGGACTAACCTGGAAATCTTCCATGTGGCTCGCTGAGCTCTCAAGCCTCAGGGGGCAGGCGGAGTCCTGGGCAGCTGCAGCCATCTCAACCTGGCTTTTGGGTTCTAGAAGCTGTGCCGGGTGCAGGGCTAGTCTGGAGGTGGAGGGAGGAAGTGCCCAGGAGGGCGATGACATCACCACCCAGCCCTTGAAAGATGAGCTGTTTCCCCAGCGACTCCAGCTTGCTCCAGCGCCCGGGAGGGGTGGGGACATCAGGCCGCCCGACCGGACTGAGGGAAGGACTGAGGTGCCAGTGTGGCCCACTCCAAACAAGGTGGGTGCCGAGCAGGGGCTGGTCCAGCTACTTAACTTTTGCGGGGAGGACCGGGGGTCCCAGCACAGAGGGAGGGTGGCCTAGTGAGGGTCACAGGGGCTGACTCTCAGGCTCTGAGAGAAGTTCCCCTCAGGTCTCCCGGCATTTGGGAGAAGTTTCCTTCTTTTCTGAGCTCTGACAAGTGATAAAATCGGCTTGTTTGTTCTAGGTTTGCCCTCTCCCTGAATTGAGAAAGCCACGTGTGTGTGTGTGTGTGTGTGTGTGTGACCTAGTGATTTGATTTTTATAGACTCTGGACAGATACCTTATACCAAAGCAGCAAGGTGCTAGCGTGGTGCAACAGGAGGTGTTGGGCTGCAGACGCCAGATCTAGCTTTTCACGAACAGTTGTGCTGCTCAGTGGCCCTGTGTGACCCTGGACAAGTTACTTAATCTCTCTGAGCGTCAGTTTCTCTGTCTGCAGAGTACCCTGCTCCCTTGCTTCCTGGGTGGCAGAAGTGAAATCAGAGCGCAGACGGGAGGGGTCTGTGACTATTGCTGGTGTGCACTGAGGACCTCAGGCAGGCTGAAAGTCCCTCCGTCCTGGCCCAGGGCAGAGGGGCGACATGGTGCGCTGATTCAGAGCACAGGCTTTGTATCCAGCCCTGGGTTGGAGTCCCAGCTCTGCTCCCTTTCCCTGGGTGATTTTTTAAAAATTTTTTATTAAGGTATGATTGATATACACTCTTATGAAGGTTTCACATGAAAAAACAATGTGGTTACTCCATTTACCCATATTATCAAGTCCCCACCCACACCCCAATGCAGTGACTGTCCATCAGTGCAGCAAGATGCCGCAGTCGCTGTTTTTACCTTCTCGGTGCTACACTGTCTTCTCCGTGACCCCCCACACCATGTGCACTAAACATAATACCCCTCAATCCCCTTCTCCCTCCCTCCCCGGCCACGCTCCCACACCCCTCCGCTTTGGTAATCGCTAGTTCCTTCTTGGAGTCTCTGAGTCTGCTGCTGTTTTGTTCCTTCAGTTTTGCTTCGTTGTTATACTCCACAAATGAGGGAAATCATTTGGTACTTGTCTTTTTCCGCCTGGCTTATTTCACTGAGCATAATGTCCTCCAGCTCCATTCATGTTGTTGCAAATGGTAGGATTTGTTTCTTTCTTATTGCTGAATAGTATTCCATTGTGTAGATGTACCCTGGGTGACATTTTTGAGCAAATTATTTTTACCCATTTCCTGAACCATAAAGATGGCCTGGCAGGGTAGTTTCAACAATAGAAATGGGCTCACAGCTGTGATGGGCCACATAGGCAGTCGGTGCTGGACAAATGGAAGCTGTTACTAGAGCCGCCGAGGACAGGCAGTTTCCCAAGCCCAGGTTTGGGTGAGGGATGGGTGCTGCTTTCCCTGGCAGGTTAGGATCTGCCTCCCTGACTCACAGCCGCCTCTGGCTCCCGCCAGCCCACAGGAAACGGGAGCACAGTCCCAGATGCGGGATAATGAGGGCGCCTGGGCCCGCCCCACCTCGTATGCCTTCTCTGAGAGAAAAGGCCTTAGGAGACCTGGGGCTGGATGCATGACCCCACGAGACATTGCCCAACCCATCACCTCCAGAGGAAAACGATTCCGTGTCCTAGGCGCTGGCAGCAGCGGGGGTGACAGCAACATTCCACAGTCGGGAGCCCCACGAGCCTGAGGGAAGAGTTCCCTGGTTTTCCCCTGCTTGGGGAGGAATCAGGAAGGGTGGAGAACAGCCAGGGGGAGGGGTTTTGGCAAACATTGAGAACAAGCAGGCTCCCATGCTGTCGCCCAGGCAGAACCCCAGGATCTCAGCTAATGCTCTGCCCTAAACTCACAAAACCCCTGCACTCGTGTCCTCCAAGCCCCTCACTGCACAGATGAGGAAGCAGTCTCAGGGCAGGGACAGCACCTCAGAAAAGCCCTTTGCTCAGTGTCTGGGGAAGTGCCTCAGCTTCTTTGGGACTTGGGGTTCGGTCCCTTGTGAGCGGGGAAAGGTTCAAACGATTGACTGAGCCTAGATGGTGAGACCAGGGATTCTGGATTAGACCCACTTCAGGAGATGCTGCCCAAAGGTGCCAAGCAGGGGAAACAGCTGTGCCACATGGTCTCTGGACCAGTGGAACTGTACCCTGCAGACCCACCTGGGGCCTGTGGTTTTCAGAATGAAGGCAGGGGTCCAGTCTGTCCATTCACAGCTGCCTCCCCTGCCCTGAGAACCGAGCCCTGCAGAAAGTGGGCTCTCATCCGTATTTGCCAAATGGCTGTGTGGTTGGATGGAAGGATGGAAGGATGGACAGGTGGATGGAGGGACAGAAAAATGAATATTGGTCACATAACAGCACTAAAATGCACAAAGCATATTACAAATGAAAGAAGTCAATCTGAAAAGACTATATATCATGTGATTCCAGTTATATGACATTACAGAAAAGGCAAAACAATGGAGGAAGTAAAAATGTCCATGTTGCCAGGATTAGGGGGGGAGGGAGGGAGGGATGAGTAGAGCACGAGCAGGTTTAGGGCAGTGAAACTACTCCGAATGTTATTGGAATGATGAACACGTGTCATTACACATTTGTCCAAACCCACAGAACAGACAGCACCACAAGTGAAGCCTGGTGTAAACTGGGGGGATGTTGATGGTGGGGGAGATCTTGCACGGATTGGGGAGGGGGTACATAGGAACTCTGTGCTTCCCACTAAATTTTTCTGTGAACCTAAAACCTAAGAATAAAGGCTGACATTTTTTTTTAAAAAAGCACACAGAGCAGATCTGTGTGCTGCTTGGAGAATTCCTAAGGCACTTAGACTCTCCCAGGGCCGTGAGTCAGACGATCAGAACTTACTAAGACTTGACACCCCGAGTGCATCACTCCCAGCACCCGCCCGCCCAGCAATCCCCTGACCCGTGAGTGTCCGTCTCAGTGCACACGCTTCCAGGAATGGGGAGCTCACTGCTTTACAAGGCCCCCGATCCACCTTGCAAGAAGTCTACTGTTAAGCAGTCCTTCCTTAGACTGAGGGTGAGCCCCTCTCCCACTGAGCAGTGGCCCACTTCCTATTTCTTGGACCTGGACTGTACAGTTCTCCTCCTTGAAGGTCCTCTCTGAGTTAAATGTCCACAACTCCGTAATCAAAACCCATCTTCCAGACACACCCCAGGCAACAGGTAGCTCTTTGTCGTTAAAGTGGTATTGGAGGCTAGAAAACTCAGAATCTCCCCCCAAATCATCAAAGCACAAGGCAGGGTGGGACAGACTCAAGCTCTGGGTCCAGTCATGACTGTTTAGTGGCTAAGAGTGCTCTCAAAGCTAAGTTTTCTCCACTACACAATGGGACCGTCTCTCCTATTTCTGAGGACCAAGGTGAAGTCTAACTCAGGTGTGCGGGTGCAGGGCAAGCAGGTCCCAGGTCCCCGCAGATGCCCACCAAGCAGAGGAATGGCCTGCAGGGGCCAGGATTAAGGGCCTGGGGCTCTCAGAGGAGCTGCCCCTGCCCTGCAGCAGGGTCGCTGCATCCAGGGGGAGAAGGCGCCCCAGTGCACATGCTTCTGTCCCCAGGCGATGCACCTGCAGGAACCCTGTCACAGTTCCCTGGGGGGCTCACATTTTAGGTTTCCACCCCACCCCACCCCAGAGCCTCTGGGCCTCCCTAGTCTCTGGGGCCAGGGGAGCACTGTCAGGTGGGGCACAGAGAGCCAGCCCCCAGACCCCATCAAGCCCACTAGCGAGCACCTCAGGCAAGGCACTTGGCTTCTCCTCACAGGTCCA
Organism: Manis javanica; assembly: GCF_040802235.1. Lineage (NCBI taxonomy): Eukaryota > Metazoa > Chordata > Mammalia > Pholidota > Manidae > Manis > Manis javanica. Next base: position 8,639,012 of record NC_133163.1, on the reverse strand, counting down.
CATCTGAAAACCAGCTGCGCCAGATACCTGGTGGGGTGTTGCAAAGTGTGGAGCACCGGCCCAGCCGCAGCTCTGCTGTTTCTGTGGTTGTCATTGTTCCGATCTGTATCCAAGGCGCCGGGCCTCCTCCTCTTTCCTGTGGGTTCCCTGAGCAGCCATACCCCAGCGCCTGGCGTCCCAGCCACCTGGAATTCGAGCCATGCAGAGCCAGGGCCCTCCCCTGGGGCCCTAATGCGGCAGCGTGGGCGTCCGAGGGCCTCCTCATCTCTCCAGAGCTTTTAAGGCAGGAGGGCCTCTGCCACACTTTAGACAAAACTGCCTTAGCAAAGGGCTTTCTAAGGGCAGCAAACCTGAGGGGAATTTAGGCCCATCCCTGCCTTGGACCCCAAAGCCACTCTCCCCAGACCCCTCTCCTGGTCCCTACAGCTGAGAGATTTGAGGGCTGCATCACTGCTCCCAAGCGCTTGTCTCGGGAATGGGCAGAAAGCCTCCCCCTGAGAACTGCCCCTTAGAGCCTCCAGCCCAGCTCCCCGGAGGGAGACTTGGGCCTGAGCGTTCTGGGCCACATCCCTGTGTCCTGCCTGCCAGCCAGCAGGATGCACTCCCAGGAAGGACAGAAGCAGCCCAGAGCGTGGCACTCAGAATAGGCCTGCAGGGTGACACCCTGGCCGAGGGCCCCTCAGGTCCTCCCAACGCTGCTGAGGTCGTACCCTCCCAGGAGAGGCCCTGCCTCCCCTGAAGCCTCAGGGAGGGAAGGGCACCACCTCTCAGCACCTTGGACAATCACCCCTCTCTGCCCCGCTTTGTCTATTAGTGGAGTGAGGGGTGGGAGGAGAGACCCTTCTGACAGGAAATGTCCCAGCTAGAAAGCAGGAACACGACAGCGAAGGTGACAAGCCAGGCCCAGTGGGAAAAGGTATAAGCCCCAGGTGCAAGTGTGCTAAATGCTAACACGGGGCAAAGGCCTGCAGACCAGGGGCCCGCGCAGGTCATCTGCGGGAGCTCAGACGACCGGAAAGAGGGGGCTCGAGTCGGAGCACATAAGGCGATGCTTCCCGTGTCCATGTTGCCCCCCGCCGCCTCCTCCTCCTTCTTCTTCTTCTTCTTCTGTTTCTCCTCCTCATCTTCCTCCTCCTTGATCCAAAGCCAGTTGCAGGGACTAAAAGCCACCCCCGCTTCTCCCCAGCAGGATGTCCTGGGGCAACCGTCTGGGCTCTTCTCATCAGAGGCATCTGGGCCTTGTGGCTCAGCCCTACTCTGGAATAATACTGCTGGGCTGCAAAACAGAGAAGTGAGGATTGTTATATGTTAAGAGGCCTTCAGGCTGCTTGCATTGCCTCCCTGAACAATGCATGAATGCGCCCGCATCTGCTCCAAACACACAGAAGATGTCTGGGAGGAGACACAAGGAACCAGTGAGGTGGGCTGCCTCTGGGAGGGTGATAGGGGTGGGGAGAGAGCCAGGAGGCAGGCTTAATGGCCGCTGTGTGCTCTTTTGTACTCTGAAATGTTTATCCTGAGCATGCATATATTTCAACCTAAAAAAGCAAAGGAAACAGAACGGGAAATAAGGAGACAAAATCCTCCAGCGTTGCCGTGTCCCATAGTCTGGGTCTGCCCTAAATCTCTTGCTAGGTTCAAGAACAGAGCCTGCAGATGAAGGCAGAGGACAATTCACCCAGGAGCCAGTCAGCAGCAAGGGGGCGGATGGGACCCGGGGCAGCAGGGCAGACAGGCCCTATGGTACATTGTGTGACTGTCTGAGGACAAGCACTGAACATCTATTAGGTGCAGAGCACCAGAGGGCAGCGGGGGACGTGAAAACAGTATTTTCTAAAAAAAAAAAAAAAAAAAAAAAGTTCTTCAAAGTGCATTCCAGTCAAATAAGAAATTAGTCCCATTAAATAATTCAAGAAAAGGGGAAGACACATTAGAGAAAAAATTAGTGTGATCCGTGAAATCAAAGTCTAAGGTATGGCTAACAAATTCATTGTAAGATGATTTTGAAGTTCAGTAACTATTTAGAAAGGATGCTTAAAATAGAAAAGACATAAAAATGTGATGATAATCTGGAACTAAAATTTCTCATTTCAACTAACTCTGAGGATGGGAATGGGAAGGGAAAAGAGAAGAAAAGGTGTGCGGAAGAGTTTATGTTATCTAGATTATTGGATTATTTTTCTACTCTTGATGCTAATAGATGGAGATAATCTATTTTTAATATATCTGTTTAAAATTTAAAGATAACCACTAGAAGAGTAAAAAACTATGTATATTATAAATATGAATTATATTATTACTTTGTACTCTACAAAGAATATGCATTCCAGTGAATATTTACAGAAATTTATCATTCTAGGCTCTGAAGAAAACCTCAATATAGTCTCAGATGTAGAACTCTTACAGGCTGCATTAGCTAACCTTACTGCAGAAATTAACATCCAATAGAAAAACTAAATATCACAAACCACTGGAAAATTTTAGAAAACACTCTTCCTCCAAACTCTCCCATCAGAGATCATCAAAACTGAAATTATAAATATTTGAGGAGGGATCAACTACAAGAAGCCAGTTGTCAAACTTAAGGGATGCAGCAAAAACCATATTATGAAACAGTAAGATCACAAATAGATGAATTGGATGTTAAGTTTAAGAAGCTAGACAATAAACACGAAGTAGAAGAAAGAAAATAATGATGACAAAAGAAAGTGATTAATCAGAAAGGGAGTGTTAATATTCCACCTAAGGAAAAACCGTGCGCCAGCTCTTTGACAAGGGGGTCAGAGGGAAATGGTAGGAAGTGATATGTGCTGTGCAGAGAATTACAGTAAGTTGCTCGACAGAATGATGGGGGGCTGCGTAGTGGGGTGGCCAGGAGGGGCCCAGCAAGCCAGCCTCATCCTGGGCATGCTGCAGAGGGGGACCTGCCTGCCTCAGGATTCCCATCAGCCCCAGCAAGGTCTCCTTTCATCTTGGCCTCCAGGCCCTGCAAGGGGTCCTGCACCCCTGAACAGAAGGCATCTCACTTACGGAACAGACGGAAGGACAGGCGAGCTCCAAGCCCTGCCCCACGCCACGGCCCGTGCCTGGGATCCCACCATCCCTGCTTCAAGCCTTTAGACCCAGTTCTGTCAGAGCCCACAAACCAACGGGTAGGCTAGTATATAGCCATCAGTATTTTTAAAAAGAGTCAATATTTTAAAATTGGGATATTTCACATAAAAACTCAGATTCCCAGCTTCTCTAGAAATGCAGGTGGCTCTGGCAAGATTGGGCTTGAACTCCAGCCTGTCACATGGAGCCGGTGGGGCCTTGCCCATCAGGGCGCTCCCAATGCCCACCCCTCACACAGAGCCACACCTGCTCTTACCCAGCCCCCTCACCTTGATGGGCCCCCTTGAATCTGAGGCCCTGCAGACCTTGAGAGGCACACGCCTGGGGAAGCCTCCTGAGACAGGACCAGGCTGGTCACAATCGGAAGAAGGGACTTCGTAGAGTAGATTTAAATGGGCAAAGAGTGGGGAGGGGACTTGCTTCCCCAACACACACCCTCTCCTCACATGGCCCCTGGAAAGAAAATCCCACGTAAGGGGAAGGAAGGGCCCCCCTCTCCCCACACCAGGCTCTGGAGGTTGAATGGTGTCATGGGCCTGTGATCACGCTGCAGAAGGGAGCAGCTCCAGGCCTAAAGCAGGAACGTGCACCAGTGGAAACCATACTGCAGGGCCTGAGTCTTCTGAATGAAGAAGAGAAATGGCTGGTGTAAATCTGAGGGAAACCTGAGCTACCCAGGAGGCTAAGCATGCCAGGCTCTTGGATGCCTCTGGGCCTTCGTTCATGCAGTTCCCAGGCCTACAATGCTTTTTCTCACCTTCCTCCAGCTCCTTCACCTCTCTTATTTCTATTCACCCATTAAGACAAAAGAGTCTCCCCTTAAAGGAAGCCTTCTATGCCCATTGCCAGTGGGGCCAGGTCATTCCTTGGGGCCCCACGGTGACAGCACTGTTCAGGCTGTGTGGTGGTTGTCTGTGTGTCTGTCTCTCCTGCCAGCCTGTGGGCCCCCCTCAAAGGCCAGACCTTCTTCACCATCTCTCCATCCCCAGCTCCCAGCCCAGGCCTAGTACAGAGCCTCCTGGCTGTCAAGGCCTATAGCCTGGTGGGCTCAGCCATGCCTCCTGGGAAGTTGGACTTGGCAGTGAGAGTAGGAGGGGGTCTGGCCATCAGAAGCTAATAAGAAGCCATTAAGTGCTGGAATCCCCTGAGTGTAGCCTCTAGCCTCCAGAAGAGAGCAGGTATCCAAGGAAACCTCTTTCTTGCTGCAGACTAATATTTGGGGGTTGGGGTCCCAGGCTTCTCTTGTGGATCTCACCATGCAAGCCAGCCCTAGTGTCCTAAAGGCTCTGGGGACAGATGGGCCACTTGTGAGCCCACCAACCCTGAGCCTGGGGACCCTTCCCCAGAGGAATAGAGTCTCCCTTGATTAGTCCCCTGGCAGCCACTGTTGGCCTACATCACTGCACAAAGTCCCCCCTTTGAAGGTCTGCTGGCCCCTGAGTGCTGGCATCTCTAAAAGTGGCCTCCATCCAGGCACAGTCCCTGGGCGAGGGGCGGGGCTGTCTGACAGCCTAGCTCTCTAGGCTTGGCCAAAATTGCTTGCTGAGTAATAATGGCAGGTCACTGACTTCGCTGAGCCTCTCCCTTCTCACCTGTATCTGGGGATAGGGACCACCATCCATGGCCACCGGGCTACCAATAAACAGGGCTGTGTGTGGGCGCCACACCGTGCCAGACCCTGGTTATTCCCACCTTCCTTCCTGAACCATTTACTCTGGTTCCTGCACCATCTGGGTTCCCAACCCACAGAGCTGCCCGCGAGGAGTGCGGAGCCTGGTGGGAGACACAGGGGAGGGCCCAGTGGGCTCGAGAAGTACTTTGCATCTGTAACCCCAGGTGCAGCCCAGAGGACCCTGGGACTGTCACATCCGTGGCCCTCTCCTAAGCCTCCTGAATCACAGTCAGATGGCAGGATGGCCACCCTTCCCTTCCTGGGCCTCTGTCTGCCAGCACCCCAACACATGGGGGCACACACACCATGTCAATGCACACACACTACAAACACCCTACACACACACCATCCCCACATACCCTGCCTCCCGCTGCCTGCGTGTCCCCACACCCCGTCTGTCCCACACATACCCTGCCTCCTGTGGCCTGCATGTCCCCACACCCCATCTGTGACATGTCTAGAGTGTCTCAGTTGTCTTTGTGGGGAGTTTTCAAGTTCTTTCCCAAGACAGTCCTAGACCAGGAAAGCAGAGGGTCCAGGTCAGAGAAGGGGTACGCCGTGGGACAGACAAGGCGCTAGAGACTGCCTAGTGCCACATGACAGAATTTCTCAGCCTCGCCCTGGGTGCCCTTCCACCCAAATGGATCCCAAGTATTCCCTCTGATAAACCCCTAACGGGGACGGTATCCAGACGTCAGAGGTGGAAGTGTGTCCAGAGAGAAACAGAACGGCTCAGGGGCAGAGCTGGGCGGGGACAGGGTCTGGTGCCTCAAGACCTGGGCAGGCAAAGGTGTCAAGACAGGAACTCAGGCCTTGTGCTCAGGGCCAGGGAGGAGACCAGCCTGCTGCTGAGGAAGGAAGGACCAGGGCTGGAGATTCTGGTTGGAGCCTGAGCTCCCGGCCTAAGCGCTCCCCACAGTGGGAGTAATCCCGAAGCCCAAGCTGGGTGCTCACCACCCTGACTGGGACTCTGCGTGTCCTGTCAATGGACCCATGTGTTTACTGTGAGGATATGTAGCACCCATGGGGACTTTCCTTGCAAGTGCCCCCCGGGGAATTTCTTCTGAGAGTCTGGACTGTGGTGACTGGCTGAGGGGGTGGACGGCAGGGGAACTGGCACAGTCACTATGCAGAGCAAGCTGTGAATTTGGGCAACAGCAGGGGTGCCTGTTATTCATTCCTGAGGCAGGAAAGCGGGCTGAGAGCTAAGGAGGTCCTGAGTGCGGGGGAGACCCCACTGGGGCCTCACCACAACCTGCAGCCAGAGAGAATGCTCCTTGTCCTACAAGCGGGGGGACCCAGGCTCAGAGAGGGCGGTGCTCACTTAAAGTCACACCATTAGTAAATGTCAGAGCTGGGACCTGAATGCCACCAGTGACTCTATCATCCAGGCTTCTTGTCACACAGAAGTTTGTGTGTTTGTGTGTGTGTGTGTGTGCACTGAGCACCAGTGGCTAGAATATGTGTCAAAAGAAAGTCACTGCAGTGGTGAGGCCCGCCTGGGCACCAGAACAAACAGATGTAAGAAAGCTGCCTGTCAGTCACAGACTGTCATAGCTGGAAGGACTTTATAAAGGTCTATGTAATGAACTCCTTCCTTGCCCTACAGATGGGGAAACTGAGGCCCAAAGAGGGAAAGCCACCTGCTCAAAGTTTCATGTTCAGTCAGTGGCCCAGGGTAGGTCTAATAATAATAATAACCATAGCAAGTGTGCTGGCAGCTGCCACAGGTGGATGCCAGCTCCAGGCCAGCCCCTGGGCTAAGGTATCTGACAGCACCTGCTCATTCCATCCGCACGACAGCCGCCAGGGCTGCACGCTCTTACCATCTCCACTCTAGGGACAAGGAAGCCAAGACTCAGGGGAAGTGAGGAGCGGGGGTTCAACCATGTCTATCCTTCCGGGAGCCCCAGTATTAAGCCGATATGTGGCCACAGGCCACCCCTCTGGGAGCCCGATGGCGGCGGAGCTGCAGGGCCCCAAGCTCCACGGCACCCATGTCCGCGCCCCTTCAGTGGGGCCTGCCTTATGTGCTTGGCCACAGTCAGCTTGGTTCTCTTCCTTTCTGGTGGTTTTGGGATAGTCACTCGCATCCCCACTTATGAGTGTGTGACCTTGGATAAATCTCTTCCATTGGCAACGCCTCAGTCCCCTCATCTGTAAACAGGCATAACAGGCCCCTTGCACGCCAGTCGTGTGGATCAGGGAAAGAACTGATACGCAAACCTTCCGGGCATAAACTGTAAAGTGCAGCGCCCATTGCTGCTAAGTAACTGGCATCGTGGAGTTGCGGCAAGTGCCGAGGGGTGGGGCTGGGATGTTCATGCAAGACTTGGGACGCATCGCATCCCTCTCAGAGCTTTAGTTTCCCACCTGTGAAGCTGGTCGGAGGGAGGAGTGGTTGGACTGAAAAAATATCTCTGAATGGTGAGATTCTTCCAGCTTGAAAATTCTGTGGCTCCAACAGTCACTGGTACTTGGCCGTTTGTAAAGCTCTTTCGCCCTGGAGACCCCGAGGTCAAATCCTGCTCCACCACGCCCACCTAACAGCCAGTGACCTTGGCCAGTGCCCTTTAACTAAACTTGGTTAAGCCCCTGGCTGGACTCTGAGCCTGTTCTGTGGTTTATTAAAATGAGCACAATGCTGTGAGCCCCGCCCTCCCACAGGACGGAGGGGACCTCAGCTCCCGGGAGCACCTTTACACAGCGCCCCAAACCTGGTTTTGCCATGGAATCACTAAGGCTGTTTCTGCCTCCGTAAAATGGGGGAAATGAAGCCTATCTAGACTTGTCATGAGGATTCAGTGAGTTAATGTGTTACGTGCTCAGGACAGAGCTGGCACCCGGGGGGAGAAGCCAAGCAGGTGAGACCTGAACATGAGCTCAAAGCTGAGACCACCTGTTGTGCATGGGCTAGGTAGAGGCGCAGGCAATCATCTCCCCCAGGAAGCTTCTGGGCCCTCCCACCTTGGGCATGCTGCCCACCATGTGGGAGACACCTGAGGGCAGGTGCCAGCTCTCATTCACCACTATAGTCACACTATAAAGAGAGACAGTGCAGTGAAGTGCTAGGATTCAAACCCCAGCTCCAGCAGCTACCAGCTGTGTGATGAGACAAATTATTCCATCTCTCCGGGCCTCAGTTTTTTCACCTGTAAAATGGGGATAGTAATAGTACCTTCATCCAAGATGGTTGTGGATTATGAGAATTAATTCATGGAAGCACTTAGATTGGCCATCATAGTAAGCCCTAAAAACAGAAGCTGTCATTATATTCTGGGAGCTGGCACACAGTAGGCATTCATAAATTGGGTGAACGAGAGAGGTGTAAACAGAGAAGAGCTTATTGACTATCTGCGAAATGGTACTTTAGATATACTGGGTGAAACATATTATTAGAATTAGTGGAGCCTGTTTCTTTTTTCTCTCTTTTAATGTGGCTACAGGAACAGTTAAAATTACTTTGTGGCTCACGCTGTATCTCTGTTGGACACCTCTGCTCTAGGCTGTGAGAAATGCAGAATGGATAACCAGGACTAAGTAAATTTTGAGGAAGAAAAGATAGAGATGTCAGGAAAACACATAGATTAAAAGAAACTTAAGAGACATGCCCATTGACCCATTGTGTGAAGTAGATTGGATTCTGATCTAAGCAACTAAAAAGAAGTCTGATATTAATGAAACAATCCCGTCAGAACACTGCCTGCGCACTCAGGACTAGCCAGGGGTTATTGTTCATTTCTTTAAGGCGTGATAATGAGTGTGTGGTTACGTTTTTTGAAAACAGAGTTCTTTTCTGTTAGAGATGCACCCTGAAAGATTCATAGTTTGAATAAGAAGTATATGTGATTCGCTTCAAATCATATGGAAGGGGTGGGTGGGCTCTGGTACGGAAGCCTCGGGACTGACCGTGAGTTGGCAGTTACCGAAGCTGGGTGGCAGGTCCATGGAGTTCCATGATGCCAGTCTACTTACCTGTGTATGTATTTAACACCTCCCATAACAATATGCTCAAAACCACAATAAAAAGACAAAGCTGGAGCTCTGGCCCAGACTGCCGGGGTTCGAATCCCAGCTCCACCTTGCTGGCTATGCCACAGTCGGCTCATCTAGAAAACAGGAAGATAACAAATAGTGCCTACACTGCAGAGGATTGTCTGTAATGTACCAAAGAATAATTCATTCTGTGGGCACTTGACACTGTCATCAGTCTTCACAAAACCCTCTTCTGGGGCTATTTTACCAAGAGGTGAAGTCACCTGCCTGCCTCAGGTCCCCAGGCAAGACACGTCCATGGTTTGCCTGTCTCCCGAGTCCAGGCACCATGCGAACACCTGTGCTCAGGTCTCAGGGTCAATGCTTCATGTCCTCTCTGCTTCTCCTGTCATGGGAGATTTAAGGCCCATTCCTCTTCAGGTCAACTCTGAGAGACATGCCCCCTCCCACTCCTTTCTGAAAAGCATAAATAACCTTGGCAGAACCCACAGCCCTAGAATTCTGAAGGTTGACTCCCTGCATTCCAGAAGGGTCCACCTCTGGCAGCAGAATTGGGCAGAGGCAGTGATCTCATGGCTGGGGCAAGGCTTTGACTTGACTGGGGCTTTGACCCGGGCAGGACTGACCAGGTGGCAGCAGGGCCCGGGACCCTCGGAGGCTTCTGGGAGCCCAGCAGGGAAGCAGGGAGACACCCCTGCGGCACTGACTCATCCTGCCCATCTCCATAAGAGTCTTCAGGAGCCAACAGGTGAGGAGATGAGGCCCTGGAAACGCAGTGTGCTGACCCCATTGCTTCTGCTTGCTTGCTTCTCAGAACAGGGAGCTCACTGCTTCTCCATGGCAGCTCATCTCTTCTTCAGGGACATGGTTGTGCAAAGGTGTCCAGAATCATCCTTTATGAAACAAAAACTCAGAGATGACAAGCCATTTTTCTAAGGTCACACCTGGTACTCAGTGACAGGGGTTGGGATTGGAACCCAAGGTTCAGACGCTCAGCCAATACTCCCTCCACCTCGTTGTTATAGAGCCTCAGACAAGGGAGGGATTTCTTCTGGCTGGGAGGCCGCAGAAGGCTTTCAGAGGAGGTAGCATTTGAGTTGGTCTTTGAAGAATGGCACTAGGTTGTGGCTTTGTGTCCAAGTTCTTTTTGTGCTGCCCACCACGTCTGTGCTTCATCTCACAGTGAGGATGGCAAACGAAAAGAGAATAGAAGCCTGCTGAATGGATTAATTAATTAATGAATAAGTGGGCAGGAAGGCCACTCCCAGGAGATGAATGGACAAAGATACAGGTCCTTCCAGAGCCGAGGGCATGTTGTGGGGAGGCTTTAGAACTCAGGTGTTACGGTGGGGCAGGAAGGGGCAAAACTCCACCTGCCCCAAATTTGGTGCTCCCCACTGCTTCCCTTGCGTGCGCCCTGGGAAGGATCAAAAGCACTTTGTGCCCCAAAAGATTGTTTCTCCCCCCAGCTGGCTCCGTGCGAGTCTGCGAGTCTCCGTTTATTGTCTTCTCCTCCTTATTTGGTAAACTGGGCCGGGTGGGAAGACAGGTCACAGTACTCACAAACTGCAGAGGGGCCAGCCCAGCAGTGGGCTTGGTAGAGGCCCTGGGCCAGCTGCCCTCTCCTCCCACCCCAGCACGGCTACTGCCACCCGCCAGGCCACCAAGGCCTTCCAGGGCCTGAAGAGTCTGTGGAAGGAACGAGCATTCTGTACACCCAGCCTGGGCTGCTCCCGGGGAATTGCCTCAACGGAAAACACGCCCTCTGGCCTGCAGCCCCCCTTCCTTACGTAGGTTTAGTTTTGCTCTTGGGATTTCTATTTCCTTCCATTATAAATTATGCACATGCTCAGGACCAAAGCCCTGGAACATACAGGGAAGTGGAAAGAAGCGGAAAGAGGACATCTTTATAATGGAATAAAGGCAGCTGCTCTTCAGGTTTTGGCGTATGCCCACCACACCTCTGCCCGGGCTGGGTATGCAATTGGGGTTTTTAAACATGCTCACAAAAAGACAATGTTAGCACTCAGCTCTGTCTTCCACACAGGCTGGGGGCAGCTGGGGGATCATTAAGAAATAACAGGGGACCTGGGGGGACAGGATTCTAGGTTCAAAGTTGGACTCTGCCACAAACTGGCTGTGTGTCCTGGGAGAATGCCCACTGTCTCTGATCCTCCATGCTCATTTCTGCAGCATGAGGGGGGTCTGATGAAATAGTGTCCAAAATTTCTTCCCACTGTATTATTCAAAGATCAGGTCAGATTAGCTTGGGGAGGGTTTCTTGGGGTGGAGGGAAGGAGGAATCCACCTGGCATGAGAACCCCATGTTTCCGTTTAGACAGCCCCTCAGGCTCTGTCCCCAGTGGCCCCAGACCTGTCAGTGCTTCCAGAGCCCTGGTCACCTGTGGCCTGGACCAGACCCCTAAAAGGCCACTCCAGCAGAAGGCGGGCAAGGCCTTGGTTCCTCCTGCAGCCTGGCATTTACTCATTATGCATCTTCAGACCCCTCATCACTTCTCTGGGCCTCAGTTTCTCCCTCTGTAAAAGAGAGGGTGGGGGTAGGTGGAACATTTTCTTTTTAAGCAGAACACTTTCCTCTAGTAAAATTCTTTGCAGAAATATGACACAGAGCAGAGAGGAAGGAAACACTGACCTTTATGGAGCATTTGAAGTGTGTCAGGCATTGTTCTAAGCACTTTCTGCCCATTAATCTTATCCTCACAGCAACCCACAAACTACTCCCGTGCACTGAGCAGCCCCATTTGACAGACAAAGAAGCAGGGCTCTGCTGCCTGTCCAAGGTTACACACAGCTAGTGAGTGCTGGAGCTGGGATTTGGACCCATTTGGATCTGTCATGAAACCCCAGGTCTCTATTGTCCCAACCCCACAGGGACACCTCCAGGCACCCAGACCAATGCTCGTTCACATTCACGCACACACACACACACACACACACACACACACACACACACACACACCTCCAGGCACCCAGACCATGCTCATTCACACACACACACACACACCTCCAGGCACCCAGACCATGCTCGTTCACACACACACACCACACACACACACACACACACACACACACACACACACACACACACACACCTCCAGGCACCCAGACCATGCTCGTTCACACACACACACACACACACACACACACACACACACACCTCCAGGCACCCACACCATGCTCGTTCACACACACACACACACACACACACACACACACACACACACACACCTCCAGGCACACAGACCATGCGCGGGCACACACACACACACACACACACACACACACACACACACACACACACCTCCAGGCACCCAGACCATGCTCGTTCACACACACACACACACACACACACACACACACACACACACCTCCAGGCACCCAGACCATGCTCGTTCACACACACACACACACACACACACACACACACACACACACACCTCCAGGCACCCAGACCATGCTCGTTCACACACACACACACACACACACACACACACACACACACACACCTCCAGGCACCCAGACCATGCTCGTTCACACACACACACACACACACACACACACACACACACACACACCTCCAGGCACCCAGACCATGCTCGTTCACACACACACACACACACACACACACACACACACACACACACACACACACACACACACACACACACACACACACACACACACACACACACACACACACACACACACACACACACACACACACACACACACACACACACACACACACACCTACCTACCTCCAGGCACCCAGACCATGCTCGTTCACACACACACACACTGTGGCTGCTCCTCTGCAGCCCACCAGCCAAGCTCCCCACTCAAGCCCCAAACCCAAGGCCTAAGGGGCTGCTGATTTCCCAGCCCTGTGCTGATCCCCTAGCCACCCCCTTGCAGCCAGCTGAACCCCAGTCTCAGCTGCCCTCACCATCCAACCGCAGCCCTAAAGCCCAGAGCACAAAGATGTGGGAGCACAGGAAATGTCCTTGGGGAGTAGGAGTGAGTCAGCATGACTGGGGCAGGGGTAACCCTCAAAACAGGCCTTTCAGTTATTTTACCAGAAAAATGAATTTAGTTAGGAATAGCAGAGAACTGCAATTCAGGATATGCAAACCACCACGAAACCACAGGCAAGTCCAGAAAACAAAGGAGAGGAACAATCTTTCACTGAGGAAACGTAGGAGTTGGGAGGGTCTGTTCTAAACAAGCTGTCTGTTGGAGGAAACTGGGAGGTCGAAGTGTCGTGGCTTCTCATTGGCTGAGTCGTGAGAGTCTCTCATTGGCCAGGCTGTTGCCGGGCAAAGAGAAATTCTTTCTTCCTCCCGCTGAGTAGTAAAGTATGGTCGTCCTCTTTTGGGGAATGCAGGCTGCAAGGAGTGGTCCAGCAGGAGAGCTTCCCAGCCTGGCCCTGCAACTCCATCTTAAATGCGGTTTTCCTTATTCAGTTTCAGAGACATCATGAAAATATATTACATGGAAAAGGGGTGGAATAAAGGAATGGCTTCATAAATAAAAATAAACAAACATAATGCATTTCTTAAAAGGCATCATTATGACAGCCATGGGACAACATGGAAAAATTCCCTTGATATGCTATTCCATATAAAACCACAGGAGAGAAAGGATGGTTACATGTGGATATGAATTTTAATATTACTTTTAAGTACTCTTTACTCTGATTGTATTATCTTTTAAAACAAAAAGGGAGATTTTTTTGTAAATGGTAAGGATTAGTGTCAGGATGTCAGATGAAACTGCTCATTCATTAAAAACTACAAAATCCAATGTGGGGAAAAGAAACCACATTGAACAGAATTACCTACCATAATGAACAGGAAAATGATAAAGACTAAAATGAGCCGTGAGTCAGGTAAGCACAGCCTATCCTCTGCTGCAGAAAGCAGGGTGGGTGCAGAGCTCTGCTTCTCAGGGCTCCCGCAGTTCCCCTGTAAATGTTTCCAAAACATTACAGGCCCATAAAATGTCCAAATGCCAGAGAGCCCACATGCATATGTCTCGGACTGAATCTGATCTCATGACTCAGCCTTCTTTAGGAGTTCCCGGAAGAGAGGTTGACTTCCCAGAACCCCATCTCCCCTACAGACAGCTCTGGTCATTTTTCAGGGAGAAAGAAAGCAGGCCCCTTGGGAAGTGTGTACCCAGGCCATACTTCTCACTCCTACTGAGGTTGATAGGGTGCCCGGGGCTCCATCAGCTCCACTGTAGCCCAGTATTTGCTGTGGCCTGAAGTTTACTTTTGTGACTGTGTACAAGAAGCATCTTTACTCGGTAATCATATAAATCAGATTTCAGAGGAAAATATTTATTCTGGGGAGGTGTCCAGAAAAGGGTTCTAAGCTGGTATTCAGGAAAACTTGGATCTTTCTATCTCTGGCCCTGACTCCAATAGTCTGAGAGATTTTCTTTATCGAGTAAGTGTTTTGCAAGAGATGAGAATGCATAAAATACAGTAGCAACCATGGTGGAGGGTAAAAAGGCAAATGAGGTAGGGTCTTCCCCTCTGAGAAGACTGAGTGTAGTGGGACAGATGGATACACAGACACAGACACACAGACACACACACACCCCACCGAGAGAGGGGATGCAGACAATAAACAGAGCACACCCACCCTCAGACCCAAGATAGAACCGCACAGTTTCAAGGGTTGCCCTGGACCAGGATGCCTGGGATATTCTAGCCGCACGCTCATCCCACCCTTCAGCTGTACAATCAGTGGCTGAGCAGGCCGCCCGGAAGGGACCCCTCCTAGATGCCCCCACCGGTGTGGCGCAAGCAGAAGGGCCCCTGGGTAGTCCACGAAGAACCGAGCACATTCTGCAACACATTCACCTCATGCTTCAAGCATTTGACACGTACCAACTCATCTACTGCTCACAGTGGCCCTAGAAGGTGAGGGCTGTTTTTATATTAAGCCTCAAATAATGTATCTGATGGAAAGAGAACCAATTCCAGGCCTGGCTCCCATCCCCATAAGCCCAGCTGGGCCTCCCTGGTTGTGACGTAAGTTTCCAGCAAATGCATTGAGGCTGCATTTCCCACATGCAGTCCTTCTACACGCACAGCTTCTGCCATATCTATGTCAGCCGTACAACTACTTCCTTAATAGCAACTTACTTTTGAAATGTAACATCATGTTACCAACTTAAATGGAAAATGAGTATCATTTGTCTTTTTAAAAAACTGTAAAAATACATACAATGGACCATAAACAACCCTATTAAGTCTGGCTTGATTGAGGAGGTCAGCCAGGTTCAGGGCCCACTCCCTTTGTGGAAAGGGGGGTTACAAATACCAGAAAGGTGTCAGACACGTGCCAGCACCACCTGAGACCTTTCCTGGGCCTGCTTGGGAGGAGTCACTAAATATTCAGGGTTATTTTCCATCCAGTCCACACTCTCACTTCAGGGAGCACCTCACAGCTCTAAGGTGGAACCACAAAATAACAGACAAGAGTTGGCCCCGGGATTGGGAGCTCCCTGCCAGGTGAAACCTGGCCCTTGAGAAAATATGGCAGCCACAGCCTCAGAGCCCCTCAGACATGGATTTTTGGAAAACCAAAATAGGCTCCCTTTGAGACTGGTGGAATCTATTCCCGACAGCACTGAGCTCCAGTGTTTATGTGATTCAATGAGGTGAAATACTTTTAAAGTCTTAGTGCACAAATGAATTTTAACATTGGATGTTGCTTATAATGCATCACTTTGAAAAATGAGGGGAAGGCCCAGCAGGAGACTCATCTCCTCCCTGACCAGGTGCCAGCATGCCCACCAGGCCGGGCTCCCTCCCCACATCCCTTTAAATAGTTCTCTGACATCCGATTTCATAACCCCAAGGTATTAGTCAGGGTCCCTATAAGAAAAAGAGGGCACATTCAAACTGAGGAATAGGGGGAGAATGTTCAGAGGGTCTGCTGACAGTGTGTAGCCAGTAGGCAGGGGCACTAAGGACCTCAGAGCACAGCTAGGCCTTAGCTGGACGTACCACTCCCTGCTCCCACCCCACTGAGGCCAGAGCAGGCATGAGGAGGTGGTAGCTACCAGAATCACCAGGCAGTGAGGTGCAAAGGGCCCCTGATGGGAGCTGGGAGCCCAGCCCAGGCACAGCCGGCCCCTGGGGGCCCCCAAGTGAGGAACCAGGGAGACAGTGCCTCAACCCCACCTTCTTTGCTCCCTCTGAGGGTCTCCTGCTGGACCCCACCGAAAGCCCAAGGTACAGTCCCCAAGGTGGGCTGCAGGGAGTGTGGCCTTGAGCCGTAGGGCAGCTCCCACCCTCAGAGGGCCGCTCCAGGGCAGCCCCCACAGCGGGTGCTGTGGGACAGGAGTCGCCTTCCCTCCCCTGACTGCTCCCATGCTTGTAAACCACTTGCTCTCCGGATATCTGGGGAGAGAAAAGCCCTCTACTTTGTTTTGAAAATGAGGGCAATGTTTACAGACATTAGGGAGCAATTAGGATCCACTGAGGCTGATTCCGCCAGATCCAAGGACACCCAACCAGGTGGACCCTAGCAGCAGGCAGTGAGGAAAAGCCCCGCACCTTCCCAGGGTGACCCTGCTGGGAGGTGCTGAGTTACCTGCACAGCTGTTACTGGCCAGGTGGAAACTAGCACCCGGTACGCAGTAGATGCTTAATAAATGTTGCTAAGTGAGATGCCCCATTCCCCTTTCCTAGTGGCAAGCACGTGTGCTTTATGGTCCCCAGCAGCCATCTAACCATCGCTTCCCCTCTGGGCAGCCCAGGCAGGGCCTCACTCACATCCAACTCACGTCCTGCAGGTAGACTGAGTCGCTCAGCTACAGGGGGAGCCCCATGGGAGCAGGGGAAGCTCTTCTCGGCTCTTCCCCACCAGATCTCAGTGATTGTTGTTGAGAAGTGAGTGAGTCCAACACATGACCTCTGACCCCTAGTTGAATTTTCTTTGCCTTCCAGAAAGGCAGACTTCTAGGCCTTTCTTCCCTTCCCCAGAAGGATCACCCTCTTTAAAGGATCAGAAGGACTTTGCTGCTCTTTGCATTTCTTGCAAATTCCAAATCCTCAGCTCAGCTGTGCTAAGGGATCAGCGTAAACCTCTGCCAGGTGTTAACTGAGTATCTTCAGCTTCATTTCCTACTTACCAACCTGATCTTCCCTTTTTCTAACTTGTTCAAATTTCCTGAACCATCTACAGCCCTAGCCCCACCTCCCACCACTGAGTTAAGACAGCAGGGCTTCTGGAAGCCCGGGTGCCCTGTCTTTGCACAGACTGTTCTGGGTGAGGACTGGCTGAAAGCTGGGGAGGAGCAGTTTCATGGCCACAGGCATGTACACACACACATGCATGTACACACACGTGCATGTGCACACCCGCCAGCTTTCCACACCCTCTCTAGACAGGAGTAAAAGGTCACGTGGGATCCTGGAGAGAGCTTGAGGTTTGGCACCAGAAGGGGGGTTTAAGCCCCACCTGCAGGTCTTGCCAGCAATGGCCCTTGGACAAATCACCTCCCCGGCACCTCAATTTCCCCTCCGCAAGGCAAGTGTACAATGGATGCCTACCTCCCTGGACGGGAGTGAAATTAGACATGAAGGGGGAGGAGAAGGTTTTTGTCAGTGGAAGCCCACTGGGCCGAAAGCCTCCACCTTCCAGCTGCAGACCTGGCTCAGAAGCTGAGAGCACAGCGTAGCGTAGCAGTAACCACCCAAACGTCCGGAAGCACTCTCCTGCGCCCGTCCCCTTGTCACGCTTCAGGCCCCTGAGACACCTGTGTCCAGTTTGCCTCCGTTTTCATCGGCGTGAGCCTGTGCTCCAGCCAGACCCCTCCCCTGAGCTCCAGACCCACCAGCTACTCACTCCCCTACTTGCAAATCTCAAAAGCACCCCAAACTTAACAGGCTCAAATCCAAACCCATGACCCTCTCTCTCCCTGATCCTCTCCTCCCCTGCTCTCCTTCACAGGGGACCGCAGCGCATGGTTGGTGGCGGTGGAGGTGGGTCTTGACACCTTCCTCACCCTCATCCCCAACTGCCCCACGTCCCTCCTTGCACCAGGCATGCCGGTTTTACCAAATGCCTACGGACCTCATCCTCCCCGTTCTCCAGCAGCCTGTGCCTAGTCTACCGGGCAGCACCTGCTGACTGTCTCCTGCTTCCTCTCTGCCTCTGCCACAGTCCCATCTCCCTGCAGCTCCAGCGGCTAACACACGTCCACACCAAGCTTCTTCCTGCCTCAGGGCCTTTGCGTTGTACAAACATCCTCCTCTCCGCCGCTCTCCTTACAGCCAGTTACTCCCTCTCATCCTCAGGTCTCATGATAAATACCCACCCACCCCCTGCTCTGGGCTGGTTTAGGACCCCAGGTTATATGATTTCATATCACTGATGTCTATTGTCAATTACTTAGTGACAGTCTGAGCGGTGTCTGGCTTCTCCCTTAGACTGTAAGCTCCTGGAAGACAGATGCTGCAACAGCTGTAAGCCTGCTCTCACCATTATGTCCCTAGCACCCGGATCGCAGTAGATGCTTAATAAATGTTAAGTGAGATGCCCCATTGCCCTTTCCTAGGGGAGAGCACGTGTGCTTTATGGTCCCCAGCCGCCATCTAACCATCTCTTCCTCTCTGGGCAGCCCGGGCAGGGCCTCACTCACGTCCAACTCTGAGTTCAAATGTTCTCTGCCTGGAAGAGACCAATGTTCCTGTCTGTTCATGAGGACCCTGTGCCCACCACAGCCTCTTTCAGGTAAGTCAAGGGGATTCCTGGGTTTACTGTTCATGTGGGGGCCAAACAGCCAGAACAGCGGGGAGAGCACCGCCCTCATCTCCTGGACCACAGTTAAAGCAGCAGGGACTGCAAATGCACAGACAGAAACCCTCAAGGGCTGGGGAGGCTGGTGCTCCAATCCCCACAGGCCCACTGGGATCAGAGAGAGTGGACTGTTCTGTGGGGTTTGGTGGGGTGCAGGAGGAGGGTGCACCACTGGTGGGCAGAGGTGAGCTGTCCCAGATGAGGTCCAGGAAATGAAGAGAGTGACACTCTGCCATCAACACCCAGGAATCCAACAGAGATGCACCAGGCCGCTGTGCAGACGGGATGTCTCTGACACATGGCTGACACCTGATAGAAGGCCAGGATACCCTAAAGAGAAAATGTGGGGGGAATTGATCTCACATGGGAAGCAGAGGAAAGGAAGGGTCAGTCCTGAGGGGAACAGTGTTGGCAAGACAAAGGAGAGAGGGGCCCAGGCTGGCCTCTCAGGCAGGCGTGGCACGCATGGCCTTCTATAGAAATGACCAGATGGCCATCTCAGCTGGGGACGTAGGGACCAGGCCCTGCAGCTTGCAGTCATGCACGCCCCAGGCCACTGTCTGATGACTCTGTGGCTTCTCAGAGACAGCCCCCGGCAGGTGCCACCCGTTGGCTAGGGGCCATATTGCTGGGATATTAACAAGTAGCATGTGGCACGGTCCCTGTCTCCAGAGAGCTGGACCAAGGGGCACCTCCCCAAGCTTGGCAGCCAGTGAAGAAAGGTTTTCTGTAGCTGCACAAAGGAGGCCAAAGCCTGGAGCAAGGCGGCTGTCCAGAGGAGGCCCTACTTTCAGAGGGCCTGCAGAGAAGCAGCCACTTACAAGGGTCAGGAATTTAGGGCCCGGGGGAAATGGCTTATCCGTGTTGCCTGATATCTGAGCCCTCAGCTGGAAGACTCCAAGGCTGAGGAGCCAGAACCGCCTGAAGGCTTAAATGGGGCCAGAGGATCCGAATCCAAGATGGCAAGTCGGTTCCTCCCCACGGAGCTGCCCACGTGGCTGCTTGAGCATCCTGACAGCATGGCGGCTGGCCCAGAGCAAGCAGCCCAAGAGGCCAAGGAGGAAGCTACAGGGCACTTCGTGACCTAGCCACAGAAGCCACACCCTGTCACTGCCACCACTGGAGGGAAGCAAGTCACTAAGTTGGGCCACATTCACTGCAAGGGGAATGAGGCTCTGCCTTCTGAAGGGAAAGGTATCGAAGAATTTTTGGCTATAGAAAAACCACCACTGCACCAGAGGGATCTTTCCAGCTCGCACCTTAAAGCCCTCAAGGACAGAGCCTCGCTTTCTCTGCTGCAGTGGTGACTGTCCTTCTTCCCTTATGTCACTAAGTCCAAGCTCGGGCCACTCACTGCACAGCCCATACGTTGAGGGGCAAGGTGTCCGGGCGAGGAAAGTGACTTTATTTGGAAATCCAGCAGGCCGAGGAGATGGGGGGCTCATGTCCTGAAACCCCATCTGAACCCAGGGTTAACTGCAAGCTTCTTTTATGCTGGGGTAGGGGGAGCAGGAGAGAGAGCAGGTTAGGGGGTAATGGAAGGCTGCAGACATCTGGGTGCCAGCGAGGGTCTGAGGAGAGCTGAGACTCTCCTCGGTCAGGTGACTCTTGCTAACCCAGTTCGGGTCACGAAGTTCCTGTAAATCTTTGACAGGGCAATCATTGCTTTCATACATATTTCTCTGTGTCTTACGGGGAGGCAAGCTTCAGGTAAGGGGCAATTTGCGGACACCTCAAACATAAGCAAAATTCCTTTCATTGATGATCAACAAGCCTTTGTGCAGGGCTGCAGGGCTGAGCAGAAGCCCTTTTCTTTTCGGCCCAAAGGTTAAGGCAAAGGAGACAAATACAGCATGGAGAAAGAGAAGCCAACTTTTTCACTTGGTTACATTTATTCAACCCCACCTCTTGTTGGTTCCCACCTCTTCATCCAACATCTAGTCTGCCTTCCAGAACAGGCCAGCAGCACCCCCATTTCCATGCCTCTGTTCAAGCTGCTCCTTCTGCCTGGTCTGTCCTCTCTCCTGCTTGTCCCCTGTTGAGATGGTCCTCATCCTTCAAACACAGCTCCAGAGTCACCTCCAACCTTCTCTCACCAATTCTGTGCCTAGTGCCCATCCTTCCACCCCAGGGCACTCATCAGACACTGGCCCATACGATAAGGAAGGAATGTGTTGTATATCCTCCCATCATGAAAGCTTCAAGAAGGTCCAGACAATTGTTAGGAGCTCAGGCAGGGCAGGGGACACATGGTGTTAACCTCTGGATCCCCATAGCCAGGGTGGAGCTCGGCATGGAGAAGATGCTCAAGTCACATTTAAAGGGTAACACATTGATGAATGAGTTTAACCATAGGTCCCCGCCTGGTCCCCCAAAGCAGCTAGCTCTCCAGGAAGTAGAGGGGGTCTTCCTGGGAAATCCCAGAGGCAGTCAGCAGATTCTTTCCCATAATTGGTTGCTCAGCTCTTCCCCCATGAGGCTACCTAACCACCTGGGAAGACCCTCTACCTCCCCATTGCTCCCCAACCCACTAGGAAAATGCCCAATTAGTCATGCCCTCACAGGTGTACTTTCTGCTCTCCAGTGTGTCTTCATACCCACCCTCTCGTTTGAACCTTACAATAGCCATGCAAGGCAAAGAAAATAAAATGGAAGCTCAAAGAGGTCAAGCAATTTGCCCAAGACCACAACTGGGGTCAGAGCCTGTGTCTGTCCAAGCCCCATGCCTCTTTGCTAAAAGTAGATGAATTAGCCTTACCAGCAACTCTTCCAGAAAGTTCTAGAACTTTCTGCCACTTCCTAGAAAGTTAAATGCCCCATGGTCTGAGTCTCACCCAAGAGTGAAAGAGGAGCTAGTGGGTTCATGGTGAAGTCACCAATACAAGAGCAGGACCATGCCACCTGTGCTGCTGGAGTTTGAATTGGTTGTTTTAATAGGTTCAAAAAATTAGATAACTATTAATGTTTATTGACTCAAGTCCAGTGCTTGGGGCTTTTTGTGCATTGTCTCAGATCCCCACTACAACTCTGAGAAGTAGATTTTTTTATTCCCATTTTACAAGGTAGGTCATTGAGGTTCAGAGAGCTTGATTAACTTATCGAGGGTCACACAGCTAATGAATGAGCTGAGATTTGAACGCAGGAGAACTGGCTGGTTCCAAAGTGTCTGTCTGCTCTCTCTGTCATGCAACCTCTGATTATCATCAAGCTTCACTGCTGGAGGGGATGCTGCCTTCTGCTAGAAGGAGACTGGCATGGGCAGATGGGTCGTGGTCCCGGAGCCAGGCTGCAATCTCCCTGTCTGGCATGATATCATTTTACTCTTCTAATACATTCCTCACCCATGGCCAGGCCATGAGAGGCTGATAGATGACCAGCAACCTTGGGAGAGGCCCATACAATAAGGAAGGAATGTGTTGTATATCCTCCCATCATGGAAGCTTCAAGAAAGTCCAGGGTCCAAGACTCATGATTGTTAGTGCTGGTGCTGGATGCTGGCCAAGGAGACACCCAGTGGAGCCACAAGGCAAAGAATGTGATCTCTCAGTTTAGACTCAAGGAGCAGGGGTGTCTCTCTAAGACCCAAAGAGTCAGGGGTGCCTGGACCGGAGTCTCTGAGCAGCTGCAGAAAAGGCCTGAATGCCACCCCTGACCTCGCCTAGGAGTCATTTGCTGATCTTCCTTCTCCTCCTGCAACCACTGTTTCTCCTTCCTCTTGTGGCCTCGAGGTGTAACAGCCTCTTTTCCACTTTCTTTCAGCGTGGATATGCTCAACATCACCTCTCATGGCCTTGCATCTGCTCTCAACGGGACCCTTTCCCAGAGCAACTGCCTCCACTCCGACTGGTGGAGCTGGCTCAACGCCATCCAGGCCCCCTTCCTCTGGGTGCTGTTCGTACTGGCGGTGCTTGAGAATGTCTTTGTGCTCAGCGTCTTCTGCCTGCACAAGAGCAGCTGCACGGTGGCAGAGATCTACCTGGGCAACCTGGCCGCGGCAGACCTGATCTTGGCCTGCGGGCTGCCCTTCTGGGCCGTCACCATTGCCAACAATTTCGACTGGCTCTTTGGGGAGGTCCTCTGCCGTGTAGTGAACACCATGGTCTACATGAATCTCTACAGCAGCATCTGTTTCCTGATGCTGGTGAGCATCGACCGCTACCTGGCTCTGGTGAAAACCATGTCCATGGGCCGCATGCGCAGGGTGCGCTGGGCCAAACTCTACAGCCTGGTGATCTGGGGGTGCACGCTGCTCCTGAGCTCTCCCATGCTGGCCTTCCGGACCATGAAGGAGTATGGAGCCGAGGGCTACAACGTCACGGCCTGCATCATCGTCTACCCGTCCCGCTCCTGGGAGGTGTTCACCAACGTCCTCCTGAACTCTGTGGGCTTCCTCCTGCCCCTGAGCATCATCACCTTCTGCACGGTGCAGATCCTGCAGGTCCTGCGGAACAACGAGATGCAGAAGTTCAAGGAGATCCAGACAGAGAGGAAGGCCACGGTGCTGGTCCTGGCTGTGCTGCTGCTGTTCATCGTCTGCTGGCTGCCCTTCCAGATCAGCACCTTCCTGGACACGCTGCTGCGCCTCAGGATCCTCTCCAGCTGCTGGGACGAGCACATCACCGACATCCTGACACAGATCGCCTCCTACATAGCCTATAGCAACAGCTGCCTCAACCCCCTGGTGTACGTGATCGTGGGCAAGCACTTCCGCAAGAAGGCGCGGGAGGTATACCAGAGACTGTGCCTGAAGGGGGGCTGCGTGTTGGAGTCCAGCCAGATGGAGAACTCCATGGGCACCCTGCGGACCTCTATCTCGGTGGAGCGCCAGATCCACAAATTGCCAGAGTGGGTGGGGAGCAGCCAGTGAGTGGATGCCAGCGGTGCTTCTGTTCTCATGTGTGGAACTGATGGACAGTTGCTCTTCAAGATGCACCCAAGAAGGAACGGAAGGCATCCAATGTGTGAGCTGGGTCCGTGAGCTGGTGTCTTCAGTAAAACACAGGAGTGTGATTCCTGGCCTGCCCAGGGCGCAGCTAGCAAGGTCTTGGGGACGGAGCGACCTTGTGCACTGCCAAGGACTCCATAAATACAACAGTATTGTGGTCCCTCTTTGCTGCCACCCCTGGCCCAGTCTGCCCCTTCCCAGGCGTGGAGGGGACCTCGGGGCAGGGACAGGAATAACTGAGCTTCCTTCCCATGTGGTGTCCCACTCTGACCCTTCGTGACAGCTCAGATCCCCCAGAGAAACTGCCAGCCAGCTGTGGTGCAGTGGCTGAGCGCACCCACGGGGGCTGCCTTACCTCCCTGAGATCCACTTGGCTAAGCCTCTGGAGAATGATTCAGGTTAATGAAGGCTCAACTCATCCCTAAACCACGGGATCCGGGTAAGAACCCAGAGACCAGGATTCTGTCTCTCACCTCACCCTTGAATGAGCTGCTCCGTGCCAAAGAAGACTGAAGTGAGCACCTACCTACCTATGCAGCAATTTCTGTATATGCAGCATCGAGCCCTGTTGGCCAGAGGAAAGAAGAAGAAAATGCAGGCTCTGTTTTGAAAGTTGCAAACTCAAGGGGTGACTGAGCTCTTGTAGCCTCTGCAGGCTGCTCTATGCTATGGTCAAGCAAGGCGCTCTGGATGGTACAGAAGAGGGGGTGAGGAGCCTGGTGCCCCAGTCCAGCTGAGAACTAGTTGCATATCGCCTTGTCCCTGCCTCAGTTTCCTCCTCTGTGACATGACATTGTTGTAACAAGTAAAGGAAGTAACAGGAATAGAAGTTCTTTGAAAAATGAAAGGTGCTATGTAAATCTGAGGCATTATTATGCACACAGAATGGGAATAAATTTATTATGAAGAAGAAGACACTGGTGCAGTAACAGCTCTGTAGGAGGAGTGTGAGAATCACAGCTGATGGTGTGCAAAGTGCCTATTAGGGCGCTCACAGTAACATCAGCTCCCTCCACCTTTCCTTCCCAC
The DNA here is from genome assembly GCF_040802235.1 of Manis javanica. Classification (NCBI taxonomy): domain Eukaryota; kingdom Metazoa; phylum Chordata; class Mammalia; order Pholidota; family Manidae; genus Manis; species Manis javanica. The sequence goes on along the minus strand of NC_133163.1, from coordinate 8,614,414 downwards.
CACTGTCCCACCAACACATGCACACACACAAGCTTTGGGGGAAAGGCCACCCCTTCAATGTCTGATGTGTGATGGGCCAGAGAGATTTCTGATTAGACTTGCCTGGGAATCACGCTCTGACCCTCACCGCAGGTGGAGGGCAGACAGCTGTCAGGAGTCCAGGCCCGCCTGCAATGGACCTCATGTCAGCAACCAAGTGCATCAACTAATGGTTTATTTAAGGCCCAACAGGGACCACCCAAGGGCAGCCGACCACTGATGTGTTACAGAGGTCATTTACCCCAAAGCTTTGCTCTAGGACCAAGTTCCCCTACACGGAAGGCCAAGTGCCTGGCAGGTGCCGCTGGCCACCCACCGCTCTGGCCAACATGACCTGGTTTCACAGTTGGGCAGCCCAAGCCCAGGCACATACCATCTTGAAGCAGCTCTGGGAACAAGGCCCCTCGTGATGAACAGACCCAGACTAAAGAGAAGCAGGAGAATGCCGACCCCACATTTGCTCATAGAACCAGCAGCAGAGGGGTCACCGCTCAGCACCGGATGGGCGGGACGGGGAGGTGGGCAGCCCCAGGGGCCAGGAAAGGGGAGGCTGGACCGGCATCCTTGGCCCCAAACCCCAGGTACCCCAGGGGAATTCATTTCTTCTTTTCTTTTTCTACCCATCTTACAGTCTGCCTCCTGCTGCCAGCACCATGCCAAGTCCATGGGGTGGCTGGAGGAAGCACCACCTAGCCGCTCAGAGCCTAGGCAGGGAGGGGCCCTCAGCGCAGCCCCCCAACAGTTCGCTCGCTCACTAAATAAATGAGTACTTGGTAGCCAGCTCTCTGGGGAGGAGAGAACCTGGGACCCAGGAGGGTTTGGACGGCAGAGAGCGTGTAAATCCTGACCCATCCAGCCCTGGATTTTAAAACAAAAAGGGTCAAAAAAGATCCCCTCCCCATCCCAGCCTTTTGTTGCCTGCCATTCACACCCCTTTACCCCACTAAACACACACCCTTGTGGCTGGGGAAAGAAAACAGATGGATAAGGAATGAACCCCTTCCTATTAGAATGAAGTCAAGCCATGCACATGCTGTGAGTGGGCCACAAAGGGGGCCGAGCTGTGTAGTGTAGTGCGTGACATTCACCCGTCAGCGGCTGTGCGCAGGTAGAAGGTCTCCTGGGGGCAGAACCCCATCATCATCACAGCCCCGGGCCCCTTGAGATTGCTCGGGGGCCCAGACGCCGTCTGAGGAGCAATCTGTCTGCGGGAAGGGGGCTGCCCTGTGGGTTGTGTTGACACCATGATAAAGAACATCTCTCCTGCGAAAGCCCTAAAGGGGTGCTACGTTGTGAACAGGGAGCATTTCGCAGACAATGAGGAATGGATGAGCCGCTTCAAGATGTGTCATTTCTGTACAGGGTACGAGATGGACGAGGAGTTTTTGTGCAGCTCTTTAACTCGTTACAACTCCCCAGACCCTGAGTTTTGTCCCCTTCCATTTATCTCTGTTCAAACTCCCTAGGGATTCTGTCCCACAGATAAGGGGCGTCCAGGCTTTTGTGATATATCCCTGAAAGTAAAAGGATTTTGATTACCCATACCCAATATGTATCCTTATTAACATGTATTAAAATGTACACTCCCAAATATAGTCAAGTAGAAATTCAAGAAAATTTAACAGCATTTGAAGAATTTCTCACATCCTACATTCCCACACTAGTAACTCACTACCAGGCTCCCAGGCCCAAGAGGCCCCATGAGGCCCTAGAATCAGAGATGGCAGTGATTCAATCATTCATGCATACAGTATATATTTATTGAGTGCCTTCCATTTAGCCTCCCCCTCAAATCAGGAGTGTCTTCTACAATGTCTAGATTAAACAGTTGTCTAGCCCCTGCTTGCATACTCCCTGACATGGGGAACCCATTACCCACTCTATTTTGGGACCGGTTCATCATTCATGTATTCATTCATTCACTCATTCATTAAGCAAAACTTGCATTCTGTGTCTACAAAGAGTGGCACCACTCCCTGTACACCTCCATCCACTTGTGCCGGAAACCTGGGCTCATTGTTATTGCACATCTGCCTTCATCTCTTCTGCCCAGTGTATCAGCACCCCTTTTCTGATTCCACCTAAGTGTTCCCTGGATCTACTTCTTTCTCTTGCCAGCTGTCATCTTCTACTGGTCTCCCCATCTGTGTTGCTAACCGCCACCTTCTCCCAATTCTTATTCTCCACTCAGCAGCCAATGATGCACTTTAAGAATGCAAATGCAGTCACAGGGGGCACAAGGAGCTGTGTTTAGAGGCCAAGGCCTTGGAACCAGGCAGACGTGGATGCCGGCTTTGGTTCTAACTGGGGCTCTTATTAGCTGAGTGGTCTTGGACATATCACTTATCCTTTCTGAGTCTACATTTCCTCATCTGTAAAATGGGAATAATAATGGATCTGCCTCATAGAACTATTAACAGGGCTAACATGCGAGTGCCTGGTACAGAGCTGGCACTCAAGATGTGTGAGCTGCCACGATGCTGACGGCAATGGTGACGGCAGCCCTCTGTGAGCTGGCCTCGGCCTTGTGTTTCTCCCTCTTTCTCTCCCTCCTGGCCCGTCTCTGCCCTCTAGCCGTATTGGATGCATGCGCTTGGGCAGAGTCCAGCACATATTCCACTCCCCCTCCAGTGCCCACATTTCCCACACAGCCTGCATCCCTCGCCCACAGCTCTGAGCTTAGAGAAAGTTGCCCACAAGTGCCCAAGGGACTTTGCTCACAGCTGAGAGCATGACTCAAGGAAGCCTGCGATCCAGAGGAAAGCCACTGGCTGGAAACTCGAGCAGGGCTCTCAGGGGACAGATGGTCTGGGAGAGCATTCCTCCCTTCTCCCTGCACCCCGGCCAGGCAGCATGAGCGGCCCCTCTGCTCCTGACTCTCCCTGCCCCCAGCAAGCTGGTGTGATGGGGAGAAGCCCAGGCAGGCCTCTGGCAGACTCACAACCGAGCAAGGGGTCCCCCTCCTGAGTCTGCCCTGGTCAGAGCAGCCAAGGGCCTTGGTGCGGAGGCGAAAAATGAGTGCCGGGTGGCCCAGTGGGAGCCAATGGGAAACTCTGCTAGAGATGATGACTGCTGTCAATCTACAAAGCCACCTGAGTGGTCTTTTTGATTCAGAAGGTGAAGCCTTGACTTGCAGACCCCAGCAGTGTGCTCCACCATCAACTTGTGACCCAGCCCCCAGTGTGACCCCCAGACCCATTGAAGAGCCTCACACAGCTCTGACCTCTGGCCAAGCTCCAGGAGGATATGGGGGTCAAGGGTGCGCGAGGAGGTCACAGTTTGATAATAGCAATGACTGCAAGTTTAACGGTTGGTGTGTGGAATTTTTTGGCTGAAGTCAAAGGAGCCCCATGGAGATGTCTCACTCTGCTGAGCTCCTTTTAGGCTGGAGACCTTTATGAGCACTCAGGTGGGCAGATGCTCATGTCATCACCAATTCATGATGAGGAAACTGAGACCCAGAGAGGGATACAACTTACTAAGGCCATGCAGGTTTTCTGGGGTGTTTTGGAAGCCCACCTGCCCTCGGTTGCTGTGCCTTAACAGAGGGGTGCAAATTCAGTCACAGACAAAGCCCCCAAGGGGCCTTCCTGCATGAAGAGCTTCTGAACCAGCCTGTGGACTATTTCTGCCCCAATCAACAGATCGCATCTCCTGGGCCCTGTGGGCACTTGCTTCCTGCAGAATCCTCTCCCCAGCAGCCTGTGGCTAACACCCTACACTGAAATTTTTTTTAATAACAGGTTTTTTGAGATATAATTCTCATGCCACACACCCCCGCAGCTTTAGTATACTTACAGAGTTGCACAGCCGTCACTACTCTCTAATTCCAGAATGCATTCATCACCCCAGAAAGAAATCCCAAGTCCCATTCCATTAGAGTCATTTTCCATCCCTCCCTCCCCGCAGCCTCTGGTAACCACTAATCTTCATTGTGTCTGCGGGATGGCCTGTCCCGGACATTTCATGTAGATGGAATCAGACAGTACGTGCCTTTGTGTCCGGCTTCTTTCGTCTTGCTTATACTGAGATACAACAATTAATTGTAGGGGAGGAATTTGGGAAGCTAGGCCTTGAGTCCCTACCGTGCCATTTACCATGAGATTGTGGCAAACCCCTTTCCTCCTTTCCCACTCCTCTGCTGGCCTTTAGCCTCGGTCTCCTCAACTGTAAAATGGGCAGGTAACACATTACGTATGCCTGTCCCCCAGAGCTCGTGACTCTGGAAAGGAGGCTTTGTATCCAGCTCAGTGCCAACATGACAGGGGCGCTGCCCTGGAGCTTGGAGCCAGGTTCCTGGGTCATATCCAGCTCTGCCACTTCCTGCCTGTGGGAATTTGAACAATGTCAGTTAACTTGTCTGAGTTTCCATTTGTTCACTTATTAAATGAAGATCCAGGTGTTGTGAAGATTAAGTGAGATGAAGGTGGGCATCATGGGTTGAAAAGGGTTCTTTCCCCCTGAAAATTCATATCCACGTGGAACCTCTGAAGGGAAGGGAGTCTTTGCAGAAGTAGTTAAGATGCGGCCATGCTGACCTGAGGTGAGCCCTAAATCCAGTCACTGGGGAGGAGGGCCTAGAAGAAGAGAAGGGATGCAGAGACCAGGGAAAAGGCCCCGAGAAGCTGGAGACAGATCGGGCATGGTGCTTCTATAAGCAGGAGTGCCAGGGGCTGCCCAGGATGACCCGGAGCCAGCACAGAGCAGGGGGTGTGGACTCCCTCAGAGCCTCTAGGAGGAGCTGGCCCCGCCACACCTTGACCATGGACCTTGGGCCTCCTGAACTGAGAGGATGTATTCCTGTTGTTTTGAGCCCCCTGTTCTGTGGCACTTTTATGTGGCAGCCCTAGGAGACCACTGCAGGCATTGTCATAGTTGTAAGTGCTTGCTTACCCTCTGAGATTACCCGTCATGGTCCACACAGACCTCCTTCCCAGCAGCCGAAGGGCTCCTGAGGGTTAGAGACGCTGGTTGGTTATAGAAGGTTTCCTGAGAAAGAATAAGATATACCATCCACAAAATGTTAGAGACCTTTTCAAAAGAAGGACACTGAGCCCTTCGCCAAGGTCACACAGGGTGTCAGGGGTGGGCCCAGGGCCCCAGAGTGTGGGCTCTCCAGGCCTGCTAGTGCTAAGTTTAAACACCCCATCTCTGCTGACCCAGGAGCAGAGCTGCCCTGTTTCTCTCTTCCTTCCCCAGACCCCAAAGGCAGGCTGATAAAGGGACCCTTGGACCAGGTTAAGAGGAGGCCACAGGCCTGGCTCCCAGCTTCCAAACAGTCCTGCCCCAAGCCTACCCTGATGGGAGGTTGTTTATAGATGACCCTGAAAGATGGCCCGAGACGCGGTTCTGACGCTCCTCCGGACGCCCTCTCCACAGTGAGTCACCCTTCCAGGCCCATTCAGCAGGCCAGCGATGTATGCCTGCTTCTTCTCTGCAGCCTGGCTGAGCCAGGACACAGCTTATGTAACCCCTGCTTGTGCAATCGCGAAGTGGTCCGAGCAGACAGCTGCTGTTGGCCGCCGACCAAGGGCCAGGTATGTCACCACACCATCTCACATGATCCCCAAACTCTGAGAAGAGGCCAACTGCACAGATAATGAAACTGTGGCTCCAGAAGGTGGTATAGGAAATGGTCCAAGTTCACCCAGCTCAACAGTGATGCAGCTAGGATTTATTTATTTGTTTGTTTGTTTAAGAGAGCAAGGCAGAGGCTTTTATTTAGAGAGAAAGAGAGAGGACAGAGGTCCTGGCTCAAGCCAGGAGGGGACAAGAGAGTCCCTGATGCAGCTAGGATTTAAACTCTGGAGAAGTGACTGAGCCCAGACCTGCCCAACTGTCTTCCAGATCAGAGCTTAAGGACCAGGGTCTTACTTTGAAATCAGAGTTTTTTACAAAATACCTGTCTACCTGGAGGCAGACAGAGCCTTGATATCTTAGCCAAATGGCTTTTCAGGATAGTCTGACCCCTTGCCCTCATGCCCCATGGGAAAGAGCAGACATCCCATTCTGAGAACTGGAGGCTCCCAGCAGCATCTCCACCCCATTAGCCACTAAATTTTTTCTCTTCAGCTCAGTACTGACACCATATTCTACAGGGCTAATTTTCCAAATTTAAAGCTACATTGGTGCCATCATTTACTTCTGCAAAGTTTCCTAAAGTCTCTTACAAAAAAAAAAAAAAACCTGGCTCCTCATCGGTCAAGTAAGTCTGACAAATACCCCTACCACATCTTCCTCATGAGGCTCCACAAAGCATAGATGCACACTAAAGGCCCTGAGAAGTCCTGCAGGACAGAGGCTTGCTCCACCCAGCTTGGTCTAACCGAGGCCTCCACAGACTCCATCTGCACAGAACCTGGTTTTCCCTGGCTGCTCTTCCTGTTCTCTTTGTCCAGCACCTCCTTCTCTATGTGAAGTTTAAATGTTGGAGCGCCTCAATCTTCGGTCTTAAGCTTTCTTCTCAGCTCTCTACATGGTCCCCTTAACTAGTCCCAGGCAGGGTCACGGCTCTAAACACCATGTGGGATGGTGAGTTTATGTGTCAGTTTGGCTGGGCTCCCACACCCAGTTATTGGTGAAACCCAAATCTAGGTAGTGTTGGGAAGGTCTTTGGTAGATGAAGCGAGCCCTCACTGTAGGCTGACCGTAAGTAAAGGAGAGTGCCCTGGATACTGTGGGTGGGCCTCACACAGTCATTGGAAGGTCCAAAGAGCAAAAACAGGTTTCCTGGAGAAGAAGGAGCAATCAAGTCTGCAGCATGACTAATAAGGAAGAACTGAGATTTAGAGCCTTTCTCTGGATAAATCTACCCCAAAATGATGGCAGGCACTCACTTAACATCCACGTGACTAAAAAGTCCCCTGTCTCTCCAGATTTGAAGGGACCTTCCCCAAAGACAAATTCCAGCTTCCTCCCTAAAACATACATCTTCTACTGATCCTTGAAATGTTCTTTTTCCCACCCTGCCTCCACTATTCTAAGATGTCCAGCAGAAAACTGTTAGAAAATTCAAAAGGGTGATTTGTCCCCACTGAGGTGTCAGGACAGAAAAAGGAGGTGCTCCAGGAAGGCCAGATTCTGACCCAGATACATTGGGTTCAAAGGGATATCAAGAGGTGACACGGGGCATCCAGAGGCAGGACTCGGACTCGCGTAGGGCTGAGGGCCTGAGATTTGGTGGCCCGGCTTTCCAGAAGCCAGAATTCAAGCCTGGTGTGGCTGTGCTTTCCTGCATTTAGGGAGGGAGCTTGAAATATCTTAATTTTTAGGAGTGAGGGTAAGTGGCACTCAGGTCAAGGATCTTAAGGCCTGGCTCTCAAAGAGAGCCAGAAATTTCCATCTGAACATGAGGTTTTGAGTAGTTCAACTTGATATTTGCAAACTTACATCAAAGATGGACTTCAGATCTGCCAGGGAAACATAGCAAAAAGTGCATTTGATCTTACTCAAGTCTGGACGTTGCATGAGTCAAATTTTTCCTAGCTTACTGTTTGTTTAATAGGGTCCACACTGATGGATTCTTGGCAATGTATCCTTCATGACCAAAACTCAGATGGAGCCATTCAAGTCAGCTCCCAAGCAAGCTGCCGCAAAACCCTGGGCATTTAAGACCCCCCGAGGAACAGAGCAAAGCCATTTCTCAATGTCCGTGATGCACACAAGGCTCGTAGGGACTCAGCAATGCCAAAGTGTGTTTTAAGGGCATTTTGGCTAACATACATTCTTGGGTAGGGTTGCGCACCTCCTCAGATGTCCCCTAAGTAAAGAGGGAAAAGGTAGCTAAATAATCTCTTGCCAGCCCCGAAGTGCTGAGCAGCTTTTCTTTCAAAACCCTGGCTTGCTTCCTCCATCTGAAAGACACGTTTTCTGCAATCCCTCAATGACATCACTGGGGCAGAGGCTACATAAGTTAATGCCACTCCTTTTCTACAGTGCTTCCCAGAACAGAAAACACATCCACAGGCAGCTCTTGCCATCAGAAAGCCTCGCTGAAGTGGTGAGCTCTTTCGTGGTCTCAGTAAGTAAATGACCTTTTTTTTTATTTCTCTTGTGAGATTAAGATATAAGAGGAGGTCCGTGTCTCTTAGAAGAAACAACCAAAAAAAAGGCTTCCTTTAACAACTAAATATCAGCAGTAATTTTCAGGTTTCTGTATGTCTTTTTAAAACATATTTTCTTAAAAACAATTAAGAGGCTTGCATTCCATGCTTCCTTTGGGTGGTGATTGTTTTCCAGAAGAGGAGGAAAGAGAGTGTTTGGAATGGCTTGTGAGGGTTCCAGCAGCCCTTTATGTCGAGGGTATATAAAACATGTAGAGGCTGAATATCAGAGCCTCACGTGGACTCTGACCAGTTATAATCTACAAATTCTGATTTATAAACATCAAATCCATTTCCCCCAGGTCACTGACAGGATCTCATAACTGGTTGTGTAATTTGTGGCTGGAAAATAGCATCGTATAAAGTGACCGTGCTGATGTTCTTTAATATCTGTGTCTATAATGCAAATGCCTCAGTCATCACTCCATTGTTGAAATTGGGATTAATTTGAAGAAGGCCAGTTTGTTGAAGAAGTCACACTGCCTCCCTACTGGCACGTGCCAACGTTAAAAGGTGCAGAACTCAGAAAAATACAATATAGAAATTACAGAACCATCGTATCTGATAGACTTGCCCAATGTCACCTCTGAGTTTTTCAAATAGGATCAAATATGACTAATAATATCAATAGCTGCTGTTTATTGGGCATCTACTATGAGCTAGGCAAATATCAGAGCTAAAATTAAAAACTGGTAAGGAAGATATCTAGGAGGAATTCTGGTCAACATATAACACAGGCAACAGCTACAAAAGATACCCCTTTACAAATAAGTCCAGCTTGGGCAGACACATGCCGTGGCTACAGTGGCCTCAGACACAGCCAGGTCCTGTGGGGCAGAGAGCCATGTCTGCTGAGCCAATCATATTCGAGCTGCCCTGTGTGGCACACCCTGATTTCCTGGGTACGGTGAAGCCTCACCCCCTGCATTAATTTATTATTGCTGCTGTAACACATTAGCACAAATTTCGTGGCTTCAAACAATACACATGTAATATCTTACAGTTTGGAGGTCAGAAGTTCAAAGTCAGTCCCGTTGAGCTAAGGTCCAGGTGTTGGGGGAGCTGGGTTCCTTCTGGAGGCCCCAAGAGAGAATCTGTCCCGGCGCCTCCAGCTTCTGGAGGCCGCCCATGTTCCTTGGCTTGTGGCCCAGTCCTCCCTCTTCTAAGCCGGCTGCAGAGCATCTTCTAGCCTCTCTCTCTGACTCTGAACCCCAGCCCCCCTCTCTTGCTTCCAAGCGGAATCATTTCCACTTGTGATGGCATTAAGCCCACTCCAGGATCTGGATCATCTCCCCTCCTTGAGGTCCTTAACTTTTTACCATGTAAGGTAACATATTTGCAGGACCAGGAGATGGGCATATTTGGGGTCCGGTATTCTGCTGACCCTGCTGCCTACAGCCCTGTGTCCCTGGGGTGTGGTGGTGCCTGGGCAGCTCCTGCCTTTCACTGACCCTGTGGTCTTTCAAGAGGACACAGGAGCTGGGCCCCCTCCCACTGTCCCCCAAGAGCCACCCTCTCCTGCCCAGACACCCACACCTCAGAGGGGACACTGCCCTCCCCTGCATGTTCAAGGGCACCTGGAGAGGGAGAGGGAGGAGGCAAGCCAGACACAGTCGTGGGCTCTCCGCCTCCGCAGTGAATCCCCTCCCCTCTCTGCCTGTTCCTTCCTGAACCTGCTGGTGGTTAAGGCCCAGAGGCTGCAGACAAATGAGAATGCCACGGCCACCAACTGGGACCGTGGAACTCAGCCCTCCAGAATTTGGTACCTTACTTCCCTGCAGGTTTGGGTCCCAGGTAATCGCTGAACCACGCCACAGCTGAGGAGGAGCAGAAAAGGGGGCTCACAGTTCCTTCCAAACTCATGATCCGGCAGGTAGTCCACGTGAAGATGAGGTTGTTCAGACTCAGACGGTCCAGGTCACCTTATCATGGTCACTATTACTAATATATTTGTGGCCATTATTATTGTGGTGGTGGTTTTCATCACGGAAGCCTTGTGTTTGATGCTTTACAACCTATGAAGGCATTTTGCCTGCATGATCTCACTCAAGACTCACAGTGGCCCTTCATGAGAGCCACCGTTGTTCCCACTGCACAAATAAGGAAACTGAGGCTTGGAGAAGTTGCTTCACTGACCCGGAATCACACAGTTCAGTGACCCCATGGCCCAGCTCAGGCTGCCTGACTCCAGGCCCAGTTTATTGTAGTCACAGGTAAAAAAGGCCTGGGCCCTGGGCTGGTTCTCGAACAAGAGCTGTGTACAAACGGAAGGGGGCTCATACGACCATGTGAACTGGGGCAACTCACTTCACTTTTCTGTCTCCATTTGCTCATCTGTACAATGGGCATAAAAACACCTGTCTTTCCTCCCAAGCATGTTGTCAGAATGCAGTGGGGCCCTGTGTCGTTTCTGACCCTCAGCAGATCAGGTTCGGCTGATATGGAAGGGTCAGGTCTGGGCATCGGGGTCTCACTCTGCAGCCCCCACATGGGGGCTGATAGGGGCTGGGAAGAAGAAGTCATGCGGGTCTTCTTTGGCATGTACAACTTCTTCAGCGCATGCAGGAAGCGCACGAGGCCCGATGGCCTCTGGAAGCAGCCCTCCACGCATGTATGGAGGCTGCCGGGTTCCCCACGGGCATCTGAGAAATCAGTTTGCTGAGTGTATTGGTTTCCTGCCATAACAAATCACCACAAACTGGATGGCTTAACACAACGGGTTGGTTATAATATATTGAGGGACTTATAAAGCAGTTCTGGTCAAAAGCTATTTTCAAAAAATATTAACTATTCCACTATATATAGACAGATACACCAACAAATTGGCTATATTATTTTGGTAGAGTTAGAAAGTAGTTCTAGTCAAAAAATGATTTAAAAAAATATACACACAAACCCACATATAATGAAGCCAGATAAAACATTTTCTTTATGCTACTTAACTGAACATTGATACATAATGTAAGCAAAATAGTTGTTCTGGATACATAAAATCACAAGCTACCATCAATGTCTCAGGTTTGTACCTGACTCATCTCTCAGTGTGATCTTATTATTTTTAATTGTTCCATATAATCACTGAAATATTTCTCTTCAAATTTTATGGTTAATAAATTTAAATTAGCATCTTCAATTGACTCTTCTCTGGACTAGAATATATTTAATTAACAAAATGTTCCCTCTGTGGGTACTGTGGTACCTGATAAGCTCTGAGCAAATTCTGCCAAGCAGGGGCTATTCTCAAGTTCAAGTCTTTGCATATGGAAATATAGAAATATTTCAACCCAGATATTTTCACAGTGCTGCCTTTATGTCTGAGCTCAGAGTTCCTTTCTTCAATAAATATTTTTACCAGATTAAACTCTTCTCAGAAGTTATAGCTCTTCACAATTTTTTAATGTTTTTTCAAATTTAGATGCAGCAAATCAGAGGCTTTTTCAATTTCTCTCATTTCTGTACAGAATATGAACTTATCCAATTGAAAAGATGCTCCCCACAAACTGATATTCCAAAGCTCATTACAGAATTTTAGAGTTAAATCTTATGTGCCATCTGAGATCTCTTTACCTAGTTTAATCATTTCCTCCCTTGTTTTTTAGCAATAAATTTCCATTATTTCCATTATTTTCTGCATAAAAGCTTTGTTTTCAACAATAATGTGCTAAAAGCTTCAAACATTGACGTTTTGGCCTTCCATTCATTAAATACCTTTATTAAAGATATTCAATTGATTTGCAACAAAATTCTACAGAAGTTTAGAGCTCTGCTTAACAACCAGTTTAATAACATTTTAGGATACTTAATCTCAATATTTTCTAAAACTAATTGATGATGGGCAGCAACGAATGAAAAGACATGGTGAAATTGGTTTTTTATTTAATTCACATCAACTTAATCACAAAGAACATGTAGTTCAGTAACTCTTTGTGTATGTTTTTTAATTTTGTAAATTTTGTCAACTACAATCTCCATGTCAATTGATAGAACGTTGAAACTTACTACAAATTGTGCAGTCACCATGAACCTGTTCAAAGTCCATTTCTATGTCATTGGTCTCTTATTTTTTGTCAGAACACTGCTATTACCAGGACACTGGTCCAAGCAAAATTTGTATTTGTTTGATAATCACAAAAGTACAACTTTATTTCCAATGTGAACAATTTAAGCTGAATTTAGAATAACTGTTCACAAGAAGCCTGTTGTTTCACTTCACTGGAAATGAACTCTCCAAAGTTCTCTGTGGTTCTATGAACTGGATGAAATAATTGAATTGTAATTGCAACTGACTGATTCTTCTATTTGAGGGATCATAGGGTGGTGATATCGAACTACCTGTGGAGCATTTCCCTACCTGTGGAGGTGGTATGGAGCTGACCCAGCAGCAGCAGCAGCCACTTTTATTGTTGGGTGTGCACTCAAACGACTGAAACTAAAAATGAGCTGAATTAATTTCAAGAGTAGTTGCTTGATCTAAGTGAAAAGTCATGTTTCTCAGAGCAATCTGTAACAGAATCTTCTGCAGCTATATAGGGGAAATTGATGTCTTCGGACATAATCTTTTAAGCCTAACTTCTAAATAACAGCTTTGTGGCTTAGGTTTTCTTGTGGTCAGTGAAATTGCTGCAGCCTCCATAGTGATGTGAACATCAACATTTTGTGCAACTTATACATTCATCACCAACTTCCTTGAGTACATTTTCATTAAAAATTCATTTTTCAGCTAATCACTGCCAGAGGGGCTTATTGAAAATTTTTACATTATTTCCAAATAACAAATTAGCATTTTGTTGTAGATTTAAATGTCCTGCATTAAACAACAAGAGTATCCTGACTCTTCCCCGTGGTCTGGGTCAGACAGGACTCTATGTGCCACAGATACTTCAAAGCCATCTTAACTCCAAATCTCCCATGTTTCCCACTGACCTGTCAACTGACAGCCTAGCAGCTTCTCTTTTCTGTCTGCATTCTCCCTCAGTGATTTCATCCAGACTGTGGCTTTAAGTACATCTATGTGATTACAATTCCCAATTATCGGTTACCTCAGAACTCACCTCTGATCACCAGACTTGGATATCAATCATCCACAAGATATCCCCACTGCATGTCCAACATTCATCTCAACCTTCCCATGTCCAAGAGTGAACTCCTGACCTCCCCTAAGAGAAAAGCTGCTCCATATTTACTCTGCCATCTCCATTTCTGCTGATGGCAACTTCATATTTCCAGGGGCTCAGGCCAGACCTCTTGGCATCATCCAGCTCTTATTTTACAACCTACATCTGATTGAAAACCACGGTGGTACTACCTTCAATATAAATCTAGACCCTGATCACACCTCACCATCTCCACTGCTGCCACTCCCCTGCTAACATCTGTATTCAGTATGCTTATTACTGTTGACTCTCTCCTCCCAATAGGCTAGAAGTCTCCTGAGGGCAGGGAGTTTTGCCCGTTTGATTGTGCTTTGTCCCAGATATCTAGAACAGTGCCAGTAGAAAGTAGATGCCCAGTAAACACTTGATTATTAGAGAAATTAATGGAGGAATTGGTGAATCTATAACCACCGTGTGAATGGGGCAGTGTGTGAGTTACTGACAGTGTCATAACTAGAAGGTCATCATGTCCTCCTCGGATGTGGAAAGTCAGGCTCAGACACATGAAGTGATTATCCAAGGTCACATGGCCAGGTAGACCCTTCCGACATCAGTTTTCTCTTACACTGTCTCTTGTTAGGACTATGAAGCTTTGCCCAGTTGAAGGAATCTCAAGCACCACGAAGGAATAACAATAGTAATAACAAGACTTATTGTTTATCGTGTGTTTATGAAGAGTCAGGAACCAGGTTAACGTGCTTTTTAACTCATCCGGGTGGGGGAAGGATTGTTAGGTGTGGAGTCCCAAGTGCAGGCAGCTGCTCACTGTGTTACAAGACTATGTGGGTCCCCTGAGTCTGTGCCCAGCTTTGCTGACAGGCACCCACAAATCCCCAAGTACAGGATGTGATCCCATCTCTCTGGGCTGCTTCTTTCCCGCCGTATTCCTCTCCCGCTGACACTCGGTGTGGACTTGTAGGAGGCAGGCCAGCTGGGTGACTGCGACTGTGGCCCTTAGAGGCAGCACAGACTGAGGTCTCCTTGGGCAAGTTGTTAACTTCTGAGCCTGCCTTACTCATCCACCCAGTGAGGACGAAAGGGTCTCAGTGCTCCATTTTCCGATGAGTCAAATGGAGGCGACAATGCCCATACTTCACAGGCTATTGGTAAGATTGAAAAGTTTAAATTTATAATTTTAACTTAAATTTTTAAAATTATATTTTGAAGTACTTAAAAGTAAATGTCTTGGAACAGTGTCTGGAATATAGAGACCATTTAATAAATGTTAGTTGCTATTACTTTATTACTCATGTTTTTTAAGCCCACCTGGAGAACCATCTAGTCCTGGACACTTCAGACTTGCCCCTCCCCCCACTCCCGACCTCCCAGCCCTGGTTCTGTCCATCCTACTGGTTCCAGACCCAGACGATCAGCATTCCCACTGGCTGTACATCTTCCTCACCGTTGCTTGATTCTGTCTTAGGTCATCAACCCCTGTCTCCATGTCTGCACCTCCTCTAGATGGTGAGCAGTTTGGGGGCGCTGAGTGGTATCCCCAGCACCTGACAAAGTGCTGACATGAAGCATTAAATGTTGGTTAAATTGTGACTAACAATAAAATGGTTGTTAATAAAACTGATTGCCACCTTCCGCTGAGTACTTCCTCTACACGGGCAACCATGCCAAACACTCCATAGGTACTCCTGCCCATCCTCACCCCAACCCCAAAAGAGGAATAAGGTTAGCTCTGATTTGCAGAAAGGAAAGTGAAAGTCAGTGGGTCTCTGCGGCCCCCACCAAGGGGTTGTGCCAGGATTTGGACTCACGTTTCAGATCCCTGGTCTTTTCTTTTATTACACCAGGAGTCAGCAAACTTTTCCCCAAAGGGTACAGAAGGTAAATATTTTCAACATTGCAGACCACAGGGTCTCCGTTACAATCACTCAACTCTGCTGTTGTAACGCAAAAGCAGATGTGGACAGTATGGAAATGAATGGGTGTGGCCATGTGCCAATAAAACTTTATTTTCCAAAACCAGTGGCAAACTGGATTTGGCCCATAGGCTGTAGTTGGCCACCTCCTGTGTTATGCTATGTGCTGTTCATTGCAGGTCACTGTGGATGGCATCCCGGACCCTCCTGGAGTTCCAGTCCTCCAACCAGAGCCAGCTCTTGCCTCTAAATGCCACAGCCTGTGACAATGCTGAGCAAGGCTGGGATCTGCTGCAGAGAGTGTTACCGACATTTATCATCACCATCTGCATCTTTGGCCTGGTGGGAAACCTTTTTGTGCTGTCCATCTTCCTCCTGCCCCGGCGGCGTCTGAATGTGGCAGAAATCTACCTGGCCAACCTGGCGGCCTCTGATCTGGTGTTTGTCTTGGGCTTGCCCTTCTGGGCAGAGAACATCTGGAGCCAGTTCAACTGGCCTTTTGGAGCCCTCCTCTGCCGCGTCATCAATGGGGTCATCAAGGCCAATTTATTCATCAGCATCTACCTGGTGGTGGCCATCAGCCAGGACCGCTACTACGTGCTGGTTCACCCCCTGGCCAGCCGGAGGCGGAGGCGACGGCGGCAGGCGCAGGCCACCTGCGTACTCATCTGGGTCATGGGGGGCCTCCTGAGCATCCCCACGTTCCTGCTTCGTTCCATCAAAGCTGTCCCGGAACTGAACATCTTTGCCTGTGTGCTGCAGCTCCCGCATGAGGCCTGGCACTTTGCAAGGATGGTGGAGTTAAATGTTTTGGGTTTCCTCCTCCCACTGGCTGCAATTATCTTCTTCAACTATCACATCCTAACCTCCCTGCGGGGCCGGGTGGAGGTCAGCAGAACGGGGCACAGGGGCCCCCCGGACAGCAAGACCACAGCGCTCATCCTCACGCTCGTGGCTGCCTTCCTGGTCTGCTGGGCGCCCTACCACATCTTTGCCTTCCTGGAGTTCCTGCTGCAGGTGCAGGCTTTCCAAAGTTGCTTCTGGGAAAATTTCACAGACCTGGGCCTGCAGTGGGCCAACTTCTTTGCTTTTATCAACAGCTGCCTGAACCCTGTCATTTACGTCTTTGTGGGCCGGCTCTTCAGGACCAAGGTGTGGGAGCTTTATAAACAGTGCACCCCTAAAAGTCTCACTCCAATGTCTTCATCCCATAGGAAAGAAATCCTCCAACTTTTCTGGCGGAATTAAAACAGCAATGAGTCAAGAAGCATGGCTTCTTTACCAGTTATTTCTGCCCTAATGAACACCACTGTGGTTAGCTGACTAATGCCCCCCACCCCTGACCCCCCAAGATGACCAGGACCTAGTTCCTAGGAACTGTGGATGTTTTTGTGGTAATGAGGACTTTGCAGATGAGATTAAGCTAAGAATCTTGAGATGGAGGATTATCCTGGATTATCTGGGTGCACCCAGTGGAATCACAAAGGTCCTGTAAAAGGGAAGCTAAGTGTCAGGTTCAGAGAAGGTGAGGTGACAGCAGAAGCATGAGGTTGGGGTGATTCGCAGAAGGGACCATGAGCCAAGGATTGCTGGTGTTCCCTAGAGGCTGGAAGAGGCAGGGAACCAGAATCTCCTCTTCAGCCTCCAGAAGGAGCCAGCCCTCAGGCATATTGATTTAGCCCAGAGAGACTGACTGTGGGATAGTAAATTTCTGTTGTTTGAAATCACAGTTTGTGGTAATTTGTTAGAGCGCAACTGGAAAATCATACAAGTTTTCAGTAGGGTTGCCAAGTGCGTTTCCACTTGCCCATCCGAAATTTCCTAGGCTAACTGCTAGGAACACAGGGATGACACAGCTAGCAATCTTACCCATGAGGAACTACATGGACCTAAATAATTATAGTATTAAACAAGAGAAATCACACAAACATACCACAGACCCAGTACCCCAAGCATTCAGGGGCAAAGGGGAGGATTCCTCCCAGCTTTTAGAAAAGACCTTGAGAAGGGAGTGACCTCTGCGCTGAGGTTTACCAGGGGTGGCATGTGGATGCATGGAGAGAGGGAGGGAGGGCTGCTGGAGGTACAACCAACACGCAGGTGGAAAAGCATGGCCTACATGTGAAAGATTGTGTGTGGGCACTCAATGCTCCTGCACACTTCCAGGAACAATGGTGAATCGGGAAAAGTGTCTTCCAGGAGCTCATGGCAAGAGGGACAACATTAGGAGAGTGTCTCAGAGCAGGATAGCTGTCGCCACCAGGTAGGAGGAGGTGCTCTGAGAGCACAGGGATGGGGCATCCAGCCTGGGCATTCAGGAGGGCTTCCTGGAAGAAGAGACATATAAGCTGAAACCCAAACAATGAGCAGTTGGCCAAGCCAAGCAGGGAAAAGGAATGTTTCAGATGGAAGAAACAAACCAAGCTCGGGCAAGCGGGTTTACAGCTTAAGAGGGAAAATGCTGAAGAAAGATAAAGTATGAGACCAGCATGAGGGATCTGAGGTTTGAGGAGAACGGAGACATTGGGAGGACCACTGATGGTCAAGGGCAGAGCACTCTCTGGGGATGTCAAGGGCCTGGCTGAGGGGGCTGTCCAGTGCGTTGTGTGACTCACTCTAGAAATGCTCAGCAGTCCCCAAACCAGCAGACAGCTGGGCTGTTCCAGAGTTAGGCTTTTGCCAGATGCATGGCCATAGTTCCAGGGTGTTGGGTGCCAGCCAAGCTATAGGGACTGGCTGAACTAAGGAAGAAAACAAATGCAGTGTGACACTGATACAGTGAAAAACAGGGCTGGTGGGTGCACCTAGGTGGTGGAGCAAGAAAATAGGGGCTTGTGGCCACAGAGTGAGAATGCCTGCACAGAACATTCCATCTCCCAGGAGATGACAAGGACCAAGTGTGGCCATTGCCTTGGGTGGCTGGAGTAAAAGGAGGGAGAAGGTCCTTGGTGACGAGACCACCAAGGAATGGAGAGCTGGGGGATGGGCTGTGCCCTGGGTGCCTGAGGGCAGGCAGGGCGCTGGAAGGCCAGAGAGGAGACAGCCGGTGGGCCAGATGCTGAGGCCAGGCGCCATGGAATGGTGGGGAAGGGGGAGAGAGCCAGTCCTCGTGGGACAGCGGCAAAGAGCCAGTGTCATGCCAGGCACGGAAAGGAGGCCAGTGTTCCTGGAGCCAGGTGATGGGGTCTGAGAGACTGGCAGGGGCGGAGCCACCAGGCCCTCACTGGCCATCAGTAAAAACAGTTTGGCCAGGGCGCCTGTGGGATTCCTGTAGTGCAGAGGGTGGTTCAGACGGCCTAGATTTAGGTCAGTGAGCAGGACCCAACCGGCACATGTGTTTAATTTGGACCACTTGGTGTTTAAAAAAGAAAATGTTTTTCAGTTAGTTACCAATACTGAAATTCCACAGAAGAATCCAGATTTGGGGGTTCCTTTGAACATTTGAAAGATCCAGGAACCCTGAGAGGGCATTCTCATTCTGTCGATGGTCATGGAGCATCTCCTTCGTGCCAGGCGCTGCTGCAGGCGCTGAGGACACAGAGAGCCAAGGGGCAGCGTGGGACCTCCAGGAGGCGGCGCCCCACGGCTCCCCCAGGGCACCAGTCCGTCAGCGCTGAGGAGCAGGGTGCCTGCTGACAGCACAGGGCACCCCCTTCATCTGCTGCAGCTCCTCTGAGGGGCCGAGGCTGGAGTCACCTGGCATGCTTGCCTCCAATGCTGACCCAATTTCTGAGCCCCCCAGGCAGGAATCCAGTGAGCTACAGCCTTGTAGTGAACTGGCCAGAAAAGGCAGGAAGAAAGTGCTAGAAAATGGAAATAATGCCCACGCTCTTCTACTCTGAGTGAACTGACCTGATTATGCCCTCTTTCCCTCTCTCTCAGCCCCTGCATTCAAGTTGTGGCTTATAAAAAATCCTTTCTAGAGGTTGCGAAAACAATGCCACATTCTAGACAAGTGCGCTGGCCTGAGAAATTGGAACCTGGTCAGAGACCTGGAGCTCAGCAGTGGATTGTCAACACGGCCTCTGATAAGCCAGACACCTGATTTATGGGGCGCCCTTAACATTTACCAAAGCACCGTGAACAGCCGGCGGGGGGAGAGAGACACTGGGAATCCCCACGGTAAGGACCCCGCTGCCTTCTACTGGGAAGGTCAAGTGTTCATTGCAGAGGGAGAACCTCCTACCTTGGCTAAAAGGATCAGTACTGTGGGAGGAAGCAGTGTGCTGAGTTCCCATGGAGCTAGTTGATGTGCCCTCCTGGGATATTTCACACCTGGGTCTGGGCCCAGGCCTCACCTTGTAGGGCTAACAGCCGGCACAGAGGGGTGAGTCTGCATCAGGGGCTCTGGCTTCCTGCTCCCTGCCTTGAACCCAGCCCAGGCCCTGCCACTATCACAGTGACTCACAGGGTGGTATCCCTGGCACCCAGCCCTCTTCTCCGACCTTACGGCCTAGCGGGCATCCCTGGGTCTGAACAGAGCCCTGCCCCCAAGAGTCTAGCTCACTGCATAACCTCGGGCAAGTGCTAGAAAATGAAAATAATGCCCATGCTCTGGGCATTACAATGCTCCTCTGAGTTAGCCTCCCGGCCGCTCCCAAAACCCCCGGCTCCAGGGCCCTCTTGGATCCCCACTTCCTCTCTGAGATGGGCCAAGCAGAGACCCGGAGTTTCTTCTCCACTCTGCTTGTAGCTTTGGGCTTGACAAGTGAGTCCGTAGCCGCCTACCTCTTTCCTCTGCTGCAGCCGACAGCCCACCCATCACGGGGAGCACTGAGCACTCCCCAACCCCAGCCTGGGGACACTGCCAGGTGTTGCAATGGATGCAGGGAGGCTCTTGTCCTCTGGGAATGAGTCATGGGCTTGAGGAGAAAGTGGGAAGTTTTTTCTCATGAGTTAGAGAAGAGGCTTTAAATATCATCAACGGGATTGTGTATCAAACTGGTGCAATCCGAATCAAATCTGAACAACTTCCTGGCTGTGATATTGTACCATACTTACGCAAGATGTTTGCCACTGAGTCAAGAGTACAGGGATCTCTCTGTGAATCTAACAAAAAGTTTAAAAAAGAAAATATCATCAAGGTCAACCCCTCCATTTCACAGGTAAGGAAACTGAGGCGCAGAGGTGGGCAGAGACTTGCCCGAGGTTATACAGTGAGCTGGACTCTTGGGGCAGGGCTCTGTGCAGACCCAGGGATGCCCACTAGGCCGTAAGGTCGGAGAAGAGGGCTGGGTGCCAGGGATACCACCATGTGAGTTCCTGTGATGGTGGCAGGGCCTGGGCTGGGTTCAAGGCAGGGAGCAGGAAGCCAGATCTACTTTCTAGGAGCTTCAGGAGGCATAAAAGTACCAGAAAGGGTGGTCAGGGCTCAGCAAGTACGAGGTGAAGACACTTCAGGGTTTCAGTTGACAGGCAGCTCAGTGGCTACTGAAATAGCTGCCAGCTCTTGGGCTAAATTAATAGGAGTATAGTATCTAAAATGAGGGAGGTGATATCCCATTTAGCTTGGCACTAGACAGAATACACGAGAAGTACTGTGTCCAGCTCTTGGCTGACTCAGAAGAAAGGAATCAGATTGGTGAAGGGTCTCAAAACCATACCCTCTGTGACACAGTGAGACTCTTGGAGGACTTCCCTGAAAAAGACGACTCGTGGAGAGAGGGGAGCAAGCGTATTTAGTGTGACCCCAGCAGGACCAAAGAGAGAATCCTGAGAAACCGCATTCTGGCTCACTTCGAAGAAGAGCTCCCCCTGCTACTCAGCACTGTCCCGTGATGGCTATGCCATGATAGAATGCTGTCTCGTCACATGCGGCACGAGAGTGCCCCACGATAGAACTGGGATAATGCACACTCCCTGCCACTGGCGGTGCCCCCGCAAAGCCACAGGGTCCCTGGGTAGGACGTTGCAACAAGGCTCCCAGATGCATCTACAGCACACACACCTCCACCCCCCTACCCTGGAGGGGCTTATTGCCCTCAGGGGAGGCACATCAGAAAAGAGACCACTTCTCAGTGAGATGTGTGAGCTTGGGGGTGATAGAGTCTGCCCAGGGGGAGTTCAAGAGGGAGGAGGGTGAGAGACGAGGTGACCGCGTGCAGAGCACCCGCTCCTGTCGTCTCACTCAAGTTCTCAGCCATTGAGACCAAGGGCTGGAATAATCACACCAGGGCTGAGAGGTTGCTGTTCCCTATCATCCGCGAGAGTTGGCAGAGACTCTAAACAAGAGGGTCATGTTCAGACCTTCATCTTAGAGAAATCACTCCACTAGAATATGGCTCACAGAGCATATTGGTTACCTATTGCTGCAGAACAAACTGCCCCATAACTTAATGATTGAAAACCACCACCTTAGCTCACGGGTCTGCAGCGTTCAGTGGGCCAGGTTCAGCTGTGTGTTTCTTCCACAGGTCTTGGCCGGGCTTACGCATGCATCTGTGATCAGCAGCTGGTCACCTGGCAGCTCCACTTCAGGAGGTAGACCTTGGGATGCAACAGATGCAAGGCCAATCTCAGATGGAGTTAAAAACCACCAATGGATTAGGCATAATGGTGGTACGCCAGGACCCAGCTCAAACTGGCCTCTCCAAACTAAGGCAAAACCAGCGTGAGATCTAGATCAGGTGCCTGCTCTTCTACTCTGGCTAGCCCCCTGGCCTGTAAAGTGGCTCCCTAGAAAATGTTTCCTGGGGACACCTTGTCTCTTGAATGATGGCTTTGCCCAGTGTCGGTGGAGGTGGTGGGAGGGGCGGGGAATCCTTCCCACTCTTCCGCGAGAGGCACAGCTGCTGCTCAGTGACAGCTCTGGTTGTCCCGTGTTCTAGGAAATGAGGGATTGGACTTCTCCCACTGCTGAGGCTAAGGGTGGCCTTCTCACCCCTTTGGCCAGTGTGAGGGGACTTGAGTGTCACTTCTAGGTAGAAGCATTTAAGGGCACAGTCCTCCACGCTCTCTTTCCTCTGCTGTATCGAACTCTGAAGGCATGTCTCATGATGGTGGTGTCTTTAAGATGTGGGGATCCCATCAGCCTGGAGCCCTGAGTGACTAGAAGGGCAGAGCCCCCTATAAACCTGCATTAAGCATGCAGTGTGGATGAGAAATGAACCTTGGTTGGCTTAGGTCACAGAAAGTGGAGGATGTTTGTTACAGCAGCGGAACCCAGGCCATCCTGACTGATAAACCAGCTTCCAGTGAGGAGGGATTGCTGCCTATGCTCTGGGGCTCCTGCCCACCCCTTACTCCTCTCTATGGAAGAAAAGAGCGCTGACCGGCCAGTTTCAAAACAAGAAACTGGTAGAGCTGACTACCTTCCGCCTTCTCTCTCTTTGGAAAGACTCGGTGGACTCTGATCTTCCCTTGGCCGTGAATAAGCTTGGTGATAGAGGCTCTGCCCCAGTGGGAAAAAGCGTCAGTATTGCCTGGGCCTGCATGGGTTAGCTGGCCTGACTCTGGGGTTCAGAACTGAGAAGCCCATTGTTGCCACACGCCTACGTGACATCATCCAACGGAACGTTTCCCAGCAGCTCCCATCTGCTGACTCCTGTCCGCTTCACTTAGGTCCAAACTCATGCAGGAAAATAAGGATTTTCCTAATCTATTTTGCCTAATCCTTTCTCTAAGCGACTCAAATTCCAAACATCTGTCACTCCTGAGACAAAAATGTGGAAGCTCAACGGTGAAATGCAAATCTGACTCCTGAGAATTTTCACAAAAGCCTTAGTAACATCATAAGTTTTTATTTGGGGTTTCTTGGCCTGATGGACATTTGGAGATACACAGTTCTCTGTGGTGGGGGAGTCCTGGGCCTGGTGTGATGTGCAGCAGCCTCTCAGGCCTCAACCGCCAATGCCAGAAGCAACCACTCTCCCCCAAAGTGACAACCAAACCGTCCAGAGATATTACCAAATGTTCTCTGGGAGCAAAATCCCCACCCCCCATTTGAGCTGACCTGATCCAGTTGTTGTCAACAATGACCTCAAGGAAAGCCTGGTGGTCTGGGGAGACTTCCTGGAGGTGGTGGGATGTCACTCTGGAAGGACTGAACTGAACAAAGGCACGGGGAGCAGCCACGGCAGTGGGAAAGCATGAGCACGGGGAGGCTTGGAGGCAGGCACACCCAGAGATGGCAGCAGGGCAGGCGGACCAACGGATGTCAGCCGGGATGATCAAAGAGCTGAACATGTAACATCACTCACGACCGTCCCTGGCATCCTTGCTCATACAATGAATGTCTGCTGGCATCATCACAGCAGCCTCTCCTCAAGACCAAACGGTGACGTCAGTTTATAGCAATTCTCCATTGTTGATTCTGGCATCACCTCCTGGTGTTTAACCAAAAATATCTCCAGCAAGGCCTGGTGGCTTCTCTCAATGGTGTTTTCCCTTCCGTCAACCTTGTGATGTCGGGTGGGGGGCAGGGCGAGAGTGGGAGCAGGTGAGTAAAAGAAGGAAGAATGAGATTCAGTCATAATGAACGAAAGATCAACAAGTTAAGTAAAGACGGGATCCAGCAGGGCCCGGTCGAGGGTGAAGCCATCCAGGCGAGATGGGTCAGAGCCGCCCTTATGCACAATGTGGATGTGTTACCACGGGTGTTTCTGCATTCATTTGGATTCTTTTAAACACACTGCATCAATTATCACTCACCTTGATGGCTGCTGTGCCCCTGCTCCGTGTGCCTCGCCCTCACCCTAGTCGCAGCCCTGAGTGGCAAGATTAGCGGGCTGGGGGTTGCATTTCCGGCAGAGGAATGAAAATCTAGCAGAGAAGCTTAAACAAGCTTCTGTTTCAGACTCACCTTTAGATAACCCCGCAGGAAATACAATAACAAAAGATCTTTATCTCAATCTAAAGCAGACTTGTTATCTCAAGCCCCCCAATTCCCTTATCAACTTGTTGTGAAAACTCCCCCGGGGGCTACTGTCACAAGCCTGGTATGTTACCGCCTCGTCCAGTATTTACAGGGAGAAATTAATAGCGAAATAAAATGATATTTTTATTTTTAATTCAAGCCGTCTCCTCGACTACGGGGCAGCTGCCACAGACAAGCCTTGTTAAAGAGTTGAGAGTCGGGATTGTTCCAAAGCCTTCCCACGGTGCGTGGGGTCAGAATTTGCCCAGCCGGGCTCAGCGGGGGCGTTTGCCAAACCAAAGTGCCGCTCAGGAAGGGACCGGGCGCCCTCTGCTGGCTCCGCCGGGGGATTTCTCTTTCCCCAGGAACAATCCTGCACAAATTTTCAAAGCCCTTCCTGTCTGTTCGAAGGCACGACAAAACATGAATAATAGGTAAAGGCAATGATTTCTCTTGAACAGCACTGTTTAAAGATTTCTTTCAAAGAATGTTTTTTAATGATTAACTGTGTTGGTGGGTATGTCAGTAGGTACAACTTTTACAAGAGGACAATTAGTGATAGCCACCCAAATTTTCAATGGGTGTCATTTATCAGTGACCCAGTGTCCTGTTGTAGTAATTATCCAAAGGGAAGTCACAGAGAAACTGAGGTGCAGCCCAGGTAAGTGACTTGCTCAAGGTGAATGTTCAGGGTGGAGAGTGGCTACAACTCTAGCCCAGCAAATGGGACGTAAAGGTTTTGAAGACAGCTTCCCAGATGACATCAGGTCTGGAAGACTGAGGGTCTTGCAGAAAATAATATGTCCTGAAAGGGGAAAGAGGTAAAATTTTATCCTTAAATGGCCTTAGAAGTGGTTATTACAAAAGAAAGTTCTTATTTCTGATTCTGGAGCCGTGACCCTGATTTCAAAGCAGCATAGTTTTTCATTGGGGGAGGGAGTTGTGCTTACCTTTCACCAAATGTTGAATGTATCTTGGAGTTAAAGCCTAAGGTCTCCATTGCTCTAAAAATAATTGGGCCCCATCTGGGGTGACAAATGCTCACGTGAGGGTTGTGGTAGCCAAGTTAATCCTTTGCCCTGAACAGTCATGTTACCTCAGGGGAATCTAAATTTAAGAGCATATTTTGCCCTCTGCTGACAGCCTTGGAAATTCTTGCTGTTAAGGATGCTGTGGTGTCTGTTTTCCTCAGCTAACACCAAACTCAAAAGACCCCCTTCAGCACCCTCCTTGAGTTTTACTTCCAAATGATACCTAAGATGTACCCTTCAAGTCAAATTTGTCCATCACCAGGCAGTTCTGAGCATCACACTGAAAAGGGAGTTGGCTTCCCTAGCAACCCCAAGGCTGGCCCAGACCTATGTGTAATGCCGGCCAAGCAGATGGCCAAAGGGCTGTAAGAGAGGACAACCAATGGTGTCTTCCAAGGCAGGAATTCCAATTCTAAGACTGCTCTCGGTGGTGTCTGCCCCCTTGCTCAGCTGTCTGAAATGCCCCTCCATTTCTCAGGAGCAAAACAAATCGATTTCCCGGTAGAAGAAAAAATGGCTGGGAAGATTAGCTGTGTCCAGGGTGTCTCCTATCAGAGTCTGAGGTCTTCCCACTGGGATCTGAGCTCCCACGAGCAGGGAACATATCTTTCACTGTAGCTGGCTCACTGCACATACGGGCTCAGGAAACCGGAGCAATAGTATCTAATGCTTACTATGTGTCAGACACTGTTCCAAGCACCTTGCATATGTTAACTCATGTAATCCTCACAACCCTATCATTTTCTCTGTTTTATAGAAGAAACTGAAGCATAGGAAGTTAAGCACCTTCCCCAAAGTCACACAGGTAACTAGCAGAGCCTAGGTTCAGCCCCAGGCAGCCTAACTCCAAAATTTATGTTCTTAGCCACTATACCGGTGGCTCCAAGTTGTCTGAACAGTAGAATCACCTGGGGAGCTTCAAAAATATACCCGAGGAGGTTTAATTGGTCTTGAGCCTGGCCTGGGTTTTGGAATTTTTGAAAGATGCTCCAGTGATTCCAAAATGCAGACGAGCCTTGAGGACCACCACATTATACTCTCCCACCTCATTGCCCAGCAAATGTTTGCTGAATTTAGTATTTGCTCCATGTAGAACTACTTTCAGGAATATAAACAATGCCCGGGAGAAAAAAATCCAACTCTGGTGGTGGTAAATCATTTTGGAGAGCAACTAATTGTAGCTCCAGTAGGGGATGCACTAAGAGCAGGGTCTGGAGTCGGGCACGCCTGGACTCCCATCCCAGGTGCTCACCAAAGCCCATTTCCTTCCTTCCTGGGCTCACAGCCAGGCCACCTCCCAAGGCTGCCTGCGGCAGGTGTGACCACGTGCCAGAGTTCTGCCAGCCAGCGTCTCCAGCACAGAGCCGCCCTTCCTCCTCTCCTGGAAGTGGATTCTCAAGTTCCAGGAGAGGCAGAGGGCAAGTGGGAAGTCTGGTTTCCACCTGTTTGAGGAGAACTGCCAGATATTCAGAAGCACCTGCTGGATTCAATGTGGATGAGAAATACCTCTGCTGGCATTTGGGGTTTACCTACCATTTGTGACTAGTGCTCCTGAACTAGGACATAGCATGACTCTGGCTAGGTCACTTACCCTAAGCTTGGTTTGTCATCTGCAGAATGAACATAATGGGACAAATAGAAATGCTCGCTGTCTGCATTTCCTCCAGCCCCTCTCCCTGCTTCTCCCGGGCTCCCTGCCAGAGGCTGAGCCTCAGGTACTGCAGGAAGTGGTTCTGCCCACAGCAGGCTCCAGCCAGGAGTGTAGCAGCCTGGGGGTGGGGACTATTCCTCCGGCCCCTCTGGCTACTTGGCTCTAAGGCCCCAGCTGCCACGAGGCAGCCCCTCTTCTTCAGAGACAGGTTCCACGAATCACTCTCTGTCCCCTCAGGCCTGTGAGGAGGCTTAATGTTGTGAGATAGATGAGATGGAGGAGGAGCATTGTGTTCCTGTTGCCAAGAACAGCCAAAAAAGGGCAGGAAGTCCCCACTGACTCACATGGCCGAAGCCTGGGACAGTCCCAGAGCTGGAGTGCAGGAGGCATGGGGCCCTTTGGACCCAAGGTGCGGGGGGTCGCTCACGCCCTGCCTGCCTTCACTGAGTCAGTTCCTTCCCTACACCCTCCCCGGTAGCCTGTGGCCATCTGCTTCCTGCCAGGACCCTGGCTGATGCTGAATGTGAATGCCACATGTGAGTGGTCACAGAATAAATACCGAGCAAGTGTTTTTATTTTATATGTACATATATTTTTTCCTTCTTATTCACCAGTCTGATGCCTTAATTCTGCACAGGGCCATTGCCAGCCATCATGTACATATGGACCCCACCCTCACAGAGGGCATCAGACAATAAATAGGGCAGTAAATGAATGTGGATTTATAAAACTAGACAAGGGCCACAAAGGTTTGTTTTAAGGAATGTGTGTTGTAATGGAGAATAAATAAATAGAGAGAGAGAGTGGCTGGGCCTGAAAATGGTAGCCTTTAAGCTGAGAAAAGGAGGAACCAGGCAGAACATTCTAGAAAGGAATGTGGGAAGGCACTTAAGACACTGTTCTCACTCCAGACTGCACATTGTTTTTACCAGGGGGGCTTTGAGCCCAGTGATTTGCAACAGGGGGATTTTTCTGCCCAGGAGACATTAGGCCATATCTGAAAACATTTTTGTTTTTTACAGTTGGGAAGGGGTGCTACTTGCAGCTATTGAACAAGGCCAAGGATGCTGCTAAACATTACAATGCACAGGACAGATTCCCACAATAAAGGATTATCAGCTCAAAGATCGCGGAAGTGGAGACACTGACTTAGTCCCATTCCAAGATTTTAACTGGTGTTGGGTGGGCCTGAGCTTTAGCATTTAAAAAGAAAATTCTCCAGGTGGCTCTAACTCCTGCTTAGAGGGATGTGGCTGAACTGAAGGATTAGAGCAGTTGGTACCCAGCTGGGACACAGAGGAGGGGCTGGAGATGCAGGTGAAGGGGTGAACAAGCAAGCTGATCCTTATCTTACCTCAGGCTCAAGTCTTCTGGGAGCCGTTCACCTCTGTCTTCTGGCAGAACTCCTTTCTTAGCTTCCATGTATATACTTACCTTGCCCTCATGGAGAGTAGAGTTTTCAGTAAGACTTTACAAGTTCCCCTTAAATGATGTCCTAGAGTGAGCATGGGATTTGGGTGTCAAGTCACGTGACCTTAAGCAAGTTTCCTGACCTCTCTGAACCTCAGTCTCCTCCTCTGGAAACCGGAAACTACCTGCCTCCCAGAGGGGCCATGAGGCTGTGTAGATAACATGTGACAATAGCGGGCACACAACGAACATCTCACAAGTTTCCCTTCCTTCTCTTTCACAAGAGCCATGTGTGGTTTTTGCCTCATTGCTCAAGTGGATGTTGGTGACATCTGTCACATCAAAACTTCTTTTGAAGTATTGCTTTTTAAAAATAAGTATTTCTTTTAAGTATTCCTCTTATAGAATATTCCTCACATAGATTTATCAAGTATTTATCCAGGCCCCTAAGACCAAAACTACAAGATGTACTGGCCACAAGTCTACACATGGGCATAACTAATATAGTGATTAATATCCAAAAGGGGGGAATAGCAGATTTTAACATTACATGCCCCATGTATTTCAGAACAAGATTTGCTATCAGAAGTACCAAGGTCATCAGAACACCATTTCCCAATAGCAGGATCTGACGCGGACCTTCTCCCCACCCCAAAAAGTGTTTTATATGGGCTTTAGGAACAGTTCTTGGTGAAAGACAAAATACGATTTCACGCAAACTCCAAAGAGTAAATATTTTAATTTTTTTCAAGATATTCTTAATTTCATATTTTAAATAGCCACACTAACAAGTTACATTTTCATAAAAATATTCAGACATCATTAGTATTCTTGAAGTATTCACAGCCATAATCACCTTAATAGGAAAATTAGCAATGACAGTCAATGTATGCAATACTGTGGTGAGATAAATTCAATGTCTAAAATAAGTCAGGCTGGATTACCAAAAGAAATGAACTTCTGCCCCTACCAAATTTCTCAGTAAAAAAGCAAAATAGTCCTGTGTCACCAGCAAGTTATACAATGTAAGACAAATTCAACTAGAAATTGGAAGCTGCCATTTTATATATATGAAATACATGTGAAACAGCAAAGTAAACATGTTTTAAAGGAGGGGCTGCTATTTCAACTACCCCACACAGTAGAGATGTTATTGAGTCAGCTATTCACAATCCTTTGATATACAACATAGCACTCTGGTACTTACTATAAAGCAGCATGCTCAAAATCGAGGTGCTGACAGTTATAGGAGGTGAAAATAGATCTCTAACACCCTATACTTTTTAAATTGCTGACATTTCAAAATATGAGTTTTGGGAACTCAAATTCCTCATCCCTAAACAAGCCTATCACGGTGGTGTGTTAGAACGCCTTTTCTGTCTCTGATTTACAGACACTGTGATGAAAGGCAAATGCGATTAACTGGCTGACTGGCAACTACACATCTAAAGTCTATTAACGGGAGCAGTGTGGCTAGCATGGTCCTGAAAATATTGAGGTAAAAATAAATTGGCATTAAAGGACTCAATTATTCTCATATGAAAAGACTGACTATATCTTCCAGTAAACAGGAATAAAATTTCTTGGTAATGGAAAAAAAAAATCTTTTTCTCCCCCTTATCTATACACCATACAAATAACCTTCCCTCTAACCTATGACTCAAATTAATATTTGACTTACTCTGTTTGAATAAGCATGTCCAGTTGATGCATTTACAGATAACAAAAGAATACCACCCTGTGTTTGCATAGACCTTACTTTGAAGCAGCTTAAAGGACTTTCTGGACATTCCCTCTGATGTCTAGGTAGGTCAAGAAGATGGGAGGGGAGACAGGGAATAAAATTCCTCAACATAGAACACTAGCTCTGCCATATACCTGGTAATTCTGACGAATTATATCCAATGCAGGTAAAAGAAAAGTGAAGCAGTTAAATGATTTCTCTTAAGTCGCACAACTTTTTGCACATACACAATTTAATGTCAAGACAAGTGTTAATCCTGAAGCCATTTAGTGCAAGTGTGGATTTCTCACTTAAAATCGCTCACATTCAACTCTGCCTGCAGTCTCTCCTCTGCTAAGCGTACACACCGTGCGAAGAACCTGAACCGAATGACACTCCAGAGGCACCACCTGGGGACGAGTGGGCCGTGCCAGAGCAGACAACGCTGTTTGGGCTGTTTTGAAACTGAACAAAGGCAGCAAACCTACAGAACAGTTTTTAAAGGAGATGGTTAAAAAGCAATTCCCTTAAAAGCTAGAAATATCTTGATGGCATTTAAAAGTGACAGCAGGGGGCAGGAAACACTGGTTTTTAATTTTTGCCATTTTGCTACTTGGTTAAGACTTTTTTCTTAAACTGAGTTTACATTACAAAAATATATGCATGTGAGTGGGAATCCAAAATGGACCCAAATTTTATTAATGTCAAAATCTAATGCGATGATGTCTAGAAGAAACATGGTCTTACATCTATCCTAAAAGCAAATGTTGAGTGGACGTCTGCCTGTAAATTATAGCAATCTGGGAACAGACAGGAAGGGAAAACGGGGAGTCCAAATCGGTCCCCATTCAAGAGAAGATATCGCCTCCACCTCCACTGCCTTTACAATGGAAGGTGGTCTTAATGTGCTCTGAACACTGTGGGGTTCTGAGATTCTCTGAAGGATCCTGATCAGGCTGGCTTACCTGGACTCCTTGGGGAGATGCCTACACAGCCCCCTCCATGTAGAAGGGCCACATCAAAGTCACCCATGCAGGCACTGTGACCATTCAGAAACACATCACTCTACTGAGCCGAGATCTAAAGGCACCCCTGGCCACTCTGTGTGTGATGTGACCAGAATGCTCTCATTCAACAACGCCACCAGCCAGAAGTGCCACAGGTCCAGGGCACTCTACTGAGCATTACAACCCACACCATTGTTCACACACTCATACACGTCGCCTAATCATCTGAAATCTCTGTTGGGCTTTGCCATAAGAAATGCCTTCATTTATAGAGAGGGGCACTAAGGCTTAGAGAAATTCAGTGTCTTGACCAAGCCATCTGCTTGGTAAGTCGTAGATCTTGCAACCCAAGGATCCTCCCCAACCCTCTTTCTACTGTGTCACTGTGACATAAAAGTTTGAAAAGACACCTAAAAACAGAAAACAAAACTGAGGACACTTAACGAAGAAGTGTTTAAATATAGATAGGTCCTCTACATAAACATCTCAAGATCATCTTGGTTAAACTGACAATGAATAGAACTTTGACCAAGAAACTTTCAGAGACACAGGTTTCTGTTCCCAAACCTTGTTTCACTAGCAGGTAGAGGACAGAGAAAGAACCACGGAGATTACATTACAGAGATAAAGGCTGAAAGAGAACTGATAAATCTGATTTGTCAAAAGACAGATCCATTTGCAACTCAAGAGCACAAAGAAGAGAATGATAATTTCTCCCTATATCTAAATAAACTTAAATAATCATTATAACTATGGAAAATATATTTAAAAATGAGAGATTTTATATTTTTAAGTTTGATCAAGTGGTACTCAGTTTGACGAATCATCACAGATAACAGGCATTGTTATGTCCCACTGTAAGGGAAAAATGGACACACTGGGGACAGTGTGCAGGGCAGTGGGATGCGCCCCAGGCAGGCAGAGCCTTCGGGATGATCGCCAGGCATGCCTAGCGTTTACTCTGGACCATGTTCTCCATGGACTCCGTTTAACTAGCACAGACTAACAAGTGATTCCGTGATGCTTAAACAGGTGGTTGCCCTGGGCATTCCGTTTTTAAGTTTTGCAGCAGTAAAAAGAAACAAAATTAAAATTAAATTAAATGCTATTTAACACAATTTTTATGATTTTAAATATTAGGATTTTTTATTTACATTGCTTCTTGTTTAGAAAATTTAGAGAATGAAATAGGTCCAACATCCTTTTCCAGACCCCAAACTGAAATGTAGTTCTGACATCCAATTTCACCTCAAATGCATTCCCCCAACTTTAGAAAATGAGAACTCATATCATGCGACTTTAAATAGCACATGAACACCAAGTCCTGCATTTCCTTTCTGCCAGATTAATATGAAGTCAGAGATGGGGGTCCTGAGAACAATTTCCTCTACCCCCACTCCTAGGTAATGATCTACTTGATATTAACCAAAATCAGTTTGAGAAAGTGTTCCCAATTGGCTCAGATAAACCACAGTACTGCATCTATGAATATGCCCTAAGAAAAGCAAAATATTCATGGAAGCATAGAACAATTTTACCTTAAATAAGAAGACTTTATTTGTTCCTGACAGGTTATCAAAATGTACATTGTTAACCAAGTAAAAATGGTACTTCGAAATAGCTGACTAGGCTATATTTGGAGGATTTTTGGTTAATTTTAAAACAGAAAAAAAAAGTTCCAATCTCCCTTTCCACACATACCTAACAAGCCTGCAGTACACCTGCTTAAAACTGAACATATAAACAATTACATGGGCCCCAGCTCATGATAGAATGCACACTTTCATTTACACTTAAGATAAATGGGGCTGTTCCATTTGGGAGTTACCTTCCTTTGCCAAAAACTTTCACTCTTACTCCACTCGGTATTTTGTGTAACTCTGTAAATTACATAAAGAATATAGCACATGACTTGTATTAATCTAAAACACAGACACACACACACACGATAAAGTGCAACACAACAGAACACATCTGCGACATTCACGCTCTCAACTCCCACAGACAGACTTTCTGAGGAAATGAAAATAATGTTCTCGAGTGGATGAATTCTAAATCCAAGAGAATAGGTTATTTACTCCTCAGTGATATTTATGTTGAAAATCCCATTTGCTTTGCTTTCCCTGTGGCTTCTGTCTCTCATTCTCAATGAACATTTCGAAGCTGTGATTCTTTTTTAAGCCTTGAGAAAACATCAACTCTTGGAGCAATGTAAGTAGTGCTTCCAACGTACTCCAATGGTTTTGAGCACTCTGCGCTGTGAAAGGTTTCCAATGTACCTGGTCTGTAACAAGAATTACACCACTTCAGTAAGCGCAAGCATTCCACTAACCTGGCAGCAGATGCTTTAGGGACTTTTGACACTAGCTACCAAATGCTTCTATAGGCAAGTACCAAACTAGCCCTAAAACACCACGAGTTTTTGATTGTATGTTGTTTTGACATTAAATTATTTAACTAAGAAATGCTTTTGTTCCTGAGATGAGCACAATAAAATTAAATGAGTTCCCTCTGACCCTGACAGCAACACTCGGCTCCTCATTTCCATCGTCATTATCTTCATAAAGAAGCATGTCTTAGGTATCAGTCTTCCCCATGGCGCCACTTCTGGGATTCGTCTTGCCGAACGTCTGGTCTGATTTGGTTTCTCATGCCACCTAACACATTTGATGTTGCTTCTGTGGCGACGATCAGAGGTCTCACCACCGCTGGAGGTATCTGGCGCAGGACTTCGCCCACAGCCCCTGTGACCCCTCTGCTCTCATGCTCTCGAGCTGCCGTTTCATAAATGGTCTGGGCTGTGTCTGTAATTCCCTGAAAGTGGACAGCAGAGAGAAGGGGGTAAATTACTGCTCAGAAAGCTCTCTAAATTACCATTAATACAAACTTTTAGTAGAGTTCATCAACAATGTAAATAGGCAAAAAACAAACCAACCTGTGCTTTTGAGATAACCCATGGGTTGATTTTTATGACAAAATTATAAGGGAAACTAAGAAGCAATTATGATGATATAGTATTTTGTTGTGACACTCATGCGTGGGAAATGTAACTGAACTACAATTTCACTAGGGAAATTTACAGAAATATTTAATGACCAAGAGCAGCTTTTCTGGCAGTATTAATCTAGTTAAATCAAACTTAGCAAACAAAGCTTCTGGAATAAATACAGTCACTAAAGGAATACGGTAATAGTTCCTCTGATTCAACTGTAACAAGAAAAACTAATTCTACTATGCTCCAGAAAATTATTTGTCTTAAATGGCTGTGTACTACCAAACCCACAGCCAACATCATATTTAACAGTGAAAAGCTGAAAGCTTTTCCTCTAAGATCAGGAACGTGACAAGAAGGCCCACTCTCACCACTTTCATTCAGCATAGTACTGGAGGTCCTAGCCACAGCAATCAGATAACACAAAGAAATAAAAGGCGTCCAGATTGGTAAGGAAGAGGTTAAACTGTCACTGTTTGCAGATTACGGGATATTGTACATAAAAAACCCTAAAGAATCCACTCCAAAACTACTACAACTAATATCTGAATTCAGCAAAGTAGCAGGATACAAAATTAATACACAGAAATTTGTTGCATTCCTATACACTAACAATGAACTACAGAAAGAGAAATCAGGAAAACAATTCCATTCACAATTGCATCAAAAAGAATAAAATACCTAGGAATATACCTAACCAAGGAAGTGAAAGACCTATACTCTGAAAACTACAAGACACTCCTAAGAGAAATTAAAGAGGATACTAATAAATGGAAATTCATTCCATGCTCTTCGGCAGGAAGAATTAATATTGTTAAAATGGCCATCCTGCCTAAAGCAATCTACAGATTCAATGCAATCCCTATTAAAATACCAACAGCATTCTTCAACGAACTGGAACAAATAGTTCTAAAATTCATATGGAACCACAGAAGACCCCAAATAGCCAAAGCAATCCAGAGAGGGAAGAAAAAAGCTGGGGGGATTACACTCCCCAACTTCAAGGTCTACTACAAAGCCACAGTAATCAAAACAATTTAGTACTAGCACAAGAACAGACCCATAGACCCATGGAACAGAATAGAGAGCCCAGATATAAACCCACACATATATGGCCAATTAATATATGATAAAGGAGCCATGGTTACAGAATGAGGAAATGATAGCCTCTTCAACAACAGGTGTTGGCAAAACTGGACAGCTGTAAGAGAATGAAACTGGATTACTGTCTAACACCATGTACAAAAGTAAACTCAAAATGGATAAAAAACCTGAATGTAAGTCATGAAACCATAAAACTCTCAGAAGAAAACATAAGCAAAATCTTGTGAATATAAACATGAGCAGTTTTTTCCTGAACAGATCTCCTCATGCAAGGGAAACAAAAGCAAAAATGAACAAATGGGACTACATCAAACTAAAAAACTTCTGTACAGCAAAAGACATCACCAGCAGAAAAGACATCCTACAGTACGGGAGAATATATTCATAAATGACATATGCAATAAGGGGTGAACATCCAAAATATATAAAGAGCTCACGTGCCTCAACACCTAAAAAGCAAATAACCCAATTTAAATATGGGTGGAGGATCTGAACAGACACTTCTCCAAAGAAGAAATTCAGATGGCCAATAGGTACATGAAAAGATGCTCCACAAGGCTAATCACCAGGGAAATGCAAATTAAAACCACAATGAGATATTACCTCACACCAGTTGGGA
This sequence comes from Manis javanica, assembly GCF_040802235.1. NCBI lineage: Eukaryota > Metazoa > Chordata > Mammalia > Pholidota > Manidae > Manis > Manis javanica. The sequence goes on along the minus strand of NC_133163.1, from coordinate 8,578,858 downwards.
TGGCCAGCATCCAAAAGACTAGGTACAACAAATGCTGGCAAGGATGTGGAGAAAGGGGAGCCCTCCTACACTGCTGGTGGGAATGTAAATTAGTTCAACCATTGTGGAGAGCAATATGGAGGTTCCTCAAAAAACTAAAAATAGAAATACCATTTGATCCATTAGCTCCACTCCTAGGAATTTACCTGAGGAAAACAAGATCACAGATTCAAAAAGATATATGCACCCCTATGTTTATCGTGGCACTATTTACAATAGCCAAGATATGGAAACAACCTAAGTATCCATCAGTAGATGAACAGATAAAGAAGATGTGGTACATATAGACAATGGAATACTATTCAGCCATAAGTAGAAAACAAATCCTACCATTTATAACAACATGGATGGAACTAGAGGGTATTATGCTCAGTGAAATAAGCCAGGCAGAGAAAGACAAGTACCAAATGATTTCCCTCATTTGTGGAGTATAATAAAGCTAAACTGAAGGAACAAAACAGCAGCAGACTCACAGACTCCAAGGAGGGACTAGCGGTTACCAAAGGGGAGGGGTGGGAGGTGGGTGGGGAGGGAGGGAGAAGGGGATTAAGGGGCATTATAATTAGCACACACAATATAGTTAGGTCATGGGGAAGGCAATACAGCATAGAGAAGACAAGTAATGACTCCATAGCATCTTACTACATATATAGCTATCTTACTATATTATAGCAAATGGATAATGACTGCAATGGGGTGTGGAGGGGGGACTTGATAATATGGGTGAATGTTGAAACCACAATGTTGCTCATGTAAAACCTTCATAAGATTGTATATCAATGATACCTTAATAAAAAAAAATAGCTGTGTAGTAGAGAAGATAACTACAGAACATTCAATTTAGACAAAAGGCTAAAGAGAATATTTTATTGGATTAAATAGAGAAAATTCTGAGAACATACAGTAGGAACACATTTAATAATGAGAAACAAAGCTTCTGTAGCATTTTTTATCTTTCTTATAACTGTGTAACATTAAAATACTCGTGATTGCTAAACTTTATAAAGCTGAATATAAAAATGTGTTTGTCAAACCAAAGTGGTAAAACTTTACATGTGACTTGTGAATCTCCACCACCTGTCTAACCTCAGAAATCCCTTAGGGGACATGGGCACTGTCCACTGTGACAGTCTCAGTGAAGGGCACAGCACAAAGTAACTTCTGGCTCCCTAGGGAAATCAGGGGACCTTGTCCTAACCCAGAACCTAGCCATCACTTTGACAAGGTGTTAACAAGAGTATCATTACTACCCTGCACAGCAGGCAAAATCACGAAAAATCACAGTAGGGAGGAAATGCAGTACTTAAGAACTAAAAAAAAAAGAGGTGCTATTTTTGAAACAAGACAATATCCAATTGAGTGAAACTGTGCATACAATGAAGAAAATGCTCACAGTTTATACATCTGCCCACATCATCTTCGTCTCTCCTCCTCCAGCTGGGCTCCCTAACCCACAAATAACAAACAGGTAGCAGTTTATTACAGTGATTAACACCACCAAGTCAGGAGACAACAGAGGTAAATTCAAACCTCAGCCCCATCAGTTAGCTGTGTGACCCCAGACCCGCCCTTTGCTTAGGGAACTGTCCTGGGACCATGTCAGAGTTAAATGCAATGATGCTCCTATGAGCTCGGCACAGCTCAGAGATATGAAGTGCTCATTAAATAATTCCTAAGCAACTACTACCTGCACCACAACTAGCTGGCTATCACAGGATGGGATTAAATAAAGCAGGGGTTGGCAAACTCTCCAAAAAGGGCCAGAAGGTGAATGCTTGGTGGCAACAGCCTCTGTCCTCTACTTTTCTTTTTACACTCCTTTGGAATTGTAAAAGTCATCCGTAGCTAGAGGCATCAGACAAAAACAGGCATGGCCAGGTCTGACTCTCAGCTACAGTCTGCCAATCTCTGGCCCAACCAATGAGCCCATCTGTGACACACGTGCGATGTCAGCCCTCCCAACTCCGAGTTAGTAACATGGAGGGAAAAAGAAGTATTTATCACCATGTCGGAAGCTCTATTTAAAATGCTTTTACTGTTCAGATTCAGTCTCATCAAGCAACCTACCACCTCAATCCACACTGAGTGTTTTCACCCTCCCCTCCTTCATTCTCATTTTGACAGTTTTAGAGAAAGAGAAGCAAACATAAACCCAAGTACCCAGGCTCCACACTCAGCCCCACTGCTGACTGGCCAGGGAACACCGGGGAAGTCACTCCTGCAGAGCGTTCCCTCACTAGCAGTAGGAATACAACCTACCTTTACGGGTCACCATACTCTTAGCACAAAGCAAGCACACAACACTTCTTTGACAGGAATACAGGTCAAATCAGGTAGGCAGTTTGTGAATTGGAAAGTGCTACACAGCCAAGTGTTGTTACATCCTGCTGTCAACTCCCCCTGCTACACCCTGAACCCCAAGGTCACTTTTACAAACCTGATATCTAAAATGCCTACTGATAACGGGTCCACTCCTGACATCAAGAGCAACAGGGAGACTGGCAATTACCTCTCTTCATTCTCTCAACTACATCTCTTTTTTAGAAAGAGGCCCAGTGGTCTTGTTTTTATTTACCCACTAATACATTCCTTACAAGCGCTGCCTCAGTGGTCTCCCCCTCTTGGGACCACAGAGGCTACTTTCATCAGGTAAAAGACTGTGCACAGCACTTTTGCCTGTCAGAATATGATGGGGAAAAATGCCTTTAATGAAATCGTAATACACCAACCATAAGTTAAACAACCTCAAACTTCATGTCATATAAAAACAACATCAAAAAAGATTAAGACAGGGAATGCCCCTGCCAACACGCATAAAGGACCAGTTTCACTGCTGCAAGTAAACTGTGAGTTGGCAATGCTTCATAAAGGTCAGAGTTAAATAGTTACAAATCACCAATTCCACCTTTAACTTCATGCACCTGTGAACAAAGGAACATTTGTAGGAACATCCCTATAGCAGTGTTTTAGTGGGAGAAATGGAAACTGTCCACCTACAAGGAAATAAATAAATTATGCTATATTCATACAATGAAATACTATGAAACAGTTTAAAATAGATCTACATAAATCAACACAAATAGATCTTGAAAGACACAAATTACAGAATGACACATGTAACATGATACCATTTATGTTAGCTTAAAATATAAATAGTATGTTTTGCTTACGAATGCATATACTTATCTAATAAAACTAAAAACATGTACAGGAAAAATATGTATCATCTTCAGGATACTGAAGTCATGGGAATGGGATCAGGTCAGTGATTCCCCTTAAAATCTGTATTTTTTTATACAAATCTGAGATAAATAAAACAAAGTACAAATGTGTTGAGTCCAGCTGGTGAGCACATGGAGTCGCTTCCATCATTCCCTGCTTGCTCCTGTAACGGAACCTGTCTCCCACCAGGCCACTTCTCTTCTCGTGAGCCTTCGGGGCCCCAGCGCAGCCTATTCTCTTGCCTTATGCAGACATCGGCACTCGCTGTCGGTAGCAGCCCCAAACCCCCTCCCAGAGTTCTTCGGGAAAAGCCCAACCACCGTGAGAGCCAGGCAACACGCCAGTGGGCCCTGGCTGGTCCACACAAGTCCTCACTTACCTCTTTCACAACACTGTAGGCCTTGGCCATCCCTTCCCTCAGGTCTACTGGCTGGTGGGCTAACCGGTGATGGGGAAATCTTTTCATCTTCTTGGGCTCCACAGAAAGGGTACCAGGAGACACCATGTCATAAGCAGTCTCTGCTGCTGCCTGGATCATTTTGCCAGAAAGTAAGAAATGAGTCAGAACAAAGTCTGGAGCATTATGCACACTTCCTCTGGGAGTAAGGAAGACCAGAGGAGCTCCCGCACCCTAACACAGGCACTTCGGCAGTGTGTGAGCTCTGTACAAGAAGAATTTATCACTTCTCTAACAAGAACACTAAACTGTAGAGTCAAAACTAACATCTGGATTGACCTGATTTAGTACCCCCTCTGAGAACATTTTTCATCTTCCAGGTTAGACAACAATGCAGTCTACAAACAACCAATAGCCAACTGGAACTTGATACTGAGTGGAACAAACCTCTACTTTGTTTGGCCTACCATGCTTTCTTTACATTGTGATCTGTTCATGTAATTATGGTGAAATAAATCCACAGCTTAACGGTTATGATTTATGGAAAATAGGCAGACGAATTTGGCACTGTAGCCCATGCTTTACTGTACTACTTAACACTGGACGGCTAAGCAATAAAAAAAAAAAGCATGCTTATTGAATTATTACAAATAAAAAATCTATTCTCAACATTTGGTATTTTTCCACAGTACCATTTAAAAAACAAAATAACCAAATTGTTTTCCAATGGCTCTTCCTCTTTGTACAGATGAAGGCAGGGTACGGAAATAGACCTGTATGGTTTGAACCATCCTGTTGGTGAGCTCTAGAGCGGCCATCGCCGTTGAGGTGCCGAAGGAGGCGGCGCCTCTCTGAAATCCTCTGACGATGCGGCCATCCTTCCGGTACTGCTCTATGGGTAGCCAGACCAAGTCCTTCAGGCCTTGCACTACAACAGTCAAGGGCACAGCGATCAGCAGGAGTGCTAGAGCTCAGATCCCCGCTCTCACTGTAACTAAGCCTGGCGTTTTTAACCCCTAAAAAGAGAGGCAGACTTGGATTGTAGGATGACTGCACATGTAGGTGTTCTAGAAAGATGGTCCTCACGTAGATGCTCAAAGAAATCCTGAACCCCAAAAGGGTTAATGATCACTGATCAGGCAAAAAAAAAAATGATTTTTTGATTAAAAAAGAAAACTCACCTAATTGTACTAGTGAATGCATAGGCCCAACACCTCCCAGGATTCCAGGTAGCTGGTTCTTCTTAATGTCAGTAAGCCATTCGGTGATTGCATATGAGAATAATTTGTCAACACCTAACAAACTAGAGTAAAAGACTATTAGTATATAGGAAAGAAAGAAATTCATAGGTGGAAATAAGTTTGGGGGATTTTTTTTACTTAAAACAAAAGTTATAAATTACAAGGACAGAGTATTGTAGATGTTCAATCTGAATAAAACACATCTATATGTACACATACATACACAATCCAGTGGTAATGTCAGTAATTCTCACAAGGCTCTGATAGTATGTATATATGTTTCCCACTCTTCTCATTTCTTAACTACTAAAGCTCTCATCTAGGATTAACTCAATGTCCATAAATTGCCACATAGTTCTTGGCTACTATGAACATTACCACACAGACTTCCAGTCTTTTCACTAAATAAAATGAATTGTAACCTTAGGAAGTTACAAAAAAATGTCGTAACTATAGCTATTTTTGAGAAATACTACTTGGTTCAAACTTTGTACTTCTGGTATCTCAGAATAAAAATTAACCCCTAATCAGTAAGGAGCCTCTAAAAATTAACTTTCTGTAGATAACACCCTAAAACAAATTTTGTATGCTTGCTAAGAACACTCAGCTTTTAATTTGTTGTAAACCATCTGCAGTAACTACACCTGAAAGCCTCCTATAGAAAGTCTTACCCATGCCGATAAAAAAGCCTCTTCAGCTTTAGTTCAGAGCAGTTTAGCTGGGCCAGACCAATCAAAATGCCAGCTAAGGTACCCTTTGAAATTAAAAAAAGACCAGATTAATCTGTGACTTGAGAGATTCAACATTTAAAATAGTTGCTATTTGGGAAAATCAAAGCAATATTCACTAATGAAGCTAAAACACTTAAAAGTATTTACAGCAAAAAAAAAAAATACATATTTTACAATATTTATGACCCAATTTATATCAAACTGTAGTCATAGGTTCTTAAGAAGATATTTACTTTACTTTAAAAATGGAATTAAATCTTAAAATCTTGCACTTCATTTCAAACATATATAAAAACTAAAAAAAGTTTTTAAAAAACTGAGCCCATGAGAAAAAGAAATGAGATAATTTTGTAGAGTATATTTAATACAAAGTTTCCAAACCTGATCCATTGATACGTGTTTGCCATGATAATCAAGTCGAATAGGAACTTCTGATGTGAATCTAAACTCTCTGAAGATAAAGAAAGGAGGGTAGTCATTTATTGCAAAGTAACGAGTAACTAAAATTAGATATAAATTAGCTTATTTAACTGGAGAATAAAGTAAAACCATGGAATAAATAATGACTATTTCAATACCTAAATAAAAAGTGTCTTTTAGCTCTACCTTTTCTTAGGGCAGTATAACAACTAAATCGATGTTTGTCATCCCAGAAACTGTATTTACTATTATTGAAATTTTCTCACAAAAACCTTTACCTAGCTTATTATATAATGTTTATCTTAGAAAGATTTATTCTGTCAGATATTCTCAATTCAAACAGAGAACAAATAAAAGCATGCTTCAAGATTGGGCCAAAAATTACAATCACTGCCAATAATTGGAAAGAAAAGAGGTAAAGTATATTAGTCATGAAGCAGCAGCGAGAGCCAGAAAACCTAGACATGGAATTCCAGTTTTGTCAGTTAATATGGATGCAATCATGGGCAAATAACCTGAACCCTCTGAACCTAAATGTCTTTGTCAGTAGATTTTACAAACGCCATACACCCTAAGAACATTGAGCATTCTTCAAATTAATGCTTAAACATAGGATATCAACACACAAATACTGAAAACTGTCTAATGCAATCATTATTACACACTGATAGTACAGATCAAACAAAAAGTGCTGGCTTCCAAATTGGAACTTGAAACACTTTTTCCTACAGAATTAATGTCTGTGATTATATCCTAAACTATCCCACAGAAGTCCACTAACTACAGCAAAATTGTAAAGCTGTATCTATGTGAATCACTACAAGAAGCCTGGGGCCCCAGGTCATCCCTCATCTTCCAAAAACTCATCTCCATTTGCCTCTCTGGGCAACAGCCCTCAGCACCTGCATCTTCCTTTTTCATTCTTTCTTTTCTCCATGACACGTGATAGGACAAATCACTATTTTAATTAACTGTAACCTTATAGGGAATTTTCTCTCCTGTTCACTGTACCTAGAACAAAACCTAGCATGTGCATAGTATGTGCTCCATAAATATTTGTGGAGTGAATAAATGGGAGTGGGTGAGGCTATTAGGCTATCACTCGGAAAATGCTGGATCTGCAATAAGACCTGGTTTGAGTCCTGGCTCAGCAACTGACTGTGTGGTCTTGAGCAAGACAAGTCACTTCTCTGGGCATTCACTTCCTCACCTATAAAGTGAGTAATCTGGACAATCTCACTGATCACCACCCCAGGATCCTGTATCCTGTAGGAGCTTCTGAGAGTAGAAACAGAAATTTATATGCTATTTTAAATAGTCCATTGAAAAAAGTAAATATTTACCTAAGTAAGGCTACACATGCTGACTAAAAAGTGTAAAATTCCTTGCTTTCGGGACAGAATTGTTAACTATTCAATATCTTTTATACTGGTTATACGGTGTTTATAAGAAACAAATTGGTAGTTTTTGTGTAATTTTTATAAAGTGAGAACTCAAATTATTACCTAGGATGCATAATTCTTTGGCATAAAAAGTTTTTAAAAATAAAAAGATCAATGTGGGAAAATAAAAAAATTATGGTGGAGAGGTCTAGAAGCACCACAGATCATCTATCCCAGTATCTTTCCAATTCTCATATTCTGGTTATTTTCTATTTCTTCAGTACACAAGATACTTAAACATGTGAACCCTTTAAAACAGTTATACTGCCCGCTTTGGGCAATACCTAAAGACTGACCTTATAACTTAGAGGGAAAGAGAACTGGAGGACCAGTGATGTCAGCAGGGGGGCAGGGAGGAGGGAGTATAGAAAACCAGGGAAGGGAGCGAACGGCCCCTCACATCCCAGTGGCTTTGATCTTCCTTCTTTCTCCTTCCAGCAGCTAAGACTCCATCCCCATCACCATGAGCAGGCCGGGAAAAGAAAGGAAGGAAGAATGGATGGGTCTGGAAACAGGGCAACCAGCCAGCAGGTAGAAGGCAGCATCACAGCAGACAGCAGTGCACAGGGACCTGGGTTTCCTGAAGCTGCCAACTCAGCCAGGAGGCTCCGGGTCAGGAAAGACACGACAGTGCTGGGGAAGGGTGGGCAGAGAAAACCAGACAGAAACTTCCCACGAGGGAAAAGTGGGGAATGCCAAAGCTGAGAAGTGTACAGGAAAAGGATATCATGTTTGACGAGGTACAGAGAAGCCAGGATAGTGAGTGGGAAGAGAGGGCCAGGAGGAGGAATAAAGAAGCAGGAGAAAAAGGGGCCTCCTGCCACAGAAGCAGAAGAGATGAGTCCTGATCCAGGTGACTGTGCGATTGAGGGTGCAGGTCAGGTGGGGCCCCACGTGAATAGATACACCAGATTATTGTGTGGTATGCAAAGAAAAGCTGATACAACCTCATGATTACCAGCACATGAACACAGTAAAGAAAAATCTTCAAAACTCCAAAATAACTTCATCTGTTATCAAAATTAAGTGATTTACCTAAAAAAAACGGGCTGATCACTAAATGACAGTTCTTCAGCTGAGAAGTCTTTCTCTCCCTCCCCGTTAACCACTTCCACTGAATTGGCACTATCATTTGGTGGAGGTCGCTTTGGCCCAGGGAGAGAAATAACCAGATTTGGCTCCTCTGAGGTGCTTAAATGCCTCGGCAAACTGCAGGTGACATCAGCTCCTGGAGACTTTGTAACTGAAAATGCAACACACACATTTGAAAAATCAGGTATGCTTCTTAAGAACAAATATTCAAATCAATCTAGACTCAAGTTGTTTTGCTACCTTTCATTTAATAAATATAATTACTCTCACAGAGAAAATTGACTTTCACCTTTTAAATTACCACTTTTATATAAACTACATTTGCATAATTTAACAAAAATAAACACAGAACACATTCATATAAATGAGACCAAATATTTTAAGTACATTCTCATAAAGGCTTTGTAATAGTCATAACCAAGCCAAGTACTTGATATAAACTTTTCAAACTGTACATATTTAATACCTTCTGGATCTGGAGCCATTAGAAGCTCTACTTCTGTGGAAAGACTTGTGAAGAAATCCTTCAGGAAGAACAAAGCATCCTAAAATTAAGAGATTTAATTATAACTAAATGGAAGGGGGAAAGGTACATGTATTTCTAAAACTATAAAACAAAGTATCTTAAAGTCTTCTAGCTCACTCATTATTCACATACTACCATTTGAGTCCTTACCCTGTGCCAAGGCACTGTTCCTATTCTTAGTCTCTCTTTCACACACACACACACTTCCTGGTTAATTCTCACAACTCTGAGATAATTTATAGGTATGAAAACAAAGATATATGAGAAGTGAAAAACTACAGCCATTTCAAAAATCAAGGTACACTTTAGTTCCTTTAGAAACAGAGCTTCTCATTCTTACTCAGCATTAGTTCCCGCTGTAAACTGGCAGTGGCGATAGGACCTATGTGACAATAGGAGTCAGCATGTGCTGGATACTGACATGTGTCTTACTGTCTTATTTCTGCTTTTACCACTAAATTATATTGCCTTAATACATTTTCTTCATGGGACATGATACTCAAAATAAAAATTAAAAATAACTAAAATCACCCATTGAGTGTGATTCTTCTGAAATTACATAATTACAGACAAAGAATATGTCTGTGCCTTGATGTTGTATAGATAAGCTATATTTGCCTGTTATTAGTAGCTTCACTTTGCCTACCTCAAACTGACAAATCACTTTGGAGAATATGAAAATTAAATACCTATTCTTTGTCTTCCCTTACATTTAAAAATTAATATAAAACATTAATACTGTACCAAAATGCAATGTGAGGGTGAATCACAGGGTCACAATATTTGGAAGCACATCAGAAGTCTAGCAATTCCAAAGGATCTTATTGACTACTAATCACTCTTAACAGAAGTGTACATGAGGGACTTTGGGAAGATATTTTTCTAGGTAACATGGTGTATGGGAGGCTAAGCGAAGGGACTGAGAACAAGCAGGTAGCTTCAATTGTACTGGAAATACTCTGATTCTGAATAGGAGAGTGGGTTCATGAATTGTTCATTGTATTATTATGCTTCACACACATTTATGTATATATTTCATATATTACACTATACACATTTATAATGTGTTACTATATAGATGTGAGTGTATATCAAATATTACATGTTAACAAAGTTAATAATATTAAAATTAATTATTTGGCCACTAGGTGGTAATGTTTTAATGGTATAAATATTTTGACTCCATGACTGTCTTCAAAAAATACACAGAGAAAATTCCAGGTATAAATATGCTCAGATAAAAAGGGAAACTAAAGAGACAGTGGTTTTTGCCCAATTTTACTACAAACGCACAAAAGAAAAAGAGATGCTATTATCAGCTTTTCAAAGTGTTCTCAGAATTTTTGATTTTGGTATTTATGAGAAACTCTTTACAACTCAGTAAGACAAACAACCTAATTTTAAAACTAGCAAGACAAACTCCTCACAAAAGAATAAACAAACGGTGAATAAGCACATGAAAAGATGCTCAGCATCATTACTCACCAGGGAGACCCAAATTAAAGACACAATGAACACCAGGTAAAATAGCTAAAACTCAAAAGTTTGATACCAAGTTTGGTCAGAGCATGAAACACCCAGAAATTCTGTTTATAATACCCAGAAAAATGAGAACATATAAAAAGACTTGTATACAAATTTCAAATTTCATAACAGCTTTATTCACTAGAGCCAAAAACAAGAGAATAACCCAAATGTAAATCAATAAGTAAACAGATAAACAAATCATGGCCTATCCACAGTGAAATACTTCTCAGCAATAAAACTGAATGGACTGCTGATACATGCTCACAGCCATAATCTTGAGTACAGGAAACCAGACACAATTCCATTTACATGAAGGTGTAGAACAGGAAAAGTTAATCTATGTTGACGGAAATGAGACTGGTGATTCCTTTGGGGTGCTGAAGGCTGACTACACAAAAGGACATACATAGAGTCTGGATTAAAGATGGCGGTGTGAGAGGACAGACAGAGGCTTCCTCCTAAAACTTAAATTAGAAAATTTAATTGGCGCAACTAATCCTGAGAGCAACAGGAAAGAGGACGCTTCAGACTGCACACACCTGGAGAAAAGAGACCTCAGCGAACGGGGTAACGTACCAGAGCTGTGGCTCCACGAGACCCGAGCCCTTCCCCCACCCCAGCTCACTGGCAGGAGGAAGACAAATGGAGCAGGGAGGGAGTGGAAGGCCTGGGACAGCTGAATACCTAGCTCGGGAGATCTGCGCTGGGAGCACAAACCTACAATTCAGGTGATTTCATGAGACTCGCATGACTATCAGGTTGGAAAGTTCATACAGGAAGAGTTCCTAGGGAGACTGGGATTCTGGCCACTAGTGGAAAGCAGGGATCCATATCCAGCTGCTCTGGGACAAAAACTTATACCTGTGTGCCCGGCCTACTGGCTCAGGCAGTGGAGACAGGCACAGCAGCCAGGAGGCGGGGAACAGCTCTTTCCTACCCCCAGTACCGCTCCCCACCACTCCCCTGCGACCCCCAACATTGCCTCAGGGGCTGAGCAGCTCCAGAATAGAGCTTCTGGACACTAGAGGGCGCCATATACAAACATGAAACGCCAAAGGAACTTGTCCAGAGTAAAATTGTTAATACAACTCCCGAGAAAGATTTAAATGATATGGACCTCGTGACTCTTCCTGAAAGGGAGTTCAAAATAAAAATAATCAACATCCTAATGGAGGTACGGAAAGACATCCAAGAACTCAGGAATGAATTCAGGTCAGAGATCCAATCGTTAAAGAATATGATGGAGGGTATTAAAAGCAGGTTGGATACAGTGGAGGAGACAATAAATGAAACAGAAACTAGAGAACAGGAATACAAAGAAGCTGAGGCACAGAGAGAAAAAAGGATCTCTAAAAATGAAAAAATATTGAGAGAACTGTGTGACCAATCCAAGCGGAACAATATTTGCATTATAGGGGTACCAGAAGAAGAAGAGAGAGAAAAAGGGATAGAAAGTGTCTTTGAGGAGGTAGCTGCTGAAAACTTCCCCAGTCTGGGGAAGGAGATAGTCTCTCAGGCCATGGAGATACACAGATCCCCCAACACAAGGGAACCAAGGAAGACAACAGCAAGACACATAGTAATTAAAATGGGAAAGATCAAGGATAAGGACAGACTGTTAAAAGCAGCCAGAGGCAGAAATAAGATCACATACAAAGGAAAGCCCATCAGGCTAACATCAGACTTCTCAGCAGAAACCTTAGAGGCCAGAAGGGAGTGACATGATGTATTTAATGCCATGAAGCAGAAGGGCCTGGAACCAAGATTACTTTATCCGGCAAGATTATCATTTAAATTTGAAGGGGGGATTAAACAATTTCCAGATAAGCAAAAGCTGAGAGTTTACCTCCCACAAACCATCTCTGCAGTCTATTTTGGAGGGACTTCTATAGATGGAAGTGTTTTTAGGGTTGAATAGCTGTCACCAGAGGTAGTAAAATCATGGTAGGGAGGGTGGAGCAGCTGATCGCGAGGCAAATGCAAAATTAAATTGACTATTCCCAAAGCCAATCAAGGGATAGAGAAAAAGTATAGAATCTGATACTTAATATATAAAGAATGAAGGAGGAAGAAAAAGGAGGAGAAATAGAAAAGAACCTTTAGATTGCATTTGTAACAGCATACTAAGTGAGTTAAGTTAGACTCTTAGATAATAAGGAAAGTAACCTGGAACCTTTGGTAACCACGAATCTAAAGCCTGAAATGGCAATAAGTACATACCTATCGATAATCACCCTAAATGTAAATAGACTGAATGCACCAATCAAAAGACATAGAGTCACTGAATGGATAAAAAAAACAAGACCCATCTATATGCTGCTTACAAGAGACTCTCACCTCAAATCCAAAGACACGCACAGACTAAAAGTCAAGGGATGGAAAAAGATATTTCATGCAAACAATAGAGAGAAAAAAGCAGGTGTTGCAGTACTAGTACCAGACAAAATAGACTTCAAAACAAAGAAAGTAATAAGAGATAAAGAAGGACACTACATAATGATAAAGGGCTCAGTCCAACAAGAGGATATAACCATTCTAAATATATATGCACCCAACACAGGAGCACCAGCATATGTGAAACAAATACTTACAGAACTAAAGGAGGAAATAGACTGCAATGCGTTCATTTTAGGAGACTTCAACACACCATTCACTCCAAAGGACAGATCCACCAGACAGAAAATAAGTAAGGACACAGAGGCACTGAACAACACACTAGAACAGATGGACCTAATAGACATCTATAGAACTCTGTACCCAAAAGCAACAGGATACACATTCTTCTCAAGTGCACATGGAACATTCTCCAGAATAGACCACATACTAGGCCACAAAAAGAGCCTCAGTAAATTAAAAAAGATTGAAATCCTACCAACCAACTGTTCAGACCACAAAGGTATAAAACTAGAAATAAATTGTACCAAGAAAGCAAAAAGGCTCACAAACACATGGAGGCTTAACAACATACTTCTAAATAGTCAATGGATCAATGACCAAATTAAAATGGAGATCCAGCAATATATGGAAATAAATGACAACAACAACACAAAGCCCCAACTTCTGTGGGACGCAGTGAAAGCAGTCTTAAGAGGAAAGTATATAGCTATCCAGGCATATTTAAAGAAGGAAGAACAATCCCAAATGAATAGTCTAATGTCACAATTACCAAAACTGGAAAAAGAAGAACAAATGAGGCCCACGGTCAGCAGACGGAGGGACATAATAAAGATCAGAGAAGAAATAAACAAAATTGAGAAGAATAAAACAATAGAAAAAAAATCAATGAAACCAAGAGCTGGTTCTTTGAGAAAATAAATAAAATAGATAAGCCTCTAGCCAGACTTATTAAGAGAAAAAGAGAATCAACACACATCAACATAATCAGAAATGAGAAAGGAAACATCACAACGGACCCAACAGAAATACAAAGGATTATTAGAGACTACTATGAAAATCTATATGTTAAGAAGCTGGAAAACCTAGAAGAAATGGACAACTTCCTAGAAAAATACAACCTTCCAAGACTGACCAAGGAAGAAACACAAAATCTAAACAAACCAATTACCAGCAAAGAAATTGAAGTGGTAATCAAAAAACTACCCAAGAACAAAACCCCTGGGCCAGATGGATTTACCGCGGAATTTTATCAGACATACAGGGAAGACATAATACCCATTCTCCTTAAAGTTTTCCAAAAAATAGAAGAGGAGGGAATACTCCCAAACTCATTCTATGAAGCCAACATCACCCTAATACCAAAACCAGGCAAAGACCCCACCAAAAAAGAAAATTACAAACCAATATCCCTGATGAATGTAGATGCAAAAATACTCAATAAAATATTAGCAAACTGAATTCAAAAATATATCAAAAGGATCATACACCACGACCAAGTGGGATTCATCCCAGGGATGCAAGGATGGTACAACATTCGAAAATCCATCAACATCATCCACCACATCAACAAAAAGAAAGACAAAAACCACATGATCATCTCCATAGATGCTGAAAAAGCATTTGACAAAATTCAACATCCATTCATGATAAAAACTCTCAGCAAAATGGGTATAGAGGGCAAGTACCTCAACATAATAAAGGCCATATACGATAAACCCACAGGCAACATCATACTTAACAGCGAGAAGCTGAAAGCTTTTCCTCTGAGATCGGGAACTAGACAGGGATGCCCACTCTCCCCACTGTTATTCAGCATAGTACTGGAGGTCCTAGCCACAGCAATTAGACAAAACAAAGAAATACAAGTAATCCAGATTGGTAAAGAAGAAGTTAAACTGTCACTATTTGCAGATGACATGATATTGTACATAAAAAACCCTAAAGACTCCACTCCAAAACTACTAGAACTGATATTGGAATACAGCAAAGTTGCAGGATACAAAATTAATACACAGAAATCTGTGACTTTCCTATACACTAACAATGAGCCAATAGAAAGAGAAATCAGGAAAACAATTCCATTCACAATTGCATCAAAAAGAATAAAATACCTAGGAATAAACCTAACCAAAGAAGTGAAAGACCTATACCCTGAAAACTATAAGACACTCTTAAGAGAAATTAAAGAGGACACTAACAAATGGAAACTCATCCCATGCTCCTGGCTAGGAAGAATTAATATCATCAAAATGGCCATCCTGCCCACAGCAATATACAGATTTGATGCAATCCCTATCAAATTACCAACAACATTCTTCAACAAACTGGAACAAATAGTTCAAAAATTCATATGGAAACACCAAAGACCCCGAATAGCTAAAGCAATCCTGAGAAGGAAGAATAAAGTGGGGAGGATCTCACTCCCCAACTTCAAGCTCTACTACAAAGCCATAGTAATCAAGACAATTTGGTACTGGCACAAGAACAGAGCCACAGACCAGTGGAACAGATTAGAGACTCCAGACATTAACCCAAACATATACGGTCAATTAATATTCAGTAAAGGAGCCATGGACATACAATGGGGAAATGACAGTCTCTTCAACAGATGGTGCTGGCAGAACTGGACAGCTACATGTAAGAGAATGAAACTGGATCACTGTCTAACCCCATACACAAAAGTAAATTCAAAAATGGATCAAAGACCTGAATGTAAGTCATGAAACCATAAAACTCTTAGAAAAAGCATAGGCAAAAATCTCTTGGATGTGAACATTAGTGACTTCTTCATGAATATATCTCCCCGGGCAAGGAAAACAAAAGCAAAAATGAACAGGTGGGACTATTTCAAGCTGAAAAGCTTCTGTACAGCAAAGGACACCACCAATAGAACAAAAAGGTACCCTACAGTATGGGAGAATATTTTCGTAAATGACAGATCTGATAAAGGCTTGACATCCAAAATATATAAAGAGTTCACGCTCCTCAACAAACATAAAGCAAATAATCTAATTAAAAAATGGGCAGAGGAGCTGAACAGTTCTCCAAAGAAGAAATTCAGATGGCCAACAGACACATGAAAAGATGCTACACATCGCTAGTTATCAGAGAAATGCAAATTAAAACCACACTGAGATATCACCTCACACTAGTAAGGATGGCCACCATCCAAAAGACAAACAACAACAAATGTTGGCGAGGTTGCAGAGAAAGGGGAACCCTCCTACACTGCTGGTGAGAATGTAAATTAGTTTAACCATTGTGGAAAGCAATATGGACCTTCCTCAAAATGCTCAAAATAGACTTACCATTTGACCCAGGAATTCCACTTCTAGGAATTTACCCTAAGGATGCAGCACTCCAGTTTGAAAAAGACAGATGCACCCCTATGTGTATCACAGCACTATTTACAATAGCCAAGAAATGGAAGCAACCTAAGTGTCCATCAGTAGATGAATGGATAAAGAAGATGTGGTATGTATACATAATGGAATATTATTCAGCCATAAGAAGAAAACAAATCCTACCGTTTGCAACAACATGGATGGAGCTAGAGGGTATTATGCTCAGTGAAATAAGCCAAGCGGAGAAAGACAAATACCAAATGATTTCACTCATCTGTGGAGTATAAGAACAAAAGAAAAACTGAAGGAACAAAACAGCAGCTGAATCACAGAACCCAAGAATGGACTAACAGTTACCAAAGGGAAAGAGACTGGGGAGAATGGGAGGGTAGAGAGGGAAAAGGGCGGGGAAGAAGAAAGGGGGTATTATGATTAGCATGTATAATGTAGGGGGTGGGGGAAAGGGGAGGGCTTTGCAACACAGAGAAGACAAGTAGTGGTTCTACAACATCTTACTATGCTGCTGGACAGTGACTGTAATGGGGTTTGTGGGGGGGGGACTTGGGGTAGGGGAGAGCCTAGTTAACATGTTCTTCATAAAAATAAAAATAAATAAATAAATAAATGTAAAAAAAAGTGCATAAAACATTCTACACTTCAACTGGGAAAGTTACTCAAGTGAGTTTGTCAAGCTCAAATTGTATAGCTAAAACTATGCATTTATTACATGCAAATTATACCTCAATATAATCAATTTTTTAAAATTTCAAAAAATGTGCTTTATTATTTATGCTAAACTTTGACTCAGTTATGTCCAGCTTTAAGGTCCTATAGTAAAGGATATGAAACATGCATATTGCAACACTACAATATGACATAAAGTGTCAAGTGAAGTACTTTTAATGTCATAGACAATGAAGTAACAATGCTAAAGAACCACAAATGTGCAGACTCTTCACACTCATTTCCATCCTCAGCTGAGCACAAACTTGTGCTCACAACCTCAATCGGGCTCTCAATGCCTTCACAAAAAGCTCAACTTGGCTAACCTCACTGCATTTTTTAGGACTCAGCTCAAGTGTCACCTCCTCCAGAAAGCCTTTCCTTATCACCCCTCACTCTTCCAAACTCCCAGCCTGGCTCAGGAGCCCTCTTCTTGGGGGACATATATCCTATGCCTATCTTCATCACTTGTACTCACCAAAGGGTGTTAAAACCATCTGTTTCATGGTGGTACCCCCACTATACAGAGATCTTTGAGGATGGAGAAGTTTACTCATCTTTGTATCCCACTACAAGAGTCAGGAAAGCTGGGATC
Source organism: Manis javanica (assembly GCF_040802235.1). Lineage (NCBI taxonomy): Eukaryota > Metazoa > Chordata > Mammalia > Pholidota > Manidae > Manis > Manis javanica. The sequence goes on along the minus strand of NC_133163.1, from coordinate 8,561,162 downwards.
TCAAGCTGCCTCATTACATGACCCCCATCATTCACTTGTCCCCCAGATGGAAGTCACTCCATCTGCTTGGTTTCCCACCTACCACAGGCCCACTGAGCTTCAGAAACAATACACTGATTTCAATGCCAATGCAGATTTTAAACCATGAGAAAACAATGTGTGGTGTTTACAGCTCCTGCCTATGACCCAGTAAAGATAAAGTCAGAGATAACGTATGGTAAGAAAAATGTTACTCAAAGCTTTATCATTCATAAACTGATTTGTTTTCAAATGAAAAAATGGAGAACACAAATATTTGGTCTTCTATTCACATGACTGTTTGCTATCTCAAAATAAGGTACATGTCTATCTCAGAAGACGCAAACTAGAAAGGACTTTCGTGCAGCAATATGCCTCATTAAGATGCACATGTCTGCAGCACAGCTTTGTTCTAGGTTCCGTATTTTGGGGAATTATCTCCCATTCCTCCTTAGTTCAGCTGTAACATTTATTTCCCTGTTTTCTCTAAGATTAATATTCCCACATTTAAAAATCATAATGCTTTATAGTTCTAAAGAAGAAATTAAGCTCAATATTAAAGAAAAAAGTCTATTAAAGAAAATTGAACTAAGTCTGGTGAAGTCATGTCAAAAAGATGTATCTTGCTCAAATTCTTGCTCCTATGAGTGATTCCCGCAGATCAAGTTTCCCATAAATTTGTCATCATATTCTTCCTATGCCAATGTATGGATAAAATAAATTAAAATACAGGTAGCCAAAAATATTCTTCTCACAATGAGAAAATATAAATCTAAAGTACTCATTGGCAAGGCTGACCCAGCTCAGAAGCTACAAATATTAATGTATAGTGGTGCTAAATTTCTGTGCTTCGGCATGCACTTTCTCTGAGATACGCCACACTTTGCTTACAATATAAATATTATTTAAGCTTATTCCTGAAATAGCTATTACTTTAAATAACAAATCAATACTATTTAATCAATGTTATTTAAGCAAATAATACCACCTCACATATACTTATACTCTACTTCCAAACTTGAGTTCACACCAACATAAGGTATAACAGGAGGGTTTTATTATTTCAAAAGCAGATTATTTTAACAACTTCAATTACTTTCTTCAGTTGTTATGTGCTACAGTTAATGACAGTTAACATTTTTGATCCATAACATTGTGTTCCAGGCACCAAGCTAAGTACTACATACACTAGTTTCATTTAAACCTCATTTAAAAAAAAAAAAAGATGCTACATGTATTACTGTTACTTCCATTTACCAGTGAAGATACTGAGGCTTGGCAAAGTTAAGCAACTTACCCAAAAGCCACACAACTAGGAAAAGAGAACTGAGACTGAAACCTAGGTGTGACTCCAAATCCACACTCCTCACCTCTACACCTGCACTACTATAAAGCACCATATTGTCACATGCTTGAATATAAAGTTTATAGAATAGGTACCAACTACGCTTTAAATAGCTCTCTGGGTCAAGGCAAAACCCAGAATAATTTGATGGGATGCTTACTAGAATATGGGAAAGTGGATTTATGTCTTTTTATAAATCTCTGATGTTTATGATGTGGTTAGGTGCCAATTTATAAAACTGTCCTTTTGTCCAGGGCAGAAGTAATTCTCCTCCAGGTACAATTCTTACCTGTTTCAATCCCAGATGTCAGGGACTCCTCTAACACTCGAAGATACCTGCATGTCTGCATACATTAGGAGTACGTACGTAGGGATTAGAGAGAATGAGAAGCAGGAATGGAATGCTATGTCACACAATGAACAGGAGACTGGAGAATAATAGCTAATAATGTTTACTCACCAGTAGTTCAGATTCCAAACACCTAATAAATTCGCCCTGCTCTTTACTAGCAGAAGTCTGCTTTAATTATGCAACTTCCATGAAAGTTTCAGAATAAACATCATAATTCTACTAAATTAAATCTCTCATTCCGCACGTGGGATATATAACCACAGTTTCATGAATCACACCTGCAATACAAACCTGGTCAATATTGAGGCGAAGTGGCATTAGAGATACTCTCAAGCAGCATTCCTGTGGCGACCTGCCAGACTCTGGGCGCACATGTAATGCTTTAACTGTCAACTGCAAAATAAGAAAAAATACTTTTTCTCCAATGACATTATGACCTGTTTTCATTAAAAAAGGAAAAACAAAAAATGAAGAGAAGGAAATATCCCATTTCTATCCCTTATATTAAAACAGAAATTGTAATTGTTTACCCTCTTTCCTTAGGAGCCCGAATCAAACTTTTATGAGTCACACATCCCTCAAGAATCTGATGAAAGATATAGATTCTCTTTAGGGGTAAAAATGCAAATGACAATACTGTACTTGCAGTCTCAAAGGAGTCTGCTGAGCCCCTAAAGTGAATTCACAGACCCATATCCAAAACCAGCTTCTACGACATTTCACAAGTCCTGAGCTTGTCATTTCTATTCTACTAAAATTTTAAAGTGCTAGAAATCTGGAACAGTTCCAGCAATATTAAATATTTTGTGTGGATCACTAGGGACTTCTGGTTTTCCTCCGGTACCGATATACTGGCAATCATGGTTAGGGGGCCCTAGAAGCGATGTACAAAATAACTTTTAAAACATAAACCTTTAAGCACCATATTTAAAAGGGATTTTCATATTAAAATAAGAAAAAATATCCAGTAATTTTCCCTAATCAAAATATTTTGCAATTGGACATAATAAAAAATTTTTCCAAAACTAATGTAACAAAAAAAAGAAGTTTTAAATCTTACCATGTTGGAATGAGCTTTTCGAGGCATTTCTTTACTGCAGTACAGGTACAAAAACTTATTCATCTGCGATGTCGCCAGACGATCTCGGATTTCAAGATCCTGCACGACGAACACCTGTCGGGAGACTGGGCGCTCTGAGAGGCTGGGATCGCATTCAGGCTTGCGCGGGGGATAGACTTCGTGCTGAAACTTCACCTTCACAGACATGGAGGAGGAACAATCTTTATATTATTTAAATCAGATTTTCTCTTTAAAATACAAAATACCACTCATCATTTTTTTTGAATTCTCAGCTTTCCATTCCAGTTTTGGAGAAAAGTAACATCCCTTCATTTGTTCGCTAGTTTATTGGTGGATCTACACTATATCCTACCAGTGTGACTGATATTTCTCATTTGACCTTGGTAAATTCCCTAACTTCTTCAAGCAAAACCCTCAAAAGAATAAGACATAAAATTATCATTTTGCATACCTATGAAATTGCTTGAAAATGAATGAGTGGAGACAGGTTCCAAATGGGGGCAAGGATACAATATATGAAATTGTCATCACTATGGTATTTCTGTGTTAAGCACCCTAATATATGATATTTGGCACAATCCCAGACAAGCTAACAGAATTAAATGTATGTAAAGTGTGGATAAAGTGAAGGTTCCTATGGCAAGGATTCTCACCTAGCCCTAGTTGGCTAGCTCACTACACATGTGTGGGCAATACATCATTATTGACTCTATATAGAGAGCTCCACCCAGTGCTCTAGGTGACACCGTGGCACAGCTGCAAGGCTGCAAGAGGGCAGAGATGAGACTGGAGTGGTGGCAGCGCCGAGGACAGAGACTGAGATGGCTGCGGGGAGAGAGGCCCAAAGGCAGAGATGGGCTTGCTGCATGCAGACTCGCTCTGAGGGGACAAGATTCTAGTGACTGACCTGCCACTGTGGGAATTAAGTTAGGTATAAACCCTTTCACCCCAAGAATATGCCACTGTCACTTCTTTGGTTTCATTGAATCCATTGTGAACTTGTCTAGGGATGAAACCCATTGGCAAGACATAAGGTCATTGGTGGCCTGCCCCTACCTGTCTCTAGACCTTCACAAAGGACCTGACTTAAGTGCAAACCAACCTCAAGCACGTCCAGATAATTACTCAAGGGCAGTGGTTCCCCAGGTGTGGTCCTGGGATAAGTAATATCAGAATCACTTGGGAACTCATTAAAAATGCAAATTCATGGACCATCCCTCAGACCTACTGAATCACGAGCTCTGGAGCCCAGCAACCTGTCACAACAATCCCTGATGCTTGCTCAATTCTGAGAGACCCTGCTCTAGGGGTAGCCTGGGAAAACAAAACAAAAGCCTTCAATCTTCTCAGAACGTTTAGGAAAGAAAAAGAGGTAAAGTTTTATACAAGACCCTTGCACCTTTCCAATCTGAAGGGGTGGGATTTACAGCTCAAGACTACAGGGCAGGGGCATAACCAAAGAACCCCACTAATGCTCCTACTTCAGTAGTTTGTTCCTTTCAAAATGCCACCTTACCTTGCTTAACTGTATTTCCATTAAAAAGTCATGGTTTCTTCCTTTTCCCCCGCATACCATATTACGTCCATGTCTCGTGGGTGTGTGAGAAGGTGAACTGTGGGGACTACTATAAACAAAAAAAAATGTTTTTTGTTAAAGGAATATTCAAAGAAAGGCAGTGGATGAGGTCAGGAAAAGTAACAAGGTGAAAAGAGAAGATAACATGTCAGAACTATTAAAACAGTGCCACAAATTTTACTACTATAAATCAAAACCAGATTTTTTATACTTTGGAGACATTGAGAATATCAATTTTATTATTGCCATTATGGTCATCATCTGCTTGCTAAATATTTATAATTACAGAAAAACTTAACTATGATGTTGATGCTCATATCACAAAACAGACTTAGAAACAGACCGCTTATAAGTTCCTTATTACTTCAGAAATCCATTATAATCATAAGAGTACAAGTTCTAGAAATCCCAATTAATAGAGAAAAAGAATTATAGTAAAGTTGTGAGCTTTTAAAACTCCCCTGTAAGTAGTAAAAGGCACTACACTGCTGCACCAAAGGTTACCACTCCAGGAAGCCTTTTCCGACCTTCTCCACCACAGCGAGAATGTTTACCTCCACAGACCTGCCTCATCTCTGCCTCGTTCTCTTCCAGCACCACCAAATGACACATTCATTGACAAACACTTCCGGTCCTCGCCGCTGCACCTGATGCCCTGCTGGGTCCTGTAGACTGAGGACCTGCCTGGTCCCTGCCTCCCCCGGCACACACTTCACCTCATTGCCTTCATTGCTGTCTCTCCCTTTTGAACGGAGGGACATGGTCTCGGTCTTACTCATCTCAGTGAAAGTGCCTCTAACAGGCTCTGGCACTCGGTAAGAACTCGAAAAATTGTGCTGAATGGAAATCACTTAGGTCACAGTATTTCCATAAATATACAAACACTGCAAATGAGTTTACAAATGGAAAACTTGAACATTCAATTACATAAGTCTTAATACTACTTTATTAGCAATTCTTAAGAAGACACATTCTACGTACTTTTTTTAAATGAAAAGAATATATTGGCCTGCCAAATAAACTTAAGTAGAAATTAACTTACATGTAACTTTTAGCTGGAGAAGTAGGAGGAGCTGTTCCAAAATCCTTTCCTCCATAAAGATGCCAAACAAGAGACACTTCTTTAACTACATACCGAATCACAGGGACAGGAAAGTGCAGTGGGGCTTTGCTCGTAGCTGTTCTCTTAAGGGGCAGACTAAAATAATTGTCTCTTATCACAATTGTGTCCTCAACCATTATTTTTACAACTGGTTCTTCTTCCTTCTCCTAAAATAAAGAAACAGGTAACACTCACTGTCTTATCTCAGTAGAGACCACTGGGGATGCTGTGTGTCTCAAGGGGATTTCTTGATTGCCCATTCTTTTCAATAATTTCAATATATAAAATGGGGTAAGTATTGACATTAATCATCACACAGGATATTCTGCATTATTAACCATAAAATGGGCTCTTTCTGTTCTATGTAAATCACTCCATAAGGATGTTTTATAGTCTACAATTTGGCTTTTACTATTTGACAATAAAAAGGCACAAATTTTGTGTGTGTCTGTATGTGTGTGTGGTCCTCTGATTCAAAGTCAACACTGCATTTCAAATCTGACATACTTCAACATTCTCCAACCAATTACGACATTCCTAATAATGAGCTTATACTGAATTTGATTGCTTTATTTTTTAATTTCCCAGAACTTAGTAAAATAAATGCAGTCACCAACTAAAACTTTCAGGCAGCTTAATACATATAAACACTAAATGGTGATTCATGGGGCTAAATTGCAGCACCACTGCTTAATAACCATTTTGGTTAATTAACAGTGGATTCATTAAATCTAGACCATGATTTCAAATGTGAGCATGATTCTAAAATGGAAATTATATAATACAGACTAACCATCAGCCCTCACACAAGCCATGTCTTACCTTCCCTGACTCCTGGACTAGTAACTCTGTGCAGCACCCCTTTCTGCCACTTGAGCTCACCACCCTGAAGAGTTATCTTACTACACACAACATCTGCAGGTCAATGACTTATGGCGGAAATTTGGTAAGTACAGAGCATTCTTCTCTGAGAGATGTGTCATAGAAGTAGTAAAGTATAACTGACATTTATAAAGCATCAATACTAAATCACAAAATGAAGTAATTCTGAAGTATAAAGAGCTAGCAAGAGCTAAAGAATCTTTTTTAGGTGCCCTTTGGTCAATTCAATTTGTAACACTATCTTAAGGCCTCAATTATGTTATTAATTTATTACCTGAGTGGTTGCTCTTGGGGCAAAAAGAATGCAGAAGTCATCATTTTCAGTGGGCACACCTGTCATTGCATCACTGATCAAGTGATGAGTGAATGAAGCATAAGTGGGGCTGGGCTCCTGGGACACATTCCCACTCTCATCAGGAAACAGGAAGAGATCTGAACAACAGGGTTCCTGAATTTGGGATTTTTCTTCCAAACCACCTACATGAAAAGATTGCAACAATCAAGTCTGACACATTTTGAAACAAAATTTAGTAAGCATTTTAGCCACATGGGAGATACACATTATGTTGATACTTTCATTCATTTCTAATAATGCTCTGACAACTAATACAAAGACTAATATGTTTGAAGTTCTCTAAGAAAACAGTGATGGTTTCATAACATTACAGTCTCATCTTTGTTATTTGGCATGAGAAAATCTCAGAAATTCAGCAGCACCTGGTTAGTGTTGACTAGAGTTTTGTTTTAGACAGAATTTCATATTGACAATTCTGTCCTGTGGGTGGAGCTCTGGAAGAATTGTCTTGGACAATACTGCAAAGGGGTTGGGGGAATCTAGAGGCGCCCCATCTCAAGCTACTGGGAATCTCTGCTTGTGGACAGGGTGGGGAGAAACAGTTGCCAAGCAAACCTTTGGCCAGGGAAGTGATTCCAGGCAATAAAAATACTACACCTTGGGGTGCTGGATATACCCAAATGGGACACGTGCTCTCAGGTAGCTAAGTATAAAGTTCACAAAAGACTGAAAGTATGCGAAATCTGTATGCAAACATACATTTTCATATGTTTAGATCACATATTAGATTCACTAATTCTTTCTCCTTTTCAGTCATTCACACCAAACATTGTGATATGAACTGAGAACTCTAAGAAAAATAAAGTGACATTTTAGCCTCAAAAACCTCATAGACTAAATTTTAAATTCTATGGCAGCACTTCGGACTTACTCATCCTTCTCAGTGCCCAGGACCTAGTACAGAATCTTGTATATTGAACCTGCTCAGTAAATGTTCATATTCTTTCCCACATAGGTTAGCTAGTAATATTTTATAACAAATAATGTAATACATAAGAAGCTAAAAGTTTACATCCTTTGTTCTAATTTATTCTAAACTAGAATGGAAGCATTTAATGCTAAACTTTCATAACACCATGAAATAATATTTAAAAATTAAAATTTTGTAACATACAGAAATAGCTATGTTCATCCACTTAGGAAAAAAAATATTTTTTGGACAGAAGCTTCAAAATATTTAGATGCTTCCATGTGGCTTTCAACGATCTAGTTCCACCTTGCTTATCCAACTTAACCATAAAATGCTTTTCAATAAGCAGGGAACTATGTCCGGTAACAGCCCTCACTGCTAATTAATAAGGCTCATGTGTGCCTTTGTGCTTCTGGTTATGTTAATGATTTTCCCAATATTACCTTTTTCCACCCCTCTACACACCTAAACCCTATTAACTTTTTAAAAGCCAAGTCATCTCATGTTCACTAAAGTCTAATTAAACAATCCCAATCTGAGCAGTTAGAGCAGTTATTTAACACAGTAAAAAACAACTGAGTATTAGAGAGTATTTACACAGATTGAAGTTGTTTCTCACATCGTTTTTCAATTGTTCTAAGTACTAGCATCAGTCTGGTTTAGTGACAATTTGTTTTACTAAACTACAAGCTACCAGAAAACATTAAGATTTGTCTCCACTTAAGCTGTCTCCCCACCTCAACACTTGGGCCAGTGTTATTCATCCACTAGACAGTCAATAAACACAAGCTGACTAATAAATATCCACCAAAACTCAGACTTGTCTTTTCTTTAATAAGTTACTTACTGAAGAATGTATAAGAACACAATGCAAGCCGCCACTGCACAACCGGTGCCACCCCGGAGAAGTCCTGGTCTGTCTTACCGTTAGGCGGTGGCTTCGCAGATGATGTGGCTCGCTGCATGTCAGCCTCCTCCATGGCATCGCTCATCAAATCTCGTAAAATTTGTTGATCTGCTTCAGGAAGTACTGGACCTCGTGAGGATGATCGACTGCCAGAATCTACCTATAGCCCAAAAACCTAATTAAAAATAACTGAAAATGCTCTAGGAAGCAAACTGCTTAACATGATTTTGTCCTAGAAATATAGTACATTTTACAAAAACACCAGAAAAAGGAATATATTCATTTTTCCATATTCGTCCCAGCAACTGTTACATTTTTATCATCACCCCAACAACTATCACCAAATAGAAATGCATGTGTCATTGCCTGCCTCAAAGTCAGCACAATAAACTGGGATCTCGAAGAGGTGACAGATTAGAAGAAAAGGGAGGTGACAAAGCTGCAGTAAAACTGGGGGGAGTGAGGAGAGAGCTCTCTCTGAAGACTCTGAGCTGCTCAAATCTGACAGCTGCAATGATTTTCCCACCTTTAAGACAAAGCCACTGTAGGTCAGAGCCTCATTTCTTGGAATAAATGGACCACTAAGTAAGATGCATACCCAAGAGGGGAAATCTACTAAATGCGATTCCTGGGGTGCTGTTCCAGCTCTGATGCTTAACCGCTACGGATAAGTGAACTGTGGATTCACTCAATCCAGACCATGCCTTTTAAATAAGACCGTAACTCTAAAATGGAAATAGACAATTTGAAAAGGACAATTTAAAATACCTTTTAATAACTAGAGACTATTTTTAAAAGGAGAATAACCAGTAGAGAGGTGTGTCATAAATCACATTATCAGTGAGAATACAGCAGAAACAAGGAGTCAGAACACAATGAAAGTGCAATAGTGAAAACACAATGAAGTGTAAGGTCATCCTGAATGAAAGACAACGCAGGCCACTCAGACCCTTCCCAGAAGCTGCACAACCTATGGGGACTGAGAATTCTGCCCACAGAAGCAGCCATGGAAAAGGATGAAAACACACTGAAAAAATAAACACTAACCACACCACTGGACAGTGCTCAATCTGGACATATGAGAGGGCAGGGAGGACACTTGGGGGTAACAAAAAGCATTGAACCAGGACTCAAACTATCTAGGTTTTATTGTGGTTTCTGCTACTAATTAGAGTAAACTGGCTAAATTCTCTGGGTTTTAACTAATTCATCTGTAAAACAGAGATGATAATCTTTAACCATTCTACTTAAGTGGGTTAAAGGAGATCACATATGAGAAAGCACACTGCAAACTGGGTAGTATTACAGGTAACAAATATGGAAGATAATATTATATAAATGAATCTTCTGGTAACAATACTAACACCTGCCATCTATCTTCTCATAGCATTTTTATAAACAATTTGCACATAACAAGCTCTGACATGATAAATGTTTTCTTTCTTCCCAGAGGACAGACGAAAATTACTTAAGTCTGGAAAAAAGCATTATGTTGGTTGAGAAGATCAATGTTCTAAAACAAAGAATATCAAACAGTAGAATGTTTTCCAAAAATGCCCATGGAATCACCTTTCAGACCCCATCACTCTAGAAGTAAGGAACACATAAATTTTTCAAAGTTTCTTCTACCGCATGACGTCAATTATGCAGGCCTCACTGACATAAACATGTCTCTCATGTGGCTGGAATGGGGCAGGGGATGAGCTGGTTCTAATGAGTAATGTGCTGGCTATACCTTCATCTTTCTTTGAGAGGCTCCTGGCTTCATCTCTGCCTCATTAGCTGCATTTAGGTCCCCATAGCTTGCAATGTACTGAATGAGATTCATTAATGCAGCACAAGAATCCGAGCACGTTCTGATGTGGACAATGTCACTGGAACAGTGTAACTCAAAGCGTGGTTCAGTCTGGACAGGACACAGGAAAGAAAAGATGAAAATGTTTTCCAAACGTTTTTATAAACAATTTGCACATAACAAGCTCTGACATGAAACAAGAAGTTTCTTCTTTTTGCATAGATTTACATTAAATATGATCATTTGTCTTGCCACAGAAATATGTATTTATAGTAATTCAATCTTAAGTTTTAAATATTTTACCTATTTTTGACCAAAATTAGGTAAGGGGAAAAATAATTTTACAGTAAATTCAATACTGTTTTAGTTTCTCCTATAAAAATAGAACTTAAATAAAAATGTCCATTTCTTTTAATAACTTACCTGCTCTCCATCAGAATCAGTTTTCACTGCAGTTATGGTTAATTCCAAAAGCCCCATATCCATCACACGAACATAATCTAAAATTTTTAAAAGTAATTAACAAAAGACATGAGTATAGCTCTCAAAAATGCTATATTAACCAACAACACCTAATAAAGCTAGCATCTCTTTAAAATTCATGGCATGTAGTGCTTCAGATATTTATAATGCAAAAGAAATATAATTTCATTCTACAAACACCCTACAATTCACTTTGGTTAGAAATAAATTTGTCTTATCTTAAATAAATAAAGTATATATAGTCTGATGCACTTAACTGATGTTATAAGGGAATTACAACTTCCAACTGATATATAAGGAAAGCCTTAGTTCACCAGCATTATTCCAGAGTTAAAATGCTTTAAAACACTCACACACAAAAAAATGAAGAGCATTCATCTATCCAGATTTTGTTCCTTAACTCTTACCTCTATTCAAGTTTACAGTGACAGTGTTACACTTGTCAGATAGATGTAAAGCAGCTTCATCCAAGATTATTCTGAGGGGAAAAAAAGATAAAAACAACATCTAAAACACTAATCTCAAATATATGCCACATGATCACTATATACTTAGCTGTATCATTCTTTCACGTTACCAAAGTCACATGCAGTTTCTAATATGTCATCTAACATTCCTTTAAATGTTAAATTTAAAATTCACTGTTTATGAGTGCTAGAACTATTTAAATGATATAAAGAATGAGATTAAGTCATCTACTCAAATTAATTACAAATTTTCAGTAATTTCTTTAAAAATAAATGCTTAAATTCACAAGGTTTATTTTAAATCATGAAAATAAAGTATATCAGATATTATGGAAAGTTTCTCTGTAAGTTTTAAAAGGTAAATTAACAATCTCGAGAGTTAATTTCCTCCCTAAAAATGAAAAACAGTAATGAATAGAAGATATGGGATGAATCATCTGAGAAAGAAAACTTCAAGACTTGGGAAAACATGGCTATAAGTAAAAGAATGCTGATTTTAAAAGGATTGAGACTTCAATCAGAGTATTTAGATGCCTATCAGTTAGTATGTTTTGAACAGCTGCAGTTAGTATATAATAAAGTTTACACAGGCACCTGAGAGTAGATGATGATTTATCCAGGGCAACACTACTTGAAACGCTGAATGTTTCAACAGTAAGAAGAGATCGGATTGGCAAATAAAGAGGCCTAATACCAAAAGAAACAACAGAACATCAGCCTGCCGCAACAACAGAAACTACTTTTTTTTTTTTTTTGAGAGCGGATCTCTCATATTTATTGATCAAATGGTTGTTAACAATAATAAAATTCTGTATATGGGGGTCAATGCTCAATGCACAATCATTAATCCATCTCAAGCCTAATTCTCGTCAGTCTCCAATCTTCTGAAGCATAACGAACAAGTTCTTACATGGTGAACGAATTCTTACATAGTGAATAAGTTCTTACATGGTGAACAGTACAAGGGCAGTCATCACAGAAACTTTCGGTTTTGATCACACATTATGAACTATAAACAATCAGGTCAAATATAAATATTCGTTTGATTTTTATACTTGATTTATATGTGGATCCCACATTTCTCCCTTTATTATTATTATTTTTTTTATTTTTAATAAAATGCTGAAGTGGTAGGTAGATGCAAGATAAAGGTAGAAAACATAGTTTATTGTAAGAGAGCAATTGTAGATGATCAGGTGTGTGCCTGTAGACTATGTGCTAATCCAAGCTAGACAAGGGCAATAAAACATCCACAGATGCAGAAGATTTCTCTCAAAACAGGGGGGGGGGTGAGGTTCTAAGCCTCACCTCTGTTGATCCCCAATTTCTCACCTGATGGCCCCCCTGCGACTGTGCCTGTCTTAGGTTGTTCCTCCCTTGAGGAATCTTACCCGTCTCTGGCTAACCAGTCATCTTCCGGGGCCATACAGGGAAATGTAAAGTTGGTAAGTGAGAGAGAAGCCATATTGTTTGAAAAGGTTAGCTTTTTACTTCTTTGCAGATTTATGCCCTGTGGCTTCTATGCCCAGCACTTCTCTCGAGGTATCTTTACCACCTGGAAGAATTATGATACTCGGTAAATTCGATATGAGGCACGAATTCTATTTAAGGGTTGTAATTAGGAACAGAAACTACTTTTAAAGAGCATTTTGAACTTTAACTCTATTGAATAGAGTATTTTTTTAAAACTTACTACATATTTTAAATAATAAAACTTTTGTTCCATTTGTAAACTAACCTATAATCAAGTGCACAGCTCCAAAGATGAACATGAAAAGTTGTAAATGAAGTTGGAGGATTATATCCCAGAACAGGTTCATCAGCAATATTCAAGAAGTATAAAATCTATAATCACAAAAATATAAAATGCCCTGCTTTAGAAGAAAAAAAGGTTTTGATATGATATCCTTAATACCAACGTAAAATAAAATGTCACAGAAAAAGCAACCATTTACTGGAAAATCATAATGCTAAAACAAAAAGCAACCATTATTTTAAAGGAATTCATTTCAGAAAGTATTTGCAAAACTAGAATTTTCAATGAAGAAGCCCATCCAACAACTGCATTACCACCAAAATCTTTGAAAAGTCCTCCTATGAAACTAACAAAGTATGTATAATATATATATATTCATATTATTTTGCTTGGAATAATTCTTTAAAAAACAAATTTTGCTAAAAACTGCTTAAGACTCTCCATCTGGTTCTCTATACAATCCTTTGGTGGGAGAAGTTCTCCTAGATTTGTAACTAGCTCAGTCTGAAAACAAGTCCCTTTCACCATCATCTATTCACCTAAATTTCTATTTAAATGAGGTTAGAAATTGGACAGAACTATAGTGCACTAGTTTTCATTCTCACAGAAAGAAAAGTTAACTTCTTACCCAAAGTTTCCTCTGAAAAGTAACTAACTATGTTTCATTAACCAATTACAGTTATTAAACTGGAAAGTAATTACAGAAATCCTTATAAATACCTCAAAGCATGTTACTGGCCTAGGGAATAATTCTGAAACTATAGCATTAAAACAATATATGGTTATAAGTGAAGGTCAATACATCACTTATTGTTCCTCTAGACCAGGCACTCTGCAGGTCCTGGGAAAGAATCCCTTCCCTTTAATGACATAAAGGATAATTCTGTCTTTAAGATGTTTAGGGACCAAACTTGAAGGTAAAAAATTGTATTCTGGGGTGGTGATAACATTCTATTTTCTAAACTCAGAAGCATTAATAAGAGTGTTTACTTCATAATAATTCAACAAGCACTGAACATTTATGACTCATGAACTTTTCAGTATGTGTATTATATGTCAATATAAAGTAAAAATAAATCAACACATACATAACAGCTCTCTTACCTGCTCATGCCAGCTAAGCCCAGAAGGAAGCATTCTGTGCTGGAGAGTGGCTCCTTTCAGTCCTACAGCAATGAGAAATTCCTGTACAGAACAACACAAAGAATTACATTTATTGCTTACATAATAACCTCTAATTCAAAACTTGAAGAGTTTTTCTAAGAAAATAAATGTGTTGCCCTTTATGCAATCATTTTTAGCTAGTAATCAAATCAATAGCAAGTATTTAATGGTATAAAAGTACAATACACAAACCTTTGTATTGGACTCTGATTTATCAGATGATATTTTGACTGCAACAGAGAGCATATTCAAAGTGTCTCCACCAATACCATCTGAAGCAGCTCTATTGAGGCCATCTTCTTCAGAGGAATAGATAGTAGGTTCCAACCAATGTGGGCGGGTTGAATTGGGCAGTCGTGTTTCTGTAGGAAGAATCACTCCATCCACTATGCCTACATCCACAATGAGATGAAAATTTAACAAAATGATACTTAAAATTAGTTCATGGGCTTCTATAACTGAAAACAAGAATCTATGTACTTCCACTGAATGTAATATAATCCTGGAGGCAAAATGACCAAGAATCAGTTAGATATTAATAAGCTATACTTCTTTGCTAACGTTGGTATGACTGACAGTATCCAACTTATAAAAAATTAAAATTTGAAATGCTAGGAAAAGTAAGTTTAAATAGGAAAATCTGATAAATATTAAGACTATACAAGTATGTCATTTCTATTCCAAGGTAATACAGAGAATGTGCTCAAAGAATGGTATTGTGTATTTGTTACCAAAAGGAAATACCACTTCAGAAAGTATAAAGAATGTTAAGTCCCATCAACTGATGAACGGATATTAAGATATGGTGTGGTATAGTCATAAAACGGAGTATTCGGCAATAAAAAGGAATGAAATACCAAGACACCTGAATGAACCTTGAAAACATCATGGTAATGAAAGATGCCAGTCACAAAAGACCATACATTGCATTATTCTATTTACATGAACATCCAGAATACACAAATCCAGAGACAGAGGGTTGATCAATTGTTGCCTAGCAGTAGGTGGGATGGGAGGGTTGTGGGGGTTATTGCTAAAGGGCACAATTTCTTTTGGGGGAGATGAAAATGTTCAAATTGACTGCGATGATGGTTATACAACTCTGTGAAATACTAAAAATTGCTGAAATGTATAGTTTAAATGGGTAAATTGTTTGGTATGTGAATTATATCTCAATAAGTTGTTACTAAAAAAGAACACAAAGTCAACTTCTAATTTACAGTTAATATTACTTTGCCCCAGAAACCTCAGAACTTTGCCTCAGAACACCCCACAGAAAATAATTTCTAATATCATAGTTCTGTGCTCCTTTATTAAACAAAATTTAAACATGCCTAAACAGAAGTGAACAAAACCACATATTCAACCCTCATCCTACCTCTGTGGCAGAGACTGAGGCTGCTGGCGTGAAGGCAGATGTAGTGCTTGTCATCGAAACCTTCGTATTTTGTCACACAAAATAACGAACCACTATTGAACTCTAACCAGAATTCACCATGCTTGTTTTCCAATAGCTCTCCGTTATCTTGCTAATAAAAAGATCAGAAAAACATTTAAGTCTTTATTTAAATACAGAAAAGTAAAAATGACCCATAGGAGGCACCTTCTTGATTCAGCTTAGGAGAATCTTCCAGTTGCAGCAAAGTGGTATGACTCATGAGCCATTAAGCATGGTTCTATGAAAACTGCGTAATTAAACACTCTGTGGGGCCTCTTCTGCCAAATGAATCCCTGAACTTCACACTCCTCTATAATAGGCAAGTTACTAGCTGTCACCTCAGGAGCAGAACCAGCACACGTTTTCCAAAACAGTCCAGATAACATCTGTGTTGTGATCTGCAATGGAAGCTAAATTTCCCAAGTGGCTATCATCACGGCATGCTCCAGAAAACTCATCCTCACCAGGCCCTGAAACCACCGCAAACTACCTCAGCTACTGGATGTGTGCTGGTAGCACAGTTAGAACTGTAAGCAAGTACACTTGAAAAAACGCTTTTTGATTTGTAAATCCTTACCTTTACATCTGTAAACACTGCCACCAATCCATGATTAATACACAGAAGAACTGAGAGAAGACTCTGTGAGTTCTTGTTCTGAGAGTCTAGCTTCTTCTTCCTCCGGGAACGATAGTTAGGGTCAACAGCCGAAAAGTACTGCAAGGTGTCCTCCTCAGACCCACTTTCCTCGTCTATAAGAAATAAGGGCTGCAATTACATGTCCTGACAGCTTGTTAAAATAAGACAGCAACTTACACATTATCACAGGAGTATACTTTACAACTTGTTTATTTTTTTACAAAAAATCTGACCTGGCAATAAAAGTATACTTTTTATGTTTTCCTCTTTACTGCTGAAATTTAGATAATGTATACCACTGACAATAATAGGAATGCAGAAAGATAATTACCACTGACAATAATAGGAATGCAGAAATACTGTAAATTACCAACATACTGTAAATAGTTACAAATGGAAAACATCAAAGAAACATTTTTAAATATATCAGTTGAAAAGGCCACTTCGTTTATTGATAAACCAGGCATTTTAATTCAGAACAAATTTAAAATATATTACCATAGTGAACTGTAGACTTAAATGGACTAAAACTATCCTTGTTGAAGGTATTAATCAGCTGACTGGCTACTGAAAGCCCAATACCATATGAAATATTTTCAAAAGTCTCCACTGGTGAAGGAGCTGTTGGTTCCCACAGCAGCAAGTCATTAAAGATCCTATAAAGGCAAAAGTTGTAAGTACATAACTCCTGGTTCAACCAAAGGCAAAGCAAAAAATATCCACTTAAGAGGTCATATGAATTATGATTTTTCTAAATGGTGAAGTAGAAATTAGATCCTATGAGAGAGTTTTTTTAAAAATATCAATTATGTTCTTTCAATGGGAAAATAACTGATACAACTATACTGCGGGACAGTGAGAAAGGAATCTGTACAATTAGATACCTGCCTAGTTTTACCCAGGTTACATGCATCAAATTACACACATCTCAATGCACTGTAAAGGAGGAAGTGAATGAAAACTAAAAACCCGTGAAGAACAAACAGGCAGGCCACTCACCTTTCTGCGAGTACTCTGTAAACTATAACAGATCCTGCACTGCCCCACTTGGCCCTCCTTTCAGTCCTACGGGGCAGCCAAGGGAGAATCATTATCACTTCACACTTGAAAACTGCCTCATAAAGGTTAAGTGGCCTGCCCAAGGTCACACAGCTAATGAGTAGAACTGGGACTAGAGCCCAGATCATGTCCAGCTCCCGGTTCAGTTTTCTTCCATTACTCACGTCCTCTAGGGAGACCTAGTTTTTCTTTCTTCAACAGAAAGCACAGCTTCATTGGGAAGTTTATATGAGATGAAGAATTCATATGGAACAGGGAATAAGGAAAGGAAACCCTTCTAGTTGAAAAGCCAATTCAATACTAGTGATAATGGGGTGACAGGTGTCAAGCTAGGCTACTACCACATCTTTTTCAAACTAATATTTTTCATAGAAATATTTGTTCCTATTCAAATGCCCTCTGCCTTTTCCACCATCCCACCACCTCAGCCTTCACCCATGCTCTAGTTTCATGAAAACTCAAGACTTTATCAGGTCCTCTTATGAAGCCTTTTGTTAGATCTGGGCCCATAGTGCATCCCTCACAGGTAGAATTCAATCACAGCACCTGTTAACACTCCACTGTATTTTCTTGTTTCCCCTTCTTAGACTGTAGTCCCTCAGAGAGGACTTGTGTGTTAGTCATCTTTATATGTGTCAGGCACAGTGGTTGTCATACAGCAAGCACTGAAGGTTTAATGATTAAAGGACTAGTAGCTCTGGTCCCAGTTCTACTCATTAGCTGTGTGACCTTAGGCAGGCCACTTACCCTTTATGACTCACATGGAAGGAATGCCAAAAGCAGACTCTTCGTAAAGCCTACTGTGAATACCAATCAAGGTGCCAAGTGATGGTGTGGCCCTGACCTCTTCCTGAGAGAAGCCGCTTGTCTAGGAACTTCCCAGGGCAATTCCTGAGCTCTGAAGTCTAGAAAGTATAAATCAGGACTGAGTACTGTGACTATCAGCAAATTGTAATCCCCACCCAAAGGTCTCCTTTTAGAAACATCGCTAGGTGAAGAATGCCAGGGATACAGGGCAGAAATACATCTCATCTCAGACACACCGACAGCTAGGCCCCAAAACTGTGTGGTCCTTATGTGGCTCACAGCTTCTTGAGCATATTACTCACAGGACAAAGAAACAAAGAGTCTAAAACCAGATCTTAATCTAAATGCCTACATAAATATTAAAGATATAAAATGAAGAATTTTCTCAGGAAATGCTTTCTTTACCTTATTTCCTACAACCATTCTCTTATCTTCACAAGATAAAGAAAAACTATTAAATAAAACCTGGAGTTCATGGTATGTGATCTGTAAAAGTTTCATTTGATTTTACTGTGTTTTCCTTATTTACATTTTGGTCTAAACTTAGTGTTGGTATCACTAATACTATAAAACACTGATGTTTCTAATATCAAGAAGGAAAACACTTAAAGTATTTAAGGACACATTAAAGTATTTAAGGACACTATGACTATGAGCCTGAAAGACAGATGCTCAACAAGCTTTTAATTTAATAGACCAATTAGAATTCTTGTTTATATTCTAAAGAACTTTTGACATAGAAAAAATTTTCCTATACCTGAGACTAAGAAGAGCCAACTGACCAAGGCACTAAAGGAATAATTCAATATTTTAAATATATAAAGTAAAATGCAGAGTTGCTATAACACCTGCTCAGAAAGATATTTTAAAAATTATATATACATATGTATATATATGCATATATATATGTATATATGTGTGTATATATGTATATATATATATATAAGGGAATTCTTGAGACATTTAGTAAAATTTGACTAGTCTAAGGATTAGATGAAAATGTAAAATATTAATTTTTTCATTTGACAGCTGAATCAAGGTAAAGTAGAATATCCTTGTTTGTGGGGAAATAAACACTCAAATGCTCAAGGCTGAAGGGGCATTGGTCAGCACTTATTCTCACATAGCTCAGGGAAAAAAGCTCTGTGCTGCACTTGCAACTTTTTTGTAAGTTTGAGAATGTTTGAAAACTTTAAAAATATTAATTTGAAAATAAAATATATGCACACAAAGCTAAATAAAGAGCAAAGGATTCACACCCTGAGAACTTAAGATATGATTTACCTAATGCACAGGAATGAGGGAGCAAGCAGTTCAGTATTTACATAATTCTAGGGGCCTGAGGAACACAGAAACAGGCCAAGACAGAACAAAAACTCTCTTAGGAAGCCCCATTTAACCAACTCCCCAGATGAAGACACTCTCTAGTCCCCTGACTTAAGCAACCACCCACCCCACCTGCCACACTGACCAGCGTTCCCACACGCTAACTGCAGCTGCTGACACAACACTCCCTCACACACCTGAAAGCTTCTGCTTCTAGCAGAAAAACTCTCTGTTCTGTATGTTCACCGAGCGTTAATTGTGTTTGGCCTCAAATCTGCTCATCCCATATGTATTTGTTAACATAAGTATATTTTATTAGTGTGCTGATGGCTTTTAAATATACAGACAAAGGTGGGAAAATTTTAAGAAACACAGGATTTGCACTAGGATTGCTTTGAAACTATTTTTTCACACACTTTAAAGAAAATGAAACTGAAAATTGCAGACAAAGCCCTTGGGGGCATATATTATGCAAAAATTCCAACCAGTGGCTGGCTCATATTCAAAGGCCATCCTATACTTAAGAAAAAAGGTGTAAGTGAACATATATTTATAAACTGAATGTTTACTATATGTATTTCTGTCCTCATGTCCCAATTTAACCAACAGCCACCTGCTCAATCAATGCAGAAAGAGGAAGAAATGGGCTAAGCCCCTCTGCCCTCTGGACTAGCCCTTGAACTATTGTTCCATTTTGCTCACCTGTACCTCACATATCTATTAGCTCTTGATAGACGCTTCTCAACTATAAAATAAGAAGCGTAGTCCAGAAATCAGTGGTTTCCAAACTGTATATCATGTGTAACCTTAACAGTTAAAAGTTTGTGAAAACCCTCTAATGTGAATTTATAAATTCTATGCTTTTATTTATAAATTATGTAATTATAAAATATAAAGACAAAAATTTTAAATGATTTTTTTAAAAGTTAAGTAGAAATATTAACATTTTCTTCCTATACCTCAATGGACAGTCCTGTGAATCTCATCTTTAAGACAACTAAACTAAGTAGATCTTAGTTTTCTGATTCTAAGGCCAACAGTTCTGGACACTGGTAGTCAATAAGGAAATCCAGAGCATACTTACTATTGAACAGATAAGGAATAAAGGCCAAGGATATTTGATACCAAGTAAATCTATTAACAGATACAACAGTTTCAAGTTTCTGAAGATTAGGAGAATAACTTGCTTATATGGGAGAAGCTAGCAATGATAGACAATTAAGGACATCTTTTCTAGAAACCCACAAGACAGTCTTTCAGGCCTGCCCCAGAAGAGATTCCTTCAATGGGCAGAATGATAACAACAGCAGCTGATTACTGAGTGCCTCCTACAGGCACTGTTCTCAGAACTCTCTAAGTGTTACATCATTTAACGCTCCAAACAGCGCTTTCAGGCAGGTTCGAGTATCATCTTTACTTTAGAGATGATGAAACTGAGCTTATGGAGACTATGGAAAGTGTCCAGTCTTCAGAGTCTAGGACCTTCCAACTCTAGAATGCCATTTATTTCAACATGTTTGCTTGGTATATAAGTCACAGGTTATTTAATAAATTAAATTTTTATACACAAGTTTATATGTTAGAGTTTATAATCCTAACAAGATGCTTTCTTGAATTCTGAGAATGGATGCTACTTGTACAAAGATCTAGGATCCTGATTCTTCCCCACTATCTGCTGGCCCCTCTGTACAAGTATCTCCAACTGTTTTCATGTCACGGCAAACACAGAGGAAGGAGACGCTTGCTCAAGCACCCTGTCATAAGGTCAAGTGAGGGCCAGCCAACGTGATGGCAGGGGGAATAAATGCCTCGCACACAAGCAAGCCACTTGCTAGACACACTGTTAGGAACTCTGCTATGACAGCCCACCGTAATGGTAATAATTCTATAATCAACACCATACAAAGTACACATGAGACAGAAGATAATATTACAGAAAGGAAAGAATAGGGGGAAGAAGGAAACCAGGGAGGTGAGGAGGCAGAAAAATCTGATCCCCAAAGATCCAACTAAATGTATATAAACTCACCTATTATAAAGCTTCTCATAAAAGCTTTTATTAGGTAGTGTTACATGAATTTTGGGTAAGGTAAGTTCCAGCACATAGTGAGAATTGCTGATTGCTTTATCCTGAAACTCTGTCATTTCTACAGGGTCTCCTGGCATCACCATCTAAAATATAATAGTTTAGTACAAAAAAAAGACATCAAATAACCATTTTATGTTTAAAATAGTAGTAGCATCTTCTTGCCCTCTTTGTATGACTTAGGATGTGAGCAAATAAATAAGCATGTAAATTCTAACTCCTAATCAAGAAAAAGAGATATTCAATCTTGGAGCTAAAAACCTAGCAGAAACAGCATACAAAGCATTTTTTGGAAGACAAAGAAAACCACTGCTATATGACAGAGAATAATCCCTTTGTCGCTCGCTCACACTTCTATTTTACCTGTTCATTCTCAAACATCACTCTACGAGAAGAAAAGGGCGACGGGGCTGGCCTCCGCAGATCGCAGACATCTTTCAGGGAATGAGCGCCTCCTTCCTCCTCTTCCTGACAGGGGCCATCGCTCTCTTCTTCCTCAGCGGCTATTCTCTCCAAAATAGAATGCATGGCTGGTGGATTTATTTTCAGCACAATTCTGATAGCAAAGACAATTTTAGAAATCAAGATCTAAGCGTCACCCGCAAAACTTTAACTTTAATGCAAATACAAAGACCACTGATTAAATCACTGGTGCTAAGATTCAGCTTCTCTCCAAAGTTATTATGTCTAATGTAACCCACTTCTGCACACATTGTAGACTTAATAGTGTGGAATTGATGAAACAAATAAAAGGCATTACCACTTTATACTTGGCTAAGTGAAAATCTGACTTTTTGAAGACAAAAAAGTAATTTTTAAATTTCATTAACAGCCAGCAAATTTTTCCTAAAAAATCTATTTATTATCATTAAACCAAATCCTTTCACATGCAGTTTGTTCTGCTATTATGAACAACTTAAGAAACTTTGTATCATATAAATTGGTCCAATGGAGAAAGGAGAATAAGTAGGGAATAGTTTCAAAACTGCAACAACAAAGTAATCTTTTCCTTCAAGAATTCCAGTAACAAAAGGCTCGTGCTGTCGTTTTACATTGACAAACCCAGACCACGAGGAGCCTACAGCCTCTGATGGCAGGAGCTCTTGCTCCAGAGTAACGCTATTCCCTTCCTCATCTCCATCACGTCACCAGCGTAGGCTTGGGTGCCTCCTTTTTATCACGTTGCCCCCATCATGAGGGAGCACAGCACCCTCAAACAGAACAGCTGTGTTTCATGTGTAACAGTTACAAACTATCACACTGTTTGCTAATTTATAGGTACCCTCATGTAAATTGTGATTCTAAATTATCTAATTGAAGTAGAACCATTTCTTATGATGGAAACTCATGCTCTGAATGCTATCAGGCATGTATGATTAAGCCTGTCCTAAACACCTGAGAGGCCCGGATCCATAGGCGACAAGGGTGTAAAGGAAGGCAGGCAGAAAAAGAGCAAAAAAAAGACCACCTCAATTTTTAGAGACTTCAAATACTTAGTTTTCAATACAATAAAGGATCATTATTTCCAGTAAATTAAGTTCTTTTAAATATAACCTAAATATAATCCAGGCTCACTCTCCAGCTAATTTAACTTATGGAATGATATCTCCTAAGAAATCCTGAAGCAGTGGTTCTCTGCATCCACCTTCACATTGGAATCACCTGGTATAATTTTTAAACTATACTGATTGATGTCCAGTCTCTATCCCAGAAATCTCAGGGTGAGGTCCAAGAATCAGTATCTTATAAAAACTCCCTAGATTTGGAAAACACTGCCCTAAAGCAATCATTGACTATAAAATTCATTTGACAGCTAACCAAATGATCCCATATGATATCTCTTGTATTGTAGCCTTGAATTATTTTTTAAATGGTTAATGGTTTTTTGAGCCTCTAATTAGACTAGGTAACATGAGATCAGAAAACATATTTTATACTTCCATCTCTTATAATATCTAACAGATACCTTTCATAGGATAGTGCTCAACATATATTTTTTATTTAATTTGGGTTCTCTCATCAAGGCTGTATTTTTTTAGCTTAAACTTAGAAGCCAAAACGTCTGTTTAAAAGGACTATAGAAATTTACCTTTGGAAGGAAAATCTCATTAAATGTATGTATCATATACATTTGCTTACTCACCGTGGCCAGTCAAAATCATCTGATGATGTTGTATCTCCATCCCCTCCACCAGACACATGGAAAAACTTAATAGATGGTTCTCCTTTATCTTCCTGAAATGACCCTAATAAAACAAGACTAAGTAAAGTTCATTTCTTCTCAAGTGCTAAAAGACAAAGTTTTCTCTTTAGAGGACCAGAAATCCTCTAAATCAGAGACATAATGCAACATTAAGTTCGACAGTATTATTCACTTATTCCCGTTTCATATGTACACATAGGAATAAATGAATAATGCTGTAGAACAGGATAAGCCCTATAATAGAAAAAGAGATAAACTCAAATTATTAAGTTTAACATGTAAGATACACAGTTATGACACAGGAGATCAGCAGTTAGCACTTACTGAGTGCCACTTACTGATTATTCCTTATAAAAGTTTATGTAGTGCATCTAGAAACACAGAGATAATAATTATATTTCTTTAATGTCTATTTTGTACCAAGCACTGAAAGAATTACCTCTATTCACAATAACCCTATAAAAGTTTTTTCAAACTTTTTTTTACAAGGAATGACTTCCCTCTAGAATAATGACTTTCTTACTACTGGAGATAAGGAAAGATCAGAGAAACCCTAAAGGTGCTTTCACAAGTCATAATCACTGTATCTCTGAAGATGTGTGAAACTCAGATAAGCAAGGGGGGAAGAGGGTGTGGTGGCAGAGGAGGGCTGTTTAGGAACCGCAGGATAAAATGTCAGGACTTTCCAGAGCTCTTCACAGACTTGGTTCCCTGTATAAGTCTATATATTCTCTTTCTCAGAAGACGAAAGCAAAGTGGCACAGAAAAACTTAAAACAGGATTTACAAAGAAAAGTTCTTGGAGAATAGTATGATGACTCAAAGCTCAAACTTTAGTATCAGACTTGGGTCTGAATCTTGACTCTGCCATTTCTTATGCAGGACCTGGGAAGGTACCTTTTCTTAAGTCTACATTTCTCATTTATAAATGATAAAAATAACTGGAAATAATAAGCCTAACATAACAATGATGATGAAAGGAAACAAGGTATAAAAGAGTGCTTAGCTACAGCACCTAACATAGAGAGGCACTCAGTAAATTCTGGCTATCACATTAGCCCTACAATTAAGTGGTCGGTGGTAGTAAAAGCAGAGGCGAAAGCAACCCTTTCCCCTGGAGAAAAGAAGCATCAACAAAGCGAATAAGTCATCATGCTTCGTAACTTTTTTTAAGCTGACTTCTACTACATATTTGTATTCAATACTGGGAAAAAAGTCACTCTCGATTTCTACCCTAATGGGCTGTCATATGCTTTACATGATGTATGTTTCAGTAGCAGCTGTTTGTGTCTAGTCTGGCTCTTTTAAAGGCATGTTCAATCTTACCAACTAGTTCTCTAAAGGTAAGTTCCAATTTAATTTGTTCTGGGGTTGATCCTCCTATAAATTCAGTCTTAAATTCTAGATCTGAAAATGCTAAATGAAGGATTTCCTTCTGAAGTGACTTCTTAAACCATGGTCCTCTTTCTTGATCTGATCGAAGATCAGGTATTGGAAAGCGAACAGAAAGGTTTAATGCTGGTGTGGCAACTTGCACTGACATCCGACAATTTGCAGGATTATGTGAATCATCTAGAAATACTTCAGTGAAAGCCTTGTGCTAGAACACAACAACAAAAATATGCCAAAATGTTAAATTAACAAACATAAGTGATATTAGTATTTAACATTACAATGTATATATAATCACTACTTTCTCATTCAGGATAATGTACTAAAATACAATTCAAATTATCGTGTTAACTTTGCGTAATGAAATTGCATAATGCAACAGTTATTGACAGTCAGAACTACTGTCTAAAGTTAAACCTTCACATATAAAATCAAAATAAAAACTGAATCAAAGTGAAGACAGTTGCTATACATCTATATCTTACTATAGACTAAGAAAGAATAATGTGTAAATTAGCTTGATCAAAAATTCAAAAAAAAAATTCAGTACCGTTAAAATTAATATAGTATACCCACCATTCAATTTGAAGGATTCATCTACCAATCTTCTACTTTAAAGTCTCAATGTGAAATCAGATGAATTATGCCAAATGCAAAGGCTCATCCCTGACTCATCCTTGTATTTGCAGGACTAAGGCCAGAGGCTGGCATAGCATAGGTTCTAAATTAATATAAAATGACTAAATGACTCACTTCGAGCTCCCATCCAACCCAAGGTTATGATCCCATCAAATCGCTTTTAGAAACCAAAACACATATGCACCATTTACTCACAGCCATGTTACAATAAAAGGGTCAAAGAACCTGCCCTTCAGATAAAATCTATTTCTATTTTCTCTAAAATGTATTGAAACTTACAGAGCTTTAGTCCAGAGTACACTGTAGGTGATAACACTCTTCGATTTCATGAGTCAGTCTCTAACATCCTAGATTAGACAGTTTCCTGCTTAGACTTGGATTTTTAATAAACCTATTCTTCCTCTGCCTTATTTGACTAACCTTCACTCTCAGCAAAACTGACCCAAGAGTTTAAACCATCATCCCAATACATCTATGGCTAACAGCAAATATAGACACTAACTCCATAGAACTTAAAATAACTAGCAATTGGTGACAATAAAAAACAAAGAATACTGATTTAATGTGAATACCCACCACTCATTAAGGGACAAGCAAGTGAGTAGAAAAATCTCTCCCCTTTTCTTTTAAACAAAGTTGTCTCTCTCTGTTCCTGTCCTACAGCCCCCAAATGAAGGCCCAAAATTCCTAACAGATTTCTGGCAAATCTGATTTATTTCCATTGCTTAGAAAAAGCATCAGATACCAGATCTAAGTAAAAGTGATATAATATAATGCTCAATAACACAATACTGTAAGTTACATTCTCAATTTCAAAAGTATACCCTGTATTATATGGGCTACATTTTATAGGTAGATCAAGTAATTCATTAAATATGTGATAAACTTTGTGCAGATATAACGTTTATAAAACCCAGATAAACACTGAAACAGATAGAACTAATTCTACTACTCTCACATGACCAATGCTGCCAACTGGTATATTTCTATCCATTATTTTTGTACACACACCAATTTTATTTATATAGTTGCAATAAAAGGTTACATGGAATAACAGATTCTACTTTTTCAATTAATACTTCTTGAGCCTTCTTCATATTGTTGCATCACCTTTAAAACCATCATTGAAAATGGCTGTATGAAATTTCAGTGTATTGGCATAATGTATTTAGCTAGCTACTATCTAGACAGAAAAGACATGTCAATTTTTTTTATTATTATAAATAATGTTTTAATAACATATGCTATGTATTAAGAATGTAAGCTCAGAAATGATCCAACAGGCTTATTTGCTAGCTATAATTTTGATATTTGTACCTTTTGAATACTTACCAGACTAATATGTTTATTATATGAAGTATACATGTGAGATGCCATCATCTCCACCGTAGTAAGTTTTTGTGGTTGAAGCAAGGAATTTAACCTGTCCACAATACTGATATCCAGCTCACAAAATACTGGATTTAACTTAATTTGCAATTCTGCTTTCTGAGGAACAGAACTAAGTCTTGCTTGACTACCCTTTAAAAAAAAAAAAACATTATTCTGATCACTAACAACACCAGAAAATTAAGTGAAGACCTTACAATTATGACAAAATATATATCAAATGAAAATGTATAGGTAGTAATCTCACAAAAAGATTTCTTACCTGGGGTCCTTTAGTCTCAGAATGCTTGTAATGAAGCTGAAGACATACAGGAGGATGGGAATCAGTTTGTTCTTTAGAATGGAACATTAAAAGCTTGTAAACAAAAATGAAGATAAATTAAAAGTAAGATATTAAGCTCTAATTAATCATACGAATTAACAGACATGCTAATATAATAGTGGGATGCGCCTTTTGAAGTCAAGAGAGCTGGCTTTAAGTTTATTTTTGTCACTTACTAGCAATGTGAATCTTAGGCAGTTTATTTAGTTGCTGAGATATTTACTATCTCATCTGCAAATGTAGGTGAGAATTCAAGTAAGTTAATGCCTAAGGAAATGCTTTGAAAATAAAATAAAAATACATAAGGGCAAAATAACAGCAATAAATATTATCTTGAGATCTTTGAAAAGTTTCACTAGGACATGTTTTTATGATTATGATTAATAATAAATGAACAAAAGACATTTCACTTCTCTTGAACAGTGCTTTCATACAGTAGGAATTCAGTATTTGTCAAATAACAGAATTCTTCCAAAATTAAGAGTGCTTGGAAAATTAGTGAAATGAAACAACTTCCCATAACCTGTCTGCTACTCTAAAACAAGTCAATTCTAAATGAAAAACTCTAACAGACTCTAATAATGGCCTTGAATGCCATACTTAAACATCTGTTTCAACAAAACACAAATGCACACACACACAGCCACGCAAATATGCCTTCCTATACTCTAAGTATGACATTCTTGTACTGTAAGAAATCATTGCTCATACAACTCCTAAAAATCAAGACAGATTTAAAGAATAATGCTAAAGAAAAAGATACCTAGAATTTACCTCTGTATAATGAGGAGGAAAAGAATGAAAATCAGTCGGAAACAGGCACTCCAAAAGTTCCATTTGCCCAATGGACATATCAGTACTAAAATACCGGGAAGCTGATCTTTGTCTTTGTTCATAGGATACTTTGATGCCAGTACCTATAAATCTATTATAAAAAAATGCAGCATTTAAGAGTATTCATATACTTCTAGATTAAATAATGTATCAAAGAATAGTACACAAATGTTAACAGAGTATAACAATTACCCACCTATTCTGACAAGTTCAAGTTGTTAATAACAACTAATACCAAAGGCATTAACCAGAAAGATTACTTCAAATTGCCCATTCTCTGACATAAGATACAGAAATCAGTTCTGTTGAAAGGAAATTTCACTCAGGATATATTTATTTCCCAACACTGCCCTTCCTTCTTCCACATTTTAAAATTTACACTGCAGTGGACAAAATCTTTCAAATCTGTAAAATATATGTAACAGCTCCTTAAACTTATCTAGAAGCATCATGAAATAGTTTTAAAACTTTAGTCAGTGGAGCTCAAATGAAGGTCTACCTTTAGTTTTCATTGCTTTTGTTATATTTCCTATTGGCAGATATTTGAAACCTTGTCAAAAATGGGAAGAAAAAATACTTTCAAAGTTTGATTGTAAATATTATGGTCTTAAATTATAAAGTTTTTTTTGCTAGGTATTGAAACAACTTTACATATTAATTTTAATACGTCAAAAAGTTAAAAATAAAAGGCTAAATTATTTTCTATAAATATTAATATAGGTGTCTAAACCACTGTATAGAATAACATGACTAGACAATTTATAGGTCACTTTTATGTTAAAATAAATAGTATTTGCATATTAACAATACATTGACAAATTTAATTATACCCTCATCTATTAAGATTCAACCATGAAAAGATCATTGGCTATTTGGACAGCTTTCACTTTTTATGCAGATGTTGAAAACGTAGTGTCCAAGCTCAGGATCAGCCCTAGTGTCATTTCCCGCCCCATGGCCAGTGGCATATGGATCACCTCCAAGTCCTTCCTCATTAATTGATTCTATTTTTTCCACCTACTGCTATCTCTGGTAAGCCAGTGAAAACAAGAACTATTTTTATGATTTTAATGTCAGTGGGGATAATGGTAAAATGTGGTCAGAGAAATCTGGTAAGAGCAGGGCAAGGAGCTAAATATAGAATATACCAGATTATCTTGATCTTATATTTGAATTGTTTGATATGCCAAATAACCTGAATGAGAGATTATATGGTAAACATCTTTGCAGCATTGTTAAGAAAACCTCATTCATTCCACTCATTCACAAATAAGATGTAAATTACAAAAACAAATGGAGATAGGTAGGTAGATGGACACAGAAGTCCACACTTGGTTCTTTTTCAAGGATCATTAATAAGTATGGGAGAGTTTACCTAAGGTGATCATGTGAGCAAGCTTCGGCAAATACTGCTCGGAAAGACTTAAAGTCATCTGTTGAAAATCTTGCTGGATCAATCTTTTCTATACAAGCAAAGAAAGCTATGGCCATAGGTGTCAATGGATTAAGGTTCAATGACGTTTCAGGCGGAGATAAAGGATCAACATGAAGCACAGAAATGGAAAAAGTTCCCACCGCCAGTCTAAAAATAAGTTCAGGCCTGGATTCATCCAATGAAACAGATCTGGATGGGAGAGCTGAAATACAGGTGTTAAAATCATACACATAAAATTTAACACTTATAAACAATTCATTCTATCAAAATGATAAAACATGTACTCATGTACTATTTTAAGAAAAGGTTATCACACAACAGTTTGAATGATACAAAACGGGCAAGATAAACTATTAGCTTTCTGCATTTTATATCCAGGATCCTTGATACTTCAAAAGGAAATATATGAACAAGCTTTTGCATTAATAAAACTGTATTGGAAAGCCAGAGATTAACCAGAAGTTATTCACCAAATTTTCCTTTAAGCCTTGTGTCTATGTCAATTAAATTTTACTGAAAAGAAACCTGAGATTCTCTTTCAAGGAAAGTATAAGTAGCGAAACAAAAACCAGATGGTTGTTTGAGACTCCTAAGCAGCAATAATAAAACTTACAGTGTACTTTTTACTAAAAATATTTAGATATTTAAATATGCAAAGAATACAATGAATGAGCAACTATTCTAAAACACTCCACAGTGAATTGTCCATCAATGCTTCATATTCTTTTTAAACTTTATTAAAAGGCCTAGAACAAAAAGAAATTTTATGAAGCAGAAGCAGCAGAATGTATTTTTTAAAAAGAAATTTTTCTTATTTTTACAATTTGTTTAAATTCCAGTGGAAACTATCAACAACTGTCTTACACTGCTCACCAGTCTTTTGTAAAGGTGCCGGGTGAACTAGGCTGGATGGCAATGCTGACCCTCTCACTGGCTGTTCTTTATGCTGATCAAGGAAATCTCCCCATGCTGGCTGGAGCTATAAAGGAATTTTTTTAAAGTGCATGAATAAAGTCATGGATTTTAAAAGCAACTTTTCAAGAACAGAACAAAGATAATACTTTACCACAGTCGTACTTAACGGAGATCCTGCTGGGGTGTATGTACTAGTTAAAGACAACTCAAGGTCCATGTGCGGAGGGTCACCAAGGGGTGGGAGAGAAGAGACACTATGGGACATGTCCATATCAGCCATGGAGAAGAAAACTTCTTCTTCTGGAGAGAATTAAGCTTTGTCAGTAGTATTATAACTCCAGCAATTCAGGTTTTTAAAGTAAGGTAATTTACATTAATATAACTTCCTTCCTTCAGATTATCTGAAATACAGTGATGCCCTAAAATTTATATTACTTCCAACAAGGTCACTGATTTGGGTTCAAGTTATAAACAGCGTTAACAAAAGCTCACCTGAATGTAGGTTAATACAAGGTTACACTATCCTACTGGTGAAATTTTTTTCAATATATGATGTGCAGTATTACATGGTATATTTTTAAATGTCATATGACAATTTAGGAGTTAAAATTCAGACTTTAAAAGTTTATAAGTATCTTTCAATCTCTGGTTTCATATGAATAAAGCTACTTTTTCTTAAAGCTGAATATGTTATTTAGAATTCTATTTACATTTCACTTATTCTTTCTGGAGACTGTTTTACCCTTATGCAAATGAGGTCTGTTATGGCCTAAATTTCTTAGTACACTTTATATTTTTTATGTAGTTTGATATTCCATGCTTAATGATTATCATTTATGGTATTAGTACTTATACATTATGAAACACCTGTAAATGCCAAGTAAACTGGGTAAAGATTACTTTTATATATAACTGATAGATTAATAGAGAAAGGTTCCTATTTAAAAGAATCGACTGTAAATCGTTATGGAAGCACATAAGAATTTGACAAAATGTGAATAATTACCTGCAATTTATCTTTTGTATAAATCTACATTTTTGTAAATTAACTTCCCTTAAAATAAATCATGATTTACAAAACAAAACTACACAATCAAAGGAAGTTTCTTAGCACACACATGCCAGCACAGGGCTGTAATACTATATAGTGAGGTCGACTTATGAATTTAAGAATTTCTTACAGCATAGATCTTTTGTTCCTTCATTACTAAATTCTATTTCATAGCAGCCAAAGTTTTAGTTTATTTTATGATGATAACACATGATTCTGGTGTTAACTTTTTGAGTTGCTTACCACGGCTAGAAGGTGTACGAGCCGTTTCTGTCTCATAAAAGCTTTGCTCTGAAGATACACCCACAGTAAGGGAATCTTTTCTCAAATAATACCGGTTTAATTCCATCTGAATTCGATATTCGTCTTCCTGCTGCATGGGTCGATTTTTTCTATCTTTATTAGCTAACCCTATTTTGCTAGAATTTTCTAAAAGTATACAAAAGGAAAGAAAAACAGTAATTAAACTTGGAGTCAATTCATCACTTCTCCCTCAAAACCCACTTATCCAATACTAACAGCAACTCAATACCACAGACAGAACAAGCCCACCTCTATTTAACATTAATCAGAGATCTAAGCAATAGATTTAAGCAGCTCGCTAGGAATCACAAAATCTTACCTTTGATAGTAAAGTCACTAAAAGTATTTTTAAATGTGTACTATTTACTGTGTTCAAGAATAGTACTTTCTCAGTTGTAGGAAGTACTATTCCCAACCAATGCATTAGTCAATTTTGAAAAAGAATGTGTGACACAAATGATCTGAATGCCAGTTTGTGCCACAGTAGCACACTTTGAAAGATCCCATCAAATTTAACTATTTAAGATTCTTATTTACAATACATATTTAATTTCACACATTCCTCTATAATAACAGGATTTCCTATATGCATATTGTATATTTTAACTAAGAAGTTTTACATAATTAAAAATAACAACACAGTTATACTTGCCTGGTCCGGCAATTGCTGCTAACATGTCCAAAAGTAAGTGCACCTGCCTTGGCGACAGGAATAGATGAATAGAGTCTATCTGTCCATCAATATCCAACTTCGGGGAAAAAAAAATTCCAGATGAATATAACTTCATCACCACAACTCTCAGGTGAGATGGATAATGATTATTTAGCCTCCTAAGACTCTCTCTACTTATTCTCAGTCTAAATGAAAAGACCTAAAGGCCACCAAACTCATCCTAAGAGGGAAAATCCTCCTGAGAAATTCTATGTTCGCAAGTCCAATGTCATACTTTTCGTCTCTTTAAGTTTTCTGAGTACTTAAGGGATTTGAGGAGGCTTTAAGACACAGTCTCCAAGAAAGAATATTAAGATAGCAGTAGTACAGTATTCACTCCCACCATGATTTCAAAAGACCCAAATCATAATCTTAAAGCTTGATTCAAACGAAATCAAGTTGGCTGTCTTTAGTTTGCTCATGGGTAACACTCCTTAACAGAGCAAGTAAGGGCATTCTCTGCCAACAGCGTGCCCCTCTACGTGCTCACTGCGTCTCACAAAGCCCGCTCTCCACTGGGCACGGAGTGTAAGACACAGCAGAAATGCCAATGGTAAAGAGCGCTCATGTGGACTTCCCTTCTCTTTTCCAACTCCATCCATTTTTCCCATCCCACTCGCATCCTGATTCCTGGGGAGTATATTCTGACAAAAGCAATTACTTCATTTTCTATATCACATTCTAAAATGCTGAATACACCTGCTTTACTTTTCATTCACTCCCTCTTGTTCTAATACTAATTATTATCACACTACTTGGCCATTTTTAAATGATCCAATTAATAAAACATGTTTATATTTGGAAAATATCTTCCCAGGAGAAAAATTTCTTCCTATGCTAAAAACAAAAGATAAAATACACTACACAGTCACTATAAGACATGTCCATGATCTAAGAATATAATACATTCTCCAATAATAATTATCTCTTTTTTTTGTTACTATTGGGGCACTATGTTAACTGCTTTTACTGTATTTCCTCTCATTCTTTTCCTGCTTTACAGATGAGGAAACAGGCTCACAAAGATTAAGTGACTTCCACAAAGCCACCTAACAGATCCAGAGCCAGGATTTTAACTTCGGCTGACCCGATGGAGAGCCCTCACTTCTCCCATGGCATGCACGCTCTCTCGTCTGCCCACAGAGGACTTGTTTTATGGGCCTCCTTACTGACTGCTGACATCACAAGCCATGATTCAGCAAGGAGTTGAGGCTGGGGAAAATAGGAAAATCTATTTCTGGTTATATACCAAATTTTTTAATTGTTTTTTAACTTCTTAGTATTGAAAAATAACTTATGACCTTTCCTAGAATGAACAACCAAGAGTTTCATTTCTAATTTTCATAGAAATATCATTAGCATGTTCTGAGTTTGGCATACATAGAAAAAAGTGTATATTGCTTTCTTCTGAAAATATAAAAGATGAAATGTAAAAACTAAACAAATTTCAAACTCAGTGTAACACAGTAATTGAAACACAATGTCTGTGAATTCAACATAGGCAGGCCCCTATTCTTGCATACAATGCATTCCTAAAACCATGCTAAAACTGAATATGTGAAACAGCGGACTTAAGTACTTTTTGAGATGGGTACTAGTTCAGAGAACTAAAAAACACATGAAATATTCCATAACATTTTGAACCCAAAGTTGAAAAATTTACATCTAATGAATACAGGAAAGAACGGAAGACTGTCGCTTGAAGCACTCCCAACCAATGCCATCTCTGTCCATACAGCATTAAGTGTATGCAATTTATGCTTCTCAATGCTACTATCCAGAACTTTTATTTTCCTATTTAGCACTCATTTTCATTAAGTAAGAGAAAACATACTCAAACACTCCAATTGTTACACAAAAATTACCACATACACCAGGACAGTAGTATCTCCAAATATCAAACCCTGGCAGGCAACAATGCCACCATGCACTAGTTCCATACGTTCACCTGTCACCTAATATACACAGATGTCCAGAAGTAACACCTAAAAGGCATTCATACAAATCAATATATAATGTGCAAAAGTTTGGGTATGCACAAAGATCAAACATACAAATGTTGAAGACTATAATTTATCAAAACACTACTATAAAAGTTATTGCTGTGATTCTTCCTTAGAGATGTAGCAAACCCAGAGGCATGGGTGTACTAGTTTCCCAAGGATGTTCCCACCGAAGGGATTCCCCACAGTGTTTACACATACCTAGGGCTTTCTGCTCCATTAACCATCCCATCACGTTATTTTATGAAGAGCATTAAGACCTGGTGAGAGGATTCCATGCCATCTGAAGTGGAGCAGTGGACCAAGAGGAGGGGGGTAATCGGTAAGAACCCCCCTCCAACTCTAGTCAGCCATTCCGATCCAGGAAAGGACTCCTGGGAACCTTTAATCCTCTGAAAACCTTTTTATGCACATTCACATGCACTCAGTGGCTCCTTCCTCTCTGTTCCCACAGCAATTTCTATACCCTTATTATATCTTTCATTAAGGTAAAGACTGTATTCCACTCATCTCCGCATCTGTCCCAAGAACTTGCACAAGGCCTGGCATACAGTAGTCACTTGAACATGTATTAGTTAGATCAGTGAATAAAAGACAATGAATAAATCCTGCTATCTTAATTTAAACTACATTTTTATAGAGATTATATAGAAAATCGATTTTCAAAGTCTGAAAATAACACTTGACAAATACGTCTTTAACTGACTAAATAAATGCCAAGTTCCCTGATTCTCCAGCAGACTGTTCAATATTGTTCCTTAAGAAACAAGTGCAGCTGTCTTTATTATAGCATCTTCTCCAAGCTATGAGACATCATAAAACAATCTCTTTTCATAAACAGTATGCAACTACAAAAAGTCATTCTAGAAGAGATGGACATTTTTACATACATATAATTAAACATCTTCTATAGTCAACTTCTTGTTTTCCAAATCTTTTCTCTTTAAAACATTTAATTTTATGATAGAAAGATTCTTTAATGAATTCCTAGTTATCTCTCAACTAATGAATGTTTTTGAACTGCCAGAATACTGGGAAATGAGTGCAGGAGGCAGCGCTAAAACCCAAGCTGAAGCAAAAGGGCACCACAGCCCCACATGACTTCGTGACCCAAGGACAGAGAGCCTGCTCAGATTAAAACTGCCGACTCAAGGGCAGCAGGCACCCCAGCTACAGCATAATCTAAAGTAACCAATCATTGGGTCAATGCAGAGATTAAAGGACACTTGTAGTTTTGTTTTTTGCTATAGAAAATAAAATACTCACCTTTGCTCCAGGAAGTACTTCATTCTGTTTCAGTGTGAGACTCAACTCCAACCTACCAATTAGCCCTCCAATCTGCACTGGGTCAGAGGGTGCTACCTCTGGTAAATTTCTAGTTAGTTGTGGGTGTGGCTCATAAACAATTTTGGGATTCCAGCTAGGTGACAGCTTCGGCTCAGATTCCTACAATAGTGCAATAAGAACAAAGTAATTCTTCAAAACACTTTAGCATAAATAAACTGAAATGTAAAATACAAATGTCAACCTAAAGAGAACACTTGACATACAAAATTGTATTATGCAAAAATGGATAAGCCAATATCTTGGAGCTAGCATGAAACACAGCAGTATATTAGCATAGTACTCTGGTAGTAAAGGAAAATTGTGGAAAAAGATATTATGAAGAAAACAAGTATCTGCTCAAATTATAGCAGTAAGAAAACTTAATTACACTCTATAAGAAAATCTGATTTGCAAAATTATGTCAAAAGTAAATTATAGAAGTCTGACTTAGAAAAGGACCCTCTATTCTTAAAAAGGAATAGCAGAGTTCCTTAATTATAAAGCTTCTGAAAGCTTTATACAATGGTTGGTAAGATAAATTTTCAGCAATATATTCATTATGTAAGGTAAATGCTTGATTTCCTATTTTTGCTGTTAAAAAAACATAATATGTTTATATACCATTTTCCCCCAAGACATAGTATCCAATGCTTCTCTATCAAATTAATATACAGCATTGGTATGAAAGGGACTAATTATGAGTATTTTAAAAGTCTCTGAAAATATACATCCCCATTACTGAAAATTTGTGTGAACTTCCAGATCAGACAGAAATTCATTAACACATATTGTATATCCTAACAAAATACAATAGCCCTCACTTAAACCTTTTAAAACTGTATGAATTCATTTTCAGTTTTCTGGTTTTTGTTTTTCGTACCGCTGGTGCAGTTGAACACACTGGGGAAGATTTTGCTGATGCAGAAAACTCATCCCAGAAAAGAGACACTCCAGAGAGCTGAAGAGACTTGTGAGCAAAAGCTGAGGGCTGGTGTACATTGATTCCTGAGGGTTCATCAGCAGTTTCATCACAGTACATGGTCCTGGACATCACCAACAAAAAGAGCACTGCATAAAATACCTAGGAAAGCCTACTGACAACCAGAAGAAATGCACAGAGCTTTTAAAATGCAGCAGGTGTTGGCACATGCCTGTAATGTGGGTCAGTATTACCACACTTTACTTCCGTAAATGTTTTCATGAAGAGACCTTAACCCAAAGGAGGGTAACTTTATAAGGCTCCTAAACTTGGGGAAACAATTCTTGTACTCCCTCACAAAGATTCCTTGATAACAGTAAGGCAGCATTGGGTTCCAAGTAACAAGTCTGGCATAAAAGATACCACTGGAGTTCTTATAATTAGTCTAAGAGTTCTTATGACTAATCTCAGTTTAAACAAAATACAGAATATAGTTCTAAGTGCATAAGATTTTAGATATTTTTAATATACCATATAAGGTAATGTAAGCCAGTCTCAAAGATCTGTTAACAAAACCTGCTTCACTTTCTGTGAAAAACAGAAACCATAATGTATCTGCTTAAAATTTAGTAGAGGCCCCCAACAGATCCATACACAAAGTGTCACTGATGCTCAGTGTACATACTTCATGCTGCTTATTTCTGTTGGTAGTTCATATGCCATGAAGACACAGATGAGCAGTCACTACCTCAAATCAACACTCGGAGTATATTTGTAAATCAGTCCCTCTTTTAGAGGTATATTTATGGGGCCTCCAAGTGTGCATATCTAGAAAACTAAGTGATGTGTTAATATATTTGTAAGTAAATCATTATGGCACATATTGACCTTAAAATGCCTCACATAATCCTCAAAAAAAATACACAAAAAATAGTAATCTTAGGCTTTCTCACTAAAGCAGCATTTAGATTAAGCACAGGAAAGCAAAAAGGCCTTTCACATTAAGGACACATGCCTAAGTAGGCATTGCTCCTATGAAAAACTCCAACAGAAGTGCCTCAAATTTGCACCACTCAAATATTATTTTAATTTGATATTAACTAAAAAGGAATTATTTGTGTTGAATTTAACATAGAACTATATATAGTTACATCCAACTGGTCCTTTTAATTTTCAATAATGGTATTAGAACATAATTTGGAAAGCAGCATTTTACTTTGAAATTAGGAAATCTATTAATTTAATATCATCACCTCTAATCTCCAAAAAGCATCGTGAAATCTAATGAGAGAGTTAGATTTTATTACTTATAAAGGAAACGAATAGGGTTGTTTTCAGATATTAAGAAGTCTTACCTTTCTATTCGAATTTCAAGTGCAGTTCCAGTTTTGGAATTTTCTGGCACATGTTCAATTCTCAAGACAGTGTCTATAAACGTGACTTTTACTCTTCTTAATACTAGAGTAAACAGGTAACCATCAACATGAGACCGTATGTATACTAAATAAAAACTTCTAATGAAAGGAATAAATACTAAATTAGTTTAATCAGAATTTACAAAATAAAAAAGCTGAATTTCTTTGCCTAAAAATCCCCAAATCCTGAGTTTTATAATAAATATTTTGCCTTACTAAACATTTGGCCATGTTATATGTCAACAGACACATGGATCAATGACTAGGACCATCTGTTGAATTCTAATCCCCTCATTATACAAGAATAAAAGAAAAGGAGAAACTAGGGTACAAAGAACATGAAATAAAATTTAGTATTTAAAATAACTTCAATTCTAAAGTTCTGAATTGAGAACAGTAATCCTTTGAAAAATCACTCCAGTGGATTTTTCTTATACGAGGCTTACTAAATTGAGTACTAAATAATTAAATAAAATCTAAAATTTTTAAAAATACTCAATAACACCAAACCTGTTTCAATGGTTTCAGCAAACTTTTCAAGTCCTTCAAAAGGCTGGGATCCTTCTCCTTGTTCATCTGTTAGTTTCTGGCTAAGACATTCTTTTGCCAACTGCATACTGCTGGTCATGAGACTTGACCAATACATAGGCTCAGTACCGGTTGCTGCAGAAAATATAGATTCATCCTAAACAATTTCTCATAGTTAAAACAAAGCCATTTCTTAAAACAGCACATTTCAAATACGTAAATTCTTAACCCACAAGATATTTAACATCATATTGTTACCAAGGGATACAATATTCTAGAAATTACTTGAGATTGAAATGTCCCCTTGCAATAACTAAGAAAAAAAGACCATTGAAAAATGTCCAGAGACATGTGTTCTCACTACATGCCAAACATTACTTCATGTATTCTTTCAACAAGTACTCGGCAGGTATTTATCAATGCACAGTACTATTCAAAACACTGTAGAGCAAGAGTCAACAGACTTTTTCTGTAAAGTGTCAGACAATGAATATTTTCTCTCTTGTTGGCCATATGGTCTCTATCATGACTACTCAAATGCCTCACTCTAGTGCAGAAGAGGCCAGAAAGAATGAATAAATGAATGGGTAATGGTGGTGTTTCAATAAAAATTTATTACAAAAACAGGTGACAAATCAGATAGGCTTACAGGCCATAGTTAAACGACCTAGCTGTAGGAGATAGAAAAAATTAAAAATTACCAATTCTGCCCTCAGAGAGCCTACAATATAGGGGAGGAAATGAGATATGATTAAGAAGAATTAGTAGGCAACTACTAAATGTCAACAGAAAATATTTTGACAGCTAAGAGAAGAGGTTAACTCTTCTAAAGCTCAGGGAAATAATAGGAAATCTGATAGGGACAGCAGCTGACCTAGGCAGCTGACTAGGTTAGTATAAATGTAGATAACACAGAAGAGCATCTTTAGATGAAGGAACTATGAAAAGTCCTTTCCAGATCTCCCTTGATGAGGGAATACTTCCTTAAATTATTCAAACCAAATTGAAAGAGATTGCCAGAACTACTGCCTTCCAAAATGGAATTTAAAATAATTTCTTTTAATAGAATGCTTGTAAAGTAAGGGAAAAATATTTAACTTCCCATAGGAAAGTATTGTATCTACTCATCATGCTTAAAAGATATTCTTATTAAATACCAGATTATTAAAGAGGATTATTAAGGATTATTATTCCATATGCAGATTAAATTTTCAAAATACAGGTGCCATGACTGGGGAGAGGTTAGGCGGCTGAAGTAGGTGAAGGTGATTAGGAAGTACAAACTCGCAGTTATAAAATAAATAAGTCATGTGGATTTAATACACAGCATAGGAAACAGTGAATAATACTGAAATAACTTTGCATGGTGACAGGCAGTGACTGGATTTTGTACACCTGAAACTAATAGGATATTGTATGTCAATTATCATCAATAAAAAAATATAGGTGCTATAATTCTAGTAAACATAATTTAAACCTTGGTGTTTCAGATAGTAGTAGGATTATAATTCTTCCAGTATATGTTTGCAAACATCACTTGTCACTGAGAGCAGAATTTAAGATGAATTTAAGATGACTTACCATCATGACTATATGGGTTTACAACACACACACACGCACACACACTAGACTGCCTGGGTTCAGATCCCATCTTCTGCACTTGGCTAGTTATGACCTTGGACAAGCTTTTAAACTTATCTGTGCTTCAATTCCCTGTTCTGTAAAATGGAGATTATAAAAAGTATCTATTGCAAAGAGCCGTTGTGAAGATAATATTTGTAAAGCAGTTAGAATAGTATCTGGTATGCAAGGAAGCACTTCCTACAGGTTTGATAGATCAGAAAAACACATACGTAATTAAAAGTACCACACTCAGAATACTTGTAAACAATGACTTACTATGGCTTTAAAATGTTTCCCTCCCAAGGTTTCCTTCTGAAAATTTTCAATCCCAAGAGAGAGGTGAAAGAATAGTACAATGAGCAATACCCTTAACCTAGATTCACAAAGATTCCATGCACATACACACAAAAATACATACACTCTCTCACACTTTTGCCAAACTATTTAAAGGTAAATTTGCAGACATAACACTCATGCCTAAATACTGCAACACGTTGTAACTCCTAAGAACAAGAACATTCTGCAAAAGCTCATTACCATTAGCACCCCCAGAAATATCACACTGACACATCATCTATCCTATATGTATTCCATACTCAAATTTCCTCGTATGCCCCAGTAACCTTTCATAGAGAAAACCAGGAATATAAATTGCAATTATTCACATCTTTAGTTTCCTTTAATCTGAAAAGTTCCTCCACCTGTCTTGTGTTTCATGATACTGATATTTTTTAAGAGTACCAACTAGTTAAATTTATAGAATTTCCCTTCTTTTGGATTTGTCTGCTTCCTTCTACTTTAACTCGGATAAAGCACTTTAAGCAGGAACAGTACACAGTACATAAGTGATGTCATGTCCTTCTTAATCCATCACATCAGGACACACACATGACCCACTACTGATGAGGCTGAATCACTGTTATCATAGTGACTGTCAATTTTCTCTGCTGTGAAAGAAACTTTTTTCCTTTTGTAAACAATATGTAATCAGTGGGAGGTATTTTGATACCATCTAATATCAAACTCCCCAAAGACCTTTCACCAAATGGTATTATCATTCATTGATAACTCTCATTTGTATCAATTTTTACTATAGAGTGGCTGAAAACTTGATTTTTTTTCTATGTTTATTAGTAGGTATTCTAATGCAATGAAGAGCTTTCCCTTCTCTCTATCCCCCTTACATATTTATTTATTTGTATCAAGATAGAGTTGGGGCTTTCTTCTTAGAGTGTTATAATGCATCATTGTCATTATTCTGTTACTCGAGTTTTCCCAGATTTGGCCAACAAGAGCCCCCTCAAGCCCAATCCTGTGTCCTTTTAACACTTCTCCATCTATCTTTGAGTACTCCCTTGCTTTCTAGCACAATACTCTGGATCTTTAAAACACAAGTCACTTTAGATAAGTGGTAAACAAAAATTAAACCAAGTCATCTAATACTAAAGTTCCCAGGGGTAAACAGGAAAAGAAATAACTCTAAGGGTACAGTCACATACACCTTACAAGACCCAAGTCCTAATTTTATCTTTGGAAAATTTCACATATGCAATCCTAAGTAATAAATTAAATACTGAAGTTAATGTAATGAGGTTACTTTCCCAATCTCTGATGAGTAAAAATAGAAACACATACAACAGAAAACACATAACACACCTACCTAGGCGAGGTCTAGGGCGGAAGACCATTTCTAACCCTTTCACTTCCAGTGCACAATTATCCTGTAGCAAGGAGCCCCATGGAACTGACAGAGAAATTGACTGTATGAATCCTTCAGTGACTTCTAAAGGCGCATCTGCTGACTCCAGGATCTCATTGAGACACTAAAGAGAAAAACCAAATGGATTTTGAAATCAAAACAAGAACAAGAACTCAAAATTATTAACTTACTCAAAAATGTTGAATATGCTCATGTATGTGTCAGGCACTAAGGATAAAGAAAGCAGAAACCAAGATACGATCCCTGGTCCTCCCTAAGCTCACAAGATAGCTTACCAGGAAAGACACATGCAACTGAGGAAACGCTATGGGAAACCGAGACCAGAGGTGGAGGAGTTAACCAGGCAAAGTGGGCCAGGCAGAGAAAATAGAATGTGGAAGAATTCAAAGAAAGCGTTAAGTCAAAGAGTGCGAACACAAATATTTGAGATGAAGGAGTTATCTGATAAAGAAAAGCTGCTTTAGGCTTTAGTGTAGGGGACCAGAGTGA
This sequence comes from Manis javanica, assembly GCF_040802235.1. Taxonomy (NCBI): domain Eukaryota; kingdom Metazoa; phylum Chordata; class Mammalia; order Pholidota; family Manidae; genus Manis; species Manis javanica. The sequence goes on along the minus strand of NC_133163.1, from coordinate 8,518,399 downwards.
TGAGCCAGAGACACAGCTGCCTAGGAAAGGGAGAGTGGAATCTAAAGAGCGTTGCAATTCATACTGAAGAGTCTCATTTGTCTCAAGGGCAAAGTGAAGCCATTGAATGATTTCAAGCAAGGATACTAGGAGGAGAGTAGGACTTTTAGTGGGCCACTCCTGCTGTCATGGAGCATGTATTGGAGGAAAGCAAAACTCTGGCAGAAAGGCTGTTATGAGTAAGAAAAGTTAGAGAATCGTTTGGCAAGAATAGTGACACTGAGGACAGTTAGAAGAGAACGGATTTTTGTAATACATCAGGAAGTAGAATTAACTGGCATTGTGCCAGGTAAAGAAAAGAAAGAATGAAGAATGACTCCCAGGTTGCTGGCTTGAGCAACTGCTTAAACAGTGGTGTGTAGAGAAGCAGGTCAGGGGGAGATAAGGAGTTCAGTTTCAGAGAGTACATTTAAGCAGATATCTAGATGAAGATGTCTAGGAGGGGCTGGTCTAGAGTTTGAGAGTCATCTGGGCCAGAAATACAGAAAGGCATTAGAAATGGAGAGGGTAAATGAAGCTACAGGGTGAGGAGGGATGGCCTTTGGGGACTTACATAGAATAAAAATAAGAGGCTAGGACAGAATCCTGATAAACATCAACATTTAAGAAAAAGGTTAAGAAAGAAGAACCTGCAAAGTAAACAGGTGGAAGGAAAATCAAGAGAGCCTCATATCCCAGAAAACTGTGGAAGAGACAATATAAAGAGAAGACTGGTCAAATGTAACAAAAGCTAACTAGAAGTTAAGATGTTTAAACGTCCACTGTATTTAGTGATCTTTAGGGTACTGGCGATCCCACCGAGAGGAATTTCAGTGGAGTGGTAAGGCAAACCAGACTGTGGTAAGACACAATGGAAATAAATCGTTAACAGAAAACCAAATGCATCAGAATAACAAATATTTACCAAATGGCGACTGATAGGTAAGGTACTTCCTGCATGCTATGCTGTGTAAGGATGGTAATGTCATAAATCTTTGTGTACAAACCTAACGCTTGAACACTGGTTCATGTTTTATCATTGGAGGTTACTACTTTAAAAGGCTTTCTGCATATTGGTGTTTGTGTAAGCCTACAACCTTCTTAGAGTACATGGGCACAGACGGTTTCAAGGGATAAACATCCAGATCCTCAATCTCTAAATATACTCTTTCTTAAAATTGACCTTCCCGAGAAGAGTATCTACAGCAGTGGCATCACAGTGGGTCTCCCTTCCCACATTCCCTTGTCCAATCTCCTGTTCTCACTCAGCCAAAACAGATGACCTTTTTCCCCTCCTGAATTCTTCCTTACGCACTGCCTCTGGTATAAAAATCTTCAAGCAGGGCCACCAGTAATTTTTCTGGTCCTTTCCTATCTTATGCATATACTTAGCCTGACACTCAAAAAAATTCAAACAACTAAGTGATACCAACAGGGCAAAAGCCCTTCAGTTCTCATTTACTTATTTATGGCATCAGCATTTCTTAAGCTTATATTAAAAATTTAGACTGAGATTTATGCTGAGCCCTATCAAACTCTAATTGTATGTATATGTAATCTATGGATACATGAACTGAGGGAAGATGAAACGACACACCCATATCATTAAGAAATAAATTTCCAATGGAAGTTTTTATATTTAATTATTCAAATGTATAACATATTTACATTGTTTTAATCAACAGCACACTTACAAAAATTGTAATGACACAATCCAGAAGAAAAATTTCAACAACTTAAAACCTAATGATTATCTGAAGGTGATACTGATAAAATCAGTACAGTAAGCCCTAGAGCAACCACCAAGAAAACCATTAAAAAAGTTAAGAGATCATTAAAGGAATTAAAATGTTACACTACAAAACATTCATTTAGTATAAAAGAAAGCTTAATGGTAACAGGAAATTTTTAATATGATCAATTTCAATTTAGTTCCTTGTTTTTATTGTAGAGAAATGATGGCATGATCAATAAGACTTCAACATAAAATATACAAATTGTGATAAAACTATGCAGAGAAAGTAGGATGCACATATGAGCTCAGTGGAAAAGATACAATATTAAAGTTCCAACTATTAATGAAGGGCTTGCTCAAGCATTTCTGAATGTACAATTGGTGGCTATTTAGATCCTAGTGAGTAAAAAAAAATTTTATTTTTATATCAACAAAACAAACAAAAATTATCCTCTACAACTTCCTCAATTTGTAATTTAAAAAATGTTAAGTCAGTTTTAAAATGCACAAGGAATACAGTAGCTTTTTCAAAATTTTAAGAGAAAATTAGGCAAACATGTTTGAAGAACACTATTAAAATAGAGCATGTGTTCAGGTCCCAGCTCAGGCATTTACTAGCTGGGGAGCTTTGGACAAGTTCTTAACTTCTGAGTCTCAATTTCCACATCCATAAAATAGGGATAGTACCTATTTCATAGGGTTAGTGTGAGCATAAATGAAATAACATGTAAAGCCACCAACAGTTCCTGGTATGAAGAAACACTTTGTAAATTAGACTGTTGTTCTTTATCTTCCACAGTCCCTACCTAGCACAATGATGAGCACCATTAGGAATTCAAGGTGTGCTTGACAGTACAAAGAAAAGCAAACTTAAGTTATATGTTTCTTTTAATACTTACCCATAAGACCAACTAGGAAAAGAATACATCCTTATTAGTTTAAAGGAAGGCATCAAAATTCAAAAAGAAAAATAGAACATAACAATTTGTAAGAAATGATTTAGACCAATTAACATTTAATACTTAGTGCATTCAGGACATCATACTATACTATATTATGCCTACATTACTGCATAAATTGTCACACTAGCCCTCTGAATTAGGTTTTTTAAGCCCATTTTACAGATACAGCAACTGAAAAGGAACTTGCAAAAGGTCTTCAATTAATCACTGCAGAAACAAAACTGTAAAAAAGAAAAAACATTTTCAAAATGGAATATTTTGCAGGAGGCTAAACAAAATCATGTGCTAACATGTTAATTTTCAAAAATGTAGTACTTGAGCTTAGGAGGAGACTTGTAGAAAAAGCTTTTATAACTAAATGGAAAAATTCTCAATGCCTTTAGTACCAGCGTTTTTCAAAATGCAGTCAAGGGGCACATGCATCAGAATCTCCTAGGATGCTTTTTAAAAAATGCATATTCTTGGGTCTTTAGAACTAGAATCTACAGTGAGGGGCCTAGAAGTCCACGTTAGCAAACTTGCAAGGTGAACCCAGTGCTGCTAATGGATCTTTTGAGACAGTATGGTACACAAAAAAATACAGGAGACAGAAAGAAAGGTCTGAAATCTTGCTGTGCTAATACTAAGCCTCAGTAAGTTACCTACAATTGCGGTAAAAACAGATAATGGTAGCACCCAACTTAGAGCAAAGAAAATAAACATTAAAGTACCCCATACAGGATATGACATGGAAGGTGCTTAATAAATGGTTACTATTATCTTCAAAAGCAAACTAACAGACCCTAGACTCCATGTCCCCGCTAGTCATCAACCTCCTTTCTCTTGCTCAAAACACAAACTACTACCTGCCTTCTAACCCTCAGCAACTGTGAAACTGCTCTGAATGGGTGATGAACCGACAAATACAATGAGCAATGTTCAGCCCTCATCTTCCTTGAGTTCTCATCTTATTTAACACTTCTCTTTTTGAAATCCCAGCTTTCCTTGGTTTCCGTAACACTCTTCACACTCTTTCTTCCAATACTTTACCACTTAAAATAATGTTGCTCTTCACCTCAATTTCGTCTTCAGCCTTTTTTGTTCCTCAAATATGTTTCTACATATTCCCCATGCATTTTGAGCCATATATCCTGTAACTCCCAAATCTGTATCTCATCTCTTCCAACTCCAATTCTTTGTAGCTCCCACTGCCTGCTGAGCAACTCTATCTAGATGTTTCAAAGTCCCCTCAAAATCAGTATGTTAAAACTTTTCTCACCCCAATCTCAATTTCCTCCTTTCCTCTCCCACAAGGTCCCTACCCCTAGTTGGTGGGGGAGGTTGCCAACCTTATTTTCTATCATTTCCCATTTCACCACCAACTGAGCACCTCAAGCTATTATGCAAGATTCATCCCTCTACTTGCATTTTTCACATTTATTCTCATTAATTTTAAAAGAAAAACTTAGAATGTTTGACCCTAAAAAAAGGCCCATCATATAAGACCAAGAAAGTAAGTCCAGAACTGCTTATTTCATATCCATAATTAAAAGGCTGGAATTTTTGTTCCATATTATCATCTCTGGGAGAGATGGGAATAAGGGCTATTACTTCATACTTTATATATTTATGCATGTTTTTTTCATCTGTATTTCTGTAGTTTGATTTTTTGCAATGAGTATATATTATATAATAAAAACATACAATTAAAAATATACTGAAGTGCTTTAAACTGCATATAGGCAATGACAGTCTGTTACATGGGGATCTGTCATCATTAGACAACCATCTAGGAAACTGAATTTGATAAAATTATCTGTTCAATAAACACCAAGTTCTTGTTTGTCTCAATTTTGTGGCTACCTTAAACTTTTAACAGTTCAGAAAGTTTTATTACAGCATTGAAGAACAATATTAAAAGAAAAAATACAGTAAATGTTAAGGAAAAATAGTTATGGAAAGAGTCAACAGTTCAAGAATTTAAACTGTCACTAAGCTGCAATATAATATTCCTAAACTTAAGATGTTTATACTTACAGATATTATATTTAAATGTTTAACAAGACTTATTTACAGTCTGAAATGCAGTTGGGCAAAATCTCCATATCCTGTATTGTTGGGAGCAAATCTGTGGGCCTTTAAGCAGATTCGGTCACAGGAGCCTTAAGACAAAGGCAACGTTTTGAGTAAAAATCTTTCCTGTAAAATCAGCTGGAAATCTTTCCTATAAAGTCAGCAACAATGAACCCATCCACACGTTAGAAACAAGTTTTCCCCTATCACTAAGAGGCACATTTAGTGAACTCCTCGGTTAGAGCTAGGGGTTAATTTACCTAGCAACATTTGCATTTCTAAGTTAGAGTTAGTGGTTAGGCTACCTCACAGCATGTGCCTTTTCTGTCCTTTGTTAAGCAAGAAACACCTCCCCCGCCCCGAAAATGGCGAACCCCCCCCCCCCCCCCCCGCTTCTCTTTCGGGTCCTCTGTTCCCGTCAGCGCTTACCAAGACCCAATCACCCTTCTGCACCTCCCCACCGGCGCCACCTAAAGTCCAGTTATCTCCTGACCCGGCGCCACCTAAAGTCCAGTTATCTCCTGACCCACCCCTTACTTGCTACTTGCATAAATTGAGCCTGTAAACAATAAACTTTGCCAGCTTGATCAGACATCCTGTCTTGCTGGTCATTCTTTGTGTCTCTTGCTTGTCTCATTTCTGCAGGCGTCTCCCGTACACTCCACGTTCGTCCCGCGGGCCGGGACACTGTATCATAAGGTATTTAGAAATTGACTCACTCTGTGACCCCAGGGTTACTACAGAACAAGACTAGGACAAAATTCTCAACCTGACCATATTGATTCCCTGTTATCAACTCAGGCAATGCTCTCATTAGCCCACGTAAGTATATCCTTGTGTTTGAGTAAATCTCCAGCTAAAAGCAGAGGCACCTGAACTACTCAATTTTGTGGCTACCTTAAACTTTTAACAGTTCAGAAAGTTTTATTACAGCATTGAAGAACAATATTAAAAGAAAAAATACAGTAAATGTTAAGGAAAAATAGTTATGGAAAGAGTCAACAGTTCAAGAATTTAAACTGTCACTAAGCTGCAATATAATATTCCTAAACTTAAGATGTTTATACTTACAGATACTATATTTAAATGTTTAAATTTAAACACACGTTCTACACAGATTACCTGAGAGTTTTTCTTATATTTAAGGCCTGTTTGCTTTCAATTATTATGCTGGTCTCTACTACAGCATTTGGCAAATAACCATTAATCAATGTTTCTTGAACTTAAGATAATTTTATTACATATACCAATACAGTATAAGCAGAAGGTAATAGAAGCAGATTATTAAATTTAAGAGGCTTCAGTGTAACGAAATGTTAACCTTCCTGGACATACTGAACTTCTGGGAGAAAAGGTTCTTTGTCCATCTCCTTCACTGCTATATCCCCTGGCCCCTCATAGTGCCACATGTATTGAACCAATTAATAAAAAAAACTCAATTAAAAAAAAGAATAAAGTCACAGCCATAAAGAGTTGGGAAAAAATTAGTTATCATATCCAGCCTCCTACCCAAACGGTATTTTCATCTTTCAACACTTTGCATTTTCAACCAGTTCAACAGAAAAAGAACATGAACTTATCAGACAGCACATTCTAACTGTGGAATAGTTCCAAACCCCTTGCCTCTATCCCTCCCTCCCGCTGCAGCCACAGTAAGGTAGTGATCTCCAACGGAGAGTGGATGTATTCCTGAGAGTTTAGCAGATGAGCGATAGGGATGTGAGAAGAAACTCAGACATTCTATATCCAATTTTTCACATTGTATACTTCGAAGTTATACTAATAGTTAATATAAAAATGGGCATTGAAGCCCTCACTCTACCCACACATCAGACTTGTAGAAGGAGAAGGCTAGAGAGTCCTACAATGGAGAGGAGGTAAGGGTGATGCTCTCAGTTGGATATTCCATTTCAGCACACTGAAACTTACTCAAGCATACATTCTATATAAAACAGAATTTTAAATAATAGAATCTTTGTAAAAAGATGGAAAATGACAATAACCTTCTGAGTTCCTGGGGTTTCTTTGGCCAAATATTTAAAAGTTGAATTTAAAGATAACAAGCAATCTTCTTCTACACAAAGAGAAGAGTTCTAATTAGGCAGACCATTGATTTGAAGACAGGTGGCTATCAGCAGTATATGCTACCCAGCAGGTATATTCCCAAAAACAAAACACACCTTATCTTTTCAAAGTAAAGATATCACTTTAATAATAAGTGAGAAAATAATTGCTTTTCAAAGAATTCTTGTACTATGGGGAGAACATTTTGAAAAATTGTATTTGGAAATGTTACCACTGTTATTTGATTTTGTTGCTGAAATAGTGTCTTTTAAAAATACTGCCTTTTTAAAAAATCATTATCTACACGGGTTATGGAAGGTTTGAAAACACTGGAAGATTATCCCAACCAATCTAAAAGCCCTCTAAACAGTTTTTAAAAATAGGTTTTAAATTTTATATGTATATATAAAAAAGCAACACCTTTCAATTAATTAGAATAACTGATATTAAGGGAAAAGGGAACATTACAACAAATTTCAGCACAATCCTGTGCACAACTGATGGTTGAGAAATGATAATGTCACCAATGATGCGATTTTTCCATTTGGATCAGTGAATCTTCGTGAAGTATCTTTTCTACAGTCATGAAAGTCTTCAAAATCAAGCATCAAAAGTCAGTGAATTTGATTTTTAAAAAAAGTCAGTGAATTTGGAATCAGAACTTCCAGTGTCACGTCAAGATTTATCTTAGTCATCAAAACAGTTCACTGTAATTAATAAATAAGCAACAAATGTTTCCTGGATACTTCAACATTAGTGTTTTCACTGGACATATCCCTCACCTTCAAGGAGCAGAACACAACATAATCTTCAGATTAAATCTAACAATAAATTATTCTGCTAATGATCCTGAAGTCAAACTGTAAGTTCAAATAGCAACACCTCTGATTTCCCATGACAAACAAAACAACACAAATGGGAGCATCTAACACAGCAACTGAAATAAACAGATCCTCAATAAACATTAACTGCTCTTTCCTATGCTTGAAGCCATGTGATTAATAAAGAAATGGACTTAAGAAATAGACAGGATTGAATTCTCACTATATTGCTTGCTAGCTATGTGACTTGGGGCAAATTATTTAACTCCATCTATAACATGTAAATAATAATACCCACCTTATAGGCTTAATATGCAAAGTCTTCAAAGAATAATGCATTAATTCATTCAACTCACAAGACAATATCCTACCCTCCTCCTTCAAGACAGCCTATTCAATAACTGTATCAAAAATATAGACCTATGGGTCACTGAATTAAAAAATATCCATCAGAATCCCTATCTTTTGGTAAGAATTATAGCAATACAGTACCTGACACAGTGCCTGGCATGGAGTGTATTCCATTAATGTTTATTCAACTCAGGTGAATTATCCAATATCCCTTGGCTAACTCCAACAGCCTGGGTCAGCCTGGTATGGGACTGGGTCTGCTACTCAAACCACGACTCTTCCGCTATCCTGGATACTCTCTCTAGTTTAAGTCACTTACTTACTGATAAAATCATATGCTTATTAACTCGAGCACAAACTAACTTAAGGGTCATCATAAGGTATTACCATAATTTGAGCTTTTCAGATTTCTATGGCTAAGAAAGTCATTACTGAGTTGAAATATTTTTACTTAGTAGAAAAAAAAAAGCTTTTTACACAGGGTAAGTCAGGAAAACAAAGTTTCCTTTTGTTTTCCACAACTATGACAGCTAAGTCACCTATGTTCATGATTTCCTTACTTTAGAAAATTAAAACCCTACAATGGTACAACTGTAAACAGCAAACTCGAATGCAATATACGGACGGTTGAGGGGAGGGGAAAGCCACTCACTCCGTTCTTGCCAAACTCAAGGCTGAATACACTTTAAGAAGACTGTGCGCTGAACATACAGATGGCAGGTACAACTGTACGTGGTGAGTTACCTGTACATAAAGCACCTGGAAGATACAATCAATCAACTCACAACCACTGGATGACAAGTAGAAAACAGGTTTTTAAAGGTTTGAAAATTGCAGCTTCAGCACTTTTGCAACACTTGCTTTTACGATGTCACGTGAAGCACACAGGCATAATTAAACAGCACTACTAGGGCCACACAATTATTCACAGGCTGGCTTTGTAAACATGTCATCAAGCAAAGCAGGCAAACCGGCAGAGGAGGCCTTCACCTAACTTTCTCCAGATGGCAAACGCTGTACAGAGACTGCGGTGTGCGAGTAGCGCACCCAAAATAAAGGAATAACTAGGAATTCTGACACCCTCGAAAGTCCTCCTCATCCTTCATCTTTCCAGAGTGTCCATGAAATGAATTCGTTTGCCACAGAGCCTCGAGACCCCTCCTACCCTAAAAGGCAGCACCTGGTCACCTCCTTCCAAGGACGCCTTTCAGCCAACTTCACAGCCCCGAAACCACTGGCTCAACTTATCGCCACAGTGTAGACTCCATGACCAATGTTAAGTCTTCGGAGCACGTCATTTGGGGTGGCAAACTTGCTAGAAACATATTAAACAACACTTCAACCCATTTCCCTAGCCCTAGCACACTTAGAGCCAAACAGTTGAATGACACCTGTTCAAATCGCCCTGAATTGGGGAGCGAGTCCCGCCCTGCTGGCAGCCAGCAGCTCTTACCCATTTGTCCAAGGGGACCTGGGCGAGGGACCCGGTGCCCTGGTACAAGTCCAGGCTGAGCTGCTCCAGGCTCAGTTTCTCCTGCAGAAAGTGGCCCAGGTACCTCTGCAGGAGGTACCGACAGGCTCTCTTCTTGATGGACTCTGAAAACGGCCAAGGCATGATGAGGGCTGGCAGATGGGCCGGCGGGGTCTGCGGGCGGCGGCGGCTCCGGCCCGGAGGCCCAGCCTCCAGCTCCAGGCCGCGGCGGCTGCGCCTCGGGCTGCGGCCGGAGTCCCCAGGCCACGGCGGGGCCTAAGCGAGGAGGGGTGGCTCCTCCATGCCGGCTCAGCGCCAGGCGTCCCTCAGAGTGACCCCATCGCTCGCGATTAGGCCTGGCGGGGACAAGGCGCGGAGGAATCCCCGTGGCCCCCAGGCCCCGGGACTTCGAGGGCGTCCTAGTTGGCACAGAGAGAGGATGCAAAAGAACGCGCGGGGAGGCGGCAGGGGCTGAGGCGGAGGCGGACACAGCCACGGGCGCCGCGCCGCGAATTCGTTGTCATGCGCTGGGCGCGCTCCCGGCTCTTGGGACGCTCCGGGCGCGTTCGCGAGACCTGGACTCGCTGCGCGCGACCGGGCGCTGACGGAAGTGACGCTACACTGGGGAGGTGGGGGTCGAAGAGGCGGGGAGAAGGGCCCGGAAGGGAGCAGTTCCGGCCCCCGAGGGGGCGGGGCGAGGGCGCGGACTGGAGGGGGCGGTGCCCCAGGTCCGCTCCAGGCTGCTGGAGTGGGAGAGGAGGACGCGGGGCGCGCGCAGGTGAGGGGCCGCGGGGCGGGCAGTGGACGGCCGCCGGCGGGCGCTGGGAGCGGGCCGCAGGCCCTCGGAGCGGGACTTGGCGGGCCGAGCCGTGAGGGCCGCGGCAGAAGGGGTCCTGTGCCCGGGCTGAGAAGGCTGGGGCGGGTCCGGCCTGGGCTGTCCGGTCTCTTCAGACCCCGACCCCGGAAACGGGCGCCCGGAGCGCCGCGGCCCCACTCTAAGGGCTGCAGCTCCGCCGGAGCACCCCCGCCCGCCCCCGGAGCGTTGGCCGGTGCCCACTGTCAGCAAGTTATTCGTCCCCCGCCTCTTCAGGTATTGTTTCCAAAGCTTCATCTTCGCTGCTGTTAGTCTGGCGGTTTGCAGTTTACAGAGCGCTTTCTTCGTCCTGGTGTGCTGCACACCAGCGACCTGGAAACTTGAGGTTTGGAGGCATTCGTGGGCAGAACTGCTTTCTCTGATCAGTGCCACAGCCCCCGGACTCCGCGGAAACCCGAGCGAAGTACTCGGGCGGTTATGAGAAAATGCGCCATCGTATTTCTGCCTTTTCGGAGGCAACTCCTGCAGAGGCGGAGCCGCCTCTTAACTTAGTCACCGCGAAAGGCCTTAGTGCGGGTGGCCTGGGAGTCAGACGTCCTGGGTTAGAATCCAGACATAGGCATATACTGGCCGAGCCACCGCCTCCTCTGTGTCTTTGCCAACTGCGAGCATGTTAATGTCTTTTCTCCGAAGATTGTTACAGAGCTGAAATGGTGTGAGTGGGGAGTGAACCTGAACAGTCCTGATCCATACAATTTAATTAAGGGTAGTGAATTAAGACGACCGGTTTAAGGATATTTTATTTATATGTTGATAATTCTCAAGAATGCTTTAGAAATGCTAACAGCCCAGAAATGATGACAGATGGAGGAACGTCTCTTTCTTCTTTCCACAACCAGCTTTTCGTTTTAGATCCAGTGTGCTCTCCAGTAGATGTAGTTGCTTGGATTGTTGGGGCCCCTCATTCTTTGTAGACTTGTCCCAAGCATTCTCGGTAATTTCAGTGCTCTTGCTCGTCATTCACTCAAAAATATTTGTTAAGGGTCCATTAAATAAAAGTCGCCACAATTGGTGATGTGAAAAAGGTTAAGAATTTAAGGAGCTTGTATTGTATGGGAAAAGGGTGATTCCTTTATCCAGTACATATTTATCATTTACCTGCCATATGCCAGGAACTGTTCTAGATGCTGGCGATGCAGCAGTGAAGAAATTAATTCCCTGTCCTCATAGGACTTAGATTTTTTTGAAGGGAGGGGAAATAGTCAAGTACATCGTTGGTCATGGGGTAATAAACACTGTAGAATATAAAAATAAAGCGATATAAAGGGAATGGCAGGGAACAGATTTGCCACTTTTACATCAAGGGATAAGGAAAGGCCTCTCTTATTTTATAATGTGACATTTTAGTAGAGAGTTAGAGAAAGTTGGGGAGCAAGACACATGACTACCTTGAAGAGTTGTTTTCCAGATTAGGAGGAACAGCAAGTGCCGGGCCCTATGGCTAGGGCAGGCTTGGTGAATTCAGATAAGGTCTGGAAGGATTGAAGGAAAGAGGAGTGAGTAGAGGGGGGCCCCTGGGGAGCAGGTCATGTAGGGCCTTGTAGGCCATTGGAAGGACTTTGCCTTTTACTCTGGGTCGGTGAATGGGTTTGAGGCAGTATAATCTGGTCTAAGATTTTACAGGATCATGCTAACTGCTATGTTGAGAAATTGGCTTTTGTCGGGGTGGGAGGAGTAAAGCAAGATGAGTTAGGAAAATAATGCAGTCATCAGGCGGAAGATGACAGCGGCTTGGTCTAGAGTGGTAGTGGTGAAGATGGTAAGAAGTAATTGTATTTTGGGTATATTTTGAAGATAGTAAGACTTATTTGTGGATAATAACTATAAAACTTGGCATAAAAGGAGTATAAACAAAGTGATATGAAAAGGTGGCATCTTACCTGGCAGGAAGTTAGAAGAGGCTTTGGGAGGTTTGACCTGCACTTTTGATGAAGGGATATTGACTTCTTTGAAGTCCAAACCTTAAGCGATTTCCTTTGGAATATCAAATTGCATTCAGGTTGTACACAGAATGTCTGAAATATCAAATATGAAAAGGGAAAATAAAAATTGGAAGATTTTATAATACAAATATGCTCCCTTCAAAGTGTTAAATGTGTTGCCTGGTACATTTTATGCTTTCTAGGATAAATTCAGCAAAAATGTCAAGGTTTACAACCTGCTGTTACTACATACTTACCTCAAATAGGTTATGAACTCTTCCTAAACCACAGTGCTATTTTTGTGTTTTATCAAAGACAATGTGCTATCACAAAATGTTAACACCTACCATTAATTAGGTGAGGGAGGTTAAGATAATTACAAGCCAAATATTGTCAACTGTTTAAGAATTCTTTAAGAGGATTTGACAGGTTAGAAGCTACATTCCAGAGGCTGAATGGGTTATGTCAAAATAATCGTCCTTCAGAGAAATACATGTTAACATAAAATAAAAGCAAATGAAATGTGGGCTTTTTAAGTCTTGCACCTGAGGTAACAGGAATATGGTGTTGGAGTTCCTGTGTTACTGTTGTCAGAGTTGGAGAAGGCAGAGACAGCCGCTCTACATAATGTAAAGAGCACTGAACTTGGAGTCCAAAACTTGAGTTTCAGGGTCAGGTCTTTTCTTCTTTAAAGATATTTTTAAATACTTTATTTGTAATATGTAATAATTAACATAATATTTTTTGAGCTGTGTGCTTGTCATGCTAAGCATTTGCCATATATTCACTCATTTAGTTCTCTCATTATCCCTTTAAGATAGATGCAGTGGTCAGCTTTATTTTAGAGAGGGGGAATGTGAATAGAGAGAGATTAAAATGTCCCAAGTCCTAGAATTGAGATTCTAGCTGTAATCAGTCTGTTCAAGGACCCTTTAGCCATCACACCATACCAGCCACTCCTTGTTTATGTTGAGAGGATTTTCCAGACTGATGATTACAGTATTTCATTCCAGCCCTCAGCTGACTGTTGGAATGTCAACTGAAAAGTCAAACTTTCTTTCGAAGTTAAAATTTGCTGTTCTTGGAATCATTTTGGCTTTGTTCTTTTGTCATGCAGTGTATATATAACTGTCTTTCTATGCCCGTGTTTGTCATCAAGGACAAATCACTCTTCAGCTCTTTGATGCTGTAAATTTGTGATGAAACAGAACATGGTCTACGAAATTAAGAAGTAGAGAATAAAGAACTTGGTAATCAAATCCTCCAAAAATGCTAACAGAACCCAAAAGTTACACCAACAGATGAAGCTGCTTCCTAAATAATTTATGTGTGCTGTTATAAGGAATCATTTTTGGAAACTTTATGCACAGTGATGCAATGTACCGGAATAACTAATAGCACCAGTGAGGTATTCCAATTTTTTAAGGTGCTGGCAACGGAATAGTGCTCATGAGAACCTAGTAGAGAGCCAATTACGAGTTTAAATGGAAAGCAAAGAGGTGTTCTATTTTATATCTCTTTACACATTTGTTTTAAATTGGCTAGAATGCACTTTATATTAACTATAGCACCAAATCCCCTATATAACATAGAGGTTTGTATAGAAAGAAAAAAACCTTAATTCCTGGAGTTGCGGGGGGGTTGTTTTTGTTTTAAAACATTCTGTGAGTCTCTACTTAGAATCTCATGACCATTTTCTGGTTTTTAAGGAAAGATTGTTTATAGGGCTGTGGTGTTGCTACTTATTTACAGTTTAAAAGACTTCTCAAATCAACAGTTTGAATTTATTCACCCTTAGCTCCCTCCTGTAATCAACAAAAGCACAGTTGATTCTGGCTTCTTTATTATTACAGGCTGTGTGTATGTGTCTCTGTCATTGTTGGAAATGGGGTGCAGAGTAAATTTATGAATCAATGTACTAATGGAAAAATCAGTCCTTTTTATTTGAATTACAAATACTGTACATTTGTGATACTACAAAAGATTCTAATTTAAAAGTTTTACTCTTAAGACAGAAATCTCAGAGCTATTGAAAATAGATTGCTACTTGTTACAGAAAATAGAGATTAAATTGGCTTTAGCTTTGCCTAAATTCTAAATGTTGTTAATTATAATTAATCAGCTTTATTCATCTTTCCTTTCAAAACAGTTGTTTGAAATGCAGATAAATTCAAACCTCTCATTTGTTCTAAAACGGAAGCTACAGTTACTTTATTTTTAGTAACCTGGCTTCTCTAAGAAGAAAATTGTTTCTACTTCCTACACCTTTTACTTTCTAATATGTGACTTTTTTCAAGTTTTTTGTCTTACTGCAAACAAAACATTTTCTTTTTGCCATAGAAAAATATAAAAATGAAGAAGAGAATAAAGGACTTGGTAATCAATAGCTTGATAACTAGTTCAGAAACACTAACACAGCCCAAAAGTCATACCGACAGATGGAGTATGAGCCCTCAGTAATTACCATAACTTTTAACAAAAAACAGTATCGTAACGAAGGAAAACCTATAAAGACTTAGGTCTAACTTACTACTAACCTTCTACCCTTCTTCCAGCTCCCACCTCTGCACATTAACTTTATACCTCCACGCCCAATGCCTGGAATTTTGAGCTTTTTGAGGTAATTTTGAGGGTTAGGTCAGTACTTCTTTTACTCTTTACTCAAATACTCCTGTCAGAAACAGAGGAAATTCTAAGGATGTGGAGGCATAACCTGAAGAACACATGGCTTAAAACTTCCTTCGGCTTTAAAATTCTAGGCAATTTTACATCATACTCCATTAACATTGTTCCTCCAATAGTGGTGTGTGTTTTCCCAGGAATGTCTACCATGTTTATCCTGTGGCTTTGTACACCCTTGTTACAGGACCAGGTACCACAGCTTGAGAAGCAGAGAATTCGAATTTTTTCTTTGTTCTACTCATGCAGAAAACATCCAGTGAACACCCATTTTATGCCAGACACTGTGCTCATGATGCAGACATCACAGGCCCCCATATGCAATGAGGTATGATAAGTACAGAGGTACCATTGCAGAGATTCTACTAAGGAAGGAGGATGTAGTGATTCACCCTTTCCTGAGAGTGCCTGCAGAATCCTGAAGTAGCGGTGTCCAAGCTGAATTTTGAAGGATTAAAAGTCTGGAAGTAGTGTCAAAGTACAATTATTTTTATTTTAAAAACATGGGTCTTATATATAGGAAGCATTTGTCAAAAATGTATTTAATTCATTAATGATGGAACCAGCAGGATGGTAAAGCTGATTTGAAGTAGTATAGGAGAGACCAAGATCAATAAAAGGAAAACTGATGAAATAAGATTGCAAAGTTTCTCAGAACAGGCTAATGGGATTTCCATTCCTGGCAGAGGTAGAATAACAAAGACCAGATTTATCCTTCTAGCTGAAACAGTAAAAACAGTGGGCAAAATATACGAAACAATGGTTTTTAAGACTGGGCATCAGGCAGTGAGGACAGGGATCCTTGAGAGGCAAGATACAAATGAGGTCAGCTTATTGCCTGGAGAGGATTTTCAGGCATGGCTCTAGGAGGAGAAACCACCTGGCAGTCTCCCTGAGTTGAGGATATGGAGCTAGGAATTCCTGAAGACCAAAGCAGCTGGGCAGAGTACTAGAAAGCGGAGAGCTTCACAGACAGCTTCACAGACAGCAGGAGAGGGTCCCTCTCCAGCCCACAACTGAAAACTGATTGACACACAGGTGTGAGGAAACCATGAGCCCAAGGAGGTTGTGCATGGTCAACCCAAGTTCATACAACTTTAGTAGTACGTTTATAGTAGGACCAAGACATATCACTGCTTCCTCTAATTATCTGCCACTCACTATTAAGTTCATTTCTTAGGTTGTAATCATGATGCATGTACATAATGTTAATATTTGTGTACATATTTCACATGCCTTTCTTATGTTCCAAATGAATCTGTAAGCTACTAGTAGACATCTTTAATTAGTATGCTTAGAAAAATGCCAGTTATATAGAAGCACAGTGGATTATGATGTTTGATTAGCATATGCATCTCCACATCTACTCATATGTAAAACTGCATTCAGTCCTTTTACATCTACTGATTTTTCTCAACCATAATATAAACTCAGTTCATTATCATGTTATCCACAAGTATTCATAAAGTCTAGACCCACACTGTCTGATAAAGCAGCCATTAGCTATTTAAATTTACATGAATGAAAATTAAATAAAAATTGAAAATCACTTCCTCTGTTACTCTAGCCAAACTTCAAGTGTTGAATAACTCCATGTGGCTAGTAGCTACTATACTGTACGATACTGATGACATTTCCATCATCACACAAAGTTCTGTTGGCCTAGAATTTCTTACTTGATGATAAGTTATTTTGCCTACAGAAATGGAAAGTAAGGACTTTTACCAGATTTACCCTGATGAGTCAGCATTTCTGGTAACCTGACAGTAGCTCTAATAGGTTGATAGTAATTCTAGTAGTTGTCCTGTCACTAGAATGGGCATGCATTTCCTCATCTTTAGTGGTGCAGGCCTCCATAGTCAGGTACACAAATAACTCATTGAAAAATCAGGAGAAAGTAAGTTTATATTTGTATTTTACCTTCTTGTGCTGAAGTGTACATCTATGTGTTTTTAATACTTTAAGTGTATTAGAGTAAACAATGTAACTATGTAAATATGTAACAAACAATAAATATATAAACAGACATGATGAGGTGTCTGCTCAAAGTATTTTTAGTTATCAGGTTGCATAATCAAAAGTGTAGGAACCACTTCTCTAGCGCTCCATTGATAAGGCCACCCATTTGCTCCCTGGTCTGCTTCTGTAGGTCCTGTCATCACCAACTGACTTCATGTTTTTTGGCTCTGTGTTCAAATTCAAGAGCGGATTTAATTAGATAGGCCATTCACCATTCAGAATCAAGAGGTGGATAGAGCTCTTAACTCAGGACAATTCATAAACCCCTTGCCAGCCTTGAGATAGTGTCATTAATTGAAACACCCATCCCCAAGGTACATTTTGCTGTGATCATGGTGCTGAGTTGTAGAGTTCAAAGCCTGAAACCTATGATTAAGGAGGCTTTCCAAAGAACCGGTGAACTCTGGACCTCCTTTTAAGAGAACCATGTAAACTACCCATCCAAAGTGTTTATTAAAAGTAAATTATTACTGTTCCAAAAAGGAAGGTCAGATAATGATGTCTCTGACTACTATCATACTCCTTTCCTGCTGGTAGGATAAAAACACAGGGGATAGAATAAGGGCCTCCCAAAGGTGTCCAAGTCCTAACCTCCAGAAACTGTGAGTGTGTCACCTTGAGATGACATTTGTAATGTCAAATGTCATTTTTAACAACAAATGGAACTTTACAGGTTTAATTAAGTTAAGGACTTTGGCCGGGGAAGCTATTCTGGCTTGCTGGATGGGCCCAGTATAATCACGAGAGTCCTTATAAAAGGGATGTGGGTGTCAAAAGTAAGGAAGAGGAGATGTGACCACAGAACCAGAGGTTGGAGTGATGCACTTTGGAGGTAGAAAAGGGAGTCAAGAAATACAGAAGGCCCCTGGAAGCTAGAAAAGGGCAGGGAAACAGGTTATTCTCTGAAGGCCTGGGAAGAATGCAGCCCTGCTGACATCTTAATTTACATTTCTCAACTCCACAACTATAATTAATTTGTGTTGTTTTAAGCCACCAAGTTTGTGGTAATTTGTTTCAGCAGCAGTAGGAAACTACACACACATACTGGTAAATATAAAACTTTTATTAAGCACTTTCTGCATGGCAGGCACAAAAATACCATCAGTGTTCCATTTTTTTAAACTTCATTACCTCTATAAAGGTGTTGAAGAGTTAGATCAGTTAATCACTGCTTTTCATTTTGGGTCGTCTCCTAATTCACTTAGGATACTTCCAGTTGCCAGGAAAATAATGGGAATTTATTGGCACCAATAACTGAGAAGTGCAAAGGCTAGGCACCTATCAGAGCTCTGGCTCCATTTCTCTGTAAATCTCTTGGCTCTGTTCTCCCATTGTCAGCATCCTTGGGCTAGTTTCTTCCATCTCAGGGTGGCTACCAGGAACAACTGGGGCTGTGTGCTCCAAACTATTCTGGATTGAGGTGACTAGGAAGAATTCCATGTATTGGTTAATTTAAGATAGGCGATAGGCTTCAACTGGGATCATGGTCAATCTAACCCAGATTGCTTCATTACATTACTCAGTAGCGAAAGGGGACGCTATGATTCCCCTTAGAAAATCTGGGTGCTGTTAGAAAGAGGAAAAGATACTGAAAAATAATCAAGAGCCTGTTACAACCAGCAAGGGATAAATTGTGATAACACCTTAATAATAGCTTAAAATGTATAATGCTCTAATAATAAAATCTATCTTTTCATTCATATGTGTCATCATCAGAAGTTCTGAATGTGCCCTTTTTTGTGTCAAAGACATTTCAAAAAAATATTTAAGTTCACAGTCTTAGGAAATGTATGTTTCTCTTTTTTGCCCCTTGTTATTAGTGATTACACAACAGTTTGATGATCCACTTCACTGACTTGTGAGGATTTCTTCCTTTCTAGTATTGGATTTTTCATCTTTCTTCATCATTAAGGCCCTAATTGCAATAAACTAGACTTGCTTTAAAGTTTGACTTTATTAAGCTTTCTCATACAAACATCTTTTTCATGTAATGATTGTTTTTCTAATATCTCTAAGTCACTTGATTACTTGAGCAAAATAAAGAAGGTTAGTGTTTTTGATGTTAAGAGATTTACTGTTGACAGTGACACTTTAAAATCTTCAAAACTAAAAATCAAACAGATCATTTCTTATACATAAAAGCAAGTATGATATTTAGGGGTATAGTGATTATTTTTAGAGTAAGGTAGAAACTTTTATGAAATCAAATATTTTTACTTTCAGATATAGTAAGTCAATACGAGATTTGTTATCTGGCAGATTGCTTCATCAGTAATTGGGAAGTTTATTAGTAGTAGTGTAGGATAGTAGTTAGTAATATAGCAAAATTATGATAGTAGTGAGTGACTAATTTTGTAAAGTGGTATGGGAGACAAGATAACCCTTAAAACATCACTGTTGAAATAGGATTGAAGGAATATATTATTTGTACGTTTGCTATGTAAGTTTTGAAGTAGACTTAAATAGTTTATCATAAATTGCCTTTAGCAAATAGTTTTGGCTTTTATAATGTGCAAATGGCATGAGCTGGAGGAACTCCAGCTCCATAAGATTTTTGCAGATAACTTAGAGCAGTGCCTGTACAGTAAAATCACCCAGAAACTGAAAAATGCTTTGGAAAGTTTTCCCAGAGATTTTGATTCCATTTCTCTAGGTTGGGTCAGTGACTGAGGTTGAAGACCGCTAAGAAGATTTTAAACATCACACAATTAGGATACAAGTTAGTAACTTTGGAAAAAAGATTAAAATTTTAAGATAATAGACAAATTGCATAAACATAAGTTAAAAATTTATACTGTATTCAGGACAGCAGGTGCTTAATCCATATCAGAATAATGAAAATTTAACTTTTAGAACCTTCAGGTAAAAAGAAAGCTTAATGTCTTGTTCTGAGAAGCCCATTTTACATTCCAAAGCAGTCTCACATTCATTAACTTTTTTCATTCATGCAAATTTGAATATTAGCTATATTCACTGCTACCCCAGTCACAGAAGAGAAGCTAGAATACACAGCAGCATGGTAGTAATATCAGATCAGGTTAACACAAGAAATAATATTTTTATATTATAATGTTGGACAAGTTCAAATAAGTGATGAAAAGGTGAGTTATTCAATAAATGGGGTTGGGATAGTAGGCTATCCATTTGGAAAACAAAGTTCTACAAAATAAATTCCAGATGACTCAAAGAGTTAAATATAGGTATAGAGAATGAGAATTCAGAAGACAATTTAGGGAGTTTTTAAGACATAATTATGGGATGCACCCCAAATCGATGAGAGGTAGTGTACTGTGGTAGGTAGACTTGAACTTTGATTTCAGACCACCTGAGTTCATTTCCATTTCTGTTTTTTACAGCTGTGTGATCTTGCAACTAAAAATATCCTATAAATATCCAAAAAGATGTTTAATCAAGGAAATACATATTTAAATAATGAAGCATTATTCTTTGCCTCTCAAATTGGCAAATACTAAAAAGGATTGGGAAGAGTGTGGTAAACAAGAGTGCAGTGCCTGATAGTCTAGTGGTGGAGCATAAATCAGTATAGCCTCTCTTGAAGGGTGACTCAGTAGTAACTATAGAAAGTTAAAATGAGCATATGCTTTGACCCAGCAATTCCAGTTCTAAATATCCTAGAAAAATAATTATGAAAAACAATTATACATTTAAAAAGAAGTATGTACTAAGACTTTACTGAGGCATTCTGTGAAACAGCTAAAAACAGATACTCTAAATTCTTATCAATAAGGTAATTAACCTTTTGGGGAGAAGTGGAGAACAGATTTTTTTTTTAATCTATAGGCGCTGGAAATTCTGTTGTGATAAACTCCTGAAATTAGTTTTAGACAATACTTTCCCTAAAAGTTGTTAGCTAGTTAGTTTTCTATTAAATACCAGTTGGAACATATTGGGGGAGGGGCACGGGGAAGGCAGTGTAGCACAGAGAAGACAAGTAGTGACTCTATAGCATCTTACTATGCTGATAGACAGTGTCTGTAATGGGTTATGTGCTGGGGACTTGATAATGGGAGGATCTAGTAACCGCAGTGTTGCTCATGTGATTGTATATTAATGATATCATAATAAAAATAAATACCAGCTGTGAGATGAGCTCCTTTAAAGAAGCATTAATATTTGAAATATCTTCCTATAAACAAGTTGTATCTGCTTTTTTGTAGAATGGAAACAGACTGTAATCCCATGGAACTAAGCAGCGTGTCAGGATTTGAAGAAGATGCCGAGCTCAATGGTTTTGAAGGAACTGACGTGAAAGACATGAGGCTGGAAGCTGAAGCAGTTGTCAATGATGTTCTCTTTGCTGTTAACAGCATGTTTGTCTCCAAGAGTCTGCGCTGCGCAGACGACGTGGCCTACATCAATGTGGAAACAAGAGAGAGGAACAGATACTGCCTGGAGCTCACTGAAGCAGGGCTAAGGGTAAGTCACTTCGCTTTTCAGGAAAAAAAATTTCTATCTTTACCACTTTATCAAAAAGGGGTCAGGGAATGGGAAAGAGTGTTAAATCAGAACTCAACACTTGGTAGTTTCTGAGATTTTTTTTTTAAGGAAAATTTTTTCCTAGGAACTTTTATTAATTCTAAAGTCTTTTGGTATTTTTTGTCAAAGGGGAAATTGTATTTTTTGACAAAGAAAAAACCTTTGATGTAGACTGTTGTTTTATTTTAATCATCACCCCAAAATTAATTTATTTCTTATCTCTAGCTCAATGTATCTTCTAACATTATGCATTCTCTGCGTTGGATTACTTTGAAGTCATTGTGCTGAAAGGACCTTTTTCTGCCTCTTGCAAATGTCTCTTCTCCTAAGGCAGCATAGTTGAACTCCACTGTCCTCTAGCTGTTAAGACCAGAACTGGTTCACGGCGGAGTGCTCCACCTCCAAACTTCCAAGAGCGTCCTTTATTACATGTGAGCTTTTCTAGGCGGAGGGACCTCTCTGCATCCTTTAAGCCAGAATCCTGAGTTTAGAACAGTAGAAAGAACTACCCAAGAGCAACTTTTCATTTTTAAAAAACCTATTTTGAAAATTTTTGACCTACTGAAGAAAGGAGTAGATATTAGAAACCCCAAATTTTGGTTTTAACTTTACTAATTAATTCAATCTTGAGCAAAAATCTATGACTTTCCTGTTTCCTTATCTATTAAGAGTAGTTCCCTAAAAGTTGTACAATATGATGAGATAGAGGGCAAGACCTAAACAAGAGAGAATGTCATAATATTATGTTAAATGAGTATGTGAACATCTCTTTACATGAGTATGTGAACATCTCTGTACTTCATAAGGTTCAGTTTGCTTAAAGGATATGAATTGTGTGTTGTGTATATTCCTTGTGGAGAGTCTCTCACGCTGAAGCAAACAGCAAGGCCAGTATGGCTAACCTACTTCCAGTGCCCTCACAACCCCCATGCACACAGCTGCTTAGCTTTGGGAGTAGTACCT
Source organism: Manis javanica (assembly GCF_040802235.1). NCBI lineage: Eukaryota > Metazoa > Chordata > Mammalia > Pholidota > Manidae > Manis > Manis javanica. The sequence goes on along the minus strand of NC_133163.1, from coordinate 8,495,971 downwards.
GCATTAGCTAATTTTTGTGCTTCCCTTCCTAAATCCCTAAATTTGTGCTAAATGTTTGTAGTCTTTAGAAGTGAGTCTTAAATAGAAATAGGCAAATCAAACGTAGAGATAAATGGCCCCACGTAAATTAATTCTCTTACTTTGATTAATTCTAAGGTGGCTGTAGTGAGGTAGAAAGGGTTTTCTAATCAGTCAAAAGTTTTACAAGTGAATTCGACTGATCTAGGATGAGTCAGTCAACCTCCTTGAGTCCCTGCTTCTTTATCTATCAAATGTAGATTAAAAAAATAAATAGTAAAAAGGATTTAGGGGATGATTATATGAATAAAGTTTTCAGAAAGATGTGGATCAGTTATAAAACCTGGCATATGAGTACTCAAGTATTTTTTCAGTCTGCCTTATTAATATTCATAGAACAACTATCCTATGTCAGGAATTGGAAATCAAGCCACAAGTAAGACATGATCCCTGTTTAGGAAGACCACAGTCGAGCAGGGATAAAAGAGAGGCAAGCAGAACTGTAATACACTGTAGAAAAGGGCTACAGGAGAACATGGTTCTGAATAGGTGTGACTCACCTTCCTTAGGTGTCTGCCTCTGCTTTTCATTAAAAACAATATTTCTATTTCTAACATAAACTTGTATCTTCTGTGACTTGAATAGATGTCATAAAAATTTAGGATTTATATAGGGAATTCACAAGCTGTGTTCCAGTTAACAAAAACTAAATTGATTTGCCCTACACTGTGCTGATAAACCACGATATAATGTTACTGGAGAAAAATCTTCACCTATGTTTAAAAGAAAAAAACAGAAACATTCTCTTTTATCTCACAGTTGAGCATTTCTTTCCCTGTCAGATAAGTAATATGTTAATAATGTGACTATGGACTTTCAGGTAACTAATTATAAAATGGGATTAAATCTATAAACAATTTTTAGAATTCTTTATAATATAAAGGCCAAACCAAATGAATAATGTTTTATCTATATACTGCCTTTATATGGTAGACTTCAACATATGTAGAATTAAATAGAAGCATGTTTTAGACTCTGAAAATGAAATGCTATTTTTTGTAGCTCCTTAAATTCTTTCTGTTTTGCATTCCTTTTAATATAAGGAGTAGGTAAATCAAACCTTTTAAATTATGAGAAAAAAATTATAAAGAGGGCATTCTGCTGGTAGTGTTCCTATATAATGTACGTAAGTATTAAAGGTTATATTAAAAATATGCATATTCTAACTTGATTAAGAAATAGTGTCATTAGAGAATGGCCCATCTAAACACTTGGTTTTTGCTCACTATGCCAAGATGAAATTATTTATTTTTTCACTGTTACATATCTCTTGTAGGTGGTAGGCTATGCTTTTGACCAAGTGGGTGATCATTTACAGACTCCCTACCATGAAACAGTCTACTCCTTGTTGGATACACTCAGCCCTGCCTACCGGGAAGCATTTGGAAATGCACTCCTTCAGAGACTGGAAGCTTTGAAAAGGGATGGACAGTCATGACTAAGCTTTTTCATTTTAGAAGGGGCTGCTGCTGGTACACAGTGTTGATATAAAGCTTGAAATTCTTGCACAGTCATAATAGAAAATGCATCTTGGGTTTTGTGTCCTTATCATTTATTGCTTCAGATTTAGGCTTTTGACTCAGCACATTATTAGCTAAGGAACTCTTAGTTGCTGATGCATTAAGGGAATCCTGAGGCCATTGCTGTGACACCATTATTAAGACATTCAGATTTCTTCATATAGTATCTCTGCATTTTAAAACCTAATCAGTATTTCATTCTGTTATTACAGGACTTAGATGCTGCCAGCACTCTCTTTTACATAGGAAATTCTAGATTTGCACAGTAATATAGGAATTAAAATGACCTAACTTCAAACTTTGATTCAGCTTGCTAAATCAGGGGTTTACTACTAGCTTGGACTGACTTTGTTTTTGCTACGAGCCTTATTGGAAACAAATTATTAACTAGTTTCCCCTGCACAAATTTTGAAATTTCACTGCTTTACGTAATCTATTTATATTACTAATATGACTGGTAAAGATGAATTAATTATATATTACTTATCTAGTATTACATGAAAAACATGTACTGAAATAGTTCTGTATTCCTTGTTTGCAACAGCCAGCCAGCTAAGAGGACAAACCGTTAGCAAATGAATGTAATAATTACTTGTTTCCAAGATATCTAAGCACATAAGCAAATGTAGGAACAGGCTCCATTCTTTTTCTTAATAAAAAGCATCTTCAATGTGTGTTATTTAAAAGAAAGAAGGTTCTGATTTCCTAGAAAACAATATTTTGGCCTGTGTGGGTTCTTATTATGAATGTGTGTTTACATGATGTACAGTATATATTCAGAAAGTATTTTTGCTTCAAGGTTTACTTTCTATAATGTAGCGCTTTGGTATTCCCACAGTGCCCCTCCTTCCCTAACAGACGCACAGTGTTCTGTCTCTGGGCCATTGTATCGGTTTGAAACCAAAGGATGAGTGAAGCACTCAGAGACTTACTATTTGAAAAAGGGAGACTCTGTTTTTATATTTTATTACAGGTACTAATATTTATAAAAATAACTATGCCATGCTGCTACATGTTTTCAAATATACATTAAATAATAAGGATTGGGGAATTGCTTTTTTAATAGTAGTCTAAAGCAGCGGCTGTAGAAATGTCGAACTAAAATTCTACACTTGGACACCTTCATAATTTGTCATTTGCAGACTTTTTAAATCGTACTTTCAGACTCTGAAGATGATGTAGACCAGAGCAAACTAAAATTTGGTTTAGGTCAAAGTTCACTGGAATGCTCTACTTAATGTTTGATAAATGCACGTTCATTCTCCACTTTTTTTTAGATGCTTAACTCTTTGGGCAATGAAGTCTAATGTCAGGTTGGACTTTTTCATGTTTAATCTCAGGCTAAATGTAAAGGGTATTTGTAAAGTTTGAATAAAATTCTCTTTACTCATTTTGAGTTAAGTAAAGAAAAGCAATTGTGTTTAAAAATTGAAATTGTTCATTTTGTGATAAACAATTGATTCCGTGGGCTTCCGTTTCCGTTTTTGAATTCCCTGTTGTTACATTTTGATGTGAAGTGATTTGCTCTTCTTATTCATATGAAAGAGGAACAGAGAGAGGTGTTAGTGGAACTACACAGATATGAAAACCTCCTCTAGATATGAAAACCCATTTCAGTGTGGGAGTATTTGTAAATGACATATCTGACAAGGGGTTAACTTCCAAAATATATAAAGAACTCATACGCCTCAACACCCAAAAAGCAAATAGCCCTGTTAAAAAATGGGCGGGGAATATGAACAGACAGTTCTCCAAAGAAGAAATTCAGATGGCCAACAGGCAAATGAAAAGATGCTCCACATCACTAATTATCAGGGAAATGCAAATTAAAACCACAATGAAATACCACCTCGTGCCAGTTAGAATGGCCAATATAGAAAAGAATAGGAACAACAAATGCTGGCGAGGATGCAGAGAAAGGGGAACCCTCCTACACTGCTGGTAGGAATGTAAATTCAACCATTGTGGAAAGCAGTATGGAGGTTCCTCAAAAAGCTCAAAATAGAAATACCATTTGACCCAGGAATTCCACTCCTAGGAATTTACCCTAAGAATGCAGCAGCCCAGTTTGAAAAAGACATGTGCACCCCTATGTTTATTGCAGCACTATTTGCAATAGCCAATATATGGAAGCAACCTAAGTGTCCATCAGTAGATGAATGGATAAAGAAGATGTGGTACATGTACACAATGGAGTATTATTCAGCCATAAGAAGAAAACAAATTCTAACCATTTGGAACAACATGGATGGAGCTAGAGGGTATTATGCTCAGTGAAATAAGCCAGGTGGAGAAAGACAAGTGCCGAATGATTTCACTCATCTGTGGAGTATAACAAGAAAGCAAACACAAGGAACAAAACAGCAGCAGACTCACAGAACCCAAGAATGGACAAACAGTTGTCAAAGGGAAAGGGACTGGGTGGTGGTGGATGGGAAGGGAGGGAGAGAGAAGGGGAATAAGCGGCGTTACGATTAGCACACATAATGTAGTGACAGGACATGGGGAAGGCAGTATAGCACAGAGAAGACAAGTAGTGATTCTGTAGCATCCTCGTATGCTGATGGGCAGTGACTTTAATGGGGTATGTGGTGGGGACTTGATAATGGGGGAATCTAGTAATCACAATGTAATTGTATATTAATGATACTAAAATTTAAAAAAAAAACATTTCACCCAGATTATTTAAAGAATTTAACCAAATTAAGCTTTTCACTTCCAAAATAAGAAAATTTTTTAAAACTTCTACATAAATAACTTAGAAATCAGTAAGAAATACATAAGAACAATAGGCAAATAATATCAAACAACTCAGAAAAACATACAAATGTGTAGTAACCACTTCAACCTGAAAAGATATTCAACCTGACTAGTAATTCAAAGAAAGAAAATAGGCTTAGCTATGTTGGGCCATTTGACCTAGTAATTTAATCATTCCTCTTATTTAAATATAATGATATCAGTAAGGATTTAATGAGGGCACTCTTAAATCATTAGAGGATATACTGAAAGTTTTCTGGAAAACATTGGCAATGGAGCTTTTACAAAAAGCTCCTGTACTGGTCATATTCTAGCAATCTGGCACAGAGAAATAATTTGGCAGAAGATACACTACAAGGATGTTTAGTTCCTCTAATAGAGAATTGAAAAGAGTCTAAAGAGTGGTTAAGTTATGCCACATCCTTTTGATGGAAAAATATGCAGCCATTAAAAAATGAAGAAAATGGCATCGGGAAAAAATTAAGGAAAAATGAAGTAAAATCTTGTACACTTAATAGTCATCACAAGATTGGAAGATAATTCTCATTTTCTTTATACTTTCTCACATTTTCTACACTAGTTTCTATGTACTATTTGGAGGGGAAACACAATAGGTATGGGGCGTAAACTGGCTGAAGAACCTTTTTCTCTGGCAAAAGCACCAAGCCATGCTCACTTGCGTCCATGCCCAGGATCCCCCGTGCCCAGAGACAGTAGGATTATAAAGAGAGAAGAGTGCTTGTCTCATTTCCTGTTAACGACACTCGTGCCACCTTTCCTCCAGGTCTAAAATCAATCTTTGCATTTCCCACACAGCAAATCAGTACTGTTCATTGGCTTATTCCATCACACATGGTACTATTTTCTCACCAGTATTCAAAAACACAAAATGTGCTGTTTTACTACTAAAGGGGAGTGAGGTAGGAAAACTCTGGGATTCTGATCTGTGCCACATCAATTTTAGAACTGCCTTCAACCCCTTTATTGTGAATGACATAAGATGGTCAGATTGAGGCACTTGCTCAAGCAGCCTACCTGCGATCAAGAGTTGGGTCAGAATCCAGGTCTTTGAGTCCACACACAGTCCCCATATGGTACATGTCAATAAAAGCATCACCTGAGTTTTGTAGATATATAAAAGCTGATTTTGAAAGGGGAAAGGAATAGCATTAAAAGAAAGGTATGTTAGTTGATAGAATTAATAGATTCTGCCTAGCAATATGATAGGTATAAAGTTCTCTAGGAGCCAACCCCTTGTAACTATGATGCCAACTCTTTTACCTGTTATCAATAGTGTAAAGAATTAGAACGAAACAAAGGTGAAATATATTTTAATAGCATAACCAGTTGAATAACTTTCAAAGTACTTACCTGCTTAACTGCATAAGGTAGGGACAAACTAAAAATCTGGAAATGAAGCATCTAGTGAATTCTAGAATATTTTACTAAGTCATTTGAAAGAATGCTAAAGAATATTTACTCCCATCATGTTTTATATTGGTCTTGCATGAATATTTTTACATCTCATCAGTAATTCTTAAAAAAATGTTACGAGCAAGCTGTTCCCAAATTTGAGTTTGCAGGTTTTCAGTGTTAATTATTTTTATCAAAGCAAGTTTTACTGAGACATGTACAATATAAAAAAGAAAAGGGGGTGGGGACACATGCAAAAAAAAAAAAAGAAAATGGAATGAAAAGGCTCCCATTTATAGGAGTGTGCCTTACTTTGCCTTGCAGACAAAATGCAGTTTATGTTAGAGGACCACTTCGGAAAATGATTTTCATATATGTCTTTATTTAATCCTAAAGCCCCATTAGGCTGGTGGTTTCACTCCTGTTTTACAGTCAATTTAACAACTTGGGAAAGGTTAAAACATTGTCCCAGTCTCCCACAAATAGCTACAGAGCTGAAACTCAAAGCCAAATCTCTTGAGTTCCTGGGTTCCCAGAGCCTTCAAGCCTGTCTGGATGTCTTGAATCACCTCCATTTTTTGAGGCAATCGGCATTTAATTTTTTTGTAAGCTACAAAAAGAATTGCTGCATCTGTGAAACGTTTATATTTAACAAGTTAATGTTTAAGTACAAAAATATTTCAATAGAATCAGACCATTCCACAATAACAGTGGAACGTGTAGTTCCACCACACCCTTTGTGGTCCATGGTAAGAGAAATTGAATATTATCTTTTAGTTTGCTGGTTTATGTTGGCAACTGCATGTATAACTCATTAGGAAAGATCACAAGTCTCAATGCCATCCCTTTGTGAATGTAGTGGATCCTCAGCACAGTGGCCTCCAGCCCACCCCATCCCAGCCCACCTGCAGAGGTCTTCCTAGAACTGCTATGAAACAGCCCCTAACCAGTTGAGCCGTGGACCGAGTAGCAATTCTCTGCACAGTGGGGACCTCCCACAGTGTTGTTTCGATGCCCTGGACCCGAAACTCCATGGCAACATCTCTTCTTATGTCACGTTAATTAACTTCAACATTTCAGGGGAGGCCTAGGCTGTGGGCTTTTACCTTTTTATCAGATTTATCAGTATTTTTAGTCCTCCCTGTCAAGTGGACACTGGGACGTGTTTCCAGCGTTTCCAAATGAAAGGGATGAAAGGAACAGTGATCACACAGCCCCTGTGTCTCTGAAACAGCCCATAACCAGTTGAGCCCGTGGACCAAGCAGCAATTCTCTGCACAGTGGGATGAGAGGCTCAGAGAGGGGATGTGCCCCGCCAAAGGGCACACGGTGTGTAGCGGAGCAGAGCGGGAACCCGGCTGCACGACAGCGGCAGCCAAGCCAAGAGTAGTGGCGCTGGGACGCAGCCTGGCTGCCTAGGCAGGCAGAACCCCCGGGGCGCGGGAACAGGCGGCCCCGCCCAGCCCCGGGACGCCCCGCCCAGCGCCTGGCCCCGCCCCCGGAGAGCAGACCTCGCGTGAAGTCCTCAGAGCCTCGCCCCACCTCCTTGACAACCAGAAGGACGCTTTCTCCTTAGCAACCAGCGTGACTCCCACCATGGCTGAAGAAGAGGAAGTTGCTGCCTCGACGGAGAAAGTTATCCGGATCCAGAGGGTGTTTATAAACCTGCTGGACTCTTACAGCAGCAGAAACATCGGGAAGGTGAGCAGCAGCGGGTTACAGCAAGACTCCAGCCCCCGCACCCAGCCCCCAAATCTAGCGCAGGCCTACGCCACGGGACCCGAACAGGGATTCCCCTGAGGTAGGATCCCTCGTCTTGGGCATAGCCAATGGCCCCTGGATCCCCGTAGGCATACAGCCCAGGTCTCCAGCCTCCTAACTAGGTTCTCTTTCCCCTCCCCGCTGCATCTGAAGCAGACAACTCACAGGTAAGTCCAATGGCTGTATCACCCACCAAGCATTTTTCATTCATCCATCCCTTCAACCTACCGCTCTACCGTTTATTATGGGCCAGCCACTGTTTGGGGCCCTGAGGCCCACTAAGCTTCCTCACCCTTCTTCATCTTTAGTCTTGGAAAAGGAAGATATTAAAAAAGAGGACCGTGAAACCCTTCATCTTAAAATATCCAGTAGTCTAAAGAAAGCCATAATTTTATCATCTCCCTAAGTAGTACTCACTGATCTTACTTCTACCCTCATCCGTGAGGCTACTGATCACACTTTCAGACAACATGGGCTGCCTACAATAGGACAAGGCTATAGTTCATACCCTCTGTATTGGTTTCCTAGGGCTGCAATAACAAATTGCCACAAACTGAGTTTAAAACAGAATTTATTCTCTCCTAGTTCTTTAGGCCAGGAGTCCAAAATCAAGATGTTGGCAGGCTGTAGGGGAGCATCTGTTCGAGCTCTCTTAACTTGGCTCGTAGACTCAGCCCCGTCTCTGCCTCTGTCTTCATACGGTGTTCTCTCCTGAGTGCGTCTTGGTGCCCAATCTGCCTCCTTGCGTAGAACATGAGTCATTGGGTAGAGCCCGCTCTAGTCCAGTATGACCTCACTTTAACTTGATTACATCTGCAAAGATTCTATTTCCAAATAATGTCACATTTCACAAGTTCCTAGTGAACAGGAATTTACTGGGGGTGGGGGGGTGGGAGAATGGGGGTGGCGGTTACAGTTCAACCCAGTACATCATCTAAAGTTGATCAGTCAACAAAATATAGCTTTAGATGTATAATTTATTGTAAAAATTGCATATTTTACATATACCTTGTAATTATATGTGATATTTACCTACTAGAAGGGACTAAAAACACATGATGTATCTTCCATATTATCAGAAAAGTGGGGGGAAAAGAACAAGGACACAAATAAAACTAAAAATATTATAATTTTTTCCTCAAGAAGGGAAGCATTAACAAGACAGGTATATTGTGAACTTTTATCTGTGCCTTTCAAAAAGGTAGATACAGATATAGAGAAGATGGGTAGACAGATAATCTATACACAGAAAATGTCTCCAAGGAAACACAGGACACTTAACTGTTATCACCTCTGCCGGATGGGATTCAGTTGTTCATAACCACCTAGCAAATGGCAGACACAGACAACTACCCAGTGAATAAAACCAAGACATGTGCTGCCCTGAAGGACCCTGCCTCTCTGGAAGGAGACAGACAATAAACAATCTTTAGAATAAACAAGGCATTTCAGCGTGTGGTAAGTATTCTGAAAGACAGAGAACATACGATGTTGACTGAAAGGCCTTTAAACAGAGTTTCATGAAAGGGCGCCCCTGAAAGGTGACATTTGAACTGACATACACAGGACGAGGATCGAGCCTGAGGAACCAGTCCCCGTAGGGCACAGCAAAGGCACAGCCTCTGAGGGGGTCAGGTTGGCATTTTTGGAAGTCAGAAGCTAGAATGCGGTGAACTAGGGGGTCCAGGGCTGGCTTCACAGGCGCAGAAGACACAGTGCCCAGGGTCCGTGGGACTTCGGGGCCCACACAAATGTTTTAATTTCTTTTGAAGTGAGAAAAAAGCAAATTTAATTTTAGAGTCAAAGATGGGATGTCTTTATAGCAATGCAGTCCTTAAACACAATTTTCAATACTTTTTAAATGTGGCTCTGCCCAGCCCCTACAGGGCCTCACACGTGGTCAGCGCTCCATTGGTATTTGTAGCCTAAGTTCATGAAGCACAGGCAAGAGCCTGCACCCAGGTCACGCAGGGTCAGGAGTTTGGTTTATATTTTAAGTCCAATGGATGCCACTGGAGTGGTTAATAAGGAGGTGACACGATTCAGATTAGGAGGGAGGGAAGAGAATTTAGCTTTTTACTTCCCTCCCTTTTGAACTCTGATTATCTTTTCCAGCATAATACTTTTATAATAAACTTTTTCTTTAAGTTTGTAGAGATCTTTCTGAAAAGCTTATCAATAACAGAGTCTTCCAGTTATTCCTTAACAACCAGGACCTCTAGTCCTCAGATTCCTGGGTTCCTGATAATTGCCACTCTCTGTATTAAGTGACATGGCAGTGGGAATATGAAACATATAAAAGAAGTGGAAGCCAGGCCTCTTGTCCTCAGGCTTATGGTGCAGGTGGGCAATGCCCCCACGCCCCCTTCGCCCCCAGCCTCTGGGAGGGCACAGTGTCGGTTGGCTCATGAGCAGCCTCGGGTCTCAAAAGTCCCACCTTCACCCCTCCCTGCCCACTATCCTTGCACAGCTTACTGCTGGGCATCAATTTCCTCATCTGTAAACTGGGATAATAAAATTGAATACATATGTTTAAAGGGTAGATGAAAATGTATCTGACATACTTGGGAGAAATAGAATCCTTGCATACTGACTGGACTGTTTTTTATCAAAATTAATGAAGTGGGACTCTTTTTTGTTTGGTTTCAGTATGTTTTTACTCCCCAGGTGTGATAAAATCACGGCTATTTACATAGCAGATTAAAATAAAATTATTTCTATTTATGTATGAATACATTATATAATATGCATATAGACACACATTTATAAGGACTCTATAACATTGCATAAACCACCCCCAGGGATAACTTATAAAACAAGAATGGAAACTTTGCCAACTTCATTCGATTTCATTATTCATTACAGTAGCCACTGCCCACATGTGGCTTTGAACATCCATATGTGGTGAGTCCAAATGGAAATGTGCCGTAAGGGCAAAATGTATGTCGAATTTCAAAGACTTACTATGAAAAAGAATAGAAAATATCTCATTGATAATTTTTGTATTGATTACATTAAGTTGATAATACTTTTAATATATTAAGTTAAATAAAATGTCATTTAAACTAATTTCAACAGTTTTTTTTTACTTCTGTTAATATGGCACCTAGCAAATTTAAATCACCTGTGTGGATCATGTTTTATTTCTCCATTTCTAGTATTGCAGAGAAAAGCATGAGGCCTCTACTGCAGGGGAGGGTTCTAGGCCACATGCTGGAGAAAAATCAAATATGAGCCAGGGAGAGCACAAGGCAGATTTATTAAGATGTAGAAAGTATAGAATACACAGCAACATGAAGTGGACTGCTCCATAGGGCAGAGTAGCCCCTGGGGTCGGGGGGCGCTGTTAGTTCTTTTATTAGAAGTATAGGAGTATGTGAAGTATGGGGTGGAATAGTCATGATTTTCCTAGGGAGATGCTTAGAAAAGGGCGTGCTTCTCCTTACTAGGTCTCTTCCAGGGGTTGTCACGATGATTGTAAACTGTTCTGGTGCCAATGAGTGTGGCTTTTACTATGTAAATGACATTTTAATGAAATTTGAGGTCTTTTCCAAGTCAAATCTGATGCCATCTTGGTTCGGTATATAGTTTGAGCCAGTTCCTACCACATCAAGACTTGTTTCAGGCCTCTGCCCATTTCTCCCGTATCAGGCTAGTCCAGCTGGCTCAAGCCTTTGTCTGCTTTACGCTGCCGTTTTCCTTTCCTACCTCCCTAGTGGGCAGGACAAAACATCATGCCTATAGCTAGCTCTGCTTGCTGCTAGAGCAGGGTAATCCTTCACATGCTCTTGCAGCTCTCGGGGCCTCAGTTCCTCATCTATAATATGGGGAGTTGTAACTACTGTGTTGTTGAAGGAATCAAATCAGTTTTGATGAGATAATACCAGTGTACAACTCATCTGCTTTGTCTGGGCGGTGCTTGTATCAAGCTCCCAGTAGTCGCTAGTCTTAGATCACCATTCACTGACTGCCCTTACTCTAAGTTGTTCTGAGTCTTTGGGAAATTTCTGTTTTCCTGCAGTTCCTGTCCAACTGTGTAGTTGGGGCTTCACTTGAAGAAATTACAGAAGAGGAGGAGGAGGAAAATGAAAGTAAGTCAGCCACGCCTGAAGCCTCATCAACCAAACTGAAGGAAGGCACATTCCAGATTGTGGGCACGCTTTCCAAGCCCGAAGACCTTCGGCCTGATTTTGCCGTGGAGACATACTGTGTAAGTCTAGATGGTTTTTTTAGGCGTAAACCAAGGGTTTTTCTACGCCTACGACTAGAAGAAGGTGAGGGACAGAGAGGGGGCAGGTCTTTCTCCTCTGATGGAGATTAACAACTAGTGCCTCCACTTTACAAAAAAAAAAATGTGTGCCTGAAGCAAAGAATTTAAGTTAGATAGTCTCAGAAAGATAGGTCTAGTCTGGACTTTCAGACTCCTAAAATTCTTTATATTGTGTTTAAATACATGCTACCCTGTGTTACCCCAATGAAGTTCTGGCCATGGTGGGCCCTGTCTGTGAAAAAGAAATCTCCTTTGGTAATAAGCCACTCAGGAATAATATAGCATTATATTGCTGCCTTATTGAGTAACAGTGTGCCTCCACATGACAAATTCTGCCATCTTTATCCTGAAACATTTAAGTACCTCCCTCCCAGGCCAACTCCTCCCACTACCCTGCCTGCTCCTCCCAAACCCTACCGTACAGCTTTGCACATGCTGTGCCCTGGAACAGCTTTTCCTCTTCCTTCCCCAACCAGCCTTTTCATTCTTCAAGATTTAACTCAGGATGTTGTCTCCTCCAGGAAGACTTCTATGATTCCAACTTCTTCCCCACTCCCAGTCTGGATTCTGAGCTCTTACCTTGTACTCCCATAGCATCCTGTACTTGCCCAGAACATTCCACTGTGATTATCTGTCTCTTGTGGGTTGCACCAACTATAACTATCAGTTCCTTTAGAGTAGAGACTGTGCCTCATATATAGCAGTCCCCCCCTTATCCGTGGTCTCCCTTCACACCGTCTCAGTTACCCATGGTCAGCTGTGGTCCGGAAGCAGATGATCCTCCTCCTGACGTAGGGTCAGAAGGTCAGTAGTAACCTAACGCTATGTCGCAACACCAGCACCATTCACCTCACTTCATCTCATCATGTAGACATTTTATCATCTCATGTCATCATAAGAAGAAGGGTGAGGAAAGTACAATAAGATATTTTGAGAGAGAGAGACCTCATTCACATAACAAATTCAGTATATGGTTATAACTGTTCTACATTATTATTAGTTATTATGTTAATCTCTTACTATGCCTTGTCTGTAAGTTAAACTTTAACATAGTGTCAACCTTAAAAATTCAATAGTTTTTTCACTAGCAAAATGAGTTTATCCGGGAAGAGCGGAATCCATCTTGGGACAAGCGAACTCTGGCAAATCACTGGCATGTCCGAAGACGCAAAAGGAAAGTCAGCTTTTAGTGGGTTTTAGGAGGGAATTGAGGAGGGTTGTTTGGAGCAGAAGTCCACTGAAGAACAAGAGTTTAAGGTCGTGATGGTTTCTCACTGGCTGCAGGCGGGGGTAGAGCGTTGTTGCTAGGGCAGGAATAGATCTTTCTTCTTTTCTTTAAAAGCAGGAGATAAAATTTCTACATGATAAGTGTCGTCCCTTGTCGGATAAGAATTATCCCCCTCTTCCTGCTGGCTAAGCAGGCTGTGAGGAGTGGTAGTGTGGGAGAGCGCCCCCTGCAGGCTTCCCCGCTCCTTCCTTAACACACGTGGCCACCAGGTGTGTGCATATAAGTATACACAGGGCTCTCTGTAGGGTACGTTAAGTTTCCAGCATTCACTAAGGGCCTTCGAAGGTATTCCCAGTGAAGAAGAGGGCACGACCGTATTCTCCATGCATCTTCCGCAACAGCCACAGCGACTGGCAGGAAGTGGCCCCCAGTAAGTATTTGTGAAATGAATGAATGAGTCCCCTCCACCATCTTTGGGATCTTTCTTCACCGCTTGCCCCTTTCACCCTTTTCTGGGTCGTCACTGACCATTGGCTCCTTCCTTTCTGCTCATACATACGTTTAAATCTTTCCCACTGTAAAACAACTTTGGCCTCCCTCCTGGTCACCAGCCTCTCTCTGCCCCGGCCCCTGCCACCTCTGAACTTCAGGGGCAGCCCAGCCACATTTGCAGGCCTCACTCCTGCTCTCCCCCGTCCCTGGTCAGCCCAGCAACAGAAGGCTGTGTCCCCACGCTTCACGGGGCATGCCCCGGGCAGTGTGATCAGTGCTGGCCTCCCAGCGGCAGCATCCTGCTCCCCAGGAGAAACTCTCCACCTCCTTCTGCAGCCTTCACACCGACTTCCCTTGTGCCCCCCAGTGCTCCTTCCTGGGTGCTTTCCCGGCTCCTTGTTCTCTTTCCACCTTTAGATGCAGATTTCCCCGGAGCTCCCTCCTCCGCCTGAAAGGTGTTCTTCCTAAGTCTTATCTGCTACTCTGGCTTCAGCTCCCCCAGACGAGCCAGTGCCTTCCAAATCTCTCTCCAGCCCTGCTGACCCAAAAATCCACCTGCCTCCAAGCCCACTTCCCCAGAGTCCTGCAGGCAGTTCACAATCAATGTACTCAAAATTAATGTATTACATTGCTCTTCAAAGCCACTCTGTTCTTTGTACTCCTAATTTTTATTAAGGACCTTGCTGTCTTTATCAGTTGGACTGTTTGGGCAACAAGTAGTAGAAAAAAGGTAAGGCACACCGGCTTAATACTGAGGAAGTTCATCAGCTTATGTGGCTGGTGGTCTCCAGGAAGGTCGGGTCCAAGGCTGGCATGAGGGGGGGTGGGGTGCTGCAGCTCCTTTTCCCAAACCTTCCAGGGCTCCGCTTTCTCTGGGGTGACTTCATCCTCAGGCTGGCAGCGAGGCTGCAACAGTCCAGGTAACAGGCCTTACCTTCACCCACAGCAACAGCCTGATGAAGAGGACTTCCGAAGGGCTCAGAGAAAAGAGGACGGACATTCCAGCAGCCCCACATAGCATCTCCTAGAATCTCACTATCTTGAAATGAGTCTTTTGCCCATTTCTGAGCCAGTCACTTACCCTTAGATCAGTAAGGCCCATCCATTAAGCTAGAGGATGGAGTTGATTTCCCCAGGCTGAGAAGGAGTATACCTTAACAAAATCGGGGTTCTGTTGAAAGAGGAAGAGGAAATGGATGTTTGGAGACAACCAACAGTGTCCTTGATGCCATTCATCATGCATTCGTTGCCACCATGGCCGAAAGCCTGCGTCACTGTGGGCTTGGGGCTCCCCCTGCCTCCCACACCCTCCTGGTCATGGGTTCCCCAATAGTTCTGCATGCAGTGCCTCCTTACCATACTCATAGCCATTTGCCTTAGTTCAGATCCCCACCATCTCTCACTATTTATACTTGAATTTGAGACTGTGAATCTGTGTTGAGCATCCTAAGGATGCACAGACGAACACATAGATCACAGCCTGACAGGGTCTCTACCATGTAAACTGGCAGCTCCGTGGCTATAAAGTAAACATGGTGATGGGTGCACACAGCAGTGTCCAAAGCAGACGGAAAGGGCACTTGATGAGTTCTCAGTGTTGCCTATACAGCCATGTAAATAGGGCTTCAAACCCATCCCTATCACAAAGACTGAGGCCCCTGGGCTCCATTGGTCTGGAGATCATGAAGCCTCCATCAGTGCAGTCTGCAAGTGGCCCTCCTTTGGGAGACTGGGGTCTACTGGAGAAGCTGGGACTAGGGGTGGGCCTCTAGGACTGAGTAAAGCTTTCCAGGCATATAAGGTTGCAAGGAAATGCCAGGCAATGGGGACCACATGGGGAAGTGTACGGTTTGGAATAGAAAGCATTAGTATAGCTACAGCATGGATTGCGGAGAGCCGAGAGGAAGAAGCAAGCATGGCATGAACGGTGAGAGAGAATGGAATGTGGAAAACATTAGGCTGGTCCAGGCTGTGAAAGGTGCCTGTGCCTGACTCAGCAAACCACTATCCTCTGAGCATCTGAGGTATGCTGAATGAGCTCAGATTCCCCCTTCCAATCCATCTCAAATACAGTTACTATGAGCCATGCCACATATTCCTCCTGGGTCATTGAACCTCAGATGTACCTAGAATAGCCCTTTCTGCATTGGGGGCTGCCATGTAAGGCTGCACAGGTTGCACACTGCATAACAGTATCCAGCTAAGCACATGAGTAGGGGTTGAAAAGTTTTGCTGGCTACAGTGTGCCCCAGAGTGGGTGCCTTCTTATAATTTTTCCACCAAGAGCAGGTTGCCTTTTTCTAATTTGTATGAAGGCTTCACATATGCTTAGTGTGTTTGTCTACGTGAGACTATAATTATTGCTAAAAATTTTCCCAATAAGAGCAAAACACACACACACACACACACACACACACACACACACACACACACACAAAATGCTCCTTAGTATCAGAAACTGTGTATTGTTCACTTTTGCCTCTATCCTTGTGGTCAAAAAATGGGGCACACAAATGTCCGTTGAGTGAACAAGTGAATTCATGAATGTGGTCCCTCAATATCTAATCAGGATGACTGTTCTCAAATCAATCAAATCCTAACTCAATCCAGCTATGATTTAACAAGCATATGTGATTTCTTCGGACACCACCCTCACAGGCTTTCACAAGCTGAGATCATAGATGCTTCATCTTTTTCATGGACCACATGTGGAACACACATCTTCAGTTTCTCCAGTGTTCTTGCTTCCTTCCTTCCTTGTGCCATTCCTGAATCTGTGTTAGTCCCAGGTGTCCCGGGAGAGCAGGATCCTGTCACCCTGTTGTCAAAGTACAAAGTGACATCTGGATCCACACCTTCAGAGTGTCTTCCCTCCCACATGTTCAGGCCAGAAAAGAAACTGAACGAATGGTATAAGGGGTTGAATTGTGCCAACCCCCAAAAGGTACGTCTGAAATCCTAACACCCAGGACCTCAGAATGTGACCTTATTTGGAGATAGGGCCCTTAAAGAGGAAATCAAGTTAAAAGGAGGTCATTGGTGTGGGCCCTCATCCACTCTGACTGGTGTCCTTATAAAAAGGGAAAATTTGGACCAGACTTTCCCACAGGGAGAATGCCATGTGAAGATGAAGGCAGAGACCTAGGTGATGCATCAACAAGCCAAGGAACCCCAAAGATGGCCCATGAGCCCCCAGGAGCAGGGCGACAGGCATGGAACAGAGTCTCCCTCACAGCCTTTGGAGACAGCAGAACATTTCAGATCCATCTAGGTCACTTACTACTGCACAACTTGGCTGGAGACCAAAAGCTGCGTAAATACCTTTCTTTGTGTGCACTTACCTTGGCGAGGTTACCTGCTGACACCTTGATCTTGGACTTTAAGCCTCCAGAACCGTGAGACACAGATCGGTGTTGTTCAAGCCACTCAGCTTGCAGTGCTTAGTTACAGCAACCCTAGGGAATGAGTACAGAGGGAAGCAAAGGGCTCATAGTACCCGGGCTGGAGAAACTAGCAATCTGTGCCATTGCATTTAACAAGGTTGCATTAACCTCGCCAAGGTAGTGCACACAAAGAAAGGTATTTACGCAGCTTTTGTTCTCCAGCCAAGTTGTGCAGTAGTAAGTGACCTAGATGGATCTGAAATGTTCTGCTTTAATGTGACTGATCAAGGAACCATGGGGAGTATCTGATCCTCGGGACGACGGAAATAACACAAATGCAAATCCTGGTTTGGAAATGCAGGGTCCCTTTATGATTACTTTAATACCGACCCATGGTATTACAATACCAGGACATGTGATGGCATTCACGCAGGAAGGAACTTGGTCAAAACACAATGATCACCCAAGTTAAGTTTGTTAATGTAAGAATTTTATATCTTAACCATTAAAAGTTTCTGTACTTTTAAAAATATTCCCAACTGTCAAATACAATAAGGTGCCTTGTGTCTGGAAAGTGAACAGATTAATTCCACCCTGAGGATTCTGAAACAGTCCACATTAATCACTCATCAGCACTTCTGAGTGATCTGTGAGATGAAATTGCCCAAATAATCTTGCCTAGAGTTTTAGTTAGTTTCAAATGCCTCACACATTTTCTTCCAGCATATTCTAATGCTTCCCGTCTGAGCTGGGGTTTAAACAGCATGCAGAAATAGTACCTAAGATCATTATGCAATTTTTTAATCATCTGTTCCTGGCTATTTTCATAAACTTCTTTGTTACTTGAAAACGACACGCAGAAGAGAGCCAAAATTTCATTTTAAATAGAAATCCTTCTGCAAATGTTTCCTGTGGGACTCATCAATGCAGCACATCTAATTTGAAAACTGTCATTCCGTCTAAATATTAAGGTTACTTTGTTAGCTTCTTGCGACAAATGACTGTCAATTTTCTTTTTCAGGCCATCTCTCGTGAAGACCTTCTCATGCGCCTGCTGGAGTGTGATGTGATTATTTATAACATCACTGAGAATCCACAGCAGGTGGAGGAAGCCATCTGGGCAGTCTCTGGTCAGTGTGGTACAGCTTCTATCTCCAGGGACACTGCTTTTGTGCAACTTTAGAATCTTTGAGTTTATTTAAGCAAAAATTGATCTGAATTGGACAGTGCCAAACTGGAGAGGGATAGGAGCATCCCCCACAGTGGGAGCTTGGGGACGATTTTCACAGAGCAAAGGTGGAAGCAAACCAAGGAAATGTTTTGATTGGCTAGAGCTTAAGCATCTGCCTTACTGGAAGAGCCTATTTAGCTGTTGGGAATTGGTTGTCCTCAGGTTTTGACTTCTTAACTTTGAGGCATTTACGGATTTAGGCTTTAGTCTGTTCGTGTAGACTGCAAAGGCATCACGGCCCCCTCAGTCTAACGGCCTCCTCCATTCCATCATTGAAGAATAGGTGCTTCTGAAAAAATAAAACACAATGTAGTCATTAAAAGAAAAGAAACATTAACTCTTAAAATTCAGCCTTCATTCATTCTGCAGGCAATGCTTAAGGAGGTGGGGTTGAATGTACTGGGAAGATACAAAGACAAATAAGAGAAAGGTTATATCCTCCCGGCGCTTGTAATCCTACAGGATTGCTAAAGCACACAGGGGGCCTACCTGCACATAGGTACGTCTTCTCAAGGCACAATAAGGGATGTGGCTTTAAGACAGAGGAATTATTTCTAGCTGTGAGGATTGGATTCAATTTAGCAGTGTTTCCTGATGGTAAGGGTCAGGGAAGCCTCCAGAGAGGATGCTTAACATTTGTAAAGTGTGCTGAAAACTGTAACAGACTCTCAGGACCTCTGGTCTGGGAGAAGGTGGGGTTTAGCAATTTGGTCTTTTGTGATTCATCTCATTAAGTGGCAGCCAAGGGGACAGCAAACCAGCCTATTTGGTCATCGTTCTTGACAAGCAGGACAGCCAAGGCACAGAGCACCTTACATTTCAGCATGTTTTCTACTTCAGTATTTTTGTTTTAGGCAGATTAGATCAGAGGTCAGCAAACTTCCATAAAGGGCCAGAAAATAAATATTTTTGGCTTTTTGAGCCAACTACTCTGCTGTTGTGGCAAGACCACAACCCTAGACAATAGCAAATGAATGGGCTGGGCTCCAATAAAACTTTATGTACAAAAGCAGGGAGTGCTTTGCCAACCCTTGAATAAAATCAACAGCAAAGCTGGAGCTTGGCTTAAATTCAAAGAAATGGAATGAGCCTCAGGCATGACTGCACCAAATTCAGGGAAATAATGATGGGAAATTCTGTCCGTAGATGCGTGGGATTCCTCAGGAATGCAGAATGTTTGATTCCTCATTTCTAACTTTATGCCTAGATGTCATTCAGTAAGAAATAAATCCAAAGCATGAACATTGTGTCATCTTCTGGAATAGAGTTTTTTTTAAGCCTACTGTCTGCATGTTGTCCCTTCCAAAATACTTAGAGATGATGTATAATTGCACCTTCTAAAATTATCGCACCACCTCAAAGAATAATCGGAGCTAATGTTTATTAAGTTCTTACTTTGTGCCAGGCTTTGAAAATTGATTTCTCTATATAATGTCCACTTTCAATTCTCTTAAAATTTTAACTTTTTTTCTGAAGTGAAACCCAGGTACGTTTTGAAAATTGAAAAGCATAGAAGGGCTTAGAATAAAAAACAGCAATGCCCTGCATTTCCTTTCCATCTCATTCCTACTCCCCAAAAGGAACCTCATTGAACCCCCTTCTTCCTTTTAATACATAAAAAGGGCTACACTGCATCTCTGATGTCCTTTGACTGTGAATTTTAGACATCAGCCACTGACTTCCTGCTGTGACACATGACCTTCAGCTCTACCCCCTTCACCCACTGCCCCTCCAGGGAATATAACTTTCTCAGACTTTGACTACATTTCATTTCATGAGTTTTAGAACCTAGGCTATGTTTTACTGCTTCCTTCTTCGTTCTAATTTCTTTGAAAACTTTCAAAAATTTTACTTCTCTATTTGGGGGAAAGGTATGTTACCTCATTGAGATAGACTGTGTGTTCCTGAAAGAAAGTGTCGTTAGGGGCCTCCAGCCCGTCATCAGGGTCACATGGGGGACAGGAGATTGGTGGGGCTGTTGAGAATTGTCACTTTACCTGAGACACATTCTTAGATTTGGGGCAGTTCTTTTTGCAATGAATATGTATTACCTCTTAATAATGTTTCATTAAATTATTTTAAAATGTTTGAATATAAAAGAATTCTCCTACCTTGCCTTTCACCGATCCTATCAAAGGAAAGCAAAATGACATAGGAGAAAAGAATCAAGTATTTGAAATGAGAGAAAACATTTGCACATATGGATAAAATGTGCTTGTTCACAAGTGAACAGCAGATCACTTTAGATCCATTAAAATGATCATAAATAAAAGAATAACCCAGTGAGAGGACCTCTAAGTGTGTCAAGCATTCGCAAAATAGGCCAGTCTGGAGCACGGCGCAGCAGAAAGGGTAGAAGAGCAAAATTAAATTGAAGAGGCAATTTTTGTTTGTAGGATAAAAATTGAAACTGAAATGAACGCTTGAATTTGGGATTAATATGTGGACACAGTGTTCTTCACTTACTTCAATAAAACCTTCCCATTTTAGGGCCAGACTCCACACATTTATTAGATTGAGGATATCTGCATTTTGTTTCGCTTATTTAAAGAATCAGCCCATAAGACTAAAAATGCACCGTGACAACCGTGTCACTTAGATCCCCTGACAATGTAATTAAACCTCCCTTTAGATTTATTTTTTGCTGGGAAATCATACATCATAAAAAATATCTTAGTGCAACCACATGCCAGAGGTACTCAAGGAGATTGAGTCCTTCACTGTGTGAGTCCTGGAAAATGACAAACCCCATGCTCGCCTTTCCTTCCACCCCTATTCTCTATTCCCATCCCTACAGGTTGTCATCACCAGGCATTCCTGCCTTACCAAGGCCCTCCATGCCTGGCCACAGCCCCCCGTGATTCTGAGCACACGGTGCCTCAGTTCCCTGGCCTGTAAAGCAGAGATAACAGGGGTGCCCGTCTCATAATGGCAAGAATGCAGTAAAGCCCATGAACTGTTCCTGCAGCATCCCACTAGCCCTCCTCAGATGTGAAAGCACACTGCTACAGGCCCGGAAATAGAAAGAGGGCTCAGCCTTCGACCTGGGCTCAGAACAGGTCAGGTGGCTGGAGGGAGAGTGGCAGGAACCATAATGAGGACAGGACAGTGGAGCATCTGAGTGACACCCCCTCCTAAACTGCTCCCCAAGGAAGGAAGAACTCAAACCTCACTGGTAACCAACAGCACACATGATTATGAAAACAAGATCCACATGGACTGTAACTGCTCTATTTTTTGGCCCTACAGCACTGAATGAAGAGGTCCGCCATTTTGAGAAGCGAAAAGTGTATATTTTAATATCCACGGTGATGACTTGGGCACGATCCAAACCGCTGGGCCCTGTAAGTAGCACATTAGCTTTTCCTTTACACGTTTATGCGAAATTTTACCCTAATACCTTGTAATTTGTATGCAGAGAGAACTTTGTACAGTGAATTGTGTACTCTTATGCTATAAAAAGCATTCAACAAAATTCATTGAGCGAGCACACTCAGTTCTCAAGGGCCCCATTGTGTTATATTCCACTTAGAAAGACAATGAGGTCTGTTAAACTACAGCTATGCTTGCTTACCACTTATGCTTTTTAGTGTAAACATACTGAAGGAGCTCTCTTTTGGGCTTATTGAGCCTGATATTTTTGTCATGTACATTTGTGCACGCATTAAGAGGAAAATACAAGCAAAATACTACAGTTGTTAGTATCCTCAAAACTTCTTCATATTCAGAGACCAACTTGTATGAATCACACCTACAATCGAGTCTTTGTCCACACAATAACTCAGCATGAAACCTGAGTCCTGTCATTTATTTCCTTTCCTGTAAAGCACATAGTTTTTACTTTGCAAGAAAATACGTACTTATAGTCATTCTTCTAGCACGGTTTATTTTCTTTGCTGATATCAGATTTACATTTGCTCCTCTGCTCTAGTGCCTTTGTGCCTGTGAACTACCTTTTCAGTTTTCAGTGCTGAATCACTGTCTAATCTAAAAGACATTTTAAAAGGCAATTAGACCAGCATGTGCAGTACTTAATTTGAAGAGATGACAATATGAACAAGGTCAAGGTCAAGGTTGCCCAGGCACCAGCAAGGACAGCATCAATGCAGCCTGACTGACTACAGTTTTAATAAGCCATTGGTTACAAGACACATACAAATTTCAGAGATGTGAAAAATGTAGGGAAAAAAATGTACATGTTAGAACCAATGGAATACATTATTTACAACAAGGAAATATTTAGGGATTTCTCACCCTTTGCATCAAAGGCCATTTGTTTGTTTGGTTATCTCTCACCTGGTGGACCAGGAGATTCTTGAGGTCAGGGACCAGACGGTTCATGTCCTGTTTTTGTAGAGTTCACTTGCCCGAGCAGACCAGTCATTTTATCCCTGTTACGGTTCTTTCCCTCAGCATATCTAGTAAAGTGCCTGCTACAAAACAATCACTGGTCACCTGACTGGCTGACCATTTTTCTGGCCTGATTGCACTCCTTCAGTTATGAACTACCTCATACTGACTTACGCAACAATGGGAATTTATTGACTCATAAAGTCCAATCATAGACTTCAGGCCAAGTTGGATATAAAGGCTTAAACAATGCCCTCAAAAATCACATACTCTTTTCTCCTCTATTGCGTCTTTTCTCCTCTGAGTAGGCTTCATTCTTAGGTTCCCCTCCTTCTGGTCCCCAGCAGCTCTAAAGCTTCAATTCTCACTTCCACTTTGGCCTTTGTCCCATCTGAGGTTTGGAATATGTTTGTCTCATTCGTAAGTCACAGGCCTTAACCAGTCACTGTGGCCAGGAGAATGCAGAACTCTGGCTGGCCAGACCTGGATCACATACTCACTTCAAGCTGCAGGAATGCTCAGCGCCCTAAATTACATGGGCTGAGAGTGGAGAAGATGGTTTCCCCTGAAGAAAACATGCATGTCCTCATCCTCTCAATGTGGTCTTAATTTGCATTTCCCTAAGTCAGGTTTATTAAGGTACAATTTATACATAGTGCAATTAACCTATTTTACTATACAAGTTAGACAAATGCATACAGTTTGGTAACCACCACAACAATCAAAACATAGAACATTTCCATCATTCCCAAAACTTCTCTACTTCACACCACACAAAAAGATAATTCTGGGTAGAGCACATCATTAAAAGTAAAAAGCAAAACCTTAATTTTTTAAGAAAAATTATAGAAGGATTTCTTAAACCAGACCATGTAATGCTAAATATAAACAAAAAACATTGACAAATATAGCTGCAATAAAATCAATGGAGTATTTTTGGATGAAGTGATACTATGTCTGAAATTAGCTTCAAAATAATTCAAGGGGATGGGGAGGTAGTTGGGGGTATACAGAGGAAACCAGATCTGCTTTATAGAAACCTGAATCAAATCATGTGGAAACCTCACTCAAAGCCAAGTTGAAGGATATCTTATTAAGCATATGGCCTATAAGCTTTAAAAAATGGTAATATAAGAAAGAAAGCTGAACCCCTGCTGCAGATGAAGAAGGCTAACAAGACACGGCAACTCACTGCCATCCACCATCCTCAACTGGACCCTGTGCCAGAGGAAAAAAATGCCATAAAGAACATTATTGGGACAATGGACAAAATTAGAGCATGGACTGTAGACTGGATAAAATTACTGCATTAATATTCAATATCTTGAATTTTGTAACCATGCTATGGTTATATAGGACAATGTCCTTAGGAAAAAGAACCCTAAAAACTAAAGAGAAAAGAGGCATAAAGTATGAAACCTACTCTCAAATGATTCAGAAAAAATAAATAATAATATGTGTATACTGTTGGGGAAATGTACTTAAAAATAAAATCTTCACCCAACCTGGAAAAATCTCTCCACCAGGGAGTAGGGAAAGAAAACAACTATATTATTAAATATGCATTAAACTGGAGTGTCATCCACGTCACAGGCAACCCACTAACAGATTGCAGAGATAGGAGGAAATCTCACCTCTTCATATAGCCAAGCAGATACAAGCCATTACATACATGTTTTCATGATAAACAATAACTAGTTCTTGACTAAGAGGACTTGAGGGCACTATCTGTTACACATAGTTTGTCCTTGAACCACCTAGTAATGGGGTGGCCATCTGTGTTAGCTGATTGGCTTTATCCAGAGGAAAAACAAACCTTTCACACCTTTATGACAGGACGTAGTTTTGTAACTTAGAATAAGATACCCACCAAAGATAAGGTCCTATCTTCCCATAGAAGTGGAAGATAAGGGTGCTGTCTCCCTTGATGTTTACGTTTCAAAGAGGGGTCCCCCAGGTCCTTGAGAAAGACATTTCTTGGTAGCAAAGTTGACAAGAGGCTTATTTAGCTTCTAAAAAGCCTTACACACATTTCAAAGAGACAGAGAAAGAACTTACAGTCACATGTTTTCTGCAGTATAATGCTCTAAGGAAAAGGATGGGCGTCTTGCCAATGGGTTTCAGCCCCGGGCAAGTTCACTATGGATTCAATGTGATCAAAGAAATAACAGTCAAACGTTCTTGGGGTGAAAGGGTTATACCCAACTTTATTCCCATGGTGGCAGCTCAGTCACTAGAATCCCATCCACTCAGAGTGAGTGGGCATGCAGCAAGCCGGTCTCTGCCTTTGGGCCTCCCTACCCACACAGCTGTCTCAATCTCTGTCCTTCGTGCTGCCACCACTCCAGCCTCTGCTCTGCTCTCCTGCAGCCCTGCAGCTGTGCCACCGTGTTGCCCAGGGCACTGGGCAGGGCTCTTTATATAGAGTTGATAACAATGTATTGTCCACACGTGTGTAGCGAGCTAGCCAACCAGGGCCAGGTGAGAATCCTGGCCACAGGAACTTTCACTTTATCTTATCCACAATGGGAGATAAGTCCCTTATTTTGAACAGGGAGAATTAAGCCTCTTACTTTTTATTTTTATTTGTCCCTAAAATATACATGTAAGTAAAAAGAGAGAATATGAAAACAGTGCACCAAAGCACTAGAAATTAGTACAAGATACAGGAGTCCTCTATATTATTTTTGCAAACTTTCTGTCAATTTGAAATTATTTCAATGTAATAGTTTATAAATGAATAAAATTTAGAGGAAGCACACAGGGAGCAGAAGAAAGCCTGTCCTGCCAGTGGGTTTCAGCCCCGGGCAAGTTCACTATGGATTCAGTGTGACCAAAGAAATGACAGTAGGACGTTCTTGGGGTGAAAGGGTTATACCCAACTTTATTCCCATGGTGGCAGGTCAATCACTAAAATCCCATTCACTCAGAGTGAGTCTGCAGGCAGCAAGCTGGGCTGTGCATCTGGGCCTCTCTGCCCACCCAGCCGTCCTCTGGGCCTCTGTCCTTGGCACTGCCACCACTCCAGCCTCTGCTCTGCTCTCCTGCAGCCTTGCAGCAGTGTCACCCAAAGCACTGGGCAGGGTTTTTTATGTAGAATCAATAATGATGCATTGCCCACATGTGTGTAGTGAGCTAGCCAACCAGGGCCAGGTGAGAATCCTGGCCACTGGAACCTCCATTTTATCCACAAAAGCCCAAATGGAATTTTGGTTTTTCATATATAACCATTTCCTTAATAATCTGTTCTCGGAGTTTTGTGTGAGTCACAGGTGATTTGTAGTTATGAGTTAAGCTCAACTAAATCTGTAAGGGCAGGACACCTGAGGATCTGAGGTACTGCAAATGTGCCTCTTTTTCTCACCAGGGTCAGCATAAACATGGAATAAAACCATTTGAGTGCAACCATTTAATGACTTCCTTTAAGTCCTATGAAAGCCTCATTCCCGAAGGATGTTTGCCATACCTGAAACAGTTACAGTTGGAGTAGAAAGTTCAAACCTGAAGGTAAGAATCTGTCCTCAGTGTCTGGCCATAGCAATTACCCATCCCCCCTTCTACAGAAAAGGAAACAAACAGCCCAAACTGGTTTGAAAGCCAGTTTGTCCCCAAAGAGCCTAACTGAAGGGTGTGGCACAGAGGAAAATCTTGGCATCACTTGGAATCAGGGACTTTTGCTTACAAGTAACATAATCCAGCTGGAGGACACCTAAGCAGAAGGAACAAGTTGTTATAAAGATACAAACAGTGTTTACAAAAATCCACAGAGATGCCACTGAGGACTGGGGAGATTGATACATCCTCTCCACTTCTCCACTCCCCTCCTCTGCTTCTATCTTCTCATCATCATAGGAAATCTTAACAGCCAGTGAAATCTGTCCCAAGTAAAAAGATATGTTAAGTTGGAAAAAAATCGCTGTGAATTTATTACTTTAAAAAGGGTACGTCTTCTAAAATTCACATGGAACCACAAAGACCCCAAAGAGCCAAAGCAATCCTGAGAAGGAAGAATAAAGCAGGGGGGATTATGCTCCTTGACTTCAAGCTCTACCACAAAGCCACAGGATTCAAGACAATTTGGTACTGGCACAAGAACAGGCCCACAGACCAATGGAACAGACTAGAGAGCCCAGATATAAACCCAAGCATATATGGTCAATTAATATATGATAAAGGAGCCATGGACATACAATGGGGAAATGACAGCCTCTTGAACAGCTGGTGTTGGCAAAACTGGACAGCTACATGCAAGAGAATGAAACTGGATTATTGTCTAACTCCATACACAAAATTAAATTCAAAATGGATCAAAGACCTGAAGGTAAGTCATGAAACCATAAAACTGTTAGAAAAAAATATAGGCAAAACTCTCTTGGACATAAAATGAGCGACCTCTTCATGAACATATCTCCCCGGGCAAGGGACACAAAAGCAAAAATGAACAAGTGGGACTATATCAAGCTGAAAAGCTTCTGTACAGCAGAGGACACCATCAGTAGAACAAAAGGGCATCCTACAGTATGGGAGAATATATGCATAAATGACATATCTGATAAGGGGTTGACATCCAAAATATATAAAGAGCTCATGCACCTCAACAAACAAAAAGCAAATAATCCAATTAAAAATTGGGCAGAGTATCTGAACAGGCAGTTCTCCAAAGAAGAAATTCAGAAGGCCAACAGGCAAATGGAAAGATGCTCCACATTGCTAATTTTCAGGGAAATGCAAATAAAAACCACAATGAGATATCACCTCACACCAGTTAGGATGGCCAGTATCGAAAAGACTAAGAACAACAATGCTGGTGAGGATGCAGAGAAAGGGGAACCCTCCTACACTGCTGTTGGGAATGTAAGCTAGTTCAACCATTGTGGAAAGCAGTATGGAGGTTCCTCAAAAAACTAAAAATAGAAATACCATTTGATCCAGGAATTCCATTTCTAGGAATTTACCCAAAGAATATAATTTGGATCCTTCTTCCCATTTCTCAAACCTGCTAACAACAGTGCTACCATAGGGTCTTCATCCTTGGTTCGGTCTGCCTCTCTGATGAATTCCATGTAACCCTGGACTCAAATGCTTTGGACTGGTTACTTAACTTAGACCAATGTGATGTGACTGAAAGGGTCCTTGTGACCACTGCATTTTAAAAATCCTACTTCAACTAGGTCCTCGAAATCGGATGGCTTTGGGGGAAATTACTCTGTACCATGGATCTCAATTTCTCCCTTTGATTCTCCAGTGAGTTTTCAATAAGCTGCTCCAGATGTATCCTTCCATGCGACTGCATTGTAGGGTGAGCTGTGGGGAGGGTAAATATGACCTAGAGTTCGGTGGACTGTCAGGGAATACTTGTTCATCCTTGATTCCCACAGCAAACTGGTATTTCATCTTAACTGATGAAAACAGATTTTAAAGCCTGAAATAGAAACTTCCACAGGGTATGTTCTTATTAACATGGGATTGATTTGAGGGGAACGGGAAATGTGGAAAAGAGAAAAAAAAGTCACAGTTTAGATTTTAAAAATTGAATCTACATACATTGCAAGAACTATTAAGAAATGGGTTATTTATTTTCTTTATGGAACTGCAGTGACAACCTGTTGCCATCTCTACAAAATGAAAGACTGCATTTAAATTTTTTATTTTGTTTGGATTGTTTAAGTGATAATATTTGGCTAGCTAGAACAGTTTCAGGAAAACTCAAATCACTATAAAAATAAGCAGTAGCTTTTAGGGTGCTTCATATGAGCTTTCAGGGGCACAGCCAACCTAGCATCTTTGGGCTTAGACATTGTAAGTAGCTCTAACACATGGAATCGGACTCTTTTCTTTCCTAGGATGATTCTGAGATGCCATTTACTGAGGATGATTATCGAAGACGAAGGCACCATCCTAATTTTCTGGACCACATAAATGCTGAAAAAATGGTTCTCAAATTTGGAAAAAATGTAAGTGTGGAGTAGTGAAGCAATTAGGGTAAGAAAGTTCTTTTTGAGGCAGCATGCAATGTGTTTGGCTTTATGTACATCATCTCAACTTATTAAACATCTCTGTGTTCTGTTTCCTTGTCTGCACACCCACAGATCTCTGAGCTTCAGACTTGCCCCAAGATGCGCTGTCCTTAGGTCCTGGCCCAACTTCTGGTCCAGCCCCCAAGTCGAAAGCCTCCTCGTATAGGGTTCCCAGCAGAGCTCCAGCCTTCACCCACTCAGGTGTGGGGTTTGTGGGTCCAGAGTCGCTTGGCCCAGAAGAGTCGAATAACTCAGAGACAGAATGAGGAGGAGGGAAATTGCATTTCCCCCTTTTCCAGAACCTATCTCGTTTGTTTCTTACAACTCTGAAAAGTGCATGTTAACCTCATCTTACAAACAAGGAGATAGAGCCTTCCAGAATTAAGTAACTTGCTTGAGGTTGAATAATGGATTTACTGAGCACTGTCCTCAGTACCTCTAGGCTTTTCTAATGTACTTCTTACACCACCAATATTGTAGTAGGTAATTATCCCCGTTTCAGATGTGGACACTATGGGAAAGAGGTGTCAAGTGGTGGAGCTGTGATTCAGACCTAGATCCATCAGACACCAAAGCCTGTCAATTTTGTTTTTATTTTTCCTGACTCCAAAACTCCATCATTCAATAGAGTTAATCTTGACACATCTATGGTCTCCAATTATTCAGACATACCTATAGCTGAGAAATTCATGTAAACAAGTAATAGCTTTCTAGCCTTCTGTTGCAGGAAAATGTATTTTACAGTAAAATTATTTTTTTCTCTCATCTTTCATCAAGATAGGTGACAGGAATGCCCTGGTAATGAATAAGTGGTAACAGCTAAAAATTATTGAGGGCTTGTACCCTATGTGCCAGGCACTGTGCTAAATGTTTTACTTACGGTCTCTCATCTAATCCTTGTGTATCTTATACATAATCTTTAAACTCTGAATTATGTGTTATTATCATCATCCTCACATAACTTGTAGAAAACCCCCAAGCCTCCAAAGTTTCCATCCACTACATTTTTCCCATTATCTGACCTGCAATAATGGTACAGATATAATAGTTCTAAGATGACACCCAGTGGTCTTAGAGGATATTACAATAGGAACTTTGTCCCCAAGTCCTGTGTTACTAAAAAAAAAAAAAAAAGTTTGATTTTGACAATACAGACACTGAGCACAAAATATTTGAAGGAAACAACATGGGATTAGGAATTCTAGCCCTTTTTCTACCCAGTAATTAATGACCTTAGCCAAGTTATTAAACTTGTGTGGCTAAAATCAATGAAATAAAGGGGCTAGACAGTCTAAATTTCTTCCAGTTCCAAACCATATAACTATACTATTTTATTAAACTTTGAACTTTGCCCCATAGAAAATCCATGATTTAAAAAAAAAAATCATTTTGTCTGATTCACTGGCTGAGAACTCATGATCACACACACAAACACAATTGATGTGAAAGATAGTCTAAAATGGAGAAATAATATCATCTT
Source organism: Manis javanica (assembly GCF_040802235.1). Classification (NCBI taxonomy): domain Eukaryota; kingdom Metazoa; phylum Chordata; class Mammalia; order Pholidota; family Manidae; genus Manis; species Manis javanica. Next base: position 8,465,988 of record NC_133163.1, on the reverse strand, counting down.
AATATCTTTAGTATAAAAACATTAAATTTGTCCCACGCTCTAAATGGTAGAATCAAAATTTCATTTTAAAAACCTATTCTTTTTTACCCCCAGCTTTTTAAATCACTCTTACCTGAACAATTTATGAAGACAAGGTTGATCTGGCCAACTTGGTTATCTCAATGACCCTTTTTGACCCTAGTGTTTTTCATCAGGTAAATAGGAACTTGGAAGTAATCATTTAACTCATTCATTTAATGCCTGTTCAGATCCTACTATGTACCAGGCACTGTGGCCAAAAGCTGGCCTCAAAGCCATCCGCAAAACAGATGTGGTCTCTACATTCCTGGGCTCGTTGTCCTGCACTCACCTACTATTAGCGCATTTGCAGCAATCACACGTATATTTATGCACTATTTTACAAACACAGGGAGGTAGTCTTATTTAATATTTTTAGGCAAAGGGGAGCCCTAATAATTAGGCAAGTTGCTTAGAGAGTTCTGAGTTGCCTGACATCAAACATGGCTTTAACTGGGTGCTTCCACCTTTAAACGAGCCACACTGATTACTTGGAATATTTTCAAATACCGTATTTTAAATACAATTATAGTGAATTTAATATTTTTGAATTAACTAGAATTGCCCATTTTGCAAAAGCCAGTTAAATCATTAAGTGGTCCCTGAGCACCTACTGTGTGTGCAGTCCCTGAAAAAAACATGTCCCAAATCTCAATGGCAATTTATGAAATTAACTATAATAATTACCCCACCAGCTTTTGATGCTTATATTCTCTGGCCAACCCAAGTTGCTCATTATAATTTTTTCTATTTAAAAAAGTTTCTGGACTTCCTTTAATAATGTCATATTTGAGATTTTTGCAGCTTAATTTGAGTTTAAAAATGAGATTGGCCTATAATCTCTCTTTGTCATACTGTCTTTTTCTGGGTTTACTGTCATGGTTCTACTATGCTCATACACGTGACTGGGAACTAAGTCTTCTATTCTCTTTGATCTGTGTGAAACTGGGCTTTTAAAAATCTCTATTTGTATTAGGCCCCCTTTTCAGGACTAGTAATAAGTGTGAGGGAACATAAATGTTTTCCCACTCCTGATACTAAGATTATTAATTTCAGTCTTTTTTCTAACACAAGCACTTAATGCCATAAATATGCCACCAAATATAGTTTTGGCTGCATCCCACTAGTTTTGAAGTGCCCTGAATATTATTTTCTACAAATTTGCTAAAATCTATTGTTTTGTTTTTGGTCTGTGAGTTACTGAGAAGTGATTTTAAATTTCCAGATATACAAGGAGTTGTTTATCTTTTTGTTGTTCATTTGTAATTTCACTGCTTTACGGTCAGAGAATGTGGTCTGTATGGTATTGATTCTATAATATTTGGTGAGATGCTTTGCTGTATAGTACATGGCTACTTTTGTGTTTTCTTAATTCCACATGGACTTGACAGACTTGTTGTAGCTCCAGGGGGAAAGGTGTTCCCTGCCCAGGGTGAGTGCCCTAGGAATCTCATAAAACCTGAAGCAGTTCAAGGGAAAAGGGCAGGTTGCAAGAGAGGCTTTTATTTCTTAAAGCTTGCTCCTGTTCACTAGCCAGGCCTCACTCTGTCCAGCCTGTATGGCCCCGGTGCAGGCTCTCCTTCCCCCGCCCACCCCTTCCAGCGGGAACTCCATAGGCTGGCCTTGGTGACTGACTGGCACCAGGCCAATTAGGTACCAGGAATGGAGGGGAGGAGAGAATGGCCATTTTTCTCACCACCCCTTGCTCTAGATTGACCATGAGTCTCATCAGTGGTAAACACCTATTGATACAAAAATAGACTAAGGCTAGGAAGAAGATTCTGGAAATTCTGCCATTTACCCACACCTGTGTTTATCTCTACTTGGGTCAAGTTTCTTAATGGTGTTTTGCAGATCTTACTAACTTGGGGTCCCCTGAATCTCTCAATTACTGAGAGGGGTATACTAAAAATCTCCCACTGTTTATCCATTTCTCCTTGAAATTATGTTAAATTTTTGGCTTATTCATCTCTAGACATGCTCTTGTAAGCCCTTCACAGTATTAGACATTGCAGGAATGGAACTATAAATCTAATTTTTTTTCTCAATAATTGCCACAAGGACAGTATCTCTAGCCAAGTCCACAGCTTTTCAGACCCTTCTCAGGTATTAATGAAGTTTTTTCTGGTTCTCACAATGGCTCAGAGAAGTGTAACACTAAAGCCATCAGTCTCACTAAATTTTAAACTCCTCCCAGCTCAGGCTGACCGGCTCAGACAAATAGAGCAGTGAGAGAGGCTAAGACATGGTCAGTTCTTTTCTCCTCCTTCCTCTGCTTTAACCAACCACCTTCTCTCTGCTCTTCTCTATTCCCTGCTCTGCCACCTGCCTGTATTTTATCATCATCATCATCATCTTGTTCTTTCCCTTTATGTTCCATTTCTTAAGTTTTTCATTATTTTATAATCTCTGCTATTTTACTGTGTGAAGGCAATGCAAATATGACTTCATTCATGGTGGATTGCTCCCTCATAGATTTTGTGATTTCCGTTTGTTAGTTAATCTTTAGTAGGTTTTTAATTATAAAAAAGCATAAAGTTTCTTTTAATTAATATAGATTTCCTTATGATTTATAAAACTCCATTTTAAACTAATCCTGTCATTTGGCATGGATTTTTTTAATAGCATCTCTTTAATTTGTTGACTTCCATTTCTTCATAGCTTATCAACACCTCTAAAAATCTCATGTAAATGAGTTCTTAGGAAGAAGTGGCTAGCATGAAAGTTTTCCGAAAGTCTGCTATAAAAGTCTCAAGTGTATTGATGAACTGAGAACCTTCAAGATTCACGGTGGTGGGTGTGAAGTGGGAATTCACACTGAGAATACACTTTACAGTTTGTAATTGGCAGGACAGTCAGCGCTGTGCTCTCAAAGCAGCACTCACCTGTTACCGTGAAGTCCCCACCCTTGCCCCAGCTGATGTCTCTTTACTGAAGCTTCAAAGGACATAGATGGTCCCTGGGGATGTTTGCATTTGCCTCTATAAAGTGCCCCAGCTGTCTCTCTACCTAAAAAGGTTTGTTATGTTAATTTGGGGGCTCTGAGATCCCTGGACTAAGCAGATGATTTTAATTTTAAAGACAAACCCTTGAGAAGTACAAGGCCGAGGTTAAAATTCTGAAGGGAGCATTCTCTCTGCTTTCTCAGACCTTGCCTGGGTTCGGTGTGTTTCCTAGTCGCTCCCTCTGCAGCAGGGTGGACTTCTTTCCAGTCCACCCTTTTGCTGTAGATGCTGCCTTTTTCACTGTGTTCCCACTCCTGGCCTCACCAGATCTAATGCTTTGTCTCCTCGATCCCTGTGGATTTGAAACCCACACTCTAGATTAAAAGACTCACTAGTGGCTGCTCTGCTAGCTCTCACCACTCGTTTCACTTCTCTGATTTTGCCCCTAGGAAAATCTCATATTTTCTTGATAATTCTGCCATACGTAAAAGGGAAGTAGTGGCATTTTGTTTGGCATCTCTAGGTGTTTTTAACAGGAGAAATTTTATATTTTTTCATGCACTGTATTACCTGGAGCAGAAGAGGTGTGCTCCAGTGTGTGCATGTTTGTGTGTGTGTGGAGGGTTCCCACACCACCAAGCAATTCCCAGGCACCAGCTGGGTGCCCTACAATTCCACTCAATTCTGACACTGTTTACCCGGTGATAGCATCAAATCCCACAGGTTAAGGGGTGAGTCTTTCAAGACTAACCCCCACTTCAGATGCCAGTTGCCAGCCCAGGTTGTTACCTGTGCTTCAGATTAACCCATATAAATTGGAGGTTCCAACGACCCTCACCTTAGGGTCAGTTGATTTGCTAGAGCAGCTCACAGAACTCAGGGAAATATTTTATTTAGTGGATTACCAGTTTATAATAAAAGAGTATGACTCAGGAATAGCCAGATGGATGAGATGCATAGGGCAAGGTATGCAGAAAGGGTGTGGAGCTTCCATGCTCTCTCCAAGCATGGTACTCTTCCCAGACCTCCACATGTTCACCAACCTGGAAGTTTGCTGAACCAGCTCCTTTGGAGATTTTATGAAGGCTCAGGCTCATTATATAGGCATGATTGATTAAGTCATTGACGACTGATGACTGAATTCAATCTCCGCTCCCACCTCCCCTCTCCAGAGGTAGGGGTGGAGGAGGCTGAAAGTTCCAAGCCTCTGAATCACAGGTTGACTCCTCTTGTAGTCAGTGCCCCATCCTTAGATGGGGTCCAAAAGACATCTAATTGACATAAAAAAGACACTTCTATCACTCTCGATGCATAGGAAATGCTGATGGTTTTAGGCGCCCTATGCCAGTAACAGGGTTGGAGACCAAGTAAGTGTTTCTTGATATAAATGACACCATCACACCTAAGTACCCGTATTAAGAGGACTTGCAGACCTACCAAAGCCCACAGGCTTTTCAAATCGACTTGGGAATTTTCTGTTATCACCTTACCCAGTACGGTCAGAAGCCAGGAAACCAGGTCACCTTACACTCGCCCAGCTTATCCACTGATCCAGGTGCAGAGGAATGTGAACCAATTGCAGCAATATTGTTCCTCTTCAAAAGCCTCACTCAGGGATCCCAGTTTTCTAACAACATGGGGGGGTTCCTGTCTCTACTCAGCTCACCATTCCTCCCTTCAATTTACCAGTATCTTCCGAAATCTAATCATAGTGGTGATGAGAGTGTCTCTATTAGTAATTCTACTCCTGACACCGACTCCAGTGCTGTAATTGGGTGACGGATTAGCAAGAAGCACCCAGTGACATGCAGGTATACTCACAAATCACCTTCTCTCAGGTGAGATAAATTCCCAATTTGATCAACCAAGAATAAAACACCTGATCTGAAGTGGGGCGGCCTGTGAGTCAAATGTTTAATGGAACCTAGACAGACCTCTCTTGGTCACTGCACCTTCTATATGTGGACCTCACATCAGCAATCCAGAAAAAAATTGTACCAACCACTACGCGAGTCTCAGGACTTTTAAAATTAAACATTGTCAAGCTGCGTGGTTTTTGGATTATGAGGGAGAAAGAAAAGGAATCTGTGCTCAGGTCTCCCTAAGTGCACAGAGCTCTCTGCCTTAAGCTTTTCAACATGACAGAAGCCCATTTCCCCACAGTGTAGCTGCTGGAACCACGATGACCTTTAAAAATGGTTAAATGTTGAGGCAGATTTTTCCAGGGCCTCAATCTCTCCTCTCAGCTGAAGTGAACACTCCATATCAATTAAAACCCTTGTATTAAGTCCCATTACCAAACTCCTTGCTTTTATATATATCTACCTCCCTAATAGATCATTAAAGAACATCATGAAATGTCCAAATAGTTTTTTTATTAAGGTATCATTGATATACAATCTTATGAAGTTTTCACATTAGCCACGTTGTGTTACAACATTCACCCATATTTTCAAGTCCCCTCCACATACCCCCGTGCAGTCACTGTTCATTAGCGTAGTAAGATGCTATAGAGTCTTTACTTGTCTTCTCTGTTCTGTAGTGCCTTCCCTGTGACCTACCTATACTATGTATCCTAATTATATTGCCCCTTCATTCCCTTCTCCCCCCTCCTCACCCGCCCTCCCCAACCCCTTCCCTTTGGTAACCACTAGACCCTTCTTGGAGTCTGTGACTCTGCTGCTGTTCTGTTCCTTCAGTTTTCTTATACTCCACAAATGAGGGAACTTATTTGGTACCTGTCTTTCTCCACTTGGCTTATTTCACTGAGCATAATACCTTCTAGCTCCACCCATGTTGTTGCAAATGGTAGGATTTGTTTTCTTCTTATGGCTGAATAATATTCCATTGTGTATATGCACCACATCTTCTTTATCCATTCATCTACTGATGGACACTTACGTTGCTTCCATTTCTTGGCTATTGTAAATAGTGCTGGGATAAACATAGGGGTGCATCTCTCTTTTTGAATCTGGGATCTTGTTTTCTTTGGATAAATTCCTAGTAGTGGAATTATTGGGTCAAATGGTATTTCTATTTTAGTTTTTTGAGGAACCTCCATATTGCTTTCCACAATGGTTGAACTAATTTATATTCCCACCAGCAGTGAAGGAGGGTTCCCCTTTCTCTGCATCCTTGCCACCATTGTTTCTTGTCTTTTGGATGTTGGCCATCCTATCTGGTGTGAGGTGATATCTCATTGTGGTTTTAATTTGCATTTCCCTGATAATTAGTGATGTGGAGCATCTTTTCATGTACCTGTTGGTTATCTGAATTTCTTCTTTGGGGAAATGAAAGGACTGACTTTTATATCTTCCTTTTCTCCTACATACCCTGCATAGTGCTTAGAGGTGTCAAGTCTTAACAAATAATAAATTGTGGCTTTCATTGAATTAAGAGCCCCAATTAAATTTTAACAGTAGTCAGAGGCATTCATAAATAGTGTGGTGGTTGATTCCCCTCTTTAAGAGATACTATCTCTATCCTAAAAATACCTCAGCAGCCTGAAAGAGGTGATGAGACTTCCTAACATGCTCGTTTTAACCACTAAAATAATCTGGTTCAATGTCATTAATAATATTTACACTTAGCTTTTCCCCTGTATTTTATCTAATAGGCAAAAAAATTCTCTACATACGTAGTTGCCGCTGGACTTCAGTATGGAGTGGAAGGAGGCTTCTTACATACTTTTTTTAAGGTATGACTTTTCAGTGACTATGAGGATTTTTCTTAAAGTGTTTTCCAGTAAGTTTATACAATTTGAAGATATTTTTGATTGCTTCTAGTTGTGGCTGGGCTAGTATAATAGCAGAGAATTAAAGAAAATATGGATGTAGACCATAACCACCTGTTTTTCTTTCCCATTATTAGAAAATTGTATTCACAACTCTCAGAATAATAAAGATCTCCTTTCTTTTGTATTTATTTTTTTATTGAATATCATTGATATACAATCATATTAGTTTCAAGTATACAACACAGTGGCTCACCAGTTACCCACATTATTAAGTCCTCACCCCAACTAGTGCCGTTACTATCTGTCAACAGAGGAAGATGTTACAGAATCATTGGCTATATTCTCCATGCTGCACTACTGTCCCTGTGACTAACTTATATTATGATTGAAAATTTTTGTGCCCCTTTGACCCCCTCCCCAGACACCCACCCCAATCTCTCCCCTATGGTAACCACCAGTCACTTCTCAGTGTCTCCGAGTCTATGATATTTTATTCATTGTGTGCTTTCTTTTTTTTCATGTTCTGCAAATAAGTGAAATCATATGGTATTTGTCTTTCTCCTCCTGGCTTATTTCACTTAGTATTAGAACCCTTTAGTCTATCCATGTTGTCGCAAATGAAAGGATTTCTTTCGTTTTATGGCTGAATAATATTTCATAGTGTATATGTGCAACATCATCTATATCCACTCATCTAATGATGGACATTTTGGTTGCTTCCATATCTTGGCTATTGTAAATAATGCAGCAATGAATATAGGAGTGCATATATCTTTTCAAATCAGGTATTTTGTTTCCTTTGGGTAAATTTCTAGAAGTGGAATTACTGGGTCATATGGTATTTCTATTTTTAGTTTTTTGAGGAATCTCCATATTGCTTTCCACAGTAGCTGCACCAATTTATATTCCCACCAACAGTGTAGGACGGTTCCCTTTTCTCCACATCCTTGCCAACACTTGTTAGTTCTTGTCTTTTGTATAGTGGCCATTCTAACTGGTGTGAGGTGATATCTCATTGTGGTTTTGATTTGCATTTCCCAGATGATTAGTGACGTGGAGTACCTTTTCATGTGCCTGTTGGCCATCTGAATTTCTCCTTTGGAAAAATGTCTGCTCAGGTCCTCCATTCATTTTTTAATCAGGTTGTTTTGTTCTTTTGGTGTTGGGGCATATGAGTTCTTCATATATTTTGGATGTTTACCCGTACTGGATAAACCATTTGTGAATATAATATCCTCCCATGTTGTAGGTTGCCTTTTTGTTCTGCTGATGGTGTCCTTTGCTGTACAGAAGTTTTTCAGTTTGATGTAGTCCCACTTGCTCATTTTTTATTTTGTTTTCCTTGACTGAGGAGATGTATCCGGAAAAAAATTGCTCATACTTATGTTCAAGAGATTTTTGCCTATGTTTTCTTCTAAGGAGGAGCTCCCTTCATTCATTAGACAAACATTGATCGTGGACGTACCATGTGCCGGAAGCCACTGTAGAAACTAGGATTATAGTACATCACAGAGCCCCAGCTCTTGCAGAGCTTACCTTCCAGTGGGATGGGGAAGAGGAGTGATAAATAAACAAGCTAGCCAGGAAATGTGGAGCATTTCAGATGTTGAAAAACAAAATGGAAACAACAAAGCACAGAAAGGTAGAAAGAGTGAGGGCGCCAGGGTTAGGGGTGGGAGGTTTTTTTTGTCTTATGTACAGTGACGGTGGCCGAGGAAGGTCTTTCTAATGATGTGACATTCGAGCAGTGGAAGAGCCGATGTGCTGGCTGAGGAAAGCCAGTGGGAACTGAGTGTGCAGCACTGGGGTGGAAAGGTGCAGTGCGTGTTAAGGAAGAGAGCAAAGGATAAAAGCCTGAGTAGGTTCAAGAGGGGATGGGCTGAGAGGATGTGGAAATGGTGAGGACAGAGAAATATTTGCTATAAAGTGGGACAGAGAAAGAAGGCAGGACTTAGAAGTGTAGTCAAAAGAAGGTTGGTTGGTGTGTGTTTTTTTAAGATAAAGAGACATGAGAGCTGACGAGGATAAGCTAAAGAAAGTTCATTCTCATTAGCCATCCAGCTGCTCTTTATATGCCTGCACATTGAATGTTGGCGTCTTAGTCCCCTGCCATGGGCCCTCTTGTCTTCTCCATCTACACCCATTTCCTGGCTTGGTCTGTTAACCCCCATGATTGATGCCAATGATTCTCAAACAAAAGTCTCCAGGAGGGCTTTCCCCTCGGTCCTAGCTCTGTAGATCCAGCTGCCAACTCAGCACCTCAACTTAGATGTTTCACAAATCTAAACTCTACGTACAGTGAGTGACCCCTGAATCTGCTGCTCCCCCAGCGTCCTATCTCAGAAAATTTTGGACCGCCTTCCACCCAGCCACACCAACCAGAACCTAACTCCTCCTCCTTTCCCACCTATCACAAAGGCCCCAAGAACCACAGAGCCAACCTCCTGAATATCTATCTCCCTTCTCTCCATCCGTAGATAAGGCAGGCTGGGCATATCTCATCCACACAACTGAAATGGCCTCTATCTCCCCAGTTAGACTCTTACTTCCTTAAATGGTTTCCCAAAATTCAAAATAGCTTACAAGATTCGGTAGTCTGCCCTGGTCCCACTCCACCTCTTCCACTCCTTAGAGCAATTTAAAATAATATAGTCATCTGGGAAATGCAAATCAAAACCACAATGAGATATCACCTCACACCAGTTAGAATGGCCACTATACAAAAGAGAAGAACTAACAGGTGTTAGTCAGGATGTGGAGAAAAGGGAGCCCTTCTACACTGCTGGTGGGAATAAATTGGTATATAATTTGGTTATAATTATAACCAAAATGTCCATCACTAGGTGAGTGGATAAAGAAGATGTTGTATATATACACAATATGTACAGGACAGTCAAGCAGTACCCAGAATGCCTATTTATTTACTGCAGCGCTTAATGAAGGGAAAAGACAAGGATTTGGATGCTGAAGATCTGGGTTCAAATCTAGACTCAGTGACTCATCATAAGTGTAACTGTTAGGGGAGCGTTGTGTATCTTCCTCGGTTCTTGTCCCTGCCGCCACAAAGAATTAAAGGGCAGAGACACAGTAATGAAGCAGATTAAAAGTTTTATTTAAAGTTACTTTAAAGAAAAAGTGTGGGCCACCTCAGGGAGTAGAGATACCCTGAAAGGTTTAAGTTTTACTTAAAGTGCACACTTAGAGAAAGGGGAGTGTGAGCTACCTCATAGCAGACGCGCACTGAAAGGTTGACATAAGGTTTTAAGGCTACACACTTAGAAAGTGCCGGTGATCTCAGAGAGAGGAGCTCACTGAAAGGTGTAGGGTTTTATAGGCAGTTGAAGATTTTCAGGAATGTGACAAAGGGCCAGTGCGCTCTGGTCAAATTGTCCCAGAATGTTCATCTTTGTTAAAACATTAAGTTTCTTTTTTTTTTAACTTAACACAGAACTATACTGCTTTGATTCCTTTCCAGGATGTCAACTTCTGTCTGGAAGCATCTAAGTCAAGACTGTCTGCCCTGCCTCGAATGTGAGCTGAACCCGTTTAATTAAAATGCAATCTTAGCTTTAAGATAGAATTCTTCCTGAATAAGCTGGGCCTTTTAGCAGGTGCTAAAGTAAATCTTAACAATAGTATGTTCTAATTGACACAGTGAAAACATAGGTTATGCTGAGATACTTTTCTTTATCTGAGGAGTATTCAAACTTCTAGGCCAAGTTGGTCCTGGCCTCCGAGTTTTCTATTTTTAACTGGTTAATTCTTTGAGTCCCTTCAGGTGGGCTTTATTGGCTTTATTCTCTTTCTACCCCACTCATGTATTTTCCTGCCTAACATAACTGAGACAGGGACCGTGGGTTTAGACAGAGGAGGGTGAGGGCCTCCAGAAAAAAAGCAAAGTAGATAAATCAATGTGCAAAGAAACCCCTACCAAAACTCTGTGTTAAACAATTAAGCAAAGTCAGAGTCACATTAATTATCTAAAGTGAAATATCAAACTAGGAATATAGGCATTCTTCAGTGAGATTAGTAAAACTAAGAAGCCAGGAGTAACTTGGCCTAGAATGTTTGAACATCCCCCAGATAAGAAAATATCTCAGCATAGCCCTTTCCTTCATTATGTCAATTAAATCATGTTATTGTAAGAATTACTTTAGCCTGCTAAAAGGCCCAGCTTATTTTTTTTAACTTTACCTAGATGCTGCTTTTTCCTCCTCCAGCCCTAATCAAATAATTTACAACCTGGGCAATTGATTTAGCAAGCAAGCCCAGTAATAAACAACACGGTAAAAACAGGAAGGATTCCATCTTAGAGATCAGATTGCATTTTAAAACCCAATATGTTAAAAAGTAAGTTTCTTAACATGTACTTTAACAAAAACAATCACTCAGCCCACCTTGGGAGCAGGGCAGGCAGTCTTCATTGATATGCTCCCAGACCAGGTGGCTGCTGTCCTGGAAAAGAATCAAAGCAGTGAATTTCTTCTGTTAGGCTAACTTTGCAGAATAACCCAGAGGACTGATAAAAAACTTAGTGTCTCTTCAAAGATAAACATTTTGGGACCATTTGGCAAGCCTGCATCCCAAGCCCTTTGTCTCTCCACAGCCCCTAGACAAGCACCACCCTGGACTTTCTTGTCCCCTCCCGGCGTGAGCCAGGAGCTCTGTCCTCTTACTTTATCTCTAAATAAAAACCTCTAACTTGTCTTCTACTTGGAGTGTTTGAGAAGTTCATTCTTCAACTCCATAATCAAGAGCCCTGGCATCATAACCCCTCTGCAGGATGTTTTATCTACTAAGAATTTTATCTATGAATAATGATAATTACCCCCAGCCAGTGGGGATAATTAAAAATTTTAATTCTTTTTGTGACAATTGAAGACATCATGCATTTGAAAGTGTTTTCTTTCTATGTAGATAATACGCAGATGACTTCTAAAGATAGCAGATGAGGTTATGGATTTCTTGAAAAGTACTACAACCCTGAGGTTATGGTTTATTTCTCTTAATAGTATTTAATCGGCAACTAAAAGTCATTACAACTGATTCACAAAACATCTCCTGAGATGGTGACTTCATCAGATAGATCCTGCGGATGCCTCTGACCACAGCTCCAATGTGAGCTCTGATAGTCACACACATTTAAGGGAGGGGAAATGAGTTTTGCTTTCCTTTCTTTCAGACAGCTTGGTTGGGTGATGCCCCTGCCTTACTGGTCTTTGGAGATGGAACAAATGTAGTTCCAGCAATTCATGTACTTGACCTAGCAGGGTAAGTATTCTCCAAGAGACAGGACTTCCCTAGAATCAACTGACTAATGTGTTTGTTTATAAGTGAACATTTATTGAGCACTTGTCAAGTGCTAAGGCCCTTATGTAAATCACTGTATGTATTCTTCCCAAAAACCTTATGAAGAAGGTACTGGTATTATCTCCATTTTGCACCCTCGAGAAGTTCCACACTTCCGATGACAAATTCAAGTTCCCCTTTTAGAAATTTTACCAGCACAATAGCATGGCTTCAATTTTGAGAAAGAAAGAACTTTTGATGTGCATTCTGGGGACCTAGTTTCTCATTCCTTTGTCCCCGATGAGACTAATATGTCTAGCCCACCAACTGTAATTCCAGAAATCAAATAGCAAACCCTAAACCTGAAACATTTTTTGACAATTGTAGGTGCTGGGGAGGAAAAATTTCCTCTACCCCACGAGGTTCTTGCAGCTGGTCTAAGAATCAAATTGACAGGAGGCAGATTAACAGGAGAAAAAAACAAAGCCTCATTGCATACATACAGAGAATCCATAGACAGGTTCCATAGTCAGTCAGGGACAATGAGGTATATATGTCATCCTGAACCAAGGAGAGGTGGGTAGGGGTCTGAGACTTCAAAGGAAAAGGGAAGCAATTCACAGGAATCTGAAAGAGTAAATGTCTGGTAAGCAGTGTTTGCTGGGCCCCAGAGAAACAATGGGGCACAGAGAGGAATTTTAACAGACTCTGCTGCATCCCTCCCTGTCTTTAGGGCCTTGATGGTTTTCAGCTCAAAATAATCTGCATGTCACAGTGGTACATCTTGGGGTGGCCAGCTCTTGGCTTTTACGTAAGTCTGGGGGCCAAGGGCAATCTGCCCCAGAATGTGCCACTCACTCTGGCATATTGATTGTTTTGAATGAAAGTTATTTAAGAATCAGTGGTTCAAGAACACTGTGACCGCCCCCACACCCCCACCCCACCGTCTCCAGAAAGCAGGAAGCAAATCTCCCGTGGCACAGGTGCCCTCCCATCACCATAGATGGGATACAGGGCCTGAGGGATACATACACAAAACCTTTTTATTTTCACTAGCTTACAACCCCAGCCCCAATTCTTGTAGGAATTCCTTACTAATTGAAGCTCGCAAACCTAAATTTTCTTTGTTCTGTCAATTCCTCACAGAATTAAGTCTTTGTCTAAAAAGAATAAAAACTGCCTTGGTCATTTCTTGAGGTCTCAATTTTATTACTGGGCCTCTGTTGCACACAAAATTAAACTTTGGGTTTTTTTCTCCTGATAATCTGTCTTATGTCAATTTTGTTAGACCAGTAGAAGAACCCTGAAGAGTAGAGGAAAATTTTTCCTTCCCAACCTAGGTAAAGGGAACATGCTCCTCGCACTCACAGAGCATCCCAGTGCTGCAGTCCAGACGGGTCAGAAGCCCCTTCTTCTTTGCAGATCTTAACACTAGGTCCGAGATGGTTCACTCTATTTCTGGTTCACCCTTTATACATTTTAGCCTCAGGAGCTTTATCACCCTGTAGCGCCCCACCAGGAGGGGGCAGTGTCAGCACTATAAATCGAGATGAATCTCAGGTTATCATTTTTCCCTAAGATTTCCTCTGGAGTCCAGTGCCTACTAATAAATTTGTCACAATCCCAGGTGGTTTTACAGATTTACTGGGAAACAATGAAACTTGAACTTCAGGCCCCCTGTCCCCTGCAGGGGTCTCTTGCAAGGCCCTAAATTTTAATTATTTTTCTTAAAGATGGATCTCCTAAATTGTGTAAGCCTCAGACTCCATTGAAAACCTAGATCTACTCCAGCCAGCATTTACACAGGACATGAAGGGGCTGAAAACATACCTTTCCTTTCTGCAGAGATTTTACATTATTACATTATCAGGTTTTAAAGATGTGAAATAACCTTTACACGATGAAAACAAAATACTTTGCATTAACTTTCAAAATCTTACTTCTAAACAGATAGTCCAGTGAGTGAAATTATTCTGATGACAGAAGGATTTGGGGCCCCTTGGAGTACCATTTTTCTCTGTAGGTTTCTTTGAAGGTTGGCAAGTATTTACCAAAGAGGCTAAAAGATGAAGTATTCTGAGAAACTAAAATAACATAAATGGGAAATGGACGTTTAGATGTGCCCATTGTTTTATTTTCACTGGACTGAAAAGGAAGCTGAAATGGAGGTAGAATGAAAAGTCCCCCCCTTAGACTTCTATTCACTATTGTTTCTCTCTGGAATTCTTTCTTTCGTATTCAAATCCCTGTTCCGCCTCTCACATGCTGTGAGTTTGGGAAACTGATTTTAACCTATCTGATTTTTTCATTGGTAAGATGGGAAAACTAATAGTATCCACCTGATAGGATTGTGAGACCTCAGAGGGCTACCACCTAGAAAGCACATAGCACAGTCCTGACCCAGAGGCAGGCACTCAGAACCGTTGGCGACCCAGGGCAGGAAATCTCGGACCGAGTCCCTGCTCGGCTCCTTAGCGCTGTGTGACTCCCGTAGAGGAGCCACAGCGTCCTTGAACCTGTGTCTTGCTTGGTGAAACAGTCTTCCAACAGCACTGCTAAGAAATTCAAATAGCCTGTTACTGGTTGCAGCGGGGTTCCGAACCCAGGTTCGGCTACTCATCTTCGGAAAAGCCAACACTTGAGAGGCAAGTGTTGGTGAACAAGAAAGGTTGCTTTATTCGGGAAGCCGGCAACCTGGGAAGGTGGTGGAGAGAAGATGGTGGACGGGCATCCCAAGACCATCTCCCAGGAGCCGTTCAGCGTGAGATTGTTTTAAAGGGGACTGACTGTCAAGGAGACAGGAGGGGCTACAAGCAGAATCAAGGTTAATACCTGGAGGGCAGACTTGCAGGCACGGGCACCGAGGAGGCAGGCGGTGTGCTGCAGAAGTGCCTTGAGAATGGAATGCCCTTATTTGTGGTGGTAGGGGCTTAAGGGAGTGGTCCATGCAAAATTCCTAAAGCTCAGAAAGGTCTGGTTAGAGGGCAACATGGAGGGAACTTCTTAGCTTGTTTCAAAATGGAGTGAGTTGGGGTTTGTTAGAGCTCTCACAAGCCACTGGGTGGAGAGAGTTCATGGGTGAAGCCCTTTTGGGGCTCAGGTCCTCTTGGCAGTGTGTTAGATGAATCTGGGACCAGATGGATCTGCCTTCAAATCCTGGCTCTTCTACTGTCAGCCTGAGACATGTCACTTCACTCTTCACCAGCTTTCTCATCTGTAGAATATGGATCATCATCCCAATGCTGACCTTGCTGTCAATGAAATGGGATGCTTACTAATGCACCGGTCACGGTGCGGCCCAAGGGGTGGTAGTCAGGGAACTCTACTGCATCCCTTTCGCTGTGTCCCTTGGTGATGATTTTCCCTGTTGGCCTGCAGAGTGATACAAAACATAATAGACCACATGCCGAAGCATCGTTACCTGGTAGCCGTGGATGACTCTGCTCATACCCTGGAAGACTTAGTCAAGGTAGGACTGTCCATCCCACAGTGGGTGCCATTTCTTAAACTGCTCTACTCACTGAGGTACAGCTATGGAATCAGGTGTGCTAACAGAACTGGAGACTCCTAAAATAGAATAGCCATGAAACCAAGCTCACTGCATTTGCAGTGTGGGTTTTGGGAAATTACAACCAAAATGGCCTTTCTTCAGTAGCACATGAAGGGGAGCAGGAAAGGCCATGTAGGGCCCAAGGCCTACACAAATTACACACCAGGACAATAAAACGTGTCTGTGGGCGCTTCCCCCAAAATACTGATGTTGTCGAGCAATCCAATGTGGGGAGATTTCCCTGAGAGCTTGGTGATGATGCCGGGGTTCTTGTTTGCAGAGCTGAAGAATGAACTTAACAAACACCCAAGGTAGGAGAGCCGGGGAGAGGCTTTTATTGAGAGAGACAGTGAGAGGACAGAGCTCCTGGTTCATGCTGGGAGGGGACAAGAGAGTCCAGGGTGGGGCCTTGTCTAGGGGTTTTATAGGCAGTTGAGGATTTTAGGGAACCGGACAAAAGTCTTAGAGGTGTAGACTTGTTAAGTGGTCCCTGAATATTAAAAATTAACACAAGAACTTTACTGCTCTGATTTCTCCCTGGGATACCTGCATGTTGGTCTGGGAGCAATATCAAACAAAGCCACCTGCCCAGCCCTCAAGGTGGGCTGAGTTATTGTCTATTTGCTAAAAAGTAAGTTAAGAATCTTACTTCCCAGCTTCCTGGGTGTTAAAATGCAATCTTATCTTTGAGGTGGAATCCTTCCTGCCTTTTACTATGTTGTTTACGGCTGGGCCTGCAGGCTAAATTAGTAACCCAGTTTGCAAAATCACCTCATCAGATCTGGAGGAGGAAAGACAGCACATAGGCCTGGGCCTTTTAGCATGCTAAAGTGAATCTTACACATGATTACAAATGATAAAAACACGTGTTACTCTTTTTTATCTGGGGAATATTAACTGATCTTACTGAAGAGTGACTCTAGAGCTTAATGTTTAACACAGAGTTTTGGTAGGGGGTTTCCTTGCATGTAGTCACATTGCTCCAACTGTAAGTATCCTGCCTTGCTTTTTCCAGAGGCCCTCACCCTACTCTGACTACACCCATGGTCTCTGTCTCAGTGAGACCTTAACCCAGGAGAGGGTTCTTAACTCTGATCAAGAAAGAATTCATGAACAGATCAGAGGAGTGTAGGTAAGGAAGGAATTCATTAAAGCAAGAGTAGCAGTGAGTGGCGGCAGCCATGCAGACAGTAGAAAGCAAGGGAGAACAGAGGGAAGGAAGGGAAGTTCACTGAAGTCTTGCTCTGTGTAGGGAAATCACTTGCCAACTCCTGAAGCCAGGGTCACCTGGTGTCCGGTGTCTGCTTGAATGTGTGGTGTAGGAACTAAGCTCTTATCACCCCAGGATTTGGGGAAGTCACAGAGCGCTGGATGGAGTGAGATTATTTTCTGAGAACTTCCCCAAAGCAAGGAAAGGAGATTTTAGGGCAGGCTATTAAAGAGCATGGTAATACAGCTGCAGTCCCATCTGGGTGATCCAGGCAGCAGGACCTTGCAAGCCCCAATCAAAGATCTCAGTAGCCCTTCCCTACTTGTCTGAAGTAGAACAAAGTGAGTGAAGACTTGTGCTTAAGTCTAGAAAATTGAATGAAGTAGTGGAGTAACAAAGACACTTACTGCTGGGAAAGGGGTCTCTTATTAACCTGGAAGGCTTGAAAGAGTGTGGAGACAAAATGCGGTAAGTTGAGCAGCAAGTAGCTTTATTTAGGCAAAATACACATTCAAGGAAAGGGGAGTGTGGGCAGCCTCAGAGGAGAGGTATGCTTAAAGGCTTAGGATTTGTGGAGTTTTTTGTTGTTGATCAAATTTCTTTTTTTTTAATTGAAGTTTCATTGATATACATCTTATATTGGTTTCAAGTACACAACACAGTGGTTCAACAGTTACCCATGTTGTTAAATCCTCACCCCACTAGTGCAGTTACTTTCTGTCAACATAGAAAGATGTTATAGAATTACTGGCTTTATTCTTTATGCTGCACTACCATCCCCATGACCAATTCATATCATGATTGAGATTTCTGTTCCCCCTCTAACTCACCCGCCATCCACCCATCCAAACCCCTCTGCATGGTAACCACCAATCACTTCTCAGTTTGTCCAGACTACTGCTATTTTGTTCATTTGTTTTGTTTTTATATTCCACAAATAAGTGGAATCATATGGTATTTGTCTTTCTCTACCTGGTCTATTTCACTTAGTGTAATACCATCCATGTTGTCGCAAATGAAAAGATTTCTTTCTTTTTTATGACTGAATAAGATTCCATTGTATATGTTAACCACTTCTTTGTTATCCATTCATCTAGTGATGGGCACTTTGGTTGCCTCTGTATCTTGGCTTTGTAAATAATGTGGCAGTAAACATACGAGTGCATATAGTTTTTCAAATAAGGGATTTTGTTTCCTTTGGGTAAATTCCTAGAAGTAGAATTATGGTGTCATATGGTATTTCTATTTTTAGTTTTTTGAGGAAACTCCATAACTGCTTTCCCCAGTAGCTGCACCAATTGGCATTCCCAACAGTGTAGGAGGGCTCCCTTTTCTCCACATCCTCCCCAACACTTGTTAGTTCTTGTCTTTGGATAATGGCCATTCTAACTGGTGTGAGGTGATATCTCACTATGGTTTTGATTTGTATTTCCTGGATGATTAGTGATGTGGAGTATCTTTTCATGTGCCTGTTGGCCATCTGTATTTCTTCTTTGGAAAAACATCTTCTTAGGTCTTCTGCCCATTCTTAAATTGGGTTATTTGTTTTTTGGGTGTTGAGGCATATGAGTTCTTTATGTATTTTGGATGTTGACCCTTATTGGATAAATTGTTTGTGAATATATTCCCCCATACCGTATGTTGCCTTTTTGTTCTGCTGATGTGTCCTTTGCTGTACAGAAACTTTTTAGTTTGATGTAGTCCCATTTGCTCATTTTTTATTTTGTTTCCCTTGCTTGAGATGTATCCAGGAAGAAATTGTTCATGCTTTTATGTTCAAGAGATTCTTGCCTGTTTTCTTCTAAGTTTTATCATTTCATGTCTTACATTTAGGTCTTTGATCATTTCAAGTTTATTTTTGTGTATGGAGTTAGATAATAATCCATTTTCATTCTCTTGCAAGTAGCTGTTCAGTTTTTCCATCACCAGTTAACTGAAAAGACTGTCTTTTCTCCATTGTATATTCATGGCTCCTTTATCATGTATTAATTGACCTTTTGTGTGTGGGTTTATATAAGGGCTCTCTATGCTGTTCCATTGATTTATGGGTCTGTTCTTGTGCCAGTACCATACTGTTTTGATTGCTGTAGCTTTGTAGAAGAACTTGAAGCCAGGGAGCATAATACCCCCAGCATTGTTGTTCTTTCTCAGGATTGCTTTGGCTATTTGGGGCCTTCTGTGGTTCCATATGAATTTTAGGATTATCTTCTGTAGTTCACTGAAAAATGCCATTGGTATTTTGATAGGGATTACATTAAATCTGTAAATTGCTTTGGGCAGAGGCCATTTGACAGTACTAATTCTTCCTATCCATGAGCATGGGATAGATTTTCATTTACTTGTGTCTTTAATTTATCTCATGAATGTCTTATAGTTTTCAGAGTGCAGGGTTTTCACCTCATTGGTTAAGTTTATTCCTAGGTATTTTATTCCTTTTGATGCAATTGTAAATGGAACTGTTTTCCTGATTTGTCTTTCTACTAGTTTGTTGTTAGTATGTAGGAATCCAACAGATTTCTATGTATTAATTTTGTATCCTGCAATTTTGCTGAATCTAGTTATTCTAATAATTTTTTGGTGGAGTTTTTAGGGTCTTCTATATATATCATGTCATCTGCAAATAGGACAGTTTAATTTATTTACCAATTTGGATGCCTTTTATCTCTTTATCTTGTCTGATTGCCATGGCTAGGACCTTACTTTGTTGAACAAAAGTGGTGAGAGTGGACATTCTTGTCTTGTTCCCTTTCTTAGAAGAAAAACTTTCAGTTTCAGTTTTTACCATTCAATATGATCTTAGAAGTGTCCTTGTCATATGTGGCCTAGGTATGTACCCTCTATACTCATTTTGTTGAGAATTTTTATCATGAATCGATGTTGAATTTTGTCAAATGCTTTTTCAGCATCTATTGAGATGATCATATAGTTTTTATCTTTCTTTTTGTTAATATGGTGTATGATGTTGATTCATTTACAAATATTGTACCATCCTTGCATCCCTGGAATAAATCCCCCTTGTTCATGATGGATGCTCTTTTTTATGTATTTTTGAATTCAGTTTGCTAATATTTTGTTGAGGATTTTTGCATCTATGTTCACCAGGGGTATTGGTCTAAAATTTTCTTTTTTTGTAGTGTTTTTGTCTGGTTTTGGTGTTAGAGTGATGCTGGCCTCATAGAATGAGGTATTCCCTCCTCTTCTATTCTTTGGAATATTTTAAGAAGGATGGGTATTAACTCTTCTTTAAATGTTTGGTAGGATTCAGTTGTGAAGCCATCTGGTCCTGGACTTTTGTTTGGAGTTTTTTGATTACCAATTCATTTTCATTACTGGTAATTGGTCTATTCTGATTTTCTGTTTCTTCCTGGGTCAGTCTTGGAAGTTCATTTATTTTTAGGAATTTTTCTAATTGTTCTAGGTTGTCCAACTTGTTGGCATATAATTTTTCATAGAATTCTCTAATAATTCTTTGTATTTCTGTGGTTTCTTTTGTGACTATTCCTTTTTCATTTCTGATTTTGTTTATTTGTGTGCTCTCTTCTTGGTAAGTCTGGCTACATTTGTCTATTTTGTTTTCATCTCAAAGAACCTGTTCTTGGTTTCTTTGATTTTTTTCCTATTCTTTTATTTTTCTCTATTTCATTTATTTCTGTTCTGATCTTTATGTCTTTCCTTTTACTATCTTTGAATTTCATTTTTTTCTTCCTTTTCTAGTTTCCTTAATTGTGAGTTTAGACTGTTTATTTGGGATTGTTCTTGTCTCTTGAGGTAGGCCTGTACTGATAGGTACTTTCCTCTTAGAAATGCTTTTGTAGCATCCCACAGATTTTGAGCTGTTGTGTTTTGGCTTTTATTTGTCTCCATATATTGCTTGATTTCTGTTTTGATTTGTTCATTGATCCATTGATTATTTAGAAGCATATTCTTTAGCCTCCATGTGTTTGTGGGCTTTTTTGTTTTCTTCATGTAATTTATTTCTAGTTTCATACCATTGTGGTCTGAGAAGTTGCTCAATACAATTTCAGTCCTTTTCATAGTGAGGCTTTTTTTGTGGCCTAGTATGTGATCTGTTCTGGAGAACATTTAATCTACACTTGAGAAAAATGAGTATCCTGCTGCTTTGGGGTGGAATGTTCTGTAGATCTGTAGATATCTGTTAAGTCTATCTGATCTAATATGTTGCTCAGTGCCTCTGTTTCCTTATTTATTTTCTGTCTGGTTGATCTGTCTATTGATGTAAGTTATCTGTTAAAGTCTTCTAAAATGAATATGTTGAATCCATTTCCCCCTTAAATTCTACTAGTATTTGTTTTACATATTTTGGTGCTCCTATGTTGGGTGCATAGATACTATGGTTATATCCTTTAGTTGGATGTCATTTTTATCATTTGTAATGTTCTTTTTTGTTTCTTGTTACTTTCTCTGTTTTGAAGTTGATTTTGTCTGATATAATTACTGCTACTCCTGCCTTTTTTCTCCCTGTGATTTGCACAAAGCATTTTTTTACATCCCTTCACCTTCAGTCTGTATGTTTTTCAGTTTGAAATGAATCTCTCGTAGGCAGTATATAGATGGTCTTGTTTCTTTATCCATTCTGCGACCCTATGTCTTTTGATTTGTGTATTCAGTCCATTTACATTTAAGGTAATTATTGACAGGTTTGTACTTGCTGCCATCTTATTAAATTGTTTTCCCAGTTCTTCTCTGTTCCTTTCTTCCTCTCATACACTCTTCTGCTGTTATTTGATGGTTTTCTTTAGTGTTGCAATGAGATTTCTCTTTTTTAATTTTTTGTGTATCTATGATACACTTTAGGTTTGCGGTTACCATAAGGTTCATGGAGAGCTTCTAACTATATAACAGTCTGTATTAAGTTGATGATGTTCTGTCTCAAATATGGTCTAAAAGTACTTCTTTTTCATTATTCTTCCTGCTCCACACTTTATGTATTAGATGTCACAATCTGCATATTTTTTGTATCCCTTGCCTGATTTTGTGTATAGTTGGTTTTACTACTTTATTTTGTTTTGTTTTAAATTCTTACTTGCTTGGTATGTAATTGGTCTACTGCATTCACTATGGGTTTGTTTTCACTGGTGAGAACTAGTCTTAAGAACATCTATCTACAGAACCTCTTTTAAGATATATAATGCCAGTTTAGTGGTTGTAAATTCCTTCAGCCTTAATTTAGCTGGGACATCTTTAATTTCTCCTTCAAATTTGAATGATAATCTTGCTGGATATATAATTCTTGACTGCAGGTTCTCCTGTTTGAATACATTAAATATTTCATGTCACTCCCTTCTGGCCTGTAACGTTTCTGCTGATAGCCTGATGGAGTTTCCCTTATAAGTAATCTTTTTTTCTCTCTGGCTGCTTTCAGTACCCTCTCCTTATCCTTAATCTTTCTCATTTTAATTTTTATATGTCTTGGTGTTGTCTTCCTGACGTTGCTTTTGCTAGGGGCTTTCTGCACTTCCAGACCTGAGTGTCTGTTTCCTTCCCCAGATTGGGGAAGTTTTCATCAATTATTTCTTCAAAGAGACTTTCTACCCCCTTTTCTCTCTCTTCTCCTTTTGATATCCCTATTACGTGAACACTGTGTCATTTGGAGTTGTCACACAGCTCTCTTAGCTTCCTTTGTTTCTAGAGATTCATTTTTCTCTGTTCCTCGGCTTCATTGTTTCCCTGTTCTCTGATGTCCATCTCACTGGTTGTCTACTCTACTGACAGCAATATATGATTCATTCCTTCCATTTTATATTTCATTTCAGTTACTGTGTTCTTCAGGTCTAAATGGTTCTTTTTCAACTATTTTTATCTCTTTGTTGAAGGCCTCCCTGAGATTGTCGATACTTTTCTGAAGATCGGTGAGCATATTTATGACTGTTACTTAAAAATCTTTATCCAGAAGATTGGTGATCTCCATTTACTTTCTGGTGTCTTATTGTGTAGTTCTGTTTTGAACATATCTGCCTTCTCATTTTGTCAGGGTTTCTATGTTGTGTCCTTTGTATTGGATGGATCTACTTTGCTTCCTGGTCTAGAGAGTAATGGCTTTATGACGAAGATGTCCTGTGGTGACTGGAAGTTCAAGACTCTTTACTTTGCAGTGTATGGTTCTCCTTTGCAGTGGAGCCCCAGTTGCTGTTGGTGGGCTGTGGGCAGGGGCCATCTTTTTGTGTGTATACCAGCAGTGGTCTACTCAGATCTTTGTGGATGGCGGTTTGCCTCAGCTGGTGAGCAGCAGTGCTTGTGCTGGGATCATTGTGTGTTGAGCTGCCCTCTGCCTGCCCTGCAGTGATGGCAGCAATGCTGGGCTAAGGAGGTGGGTGGGGCGCCATGGTTCTCGGGTGTATGGCAGGGGCTGCGGGGCATGCTGCGTGGGGCTCAGCTGTCTGCAAGGATGAAGGAGTGCTCAGAGCTGGCTCTGGCAAGTGCCTCCCTAGTTGGGCTGAGATATGGCAGAAAAAGCTGTGAAAGCCTCCTTCTGCCTACCAAGCAGCAAAGTCTGATGCTGCTGGGCCGAGTGGGCTGGTGAGCAGGTGCACAGGGAAGAGCCTCAGGGCTGAGCCACCGGTGAGGGAGATGGAGTGTCTAGGGCTCCTGGAACTGCCCTACCTGTTGGGCTGAGGGAGGGCTGGGGAATTGTCGTCCACCTGCCCTTTCTCCTGAGGAAAGAGTTCTGTCCAACCCTCGCCCCTCAGGCATCCCTCCTGCTGCTAGTAACGCTTTCAAACCGCTGTCTCTGTGTTGGGTCTCAGTGGGACCAACAAAGCATGAATGTCTTCCACCAGTGGCAGTGGTCTCAGCCTCCCAGAGCGTTCCAGTTCTCCTCGGCGTCCAGCCCCGCTAACCACTAACCCTGATGCGATGTGGACTCGTGTTCCCAGAACGGACTCCCAAGGCCAGGCCTGCCGAGTCCCTGAGCGCTTATCCCTCCCTGCTCCGTTCCTCTTCTTCCTGCCTGTGAGACGGGATGGGGGGAAGGGCTGGGGTCCCGATTCATCGCGGCTCTGCCCCTTTATCCTCCTCTGCGTGGTTGTCTCTTCTTCCCCAGGTGTAGGTGGTCTGCTCCTCAGACTTCAGGTTATTTTCAGGATGAGTTGTATTTGCTGTAAGTGCTTCCTTGATGTGTGTGTGGGAGGAGGTTTCCACCTGGCCTTCCTACTCCACCGTCTTTTTCCCTCTTTCAGATGTTTTAAAGGATTTCGTAAATGGGGTAAAGGGCCAGGGGAGCATAGGCTGACATGTGGTCTCATCATGTCTAACTCCAGTGAGAGACATTATGTCATCATCCACAGTCAGTCCTCTAGATATTCTGTAAGATAAACTTAACACAAGGAATTTACTGATCCTGTTCTCCAAGACAGCGGTTTCCCTCAAGCAGTGGGGACATATCAGCCTTAAGAAAGGGTCAGTTGTTGACTGATTACTGTAAAGTATGTTAGGAATCTTTCCTCCTACCTACCTGGTTTTTAAAATGGAATCTTAGCCTCAAGATGGAGTTCCTCCTGTTATTTATATCTTGTCATTTTTCATTACAGGCAGGAAAAATTAATCATGATGCTTGTCCCATGTCCCTGGCTACCTCACTGATACGGTCAGATTCACCCAAACCTACTGGTGGCTTCCAGGAGCTCTAGGTCTGGAGGGTCCTCTCTCCAGTCCAGGCCACTCTGGCCAAAGCCACTGTCACCTTGTAGATCAGCTAGTCCAGCGAGTGTGGCCTTCTCCTACCCTTCCCCTGGCCACCACTACCCATCTTGAAGATCTGGCTAAGATACCTTCCTCTGCACCCTCCCTGCCCCTTTCCCACCTCCCACACAGACCAGCTACTCTTTTCTGTACTCCCAGAGTCCCCTTTGTAAACTGCAGACATTACACATCATCACCTATGAGCATGTCTGTCTCCCTTTCCAGTCTCGGGGCTCCTTGAGGGCAAGAATCAAACCAACCTCATGTCTGTCTCAGTCCCTGGCAGGCAATGGTGGTCATTCAATATTTGCGGGACAAATCAATGAATGTATAACCTCGTACTCCCCTCCCTCTTTTTTGCAATTTTTTATTCAGTTGTTTGCATTCATTTAAGAAGTTTTATGTTAAAATCTTACAGATGAACCTAATACTATTTCTATGTTTCTCTAACAGTGCATCAGTAGAACTACTGGCCCTGGGAAAATCCAGAAAGTACCCAAAGAAAATGCTTTCTTAACCAAGGACTTAACAGTTAGTACATAAGAGATTTTTTGTTTCTGTTCTTTTCTTAAAGGTATTGCTTCTTGAGAGATTTGTAGTCAGAATACCTGGCTTCCAAATTCATCTTCTACTTCTCCTAAATAATTAGACCTTGAACTATAAAGCAGCTTCCTTTTTTCTTCAGTAAGCCTGTTTTCTGAAAAACTCTCAGAGGTGTATTTGAAAGCTGTTTGATATGTAAACTGCTATACAGATAGTGGGTGTCATTCTCTTTGGCCTCTTTCTACAATTCAAACAGGAGGCTGAGATTCTGATTCCATCACAACACAAAAAAATATAGTTTGGGTCATGCTTGCTTAGGATATATACATATAGAGAGCTCAGATGTGGGATAGTTTGGGAGTGTCACAGAGGTTCACAGTAGAGCTCTGTTGATACAGAGAAGAGCTGTGTAGTGCTACATTTTTTTTTAAAGAAATAAATTGCATCAAGATACTACTTTTGAGAATGTTTCTGAAGGGCTGATGTCACTGGTTGCCTCTAGAGAGGAGCAGACCTAGGGGATGGTGGTGAGCCCGAAGGGAGCATTTTCTTCTGTAATTTCTCTCTTGAATTTTGAACCACGGGACTGCACTACACAGAAAATAGATACAATTTAAAAAGTGTAAAGAAGAAACCCAACACTTGGACTTCCAGTAGCTTCCTACTTAAAGCTGCTTGTCTAAATAAAAGCCAGCGTGCTGCCTGTTGTGAGAGCGCAGATGTGGGACAGTTTGGGAACGTCATGGGATCACAGCAGAGCTCTGTCAGTACTAGTGCTGTACTAACTGACTTTCATGTTTTGGGAATGCATGTGTTTTTCTTTAAGCACAGCGATGTTGCTCTGTTATAACTGTCAAAATGAAAAAAAAACAGACAATTCTCTAATGTTCCTTTATCTCTTAGCAAGTGTGTATTGACCATTTTTTGGTCAACTTGAGAATGGAAGCAGTCTTTGTGAAGGAGAATTTTAACATTCGATGGGTGGCCCAAACAGGATTTGTGGAAAATATCAACAATATCCTCAAAGAGTACAAGCAAAGCCAAGGATTATTGGTAACTATGACCATTTCCTATCTAGCCTTCTGATTTAAGCAAAGCAAGTGAAACTTATAATTAGACCAATGAAAGTATTTTCAAATATTCGAAATTTCTAAATTCAAGTTCTTTTTCAAAGTTGACTCATTTGTCTAGGTCCAATCTACATGTATATTATATTAATACTTGTCAATCAAATATTAACAATTTTAAAGTTAACACAGAGAATGACCATTATGCTTGACACAGACTGAATGTGAAAATAAGCTCAAGATTGATTGTTGCAGCTTTGTCTGTATAAGGAAAAATATCAGGTGCCTTACTAGCCTGCCTGTGGGAGGATAGGTAGGAGGTGAAAGGAGTAGCCATATTATTTAATTTCCCCCTATTGGCCAGGAGATTCATTGGTCTTTTTAATCATCACAAATTTTCAAGATAGATATTCTTTTTTTTTTTTTTCATTTGATTTTTTTTTTTTTTTCGAGAGGGCATCTCTCATATTTATTGATCAAATGGTTGTTAACAGCAATAAAATTCAGTATAGGGGGGTCAACGCTCAATGTACAATCATTAATCCATCTCAAGCCTAATTCTCGTCAGTCTCCAATCTTCTGAAGCATAACGAACAAGTTCTTACATGGTGAATGAATTCTTACATAGTGAATAAATTCTTACATGGTGAACAGTACAAGGGCAGTCATCACAGAAACTTTCGGTTTTCATCACGCATTATGAACTATAAACAATCAGGTCAAATATGAATATTCATTTGATTTTTGTATCAAGATAGATATTCTTATCTGCACATTATGATCAGGAAACGAACGCTCAGAGAGGTAAAACAATTTCTCCAAGGTCACACAGCATGTCAGAGAGTCAAGCTAGCTAGAATGCAAACTTGGCTAGAGTGGCCTGCCTAACTGCAGAGCCTCCATGCCTCCCTCTCTGAAATCAGGTAGTGCAGCACCGGCCCAGATCTTGGATGGATCCCAGGGAAGTACTCCAAGGATGGCAGTGGGTAGTGCATGAGAAAGTGTCCTGAAAACTGTAGAGTAGCATTTGAGTAGCAGGCACCATCATAATCACGTTACCATTGTGCAGGGAAAGACCATACAAGCAATAATAGTGTCGCCATTGTATCCTAAGAACTATATCCTCCTGAAAAACACATCTAGTTATAAATAGGGAAAAGAAACAACAATTGTGTTAAGCAGCTGAGATACCATGATTGTACTTGTAAACTATCCTGAGGCACACGCCAGCCTGACTGGTGGTGTCCTCTGTGGGTCATCTGTAGAACAACACACAATGTAGAGAAAGGACAAGACACTGCAAGAGACCATATGGTTCCTGATTAGCAAGACTGGACAGAACATGGTGGAAGGAATAAGCCTATCAAAAACCATAGAGTCTGTTCACCCCTGGCGACACTGGTTGGCAGTGTGGCATAAAACAGGAAACATGCTGAGGGCAATGTAGATGGTACAATACCAGCGATATCCAAAAAGATAGAGTTTCAAGCCAAGGGCTTCCATGATCCCAGTTAATTTAGCAAAGCATAGTCACCCTGCAGCAGACACAGATGCATGAAGCCACCTTGCCCCAGTGCCTTGGCACAGTCCACGCTTCTAACTCTGTGCTCTGATCAAAGCTCATCAGCAACCCTCATGCCAACCTGCCCAGAGGGAATAATGTGCTGGGCATGTGCACTTGGAGTATTTTGAGTTCAGTGGCAATCATACTTCTCAATGTAAGTGAATAAACTGCCATTCTGGATGTTCACCTGAATAAGGTGAGGCTACCCAGGAGGCAGGTGTGCCCCTGGTGTGTGGACAAAACAGTGCGAGTGAACTTGCTCGGTTGACAGGTGGACCCCAGGTCTCGGTGAATGACCCAAGTCATCAGCAGCCCAGCCCTGTGCACCAAGACTAGCTTGAGTTGCTTTCTCTGGCACCTGCAACCTTCACTGCCTGCCATCTTGGGCATTCCCATCCCCCTGAAGGTGCCTGTCCCTCACCAGACAGGGCCATTCGTGCTCACCATGCCTCACCCAGCACCACTGCTTATTTCCCTCACTGCCTTGGTTTCCTTGTCTGTCGAGTGGCAGGGAATAATAACAATAACCAACCTTGCAGTTAAAATTATGTAACCTTTAGCCATAGGGACACTCTGTCAATGGAAATGTTTATTAACTTGCCTTGCAAAACCCTAGGCTTCAGTTTCACGATGGTTTGGGCCATTTTGATAGTAACAGATTATTGATATTTCTATTTCTGTTAGAAATAAACATGTACTCACTGGGTCTGAGGATGACAGAGCTGCTTCTGCATTCAAGCAAGTGTTTCAGCAGAAATGGTGTCTTTTTTTGTTTTAATGAGTGTATCTTAAAAAACCAGAATAAATGAACTGTGTTAAAAAGAAAAGCATAATTAAAGATCAAGTCAGTCCAGCATCAATATTCATGAGGCAATAAATTAAGCACAATGTACACTGAGCCAGAAATTCTCCTCTTTCTTCATCATTTTGGGAGTAACACAGTAAGTGTGAAACTGGTAGCATGTAATGCTTGAGCACTTTGTTTTTTAGTACTTTTGGGGTATTCGTGGGCATATCTCATCAAGGGTAGTAGCCCCCTTGGTCAGGTCAGTGTACAGAGTAGATGCTCATTAAACGCCTGCTGTATGAATAACGTGAATGGTCCCGGTCCCTATCTGACCAGGGAGCAGATGCTGTCAGGATGATGTGGCAGTGACCACGAACTCAGGCAGGGAAGGAAGTGGCTCTGGAGTCTTGACGGAGGAGCTAGAGTTAGCCTGCAGGATCCAGAGCCTTTCACAAAGGGCACGCCCCTGAAATGAAACACGTGCTGCCTAGCGGCAGGTGGTTCAGAGGCACTCTATAACCCCTGTTCTCCTTTTTCAGCCAATCAAAATTTGCATTCTTGGTCCTCCTGCTGTGGGCAAATCCAGTATTGCGGAAGTATTGTCCAAGTACTACAGACTGCATCACATTAAATTGAAAGATGTCATTTCTGAAGCCATAGCAAAACTGGTAACACTTTTAACTTCTTTATTGGGAATTTTTATATTTTAAAAATGCTTTCTTTAGTGATAAGCCGCTAATTTTGCACGGCATCCTACAAAGAAATTTGTCCTTTTAATGGGATTTTGTTGTTGGCCCCAGTTATGAAAACATACAGAGTCTCATGGGATTTTTCTCTGTGTGATAGAAGCACCTTTCAGGGGTTGCCCTTGAAATTGAGTCTGTCTCCAGTTGTTGCTCAAAATGCATGTTGTATTCTCTCTGTTGACTGGAACAGTTTCGGGTTTTTTATTCTTGATGTTATGTTTCTCAGGGTGTTATCCAGACTGTTTATTTATTAACTCCTTTTGTTTTTTAAAAAGACTTTGGTTTCAATTACATGGACCCAGGTTTACATGCACAGCAAATTTGAGGGGAAGGTAGAGAGATTTCCCACATACCCTCTAACCCCACATGCACAGCCTCCCTTACTATCAACATCCCTGCCAGAGTGGTGTCCTAGATACAACTGATGAACCTACACTGACACGGCTTTATCACCCAAAGTCCCTAGTTTACATTAGGACTCACTTTTGGTATATATTCTATGGGGTTGGACAAATGTATAAAGACACATATCCATCATTATAATATCATACAGTGTATTTTCACGGCCCTTGAAGTCCTCTTCTCTGCCTGCCGTCCATCCACTCCCCACCAATTAACTGCTTTTAATCACTTTATTGGGGATAGTAGATATTGAGATACATTTCCTTAAATGGTTACTCAATGTTTTAATTTCTACGAAACGTGTTTCCTTCAAGTAAGATACCACCTGAGACCTAGGGAAGTGTTGATTTCTTAAGCAGTTCTGACATCAGCAAAGAAATGGGCCATTCTCCTAAAATAGAGTAAGAAAAACCTTGGGCTCTCCTCATCTTTGTAGATACAGGCATCCTGACCACTTTCACACGACGACTGTCGAGGAGTATATTCCCTATGTGGGTACCACCTTTTCCAGGTCACTTAGCAGATGATTTTGTGAGCAGCAAACCAGTGCAGGGCATCATCCAATGTGAATATCTCTGTGGTTTGTAGGAGGCGATTATTGCACCAAGGGAAAGAATGGAAGGAGGAGAAGGAAGTGAGGAGGAGGGGGAAGAAGAGAATGTGGAAGACGCTCAGGAGCTCTTAGATGGCCTCAGGGAGAGCATGGAGCAGAACGCAGGTAAGAGACGCCCGGGTCTTGTTAACATCGGGTTTTGTTTTGTCTTTTTTCTTGTAAAAGTCTACTTCCTGCTATTAAAAGCACAGAAATGATAACAACAACAAAGAACTTTCATTCATAATCTCATCCCCCAGGGGAAGAAAAAAATCACTAGTAGCATTTTGGTGACTGACGATGGGATGGAAAGAACCACCTAAGTTTAAAAAAAAAAAAAAGGATCAAATGCATAGTCATAAATATTTTTGTAAGCATCAAAAATCAGAGGACAGACCAGGAGAAAACATTTGCCACCAATATGACAAGGAATTAATACCCTCAATATATAAAATGCTCAGACAAACTAGTAAGAAAATCATTAAATCCTAAACCGAGAAAAAAACCAGATGGATTACATGGACCCTTAATTCATGCAGGAAGAAAAACAAATAAATGGAAAAATATTCTTATTCACTTGGTAATGTAACAGCTTGTTGAACAAAATCATCACTGTATGGTGTCGCTTTAAATTGAAACTGGACGCATTCTTCCACCCTTCAAAGATGGCATTTTAGGCTGGTCCCATTGCAACTGTCAGATAATAAGCAAGTAGCCTTTGTTTATGCTAAAACAAGCCCATTCCAGTCAGATAATCACAAAGCAGGTTTGGAACTGAGATGGCTCCAAGGGAGCTTGCTACCCAGCAGGAAGACAGTGGCAATTATTTGATAAATAAGATCCCTTCTTTTTTACACTTAGTTAACATCCTCTGTCAATTTTGGTTACGTCAGTATCATCTATAGACCAGTCTGACGTGTGACCGATAGTTCAGATTCTTATCCAGTACTTTCTCCCCTGCCACCCTCTCAGACACGTTTAGTTTCTTTCTTCTTATTCCTTCCATCTTGAAGGGGGCCGTTTCTGACCCTCAAGGATTGGGTCGGGGCAAGTGGGAATTAGGGATGGAGAGAGGTGTAAGCTGGCCCTGGGTGCTGATGGTGACCCCACACTTGCTGCCCCTTCCTGGTGTCCTCCTTCCATGGCCCCAAGCAGCTCCCCCACCAGGGACTGCCCACCGCCTTCCTCCTGACTGCCCTCGCCATCCCTGTTCTTCCGGTACTCCTCCCTGTCCCTCCGGCAGTCCTCCTCCCAGCTGCTTACTGCTTTTGCAAAGGACTCCAGTCCCTCCATGCCTCCCGCTGAAGGCCAGGTTACTCCTCAGCCTCCCTCAGGTCACACCAGTCTAGTTTTCAGGGCTGGTTTTGTACGCAGACACCGATGTCCACCTGCTCATTATCTGTGTCTTGGTTTCTGCTTTGGGGTGGGCTGGGCCAGGAGGAAATGGAATTTAGAATCCCAGAAAGATTTCCCAGAGGAAAAGGAAGGTGCACAAAAAGACACAGAGGAATGCTCTGAGGTCCCACGCTGCCTCTGCCTCGCCCATGAGACATCCGGAGTCACTATCTTGGTTTTAGAGAGTCTAATGGGGTCCTGGTTCCCATCACGTGGAGAGAGGAAAGAAACCCAGTTAAGGCATTCCACTGCAAGCACACATTAAAGGGTAGGGACTGGGACCTTTAGAACTCTACCGTTTTAGGACTCACGTGGCCATGTGAACATGCACACTTTAAGCCGCAGGTATAAGGCTAGAACTGGAGTGCAGGGAGCCAGGAACCAGACGTTGTCCCCAGAAGAGAGGCAAGAACATCAGAGGGCGGGCTAGCAGGACAGACAACCCCTGCACAATCTTTATTGACAGAGACTTACATAATTGGTCTTTGCAAGGACCTAAAAATCTTAAGGACATGGTGTAACAGAATGGTGTGAAGTACTGACAGGCTCTCCATGCCCTGGGAGGTGACCCCAGCAAACAAGAACTACAGTAGAGATCGTCCCACCAGATTGGAATAGTTCGTTCAATCCCCTTTAACCTTAGGAAGGTGTCTTATTCTTTCTCTAGTTTGTCCAAAAGCCTTCCTATTCATATTCACCTGGAACTAGAACATGGACCTTATCTTGTTTGAAAACAACAAGACCTTTGAGCCCACTGCACAGAACCCACATGGACAGCCCAAGGACACAAACATTGGCTTGCTTTTCCTTCACTTGACCCAAGTTTTTCGTACATGGTTCTAATGATTTCAGCAAGACAAATCCCACAGTCCCACAGTGAGGCAACTCCTGCTCATAACTGGACTCCTGTCACCCCCTGACTGCAGCCCAAATAGGGACCTGGTGAAACTGCAGAGGGCAGTAGTTGTGGGTTCTTTTTGCTCACTTACTATATTTCAAAAGGGTTGTAGAATTACTGAATCTAGTTGCTGGGATTCCAGGTGTTCATCGGGCTAGTCTTTCAACTTTTCTGTGAGTTTGAAAACAAAAGTTGGAGGAAAAAACCTTTGTAAATGTATTCACATCATTGTGTCTGTACTGTGTGTGCCTTATTCCAAAACCTTGGTTGCAGCTATCTATTTTTAAACTGAGTTTAGTCATTGTGAATTTGGGTGAATATTAGCATCTTGAATATTACTGGTATTTGAAAGAGAGACTTAAAATAAAAATAGAAAATTCTTAAAAAGGCAGGGTGGTGTTTTAAACACTTCCCAGTTCATTCATTTAAAAGGGGAAGTGACAGTCCCCTTCCAAGGAGCTCAGCACCGACCAAGGTCACAGGGGTATCACTAGGAGGTCATAGTTCTCTAGAGAAAGGCACTTGGGCTTGGCCCCTCTTGTGCTCACATTCCGTAATAATCACACACTGCTGCTGGCAGTACCTTCTTGCATACAGACCACTGGCATTCCTAAGCAAGCAGAAATGAATGGCAAAGCTCGCTGCTGGAAATAAACCAAGGCACACATTGGGGGGAACCAAAGCTAGGTTTCCGAGTGTGTGCCTTTGCCTTACCAATGAAAGCCTTTGGAAACTGAAAGTAGACTGCTTCAATAAAACTTGTCTTCGAATTTTAGTGAATCACTCTACATTTTGGAGTTTGTTTTTTGGGGTTTTTTTTGTTGGTTTTATTTCTTTGCACCTCTTCGAACTTTACTAGGAAGTAATTCCAAGACACCTTGAGGAATTTTATTGTGCTAACACCTTTGAATATAATATTTGTCTCTGCCATAATATTTAAATTTCTGGAAGATACAATTATTTGCTGAGTCAGTTACTGTCTGCTGATTCATTGACAATGAAAAGTAGAAAAAGGGGATGGGTTTTAATTAGATCATTTTATTGTCATTACTAGGATGATAAACAGGGGCCCCAAACTATTTATATTATATTATAGACTCACTGATAAACTAAAAGTAGAATACTACACTAGAAAGAGCTTCAGAGATCAATTTCTCAAACTTGCCAAACTTACATTACTTACTTAATGTGTACATTAAACAATGTAAGGGCAGAGCTGGTGTCTTAGAAATAATAGCTCTTCCATAATTATGATGGCATGATAAATGGATACTGTGGGGGAGCTGCATCATAGTGTCTTTTAATCACTGTGCTAGTTTTAGAACCAACTACTACCTCCTCATCCTCCCCCCAGAATTGTAGGAAATTGACCTCCAAGAGTTGAGAGGGAACTGTCCAGGGGGGCCAAGGTCAGAAATGTCCTCTGGAAAGGCAGGAGCTGGGGGACCACATTATTTTCTGCAGCCTTAAAGGGAACAGTATCCTTGAGAATCAGATCAAGCTTGACCTTGCAGCAAATATTCATTAAGCACCTACATTAATAAATTGTGCCTTAATAGCATTCACGAATACTATCTCACTTAGTTCTCACAATAGAAGCATTTAAGGTTGTAGAGGTGTAATATTAAAAAAGAATTGAGAAAACTCACTGGCAAGTGGGAGCATTCTGGATTTGTCCACTGAAGTCCTCATTCAGCTCCCCCCAAAAGTTGTGCATATAGAACATTCTGGAAGTGCAGACATCAGCATTTGCTTCTTTCCTCCTTGTAGACCAGCTCTTTGGGTTCTCCCGCTTTCTTGTGCATTATAATTCATGTGTCATATTCAAAATACAAAACCACATATCTTGAATTTTAAGGGAAGCATAAGGGATTTCAAGATCAAAAAAATAATGGATTTCAAAAACAAGGCATTTGACTACACAACAGTTTTGGAAATAACTTTAGAATGTAGCCTCTATGTGGAATGTGACTCCACAGTAATGTGTTTTGTTTTGTGTTTCTTTTTATTAGGCCGACTAGACGATCAATATATAATTAGATTTATAAAAGAAAAGCTAAAATCTGTGCCTTGCAGGAATCAAGGTTACATTTTAGATGGATTCCCAAAGACCTATGATCAAGCCAAGGACCTTTTCAACCGTAAGTCTGAGTGTTCCCTTTATTTGAGTGTTTACATTCAGTTGAATTGTAACCTTATTGTTCATAGTAATAGTCACACAATTAAAATAAATAAAAAATCAGAGAGACTCTGTCTAAAATATCTAAAATACATCCTTTCCTTCTTATGGCTAGTTTTCACAAGTGACTTTTAATTAAAATATTTTATTTTTTTTGCTGGGATATCCATAGCAGTAATATGTAATAAACACAATGATGTATATTTTGTTTTATTAGCAGACGAGGAGGAAGAAGAAGAAATCAAAGGCAAAATGTTTCCCTATGATAAATCAATCATACCTGGTAAGTTTAAACTGTTTTTTCGAAGTCATATTTAAAAGAATGCCATCTGTTATCTCTTTTGTACCAAAACCATCTTCTTAATGTTAATAAAGCAGAACTTTTCTCTGGGAAGGAATTGGCGGTAAATAAATATCAGGGATATTAAGGTTCTGAAATGGCCAGAAGTCGCTTTGAAAATGTGCGTATCTGCTGCTCCTTCCTGTAAGGGAGCAAAAGATAATAAATCTGCTGTTTCCTTGACTTCTGAGTCAGCTGATGACATCAGCAGGGACTGAATCACCACCACTCCTTCCTGCTCTGATTTAGGCACTAGCAATGCCTTTATCTCTTCCAGAAGACACTCAGAATCCAGAGACTGAGCAGGTAAAAAGCTTTTTGCTTCACTGTTAACTCCACAGCGAGTTTATTTTATCACATATTTACATAGTGGTTTCACAATGTACTCTTGAAAGTGAAGCATAAAAATCTTATTCCACAAAAAAGGATTTGCTGTGTAGCAGGCATTTCTTGTGACCTTGCCATGAACTTTAAAAGTTTATTTTTTATCAATTTGCATGAAATATAATCATAGGAAATAATTTTTGGTTCATATGGTAAATACAAGAACAGCTATTTCCAGCAACTTAGTGCAAGGTTGTAACAAGAAAGGACCTACTCACTTCTGTCAACGTTCCCAAGGGACTCAGCTCATGGCTGTAATACTCTCTCCTCCTCTTGGTCCAGGACTTCTTGAGAGGAAGCTTCTGGAAGCGCTGAGACTGCCAGAAAGCAGTCATCCTCAGTGTTGGATATTTATTGTTTATTGGTGGGCTCTGAAACCTGTGGCAGAGATAAAAAATGCTAAAGGGATGGTCTCTCTCAGATTTCCCATTAATGTATGTATTTACGTCAGAAAATGTTAACCAGTAAAGTGGATTACTCTAACTAGGTCTGTCCAGTTTATGAGAGTTTATCACTTCTGAGCAATATTCATTCATTGCAAACCCTGTCATAAATCCTCATGCTCCCGCTGAGGCAGCTGGGTAATATCCAGCTCAACTAACCATTTGTCGTGTGTGAGGCCCCACGTGAGATACGAGCTCGTAGAACTTCCCGTAGTCCAGCGAGGCAGGAATGACTCCCATGTTTACGTGATCCAGAAACTAAAGCCCAGAGACTTACCCAAGTCCACTCAACTGGAAAATGGGAGGGCTTAAATTCAGACTCAGGTCTTCTCACTCCACTGCCTCAAAAAAACAGAATTAATGAAACCCTTCCATAGGACAAGGAAGTGACAACACAGAGGTCAAGTGATGGATCATTCTTAGTTATGCCCCCACTGAGCTGACCTCTCTTTGTTGGACATAGTCCAAATATGTCTAAGATGTAATCTATTTCGAATGTTTACTCTGTTCTTAGTAAATTACCCTTTTCCCAGAAATCATCGTTTTCTGTCTTCCTGAAAGAAATGAGAGCATTGTTCATTTGTGCCCTTGGGATTCTATTTTATGGAGGTCACAGAGCCCACACAAGAGCTTAATGCCATTGAAAAAAAGAATTTATTACTCACATGTCCCCGGGCCGCATGGGGAAGCACCAGGCTTGGTCAGGAGGTGGGAATTGGAACAAGGGGAAAGTGTAGCCCCCGGCCTTACCTGGGGTTCCCACGGGAAAGGCCAGGCAGGGCAGAATAAACTTCCATCTTAGAGGACCGGCCAGTCTGAGCTTCCAGAGCTTGTTTTCTAATTGCCTGTTACTGGACCTGGTATGATTTAAGGCAGGGGAAGTACTGGCTTGGTGTGTGAGCGGTACATGAAGGGGGCGGCTATCGTATATAAGAAAGTCATGCTCCCAAGTTAAGTTGTTTACCACCTGTGGAAGTTAGCTACCCCTGGGAGTCTCTCTTCTATAAGGAATCTACCCACCCCAAGATGTCACAATACCATAAAATACCAAAAATAATAAACATGGTAATAAATCCCTTATCCCTGCTTGATTTGAGTGATAAAGCCTTTGAATCTGTGGTGATCCAGTCATAGGCGGCATTACCTCTTGTGGTTAAATCATGCATTTTACCACTGCTGTTAGCCTATATCCAGCACTATAATTTTCAGGTCTCCTAGATGAAGGAGACAAATTTAAAGCTGTACCTACTTGCGATCAATATGGAAAAATCTGTTAGAACACAGCTTTCCACGCAACTCCAGATAGCCAAAACAGTGACCTCCGGGTTATATACAGCCTCACCGAGCAGCCTATTACAGTCTATTACAATCTATTGCTCACTATCCACAGTTAGACAGTACAAGGGCAGTAGGTATTAAGAATAATTATCCCCAGGTACTGCAAAATTCTGAAGTTCTCTCTGAACTATAAAAGAGAAAGGACTTTAAAAAGACATCATCTAGTGGGATGTATTTCACCATATTAAGATTCTCTGAAAATTGGAAGCCAAGTACATCACTCACTATTCACAATATTTGATTAACTGGAATCTTCCATCTCCTGACGACTGGAAAAAAAAGATACAGTATTATATTTTGAAATTCTTAATTTACTAACATAATTATTAACTTTTCATCTACATGCCTCATATCATGGAGCTTAAATAGATTCAATTTCCAGGGATTTTTTTTTTTGAAATAATTTTGATTCACGTGCTACAGCAGCATTTGGGGAATCAGCTGTCTCCTTTCCTTTTCAAAATATAGCTACTTATAAAAATCAAATGGTCAAAGATGAGCATCTAAATTAAAAAGATAGTGTATTTTTTATATACTGCAGCATAACGATAGTATCAGAGAATTGTTATGAATTTATAGGGTCTTATTCCACCAGCTCTGTCCTCAGCCTTTATTTTCACTATTAACATACAAAGCAGTTGATGTTTACACATGTTCCACACAAGTACAGTCTGCTCTGGGCTCTGCCCAGGACACGTACTTTTCTCCCTCACTCAAGAAAGTTTATTAGAATGCAATTACGTGAGAATGGCATTATTATGTGGTGAACAATACAATTTTATTTATTTATTTTTTATTAAGGTATCATTGATATACACTCTTATGAAGGTTTCACATGAAAAATATTGTGGTTACTACATTCACCCATATATTATCCCCCCTATACACCATTGATGTCACTGTCCATCAGCATAGTAAGATGCCACAGAGTCACTACTTGTCTTCTCTGTGCTACACTGGCTTCCCCATGACTCCCCCCAACACACACCATGTGTACTAATCTTAATACCCCTCAATCCCCTTCTTCCTCCCTCCCCATCCACCCTCCCCCACCACTCCCCTTTGGTAACTGCTAGTCCCTTCTTGGAGTCTATGAGTCTGCTGCTGTTTTGTTCCTTCAGTTTTACTTCATTGTTGCACTCGACAAATGAGGGAAATTATTTGATACTTGTCTTTCTCCACCTGGCTTATTTTACTGAGTATAATATCCTCTAGCTCCATCCATGTTGTTGCAAATGGTAGGATTTGTTTTCTTTTTATGGATGAATAATATTCCGTTGTGTATATGCACCACACCTTCTTTATCCATTCATTTACTGATGGACGCTTAGGTTGCTTCCATATCTTGGCTATTGTGAATAGTGCTGCGATAAACATAGGGGTGCATATGTCTTTTTGAATCTGAGATTTTGTTTCCCTTGGGTAAATTCCTAGGAGTGGAATTCCTGTGTCAAATGGTATTTCTATTTTTAGTTTTTTGAGGAACCACCATACTGCTTCCCACAATGGTTGAATTAATTTACATTCCCACCAGCAGTGTAGGAGGGTTCCCCTTGCCCCACATCCTCGCCAGTATTTGTTGTTCCTGGTCTTTTGGACGTTTGCCATCCTAGCTGGTGTGAGGTGATCTCATTGTGGTTTTAATTTACATTTCCCTGATAATTAGTGATGTGGAGCATCTTTTCATCTGCCTGTTGGCCATCTGAATTTCTTCTTTGGAGAACTGTCTGTTCATATCCTCTGCCCATTTTTTAATAGGGTTATTTGCTTTTTGGTTGTTGAGGCATGTGAGTTCTTTATATACTTTGGATGTTAACCCCTTGTCGGATATGTCAAATGCCTTTTTGTTCTACTGATGGTGTCCTTTGCTGTACAGAAACTTATTAGCTTGATATAGTCCCACGTGTTCATTTTTGCTTTTGTTTCCCTTGCCTGAGGAATTGTGTTCAGGAAAAAGTTGCTCATGTTTATATTCAAGATATTTTTTCCTGTGTTTTCTTCTAAGAGTTTTATGGTTTCATGACTTACATTCAAGTCTTTGATCCATTTTGAGTTTACTTATGTGTATGGAGTTAGACAATAATCCAGTTTCATTCTCTTACATGTAGCTGTCCAGTTTAACAATATACTTTTAGAATAAAAATTAAACTATTCTCAAGCTTTGCTGGACTCTTGCAGGTAGCAAGTTATTTGCCACGGCCTGGCTCCTGGTCTGGGCTCCAGTGTTCCCCAAATCGTGTTGGGAACATTTGAGAATAGTAATTCACCCAGGAAGTTTAATTCACTAATCCACACGTTGATCATTCATTCATTACTCAACAAATATCCATTGGGCTGGTAATAGAAGCTGGGAAAACAGCTGCTTTCATCATTTAAAAGAACATCACAGGTGGGTGAATGATATCCATCGTTAGCATGATCCCAGTTTCAAACAGTAGCTAAGCACTGAGAGGCTTCATAGCCAGTGGCATTAAGTGAGGAAAAAGCTGGATCCATGGAAAACTAAGCCCAAGGGGAGTCCCCATTTTTATTAATTGGAAAATCAGCCATCAAAGCATTTCACTCATAGTCATGGGAGTCTTTGGGAGCCTGTGAATTTGGGGAGACGTGGTGAGGATTGACTAGGAGGGTGATTGGTATCGCAGGGCTTTAAGAGATTCACTACTAATAATTTCTGCTGCTCTCATTAAAAAGAAGGAGGGAAGGAAAGAAGGGACAGAGGGAAGAAGGGAGGAAGGGAAAGAAAAATAATAGATCTCACAAAATACCAACAGGTTGGGCCTCACAGGATGGTCTCTCAATTACATGTATTTCATGCAGTTGTCTTTTGCATGTATTTAATCCTCCATGAGAGGCAGCCAGAAAGCCAATTTGTCAGGCCATTTGTGGCAACTTGAGGTCCCGGCTGATAACCAGGCATTTTGGTTAAATGGGGGCCCACCCAACAATGCCTGCTAGTCAGCTCTGCTGACACTGTGTTAACTCAGGAAACTCTCCCACACCCCAGAATTCGTTTGTTCACTGGACGCCTCGGATGACTTCCTGAAGGAGCGAGTGATGAATCTTCCAGAGAACATCGTGGCGGGGACCCACTATAGCCATGACCGGTTCCTCCAAACTCTGAGAAACTACCGGGACATCAATACCGAAGATGAAACAGTCTTCAACTATTTTGATGAACTTGAAATCCACCCAATACATATTGGTATGAAATGAACTCAAGGGTAACGTGAATGTGGAGAGCTACTCCCAAGTGTGAGGACCCGTGGGGAAGGACAGGCCACTATAGCCATGTGCCAGGGGGCTCAAGAAATCACAGGATGAACAGGGCACTCCTGGGGAGTCCTCCTACTTGAGGATTTGTTCAGGGATAGGGTGTTATTGTTACATGAAAACATATGGGTATGTTATGAGTCACATACCAAACTGGCATTTTAGTGAAGGCACTACAAAGATACATGTGTGTTCTGCTAGCCACTTCCTTAGCAGCAGCACTCTGTCCCCATAGCACTACAGGGCACTGGCACTCTGTGTAGAGCTCCTT
The DNA here is from genome assembly GCF_040802235.1 of Manis javanica. NCBI lineage: Eukaryota > Metazoa > Chordata > Mammalia > Pholidota > Manidae > Manis > Manis javanica. The sequence continues at coordinate 8,425,281 of NC_133163.1, read as the reverse complement.
CTGGCCTTCAGACCAGCCAGCTACCCCCATAGCTTCTCAGAAAAGCAAATAGCTCTACATTGCATTCCTACTTGTTTCCTGGAAACACTGAACTCAGAGCTTAGCACACAGCAACGCCCAGTAAATACGATCTCTTATCAACCTCACCGTCATCGTTGTTGTTCCTGGCTCCAAATCTCAGCTGTCATTACTATTCCTGCTCCCCTTGGCTTAGTGAACCCCTGAACTTCCTTTCTGGTTTCCTAGATCGTGACCCTTGTTCTTCCTCTGAGTTTGGTGAGAAACCCTTGGCCTTGTGGAAGCTCAACAGCCAGGCCAGCCCCCTGGGCTTTCCAAGGCCTCTCTTCACCCCCAAGAGCCACGTGAGACAGCATTTGGACCCTGCAGTACTCGGGGGGGGGGGTGCCTAGAGCTCAGGGGTAACGTCAGCATGAGGCAGGAGAACTGATTCTAGTTCTGGCTCCTGCCTCACTTTCTCATCTGTGAAATAGGAAAACAATCTCTACGTAGGGTTGTTACAAATGATAAGAAATAAGAAGCATCTAGCACATTGGAGGAATTCTGGTGGTCATTAATTTTGTCATCAGTATCTATGCCAAGACATAAAATGATGTTAGTCAGAAATAAAAAGGCAACACAATTTATACATGTGCACATTCTTCTGTTTTGCACCCTAGGAAGTGATTGGGTTTTGCCCTCATCTGGGTGTGTCTGTGCATACTGGACACACATTTGATGTGTAAAAGCTAAGGATTCGACATGTAATATGGAAAGTAGTTTACCCTACTTAGAGAACTAGGAAAGAATGGTGAGCAAATTTCACAGATTTCACAAAAATAGCGATTATCATCTTTCAGTAGAGCCCAGGTAATTATTTATAGAAAAATCAGGAGAGCGCCAGGGAGAAACAGTGAGAAAGACAGAAATGACGAGAAATGAGTGGCCACTGTGTTCCTGTCTCAATATGTGCCTGTCATGTTTGGCCTCATCTGCACGCTGTCAACAGGGAGATAATGTAGAAGCAAAGGGGAAAAAAGTGTCATAAGGAGGGGTGTGGGGCAGGTGTCAAGGTCAGGAACACACCTGGCCTCAGAAAGATCTGGAACGGGGCTCTGAAAGATGCTGGCACCTGCCCCCCTGTGTGCACCTCTGGACCCCACTCACTTGTCTGTCAGGGTCTCTGCTCTCACTTTGTGCACCAACATCTCCCTCTCCAGTCTGGCCCCCATGGTGGGCTGGGGCCCACCCCCCAGTCTCCGTGTTACCCCGGGAGCAAAGCCCAGAGCTGGACATGACTCCCTGGATCCTAACTCTACTTTCTTAGAAGGCAAGTCAGGGTCAGAGTGTGGTCAGGCGCCCGCCCCACTGTAGTTGACAGCTCCCCGTGCCCCAGGGTCAGGACAGAAGTATTGCTGGGGTTCCGCTGTTCTCCGCAGCACATTCTTCAAGCGTGAGCCTTTTCAAAAACATTTCAGAGCACTTCAAGCACATCAAGGTTGTAATTACTCTACGGGGGGAATCCGCGAGAAATTATTTAAATGTCAGAGCTCAGGCAACAAGAAGGAAAGAGTTTTGTTTACTGGCTTTTGTCCGTTTGTTTGTTTGTTTGTTTGGGGGGCTTGCTTCTACCCACCAACTGATACAGTAGCCCTGTTTGCCTTCTCTGCCCACAATAGAACCTGTCTATGTGTCTAGTCCGGGTCAAGGTTACCCAGCACAAACACGGGGCGGGGGAGGGGAGCAGGGCAATGGTTGTGCGCAGGGTTGGGCGAGAGGGAGGTCCTCACCGGGGAAAGGTCTGGAGGTGCTCGGCACCAGAATGCGTCCGCTGCACACCCTTCTGTGCAGATTCCTTCCAAGCAAACACAAAAGAACGGAGTAGAACTCACCATTTAGTGACTTTGGGGAAGAATTGTTTCCCAACAAGACTTTTCTTCTTTTTGGTCTTGATATTAACATAAGTTAGATATTCTCAAGTTTGGACATTTTCCTAATCAAATAGGCTAAATGAGATGGTCTATTTTTTTATGAATTGAAAATGTATCCCAGAATCATTGATTCTGAGAATAGAAAAAGAAAGAACCCTGGAGGGTAGCCTGCCTGGTCTCCAATGAGTGCAGCCCTTCCCTCTGTGGAAACTCCCGTAGAAGTGGTCCTTGCTTGGATACTTCCGGATATGGGGAGCTCATTCCTTTTGAGGAGGTGTTTTCCTCTCTTCCCCACCGGCATCCACTCAAATCAACAGTGACTGCCTGAACTCAGAACCTTGACCCCAGTCTGCCTCCCCATGACTCCCAGACGCCAGTCTGATACTTTCCAGTGAGACAAGACATTCAGAGCTGTGCTGGCAGAGAGCAAAGGAAACCCCCAGTTTCCTTTGGGGTTTTCCAGGGCGATTTACATAATTTGCCATCATGAGTTTATAGTAATAAAGCATTTTTTGCAAATATGGCCTCAGAATATATTGCAGGCAGGTCCAGAATGTGAGAATGTGCCGACCTCCTTCCTCTCTTTTAAAGATGTAGGAAAACTTGAAGACGCACAGAACAGACTTGCTATCAAACAGCTCATCAAAGAGATCGGGGAGCCTCGAAATTATGGATTAACGGATGAAGAAAGGGCAGAAGAGGAGCGCAGGGTTGCCGAGGAACGCCTGGCCAAGGAGGCTATGGAGGAAGCGGAACGAGAGCAAAAGGAAGCCATCGAGACAGCAGAGAGGATTGCTCGCTGGGAGGAATGGGTGAGTGAGTGTGTGCGGGTGTGAAGTGAGCCTGGGGGGGGCAACGCCATTCAGGCCAGTTGCACTTCCCACCCTGCTAATAGAGAAATACCCCAAGCAAGTTTTGTTGTTGTTTATTTTGTCATATGTATCATTTTTTTAAAAGATGCCATCGTCTTTTGCTTAGTAGAAATAATAATTATAATAATAGCTAGACATCGCTGCTAGTATCCATGATACACATCTTCGTAAATGCGTTACATTTTGCCGCACATCAACCTTGTGGTTTAATTTGCCTTTCCTCCCTTATGACCTGGCCGCTTCTAATACTTCCCCGTGCATTGAAACAATGCAGGTCTGGGTGACTGACTTCCTCATTTGCTTCTGGTCTTCACGAACAGCCATCTTCCTGATGGGCCTCTCTGGACACCATATTTAAAATGTCAACCCCTGCCCCTCCCCACAACATATCATATCCCCCTTTATACTTTTTTATTGACCTCTTTGCACTTATTCTATCTAATATACTATATATTTTACATATTTGTTTATATTCTTTTCTTACACAGAATTTAAATTACATGAAGATAAGGATTTTTGTCTGTTGTTCACTACTCTATTTCTAATGCCTGGAACAGTGCTTGGTAACACACTCTACAAATATTTGTGCAAGGGAAGCACAGAGGAAGGGAGGGAGGAAGGAAATCCTTATGTACCCTTTTTTGGGTGTCTGATTATCTTCTTAGCATAAATTCCTAAATTTGCTAGATCAGACTACCATGGTGTAATTTTTGATACACATTTCTAAACTACTCTCTGCAAGGGTAAACTAGTTCATGTTTTGTCTACCAGTGTGTTTCCACACACCACCTCCAACCCTCAATTTTGCTCACACATGCCAAAACAAAACTAATCTCGTTGTAGTGTTCATTTCTCTCGTCATGAATAAATACCTGTGTCAGGCAGGCATTTATAATTCTTATGTTGCACGTTTTCTCTGTCCATGTTTGGGCTGTGTGTCCTTTTCTTATTATTTTGCAAGAACAACTCCTGAGAAAGTAGTGTAATAGAAACAAGAATGGCCCCGGAGCTAAGGGTCTCCCAAGCTGTGCTATCAGAGTCCAAATCCCACTCTACTCTCTGCAGGTATGCAGTCCTGATGAAGTTACGGTGTGTCTAAGTCTCTCCCTTTGTCAAATGAGAATGATAATAGGGACTACTTCATAGGGACTATGGTGATTAAAGTGTTGCTTTATGTAAAAATACAACCAGTGCCTCGCAAATAGTGTACACTCCCATAATACCCTAGGTTTTTGTAATATGTTGTAGATCATTTTTCTCAACTCATCATTTATCTTTTAACACCATTTAAGGTGTCCCTCCTGACCACAAAAAAAGTTTTGTGTTCATGTCGTCACCATCAATCTTTTTCCCATTTTGATCTGGGTTTGTTGTCTTGCTGGGAAAGTTTTCCAATAAATAATATCAGAACTCTTTATCTTGCAAGGGACAGAAAAGCAAACTCAAAATGGCTTAGAAAGAAAAATTATGGGTTCACATAACCCAGAAGTGTAGGGGTAGGACAGGCCTCAGGTGAGGCTTGATGTAGTGGCTCAGGCGACATGAACAAGGACCCAGGATCCCTCTCTCTGCTCTGCTTTCAGTGTTGGTATCATCTTTATGTCTACCCGATGTGCTGGCCTTCACCAATATCCATGGCCAGGAGGCAGGCTAGACTGATGGATTTAAGTCCCGCCTAAGCCACTAGACTGACAAGGGAGATTTCTCAGTGGAAATCTGGAATTATAATACTCAAGAGAGGGGGGCTATATTCTGAGCAGGGAATTAACACATACCCGCCAGACCAATACCTTCTAGATGTCCTATTAACAATTCTCTGTTTCTTCCTTCCTCCCTCCCTCCCTCTTTCTTTCTTTGACTTTCTTCATCTGGGCAGCTAAAAATCAGTTTGGTTTAAGAAGGGAGGTAGAACCCCATTTATTTTCTAAATGACTAGGCTGTTGCTTGACGCCATTTACATCTTTTCTCTGCTGGTTGGAAATGCCGTTTTCATCATAACGCAGGAAACACACAGTATGTGTTTCCAATGAACTCTGGGGTGAGTTGTGTCAAAGTGTTCTCCTCTTTCTGACTGTTTACTTCACCCGCAAATGTTCTATTTGTAGAATAAACGACTAGAGGAAGTGAAAAGAGAAGAAAGAGAATTACTAGAGGCCCAGTCTATTCCCCTGAGAAACTATTTAATGACCTATGTTATGCCAACGCTGATGCAGGGCCTGAATGAGTGTTGTAAGGTCAGACCAGATGATCCCGTTGATTTTCTGGTAAGAGATTTTGGTGTGTTATTTTTTTTTAATGTCAGATTGAAAATAAAATATGCCTAAATCTAAATGGAAATTCAGTTAGGATAGAGAAATTGTGTGTCTGGTTATTTGGGAAATAGCCTCTAATACCATCACAGTTAATAATTAGATTTTATCACTTATTGGACAGTAAAAGACTTATGTACTCTTATTCTCTGTTGTAGATATTAATAGTACAAGTGTATGACTAGCTAACATCTTGTTGTATTTTCTAAGTTGTTGATTTGTCATTTTTTCTTTCTTTCAATTATAGGCAGAATATCTTTTCAAGAATAACCCAGAAATGCAGTGAAACTTTAAAGATCTCATGTCACATACCTTTACGGAGATGAGTTAAACACTGTAATTTTAAAAATTGCTTCAAACAACGCTGCTCCAGTTTTTGGAAAATTCTTTTTTGTTTTCCCTGCAATCACATACTTTATTAAGTAGAATCCTTATAAAACGCTATATGGCAATGAGTGACTACTTCATTAAAATTCTATTTGAAAGACAGATTGATAGATATATATATATGCGAATAGCTTGTGGGACCAATATTGATTTAACATTCCTTTTTAGTCTATTCTGCACCCTAATTTTAATTTATAGCATGAAGAAAATCAGACTATATATTATTTAAACGCATATGCTAAAGAAATTTCCCAATTTGTTATGCACTCAATGCTAATGGTGTTAGACACAGAAATAAATTAAGAGTCACAGTAAACCAGACATGATTGGTTTCTGCAAGGTTGCTTTCTGCGTTTCAAGAGCAGTGACCAAACCAGTGAGTCAGAGAGAACTATAAACCTCTTGGTAGGAAAATTCATGGGACAGGATGAATCATTCTAATGTTTGTGATAATCTTAAAAGTCGCTGAATATTTTCAAGAAATTAACTTCACAGTGTAAGCATAAGCAATCAAATCCTATGGTCTTCTCCAGCTCTAAAAATCCCATAATTTCCAGAATTACATGGCATGAGAAATGAATTTAGGTTTATTTTAATGGCACCTGTATTTCTCCCCTTTAAATAATGTAAACTGAATATAATTGGACTATTTTTTTATTGTGGTGAAATACACACAACAAAAAATGTGCCTTGGGAGCCATTTCAAAGCACACAATCAAGTGGCACGAAGTCCATTTGCTATGCTGTACATTCATCACCACCTTCCAGCTCCAGAACTTTTTCATGAAACCCTGTACCCATTAAGCAGCCACTCCGTTATCCCCTCCTCCCAGCTCCTGGCAACCACTACACTGCTTTCTGTCTCTATGGATTTGGCTGTTCTGGGTTTTCTTTTTTTTGGGGATCATTAATATACAATTAGATGAGCAACATTGTGGTTACTAGACTCCCCCCATTATCAAGTCCCCACCACATACCCCATGACAGTCACTGTCCATCAGCATAGTAAGATGCTACAGAATCACTACTTGTCTTCTCTGTGCTATACTGCCTTCCCCGTGCCCCCCCCCCTACATTATGTGTGCTGATTATAACGCCTCCTGTTCCTCTCCCCTCCCTTCCCACCCCTCCTCCCCAGTCCCTTTCCCTTTGGTAACTGTCAGTCCATTCTTGGGTTCTGTGAGTCTGCTGCTGTTTGGTTCCTTCAGTTTTTTCTTAGTTCTTATACTCCACAGATGAGTGCAATCATTTGATACCTGTCTTTCACTGCCTGGTTTATTTTACTGAGGATAATACCCTCTAGCTCCATCCATGTTGTTGCAAATGGTAGGATTTGTTTTCTTCTTATAGCTGAATAATATTCCATTGTGTATATGTACCACATCTTCTTTATCCATTCATCTACTAATGGACAATTAGGTTGTTTCCATTTCTTGCCTATTGTAAATAGTGCCATGATAAACATAGGGGTACATATGTCTTTCTGAAACTGGGCTCCTGCGTTCTTAGGGTAAAATTCCTAGAAATGGAATTCCTGGGTCAAATGGTATTTCTATATTTTGAGCATTTTGAGGAACCTCCATACTGCTTTCCACAATGGTTAAACTAATTTACATTCCCACCAGCAGTGCAGGAGGGTTCCCCTTTCTCCGCAACCTCGCCAACATTTGTTGCTGTTTGTCTTTTGGATGGTGGCGATCCTTACTGGTGTGAGGTGATATCTCCTTGTGGTTTTAATTTGCATTTCTCTGATGATTAGCGATGTGGAGCATCTTTTCATGTGCCTGTTGGTCATCTGAATTTCTTCTTTGGAGAACTGTCTTCAGCTCCTCTGCCCATTTCTTAATTGGATTATTTGCTTTTTGTTTGTTGAGGTGTGTGAGCTCTTTATATATTTTGGATGTCAACCCTGTATTGGATCTGTCATTTATGAATATATTCTCCCATACTGTAGGGTACCTTTTTGTTCTATTGATGGTGTCCTTTGCTGTACAGAAGCTTTTCAGCTTGATATAGTCCCACTTGTTCATTTTTGCTTTTGTTTCCCTTGCCTGGGGAGATATGTTCATGAAAAAGTCACTCATGTTTATGTCCAAGAGATTTTTGCCTGTTTTTTTCTAAGAGTTTTATGGTTTCATGACTTACATTCAGGTCTTTGATGCATTTTGAATTTAGTTTTGCATATGGGGTGAGACAGTGATGTAGTTTCATTCTCTTACATGTAGCTGTCCAGTTTTGCCAACACCAGCTGTTGAAGAGGCTGTCATTTCCCCATTGTGTATCCATGGCTCCTTTATCGTATATTAATTGACCAGATATGTTTGGGTTAGTATCTGGACTCTCTATTCTGTTCCACTGGTCTGTGGGTCTGTTCTTGTGCCCGTGCCAAATTGTCTTGATTGCTGTGGCTTTGTAGTAGAGCTTGAAGTTGGGAAGTGAGATCCCCCCTGCTTTATTCTTCCTTCTCAGGATTGCTTTGGCTATTCGGGGTCTTTTGTGGTTCCATATGAATTTTAAAACTATTTGTTCCAGCTCATTGAAGAATGCTGTTGGTATTTTGACAGGCACTGCATTGAATCTGTAGATTGCTTTAGGCAGGACAGCCATCGCTTTTTCAAATGCTGCAGCACTGTCCATAGGCAAGCTGACCAACCCCGGACTATTGATGTCCAACTTCAGGCCAGATTTCAACAAACCATTGTACCTGTCTATCATGCCTGCTCTGATAGGATTATATGGTTCATGAAATTTCCACTTTATTCCTAATTGCTGCACCCATTCTTGTAACCATGTCCAATAAAGTGGGTGCTTTGATCACTCTCAATCACTTGCAGCCAGCCATAGGCTGCAAAAAGACATTCCAGTCCCCTCTTGGTGGTTTGCTGATCTGCACAACATGCAGAAAAAGCAACCAATAGTCCAATAGCCATGTCCACACAAGTCATGGCATACTGATATCTTTCTGATATGGGCAGTGGCCCAATGTATTTGCCACCTGACAAGGGATATTGGCCCCCTTACTATTGTCCCATATTGCTGTGGGACTTGGTGTAAGTCCGTCTTAGAGCACACAAGGCACTCCTTCCGGGCTCTGCTGACTTCTTCAAAGGTCAATGGCAAGCCCCACCCATGGACTGGAGCCCACATTGTCTTTTGCCCCACATGCAACAAATGCTGATGTAGCCATTGGGCCACATCAGAGGCAGACTTTCCTTCTAGCCAGTGCACCCGGGCCAATGTGTCTGCTTCATCACTCTCTGGGGATGCCAAAGGCAAATGGCCAGTCACATGATATACAACTAGATATACAACACAAGATAAGTAACTGTCTTAGTCTGACCAGAGGCCCATAGGTCTTGCCACAACTCTTGCCCCCAAAGGGGCCGGTGACCAACCATCAGTTGGCATGATACCATGTCGGTAGCCGCAGCATCAAGCCCCGATAGACGGCCCAGCTGTCAGTGCGGACAACTGTCGGGGGAGGGCTCCTGGGTGATCACGAGCCATACTGCCCACAACTCAGCCCACTGACTGCTCTTCCCCTATCCATCCTCCATCCATATTGTCTTAGTCTTAGGATGGAAAGCCATAACCCTCCACTTTGGGGACTGCTCAAGACTAGAGCTGTCTGTGTACCAAGTATCTTCAGTATAGGGGCTTTTCCCTCCTGATAAGGAGTCTCAGCTACCAAGGGCTGAAAAGCAAGTTCTTCCTGCTTTCCACTGGTATAGGTCATAGGCCCCAATAAGCACTGGAGCTCTCCACTTAAGGGGCTAGGAGACAGGGCGCTGCACTGCTGTAAATATGTGCCTCATTTGGCCAGTGCAGGTGTCTGTGTTATGCCACTCTGTGGCCTTTGGGTCCAGTCTCACACCCACCCTGCGATGGGACAGGTGGTTATTACCTTGGTCAGAGCTGTTCCAGTGATGGGCTCCATAGCCAGCAAGGTGTGGTGCACAGCAGCCAGCTGCTTCTCTATCAAGGTGTACTGGACCTCTGCTCCTTTCCATAGTTGTGACCAAAATCCAATAGGTTGGCATGTCCGTTCAAGCTGCTGCCAAAGACCCCATCCTAACCATCTTCAATTACATGAACATCTAGTTCACGGGGCCTTGACTGACCACTTGGCAGCAGTATAAGCAGCTGCACATGTCTCATCCCAGTTCCACCTGATGCCCTTTCATACCAACCACAATAAGGGCTTCAGAATTTGTGCCAAGTGGGGGATAAACACTGTCCAGTAGCCCAAAAGACCCAAAAACCCTTGTAATACTGCCACAGTGGTAGGGGTGGGAAATGCCTGGACCTTGTCTATAACTGCTTCAGGGACAACTTTAGTTTTACCCGACCAGACAACCCCCAAGAATTTCACAGACAAACCAGGTCCCTGAACCATAGTGCTGTTCACAGCCCACCCTTTTCCCTGTAGATGTTCAATAGTCTAGGAACTGCCCCTTCTAAATCTGATAGAGAATCAGATATGAGCATAATATCATCAATGTAGTGATATAACTGCACTGTTTGTGTTTTCCTCCATGTGGCCAAGTCCTGGGCTGCAAGTTCATGACAGATGGTGCGACTGTGGAGGTATCCCTGTGGAAGGACAGTGAGTGTCCACTGCCGGCCTTCTCACGTGAGGCCAAACTGTTCCTGGCTTTCCTGTGCTATGTCAACAGAGAAGAGAGCATTAGAAGGTCTACTACATAGTGATACCCCCAGTTCATGGCTGAGGGTGTCCAGAATGTCTGCGATAGAGGGGACAGCAGCATGCAAGGGGGTGTGACTTTATTCAATTCCCTGTAGTGTACAGTCATATGCCAGGAGCCATCTGGCTTTCACACTGGCCACACTGGGGAATTAAAAGGACTATGAGTGGGCTTTATGATGCCCACCCTCTTCAACTCCTGTAGAGTTTCTCCAATTTCCTTGTGCCCCCCAGGCAATTTATACTGCTTAATATTTGTCACCCGCCGAGGTAGAGGCAGAGCTATAGGTGGGTGCTTAGCATGTCCCCTCAGAACTTCCTTTACCACATGTACCCTCAGTCTGAACTCCCCTGCAGTGGTCTGTAACCACAGGCCCTGAAGGATATCTACCCCCAAAATATATCCAGGGATGGGAGAAATGTACACGGGATACTCCTTTGGGGGTAAACACCGTATCTCCAATGAGATTTGGGCTTTCTTCACTCTAATTGCGTTACCCCCATAGCCATCACAGCAGGGGTCCTGGGAAACTGCTCAGGGTTGCCGTGAATCAAAGAACACTCAGCTCCTGTGTCCATCAGTGCCAGGACACGCTGTACATTCACCGGGGACCAATGAATTGCTAATTCTACATGTGGCCTCTGGTCCCCACCACGTCCCCCAAGGTGGGGACTTTGACCCTGTCCTCAGTCGAACTGCAATGCCCAATCATTTTCCTGTGGGGGTGACAGCTCAGGTGAATCCTGAGTACTGTCTCCCATGAAGTTTTGCAGGGACACAGGCCTGGCATGAGGCCTTGACTCTGGTTTCCATGTCCTGGACCTCAGCAGCTGGAACTGCTGCTCTGGCTTTAATTGGTGTCACAGTTCTAACAATATTCTACTGGGCTGCCTGTGGAATTTTTCTTTCAGTACCCCAGCTTTTGTCAAATCAACCCACATCTGGGTCCTCGAGATTTTCACAGAGCCTTTTGCACATCTCCTTTCAGTTGTGGCCCGTACTTCCCTCCGTGCCCTCATTGTTTCAACCTCTCCCAGATCTGCTAAAGTACAAGTAGCCTCACTTATGGGTTGCCCTAGGTGGGGGGCAGGAGTATTCACTAGGGACCCAAAGAGAGATGTGGGAGCTGTAGGGAGCACCAGGCTTCTCATTCCTGTAGTGAACACCTACCTGCTCATCAGGGCCCTGGGAGTCCATATTATAGGTGATGTTTTTCATACCCAATTCCCGCAGTACCTGTTGGAGCTCTGCATATGTTTCCCAACTACTGGGAAAATATGGTAAATCACCCTGATAGGCCAGACTATCCTGGTGGCAGCTGTCGGCCATTCCAGGAGTGTCTGATTCCCTGAGGCGTGATGGGCATTTCACAACTGCTGCCGGAGGGAAGGGTGAGTCGTCAGGGAAGCCATTTTCTATTTATCTCAGTACCCGACATAACAGTTTTCCACCCCCATATCCCAGAGACTTAAAAAGCCATGTAGGCAGAGATTCCGATGGCCTCTGCCTATACCAGACGCTCATGTCCACCAGCTCATCCTGGGTATAGGGGCAGAGCGTGGAGTGCTCCACAACCTGGGAAGGAGGCTGCTCCTCCCCCCCGAGGAGTGCATGGTTGTTTTGCTCTTATTTTCTTAATTACAGCTGGATGGGCTCTAAACAGGAGAGGATGGTACCTCGGGCGGTGGTCTGGGTAGCGATCTGCCAATGGCCCCGTCTCCTCCTCTTCTCCCTCGGGCTCCTCCACCAACAGCTCTTCCTCCACCATTTCCAGGGCTGAAGGCACTACTCTTTCCTCCCCCTTCCCCACTGCCTCCTGCAACGCGGCTTTTCCTGCTGCCTCCCCCCCTTACCGCTAAGGAGTCTTCTAGGAGCGTGACCTGCCTTTTCAGTAACTCTCTTCTTTAATAGCATCTCATAGGTTATCACTCAGCTCCTCCAAGCCATGCTGAAGTGTGTCTCTCTCCTGCCTAAGTCCCTCTCTCTCCTCGCTAACCCTCTCGATGATCTTCTCTTTCTCCTGTATGACATTTTCCACTACCTGGATGAAAAGAGATCCTATGATGCCAGCACACGGCCCCCTAAGGTCTCCAAGCAGTCTTCCAACTCACGGAGGGCTAATTCTGCAGCTTCCGGTGTTTCCACCCTTCCCCAGTTCTGGGAAGGCCCCACCCCTCTGGGAGGTACTTTACCCTAGACCAACTCCCCACCAGGGGTTCTCAAATTGGAAGCCCCACAGCTGGGGGGATAATAACAGGTGAAGTGGCCCCCTCTGCCACTTCATCCACTGAGGCCTCCCTACCATCCACAGGAGCAGCCCTCCCAAAACTCACACCCATTACTCACACAGACTTTGGGTTCAGAGGCATCCTGCCAACTGCCGCCATATGTAAGTCCGGAGAGAGGAAATCCTGGGGCAAAATACCTCTAAAAGCTAAAATCAGGGAGAAATAAAGTTTAAAATCCGTTTATTACTTACAAACTGCAGTCCATCGCCATCTCTTTCTTGCTCCAGAAGCTGCAAACCAGTGAGCAAGCTGGCCCCTCCCCTTAAATTCTCAGGTTCAGACACGCCCTCGGTTGCCCTGGTAATTACACACTGACATGGAGATGAACTTCTCTCCACCCCTGAGGATATGCAAATGTGCTAAAGCCAGGCGAGATATTCTGGAAATGTTATACAACTGGTGATTGGCTTTCCCTCATTTTCCACTTTCCTTGGCTCAAATTATTCAATTGGGTCCTATGCACTGGGGATGTGTTGTCAGGCAGCTGTGTCTGGGGAGGTCCCTCCCTGTGCAATAGGCGAAACCTCAACCTGAAAAGGGGAGTATTCTTGACTCTGAGAAAGAACTCGTGACCAGGATGGACGAGTGTATGTAAGGAAGGAATTCATTAAAGTGAGAGTGGCAGCAAATGGCAGCAGCTGTCCAGCCAGTAGAGAGCAAGGAAGAGCAGAGGGAGGAAACGGAAGCTCATTGACCTTCTGCTTGGCATGGGGCAAAATCCCTTGCCAACTCCGAAGCCAGAGTCACCTCGCATCGTGTCCTCTCGAATTTTCAGGTTTTGGGAACTAAGTCCCTGTCACCCTGGGATCTGGGGGAGACACAGAGCACTGGACTGAATTTGTTCTAAGAACTTCCACTTCCTTACTGGTTTGAAAATAAACAGGGAAAGAGAAAAGGATTGTGTTAAGACTAGAAAGCTGAATGAAATAGCAAAGTGACAAAGACATTTACCATCAGAGGTGGAGGTTGAAGAGTTCCTTTCTTTATCATGGAAAAGAGTTCAGAGACAAGTGCATTTGGCTTATGCAACGTGAGTTTATTTGGTATAAGGCAGTACACACTCAGTTGAAAGTGTGGATGATGTCCAAGTGGGGGAGCACTTAAGGGCTAGGGTTTGGGGTTTTACAGAGCCTTTTGGATAGGGGCCAGCATAAGGCATGATGTATACAGGTGATTCATAATTCCTTTTTAGTTTTATCTTGAGAATGGGGTTACTTAAGTGACTGTGTTGATTCCGATCTTGGTATTCTTTACCCACATAAGTTCATTTACAATTCTGAGGTCTATCTCCTGTCCTGGTTACAAAGTTAATTGGTTAAGGGACTGGAAGAAGAGGAAAACAGCATATAGATTAAGGAATAAACTGGACCTTTTTCTCAGATTAAGTAGATTTTACAGTGGCATGACCCTTGTCCCATTTCCCTGCCCTATCTCAGTGTCAACACGTAGCTCCTTAGTCATTTGTGAAACTTGAGTTGTATTACATTGTAGTCACTGGGTGTATCTATGGCCCTTCCAGTACTGAAGCATGAGTCCAAGACACAATTCTTGCTTTCAGAATTTATAATCTCTCTCCAACTCTGACTTCCCAGCTCCTGAAGCATGCCTTCAGTTGCCTGACAGACATTTCCCAAGGTCCCACAGGCACTTCAAAATACTTACGATCACATCCAGTCACCCAGTTTCCTGCTCTGTTTCCCATTTCGTTTACTCGTAGCCCCATCCAATCCGTTACCCTTCCTAGAACTTCTGAAATCATCTTGTCTTCTTCCTCTCCTTCACCAAGGATTGTGTCTCCTAACTACTTGGATTGGTCCCTTCTGGGCTTCATCACCTCTTACTGAACAACAGCAAGGAGCCGTGTCACCTTTCAGCTAACAAACCTCCCAGACCAAATTCGTTTCTACCCTTGGAGCATCTTTCAAAAAATATAAATGTAATCTCACTCCTGTTTAAAACTTTCCATAGGTCCCCCATTCACAAAAAGATAAAACTCAGAATCTCTCAGAATGACTTCAGGTCTCACCTCAAAGGTCAGCTCCTGAGAGGCCTTGTCTGACCCCCAAAGTTGATCTCCCGCAAAATTCTATCACCCGGTTTATTTTGTTCATCATTCTCATTCCCAATCCAATTCCGTTCTCTGTTTTCAGTTTTATTATCTGTCTCCACCTCTCCAGAATGTTAAGGTCTTAGTTGGGCTATCTAGCTGTCTCATTTTGTGGAAAGCTGACACAAAAATGGTGTGAAGCAACTACAGACTGAAATCATGGAGCTTCACTGTCTTCTGAGATGCCAGGCAGAGGACAGTCATCTGCTCAAAAGTTCTCATTCTTTAATTCATAACGTACACCATCAGCATCTACCTTTATGAGAAAATTTTAAGACCACAGCCTTCATGTATTTTACTGATTTCTCTGGATTTCAGATTTTCCAGCTTTTATGAACAGGTCTGCAACTGGACCCCCATCTTGATGACGAGAATAGGAGAATAAGTAAAAGAATTGAGAAATGAATACAAATCTGGCTTCCAATCATCCATGTATACAACTTCCTAGTAGCCCCATTTTTAAAAGAAATGTGGCATTATTTTTAATAATGAATTTTCTTTGTATATAAAAAACCACTATATATCCAAAATACGATTGCAACACCTAATGATTATAAACAATCATCAGTGAGGTATTTCACACTCTTGTTTGACTAAGATCTCCAAAATCTGTTTATTTCGTGTTTAGATGGACTAGCTTCCTAGCAGGTGCTCAAAAGCACATGTGACAAAGGGCTACAGCACTGGCAAGTGCAGGTTTACAGCCCGTGCTTTTCCCATTACAAGTACATCCTAGAACGCTAGTCTTACTAGATGTTCCGTGAAGAAAGGGAAATCATTTTTCAAATTTTCTGAGACTATGTAAGTTTACATTAACATATTTTCATAATTTAGAAACTTTATTTCCCGTATTTATTTGATTTCCTTCCGCCCCTGCCCCTCCGTTAGCGTTCTGTGTGACACTTTTACGACGCGTTCTAATTCGGTTTGTCCCAGGCGCTCTTTTTTCTCAAATTTATGCTGCGGGTGGGAGGCTGACTCACGGGTTCCACCCCAGGGACAGATGAAGGGCTGCAAAACTCAGCCACAGGAAAACTGACCGAAACAGCCTTTGCTCAAGTCCCAAAGGTTACTGCACTGATGTTTCTATCGAAAGGCAGCTGTATCAATAAGCGATTCCGTGCATCGTTTAGTTAGAGTAGAATTAGCTGGCCTTCCAGACTTCGCGGCCAGCGGAGTCCCATTCTGTAACTTGATTCATTCCAATATTCCTTGAGCGCAGTGTACACTGCATTAGTGGACAAAGCAAGCAAAAAGCTCCGCTGCGGGAGGACTCTCCAGTGAGTGGGGTAGGAGGGGAGCACTAATGGCACCTCCGCACCAGACTGGACAAGCACCCCCCTCTTCCACTATCACATTTAACAGTCGCCACACCTTAGGAAGCAGGCATCATATTCACTTTGCAGAAAAGTGGGAAGAGGTTGCGTAACTAGTTACAACCCAAAGCACCGGCTCAGGAGCCGCCGGGGGGGGGGGGGGAGGGGCTCGTGTGGGGGCCTCAGTCCTCCCCAAGCACAGCCAAAGACGCCGCTGTAAGGGAAGCGCACCCTCCGTGACCTCGGGCGGCCAGAACGCCGGGGCCTCACAATGCGCCGGAAGCGGCGTCTCGTGGGCCTGAGGTCTTCCACGTTCCGTCCAGGCCGCGTCGTTCCTCTCGGCGACGACAGCGTCCGCGCTTGAGGGACTGACTACACGCTGGTCGGAGCTTCCCGCAACGCTCGCAGCCGATCTCTTAAGTCCACCGCGGTAGCGTGAGAAGACGGGGGCGGAAATTGCGCGTCTGCCGACTGCCTCACGAACTACCCTTCCCTTGAGGCTCTGCGGCGCCTGGAGGCTCGTGCGCAGGCGCGCGCACGGCGTGCGTGGCGGCGTCAGCGGTTCTAGAATGTTGCTGTGGTAGCGCTCGGGCGCCATGTTAGGACGAAGGGGAAGGAGGAGAAGCGCTTAAAGCGGCGGGAGCGGGTGCGGGAGTGGGGTTGGACCCAGGACTGAGGCAGGCCCCCCCCCTCCCTCCCGCCTCAGTGGATCATGCCCAGGGCGGCGGCGGCGGCGGTTGCGGGGGGGATCTGACTGGGCGGTGCCGGCGCAGGAGACGATGCCGTTGTAAGTGATTTGTATTCTGTTTTCTCTCGCACGCCGGCGGGGCCTGGGGGGCGTCGGGGGAGGGGGAGGGGAGGGGGTGGCGCGAGAGCCGGGCCCTCGCCCCTCGGGGGAGGCAAGCGGGACTGGGGCTCTTCCTGTTTCCTCACCCGCTCGCCGCCGCACTTCCCCTTGTGCTGGGCTCCCGCTTCCCCCCACTCCTTCCTGGCTTCAGCGCCCATACAGCCGGGGGCCTTCCCCTTCCGGAAGAGCCGGAGGAACCTGGACCCCGCTCCTACCGGCTCTCCGCCCCGTCCGAAATTTAAAAGTGGGGGGAAAAAAACAATACCCGACGGCGGGGGACGAAGGCCCTGCCCCTTGCGGGGTCCGCACACGGGTCCGGGCTCACGCTTGGCGCCTCTCCCCTCTTCGGTGCATCTGTACCGGGTCAGTTCCGCCGCGTCCCTCTATTCTTCCGTTTGCAAGATGCCCATATCGCGCGCCAGTTAACCCGCTTCCCCGTCGGAGCTGGCATGGGCAGTAACAGCCCAGTTCTGAACGTTGAGCCACGCTATTTGAACCCCCCACCACACATACCTCCCCGGCCCTCCGCCTTAGTCCTCCCCACGTTTTTCACCGTTCTCGGAATAGTGGCGCTTTGCAGGGTGTTCTACGAGACGCGATATGTTGTGCGTTGCCCTCCCTGTTTTGCTTTGGTTGGTGGATGGATTTCATTTTGCTTCCTTCTCAGAACTCCGTGTCTAGGAATACTTTTGTCTTTCTGATCGTAGACTTCTTCTAGTCGTCTATGCCTTCTACTCGTACTAGGCCTACATCAAACACTTTCTTTCCCGTGTATGGTTTTAAACAAAGTGTTTTCCCATTTTCTCTCGGAGAATGAGATGTAATTTGAGAACTCTTCGTTGGGATCAAAAGTAGATTATAGCTTTTTTCCCCTGCGTATATACGACAGCGTAAAGGCCTAAATAGTGAGACTGCATTTCCTCCATTTTCGAAGATTTCGTGTAAGAGTGCCCCTCTGAGGCATCGAATATTCTTTGTAGCTCCCAAACGAAGCAGTAATTAACAGTAGAAGTTTTAGTTATACATAATAAATATTTTATGGTTTCTTGACCTAATGTAGCACCTCCGGGTTTTTTGTTTTGTTTTTTCAATAAAGACAATTTTCTTTTTCTCAAATATCACTGATCATGGTTCTACAATTTTGTGTGTATACGCATGTGAGCCTATGCCTCTTCACAGGTGAGGCTCTGACTTTGATAGACTAAAGACAGTATCGCACTTTACACAGTATTTTTAAAAAGAACTTCACTCTGCTTACGCACTCCTGTCATTTTAAGAGACTTATTGGCATTTCTGTAATGAGAATATTTGTTAGTTTTAATTAAACAGAGACTTAAAGTCTAAAAGATCCTTGTTAATAATGATACACCCTTTCTTGGTAAAAAGGTGCTAGGAGAACTGACTCTAAGCAAGATTTTTGTGACATTTTCAGGCCACCAATTAAAATCTTAATGTTTGCAGTGAAGCCATGTGACTTCTTTGTATTAGCCCACATTTTATTGTTGTAAAGGAACTTATCTTTATGATAATCATATCAATATTAAAAATTGATCAGTCATAGGAAATGTATGCCTTAAAGGCTTTAGTGAAGAAATAATTTGTGTCTTTCTAGAAATTTAAAGTAGTTTTGTACCTACTCTTCCCAATATTCTTGGAGTAAGGGAGATACACATTTGCTGTAAGGACCCAAAGGCTTCAGTTTCTTTGGTAGTTAGTTCAAATGTATAAAATGAAAGAGACTTAAAAGATTCACAAACGGATATTGCCTTCTTTCATTGTTTCTTGAAATGTGAACAACGTGGCCAGTTTTTCATTAATCCCTTCATTTTTAACCCTACCTGTACTGTAGTCCTCTTAAGTAAACAATAAAAGACCAAATTCTGCGTTATGGAATAGGCCTTTCTCATTAATTTACTCTCTTCATGTTCTGGTGTCACCCTGTCATTAATTTTGTTTCTTTTATGTTTTAAATTGTCATTTCCCGGCTCTACTGTATTTGACTCCCACTTTCATTTTTGTTATGCCTGTCCTGTTAAATTTGGGTGGGATTGAAGTATAGACCACAGGTGAATTGTCAGAATAGATTAAATCAAAATGGACGATTGAAGTTTAGGTTACTGCAAAACATTGTGAACAGGTGTCCATATTTTGTCTGAAAATCATATGTAATTGCATACATTCTTTTAAAGGACAGTTACGATTTAAGAGCCATGGTGATGAAGCTTCCCCAAATTTTAATAGTCTTAGGGTCCATTAATAGTTTTTTACATAGGTACTGTTGATGTTTTAGCTAGATTATTCCTTGCAGACCCCTGCAGGGGTCTGTTCTGTGTATTGTAGGGTGTATTACAGCTTCCCTGGCCTCCACCTACTAGATTTCAGGAGTCCCATCACCCTTCTCCCCAGTAGTGACTACTAACATCTCGTGGAGAAACACTGCGTTAATACAGAGTATAAATGTCCTGGAAACGTGCTTGGTGCTGGTCAGAGCATTATTTTTATCAGCTCAGTTCTGGCTATCATACTTACAATAAAAAGACTTTAAGGAGAATTGCCAGTATCAGTGATGTAGCATTCATGCCACACTTACAGAATGTTGTTGAAGTTACTGGAAGAGATACTTAGCAAGACTTGGAGACAATAGCTTTTCTCCCAAGTATTTTTGGGATTGTCACAAAAAAGAGGAAATTGGAGTAGTTTCATGTAGCCATACAGGTAGAATTGGGGCCGTTGGATAATGTTGTGTAGCAGTGATTTGCACAGTGCTGTGTGGAAGTTGGCTGTGAGGATGTCTCTGAGATCCTTTCAGGGAGTACTTAAGATTAAAACTATTCTCATAATGATACTAAGAAGTTCTGTCTTTTTTACTTTGTTGATATTTGCACCACTGGTGCAAAAGCAGTCGTGGGTAATGCTGCTCATGCCTTAGGAAGAATCAAGGCAGAGGCACCATATTGTACTAGTCACTGTCTTCACCCCACACACCGTTAAAAACCCTTGATGAAGTAGTAAAAAATGTTAATTTTATTAACTCTTCCCCCATGAGTTAATAACTATGCCGTGATAAAACGGTAAGTTCACATAAAGCTATATACTAAAAAGTAGAATGGTTGTTTTGAAAAAGACCCATGTATGATTGATTTGTGAGCTAA
Organism: Manis javanica; assembly: GCF_040802235.1. Taxonomy (NCBI): domain Eukaryota; kingdom Metazoa; phylum Chordata; class Mammalia; order Pholidota; family Manidae; genus Manis; species Manis javanica. Next base: position 8,405,369 of record NC_133163.1, on the reverse strand, counting down.
ACTATGCTATTCTCATGGAGCTGTAGTATTACCTGAAAGAACAAGTGATGAACTATGGATACTCATATTTGATTGTTAAGCAGTTACCTGAAAATGAGGTGAATCTGTGTCTTTAAGGCAAGCAGCTGACAGTATTTGTGGTCAATGAGAAGTTTGTAATTTGAAGCCAAAATTAGAATTTTGGAAAGCTTGTTCCTGCTTCTGAATTGTGAGCCTGACAGGTCACATTTTAAGAAATTGTTAAGCAATCTAAACAATTAAAAATCTTTCTGATTAGACTGGTGGTGATATTAATGAATATAGTGTTTATTTGATACTGTGAAATAATGTGTCAACATTTAGAACATATGCATAATTCAGTGAACCCACGTTTTTCAAACCGCCAGTCATAATGTACAAGTAAAAGTCATATTCAAAGTGCAAGGTAGATCAGTGGATTTTAAGACAACAGGGTACAGAGGGTTCATTGATACGGTTGCAGCTTTCATACTCGAATCTTTAAGAAATTACTAGTGGTGGAGTTTTGTTGTAGTATCAAAGAAGAATATCCAGTTATTTGAAAAGACTGTTAAAATACTCTTCCAGTTACAATGTTGTGATGCCAGGTTTTCCACCAAAACAATTTATTAAACGGGGTTTAAAACAAGATGTTGGAATCCAGCTGTCTTTGATTAAACCAGGATTAAACAGATTTGCAAAAATGTGAAGCATGGCCATTCTTTTCACTAAATTTTTTGTGTTGGGAAAGTTTTTTTATTTTATTTTTTATTTTTATTATATATATTTTTTATTTTCGCTATCAATTACAGTTACATGAAGAACACTATGTTTACCAGGCTCCCCACCTCACCAAGTGCCCCCCCCCAACTACAGTCACTGTCCATCAGCGTTGCAAGATGCTGTATAAACACTACCTGTCTTCTCTGTGTTGAACAGCCTTTCCTGTGCCCCCCCAACACTATACATGCTAATTGTAACACCCCCTTTCTTTTTCCCCTCCCTTATCCCTCCCTTCCCACCCATCATCCCCAGTCCCTTTCCCTTTGGTAACTGTTAGTCCATTCTTGGGTTCTGTGATTCTGCTGCTGTTTTGTCCCTTCACTGTTTCTTTGTTCTTATACTCCACATATAAGTGAACTCATTGGGTACTTGTCTTTTCTCTGCCTGGCTTATTTCACTGAGCATAATACCCTCTAGCTCCATCCATGTTGTTGCAAATGGTAGGATTTGTTTTCTTCTTAGGGCTGAATAATACTCCATTGTGTATATGTACCACATCTTCTTTATCCATTCATCTACTGATGGACACTTAGGTTGCTTCCATTTCTTGGATATTGTGCTGTGATAAACATAGGGTTGCATCCGTCTTTTTCAAACTGGGCTGCTGCATTCTTAGGGTAAATTCCTAGAAGTGGAATTCCTGGGTCAAATGGTATTTCTATTTTGAGCTTTTTGAGGAACCTCCATACTGCTTTCCACAATGGTTGAACTAATTTACATTCCCACCAGCAGTGTAGGAGGGTTCCCCTTTCTGCACAACCTCACCATTTGTAGTTGTTTGTCTTTTGGATGGTAGCCATCCATACTTGTGTGAGGTGATATCTCATTGTGGTTTTAATTTGCAATTCTCCGATGACAAATGATGTGGAGCATCTCTTCATGTGTCTGTTGGCCATCTGAATTTCTTCTTTAGAGAACTGTCTATTCAGCTCCTCTGCCCATTTCTTAATTGGATTATTTGCTTTTTGTTTGTTGAGGTGTGTGAGCTCTTTATATATTTTGAATGTCAACCGTTTATCGGATCTGTCATTTATGAATATATTCTCCCATACTGTAGGATACCTTTTTGTTCTATTGATGGTGTCCTTTGCTGTACAGAAGCTTTTCAGCTTGATATAGTCCCACTTGTTCATTTTTGCTTTTGTTTCCCTTGCCCGGGGAGATATGTTCAAGAAGAGGTCACTCATGTTTATGTACATGAGATTTTTGCCTATGTTTTTTTCTAAGAGTTTTATGGTTTCATGACTTATGTTCAAGTCTTTGATCCGTTTCGAATTTACTTTTGTTTATGAGGTTAGACAGTGATCCAGTTTCATTCTCTTACCTGTAGCTGTCCAGTTTTGCCAGCACCATCTGTTTAAGAGACTGTCATTTCCCCATTGTATGTCCATGGCTCCTTTATCAAATATTAATTGACCATATATGTTTGGGTTAATGTCTGGAGTCTCTAATCTGTTCCACTGGTCTGTGGCTCTGTTCTTGTGCCAGTACCAAATTGTCTTGATTACTGTGGCTTTGTAGTAGAGATGAAAGTTGGGGAGTGAGATCTCCCCCACTTTATTCTTCCTTCTCAGGATTGCTTTAGCTATTCGGGGACTTTGGTATTTCCATATGAATTTTTGAACTGTTTGTTCCAGTTCATTAAAGAATGCTGTTGGTAATTTGATAGGGATTGCATCGAATCTGTATATTGTTTTGGGCAGGATGGCCATTTTGCAATATTAATTCTTCCTAGCCAGGACCATGGGATGAGTTTCCATTTGTTAGTGACCTCTTTAATTTCTCTTAAGAGTGTCTTACAGTTTTCAGGGTATAGGTCTTTCACTTCCTTGGTTAGGTTTACTCCTAGGTGTTTTATTCTTTTTTGATGCAATTGTGAATGTAATTGTTTTCCTGATTTCTCTTTCTATTAGTTCATTGTTAATGTATAGGAAAGCCACAGATTTCTGTGTGTTAATTTTGTATACTGCAACTTTGCTGAATTCCAAAATCAGTTCTACTAGTTTGGGAGTGGAGTCTTTAGGGTTTTTATGTACAATATCATGTCATCTGCGAATAGTGACAGTTTGACTTCTTCTTTACCAATCTGGATTCCTTGTATTTCTTTGTTTTGTCTAATTGCCGTGGGTGGGACCTCCAGTACTATGTTGAATAACAGTGGGGAGAGTGGGCATCCCTGTCTTGTTCCCGATCTCAGAGGAAAAGCTTTCAGCCTCTCGCTCAGTATGATGTTGTCTGTGGGTTTGTCATATATGGCCTTTATTATGTTGAGTTACTTGCCCTCTATACCCATTTTCTTGAGTTTTTATCATGAATGGATGTTGAATTTTGTCGAATGCTTTTTCAGCATCTATGGAGATGATCATGTGGTTTTTGTCCTTTTTGTTGATGTGGTGGATGAAGTTGGTGGATTTTCGAATGTTGTACCATCCTTGCATCCCTGGGATGAATCCCACTTGGTCATGGTGTATGATTCTTTTGATGTATTTTTGAATTTGGTTTGCTAATATTTTGTTGAGTGTTTTTGCATCTATGTTCACCAAGGATATTGGTCTGTAGTTTTCTTTTTTGGTGGTGTCTTTGCCTGGTTTTGGTTTTAGGATGATGTTGGCTTCATAGAATGAGTTTGGGAGTATTCCCTCTTCTATTTTTTGGAAAACTTTAAGGAGAATGTGTATCATGTCTTCTCTGTATGTCTGATAAAATTCTGAGGTAAATCCATTTGACCCCGGGGGTTTTGTTCTTGGGTAGTCTTTTGATTACCACTTTAATTTCATTGCTGGTAATTGTTCTGTTTAGATTTTCTGTTTCTTTCTTGGTCAGTCTTGGAAGGTTGTATTTTTCTAGGAAGTTTTCCATTTCTCCTAGGTTTTCCAGCTTCTTAGCATATAGGTTTTCATAGTACTCTCTAATAATTCTTTGTATTTCTGTGGGGTCTGTCATGATTTTTCCTTTTTTGTTTTTGATTCTGTTGATGTGTGTTGATTCTCTTTTTCTATTAATAAGTCTGGCTAGAGGCTTATCTGTTTTGTTTATTCTCTTGAAGAACCAGCTCATGGTTTCATTGATTTTTTTCTATTGTTTTATTCTTCTCAATTTTATTTATTTCTTCTCTGATCTTTATTATGTCCCTCCTTCTGCTGACCTTAGGCCTTATTTGTTCTTTTTCCAATTTTGATAATTGTGACATTAGACTATTCATTTGGGATTGTTCTTCCTTCTTTAAATATGCCTGGATTGCTATATACTTTCCTCTTAGGACTGCTCTTGCTGCGTCCCACAGAAGTTGGGGCTTTGTGTTGTTGTTGTCATTTGTTTCCATCTATTGCTGGATCTCCATTTTAATTTGGTTGTTGATCCATTGATTATTTAGGAGCATGTTGTTAAGCCTCCATGTGTTTGTGAGCCTTTTTGCTTTCTTTGTACAATTTATTTCTAGTTTTATACCTTTGTGGTCTGAAAAGTTGGTTGGTAGGATTTCAGTCTTTTGGAATTTTCTGAGGCTCTTTTTGTGGCCTAGTATGTGATCTATTCTGGAGAATGTTCCATGTGCACTTGAGAAGAATGTGTATCCTGTTGCTTTTGGATGTAGAGTTCTGTAGATGTCTATTAGGTCCATCTGTTCTAGTGTGTTGTTCAGTGCCTCTGTGTCCTTACTTATTTTCTGTCTGGTGGATCTGTCCTTTGGAGTGAGTGGTGTGTTGAAGTCTCCCAAAATGGATGCACTGCATTCTATTTCCTCCTTTAATTCTGTTAGTATTTGTTTCACATATATTCGTGCTCCTGTATTGGGTGCATATATGTTTATAATGGTTATATCCTCTTGTTGGACTGAGCCCTTTATCATTATTTAATGTCCTTCTTTATCTCTTGTTACTTTCTTTGTTTTGAAGTCTATTTTGTCTAATACTAGTATTGCAAGACCTGCTTTCTTCTCTCTATTGTTTGCATGAAATATCTTTTTCCATCCCTTGACTTTTAATCTGTGCATGTGTTTGGGTTTGAGGTGAGAGTCTCTTGTAAGCAGCATATGGATGGGTCCTGCTTTTTTATCCATTCTATTACTCTGTGTCTTTTGATTGGTGCATTCAGTCCATTTACATTTAGGATGATTATTGAAAGATATGTACTTACTGCCATTGCAGGCTTTTTGTGTTTACCAATGGTTCAAGGTTAGCTTCTTTACTATCTTACTGTCTAACTTAATTCGCTTATTGAGCTATTATAAGCACTGTCTGGTGATTATTTCTCTCCCTTCTTACTCCTCCTCCTCCATTCTTCGTATGTTGGGTGTTTTGTTCTGTGCTTTTTTTAGGAGTGCTTCCATCTAGAGCAGTCCCTCTAAGCTACCCTGTAGAGGTGGTTAGTGGGAGGCAAATTCCCTCAACTTTTGCTTGTCTGGGAATTGTTTAATCCCTCCTTCATATGTAAATGACAAACGTGCTGGATATAGTATTCTTGGTTCAAGGCCCTTCTGTTTTATTGCATTAATATATCATGCCATTCTCTTCTGGCCTGTAAGATTTCTGTTGAGAAGTCTGATGATAACCTTATGGGTTTTCCTTTGTAGGTGACCTTTTTTTTCTCTCTGGCTGCCTTTAATACTCTCTCCTTGTCTTTTAATGTGTCTTGGTGTTGCCCTCCTTGGGTCCCTTGTCATGGGAGTTCTGTGTCCTTCTGTGGTCTGAGAGGCCATTTCCTCCCCCAGTTTGGGGAAGTTTTCAGCAATTATTTCTTCAAAGATACTTTCCCTTTTCCTCTCTCTTCTTCTTCTGGTACTCCTATAATGCGAATATTGTTCCTTTTGGATTGGTCACACAGTTCTCTTAATATTGTTTCATTCCTGGAGATTCTTTTATCTCTCTCTGCATCAGCTTCTCTGTGTTCCTGTTCTCTGATTTCTAGTCCATTAATGGTCTCTTGCATCTCGTCCATTCTGCTTTGAAGTCCTTCCACAGATTGTTTTATTTCTGTATTCTCCCTCCTTAGCTCTTGCATATTTCTCTGCAAATCCATCAGCATGGTTATGACTTTTGTTTTGAATTCTTTTTCAGGAAGATTGATTAAATCTATCTTCCCATATTCCTTCTGAGGGGAGAATGTGGAAGATGTATTGGTTAGCCTGGTCTGGATCAAATATTTTTGCCTTTACATGTTGATAGGTGCTGTGGTTTGCTGTTGACTCATCTGTGTGCTGGAAGAACCAAGACCCTTCCCTCTTGCTCCTGGCGTTTCTTTCCTGGGACAATGGCGACCCCTAGTGGCTTGTGTTGGGAAGTTGCATGTAGACATGGTCTCTGTTTGTTGCCCGGCTGCTATGGAGGAAGCTCCCTTGCTGTGGGCATGACCAGCCTCAGGCTGCTGCTCTGCTATGGTGGAGCCGCGTTGGTGGGGAAACAGACGGGGGGATGTTTATCTCCATGAGGGGCCTCTGAGCTGCGCTGCTGCCCAGGGGATTAGGGTGCCCAGAGTTCCCTGGGTTCCCAGCTGCTGGACTACGTGTCCCCAGATGCTTCCATCCAGCTGTGGGGTCCCTGTCCCTTTAAGACTTTCAAAAAGCGCTCGCTTTTCTTTGTCCCAGGGGCGCTGGTTGCGCGGACCTGCTCACAGGTCTTACTGTCCTGCCGGGCCGGGGCTTGTATCTTGCCCCTTTTGCGAGGTGCTGGGTTCTCGCCGGTGTGGACGTAGTCTGGCTGTTGTCCTTTATCTTCTGGTCTCTCTTTTAGGGATAGTTATATTTGTTGTATTTTCAAAAATATATGTGTTTTTGGGAGGAGATTCCCACTGTCCTACTCACACTGCCACCTTGGCTCCGCCTCTGGAAAAGTTTTTTTAAGAACTTATTTATGTTAATGTGTAATCAAATTCTTGACTTAAATATATAAATATTTTAAAAGATGCCTGTTATAATTTTCAATTTTCAATATTGGCTGATATAATCCATATAAACAAAAGCTTTTTGGGGTCCTCAGTGAGTTTGTAAAAGGGTTGTAAGAACAAAAAGTTTGGGAACTTGAAAACTGCTGTTGTATAGTAACAGCTAACAGCTGCCCCAGGCTGTTATTTCCAGTGGTGCCAGGGCAGCGTCTCCCGTAGTTTTTGAACACAGTCTGGAGGAATGGACACATGATTCAAGGAAATTCTTGTTGTTGGGGAGAAACAATACCTTAAATTAACTTCTAATGCTGAGAGATTTTGAGTCTCAGGATTTAGAGATACTGTAATGAATTGCTTAATAAATGTTGGCTTTGGTTTTGGAGTGTGGTATTTTACCTTAAACATGTTTTCAGTTCAGACTTTCTGATGGAAAATTTGGGAGGGAAGGTATTGGAATTGAGTAAATTTATGAACCTATTCAGTTCCTGTTCCCTGTCCCTTACCCTCCACATTCCCCAGGGATAGCCGCCTGGCTTGATAACGTAACTTTATAAATGTTTTGATTCATTAAAACATTCATGCCTTGGTAACTAAGACACCTTTAAGTTAAAATTATAATGAAAGTTCTCCTTCAGTTGCATTTAGGCAAGCTTATCTAAACTACTTTAAGGCAAAATGAGGCCATTTGGATTCCTATCTATTTCTTATATTTGGTGGGCTGGGAAGCATGTCTTTTATTCTATGTTCATTGTTCTGATTATTCAGCAGCTTTTAAATAATTGCAGTCTCAGTTTATGATTCACAGAACTGTAATATTGCAGTAGGTACTCATTCCCTTTAAATTTTGTTAAATTAAAGCTCAGAGCAGTCACTTGTCCAAGGTCTTAATAATGCTAAGTTGTAGATTGGGACTTCATTTTAACTGGGTTCCATGTTCCATTCTCATTCCAGTACTATACCATCTCCTATGGACTTTGTTGGGGATGGTTTTTGCTTATCTCAGTTGAAAGCTGTTTACATGTCTTAAGTAGAATTACTTATCAAGAACAAGTTTTTTGTGTGTAGAATATTTGAATCTTGAGTTTTTTTTTTTTTACTAGTAACATAACATACTTTATGTATACTACAAATATGTAATAACATACACAGGACCGAAGACCTTAGTGTGTATTTGTTCTTTAGTGACTTTTATTTATTTCAAGCCTTATAGAGATTTAACACTTACAGGATTTGGAAAAGAAACAAAGTGGGGGTTTTCTTAGATATCTTTACTTTCTTCCTCTTCTGTCACAGAATTGTCTTTCAAATTTGTAGCCCTATATATTTGTTGAGAAACCAGCTGCTTTCATTTTATGCTAACTTTAATTTTATTTTAGATTATTTAAGAATTAGTGTTTCTGTCATTTTGGTCATTAGAAACATCTAATAGCAATTTTTGGAGTTATTAATACTATGATTTAATATATTTTTGACTATTCTGATACATTTTTACGCTCTTTCGGATTCTCTGCCTTATTTGCATGTCCCTAATTTTCAAGTTACACTTGGCAAATTGATGCAGCTGTACTGTGGTGTGACTGATTTTTTATTTCTTCTAGCCCCTCTGGAGTGAGGGCAAGGGGGCAGTTGGAAGTGCCCTTGGGAAGGAAGAAAAATAATCTGGCCATTTTTACAATTGAATAACAGGTATCCTTTCCTTGCATAGTCTACCTTGGATTTCCAGAGTTTGGCCTTGGGATTCATCATAATTTAGTCTCCTTGAACATGAACTGTTACTTCATCTTCCTGTGAATCTCTGCTGCTGCTTATTCAATATTGTCTAGATCCACCTGAAATACATATTTTAAGAATATACTTAGGTTCTAAATATATTTAGTACCACTTATACACAACACATGGCAGGCCAATTAACCATCCTTAGAATTGCACTTGCTAGACTCTTAGGCTACTAGTAAAATTAAAATACATCTTAAATTTATTGTGAAAAAGGAGATTGTATTATTTTTGCTCAGAGTTAATATTAAATGCACATTCAGATACTTTAGAGAGATCCCTTACTCCTTTTCTGTCCAATGCCCTTTTCTGCTGCTTAATCTGAAGGGCACATTATGTTTTAAGGTTAAGGCATTTAAACAGCAAATTATGCTGTGGTAAATTGTTATGTTAAATAAGTTATTGTGATTTATCTGACAGCTTCCAGAGAAAAATAACAACCAAGTAAAGCATTTAGTTTTAAGTTTATTAAAGTTAGGGAGAAATGATGAAGTGTTTTCTGTTGGCTTGTAGCTATAAATTTTGAGGTAGTAGATCCTGATTATTAACAGGCCACAAATACCCTAGATGCTCAAAATGAAGAGGTAGGGATTCATCCCTAGTCTGAGCTTTGTTTAACTTGGGATGCAGAGCTGTTAAACATGAGCTATTTGGGAAAACCCCATTAGTGACTGTAGTCCTTCCCTTTGGTGTGCTAGCCAGCTGCCTAGACTGTCCTGCTCCTCTTCGCCCAGGCATTTACAGTGCCCTCCTCCTTAAACTTTCCTTCAGCACAGCCTTGATTTGCTTCCATAATATTTATTTTAAATGTTTACTTTGCACTTATTTGTTGTTTAACCATCTGAATCAGAGACCAAACATAAGATTGTCACTGAGAACAGAGACTATCTTCATATTCCTGATTTCATTGTCTTTCAGTACGTATTTTGGAGTTGAGTAAATTTTAGCCCAATAAATTCTATACTTTCTGGCAAAAGTAAGTTAAATGAAAAAAAGGTGCTTTTAGAAAAATTGGTTTGATGTAGCTTGATGACCTTGGATGCCTTTGCAGTTTTCTAGAGCAATAAAGCATGATTTGCTTTTTACTTACTATTTCTAATCACAGAGTACTGCCCTGAAAATCCTTTTTTTTAAAAATTTTGGTATCATTAATCTACAATTACATGAGGAACATTATGTTTACTAGACTCCCCCCGTCACCAAGCCCTCCCCACAAACCCCATTACAGTCACTGTCCATCAGTGTAGTGAGATGCTGTAGAATCACTACTTGTCTTCTCTGTGTTGCACAGCCTTCCCCGTGCCCCCCCCCCACATTATACCAGCTAATCATAATGCCCCCTTTCTTTTTTTACCGCCCTTATCCCTCCCTTCCCACCCAGCCTACGCAGTCCCTTTCCCTTTGGTAACTGTTAGTCCATTCTTGGGTTCTGTGAGTCTGCTGCTGTTTTGTTCCTTCAGTTGTTCCTTTGATCTTATACTCCACATATGAGTGAAATCATTTGGTACTTGTCTTACTCCGCCTGGCTTATTTCACTGAGCATAATACCCTCTAGCTCCATCCATGTTGTTGCAAATGGTAGGATTTGTTTTCTTCTTATGGCTGAATAATATTCCATTGTGTATATGTACCACCTCTTCTTTATTCATTCATCTACTGATTGACACTTAGTGCTGCGATAAACATAGGGGTGCATATGTCTTTTTCAAACTGGGCTCCTGCATTCTTAGGGTAAATTCCTAGAAGTGGAATTCCTGGGTCAAATGGTATTTCTATTTTGAGCTTTTTGAGGAACCTCCATACTGCTTTCCACAATGGTTGAACTAGTTTACATTCCCACCAGCAGTGTAGGAGGGTTCCCCTTTCTCCATATCCTCGCCAACATTTGTAGTTGTTTGTCTTTTGGATGGTGGCCATCCTTACTGGTGTGAGGTGATACCTCATTGTGGTTTTAATTTGCATTTCTCTGATGAATAGCAATGTGGAGCATCTCTTCATGTGTCTGTTGGCCATCTGAATTTCTTTGGAGAATTGTCTTTTCAGCTCCTCTGCCCATTTTTTAATTGGATTATTTGCTTTTTGTTTGTTGAGGTGTGTGAGTTCTTTATATATTTTGGATGTCAACCCTTTATCGGATCTGTCATTTATGAATATATTCTCCCATACTGTAGGATACCTTTTTGTTCTATTGATGGTGTCCTTTGCTGTACAGAAGCTTTTCAGCTTGATATAGTCCCACTTGTTCATTTTTGCTTTTGTTTCCCTTGCCCGGGGAGATATGTTCATGAAGAGGTTGCTCATGTTTATGTCCAAGAGATTTTTGCATATGTTTTTTTCTAAGAGTTTTATGGTTTCATGACTTACATTCAGGTCTTTGATCCATTTTGAATTTACTTTTGTGTATGGGTTAGACAATGATCTAGTTTCATTCTCTTACATGTAGCTGTCCAGTTTTGCCAACACCACCTGTTGAAGAGACTGTCATTTCCCCATTGTATATCCATGGCTCCTTTACCATATATTAATTGACCATATATGCTTGGGTTAATATCTGGACTCTCTATTCTGTTCCACTGGTCTATAGATCTGTTCTTGTGCCAGTACCAAATTGTCTTGATTACTGTGGCTTTGTAGTAGAGCTTGAAGTTGGGAAGCAAGATCCCCCACTTATTCTTCCTTCTCAATATTGCTTTGGCTATTCGATGTCATTTGTGGTCCCATATGAATTTTAGAACTATTTGTTCCAGTTCGTTGAAGAATGCTGTTGGTATTTTGATAAGGATTGCATTGAATCTGTAGATTGCTTTTCGGCAGGATGGCCATTTTGACAATATTAATTCTTCCTAGCCAAGAGCATGGGATCAGTTTCCATTTGTTAGTGTCCTCTTTAATTTCTCTTAAGAATGTCTTGTAGTTTTCAGGGCATAGGTCTTTCACTTCCTTGGTTAGGTTTATTCCTAGGTATTTTATTCTTTTTGATGCAAGTGTGAATGGAATTGTTTTCCTGATTTCTCTTTCTGCTAGTTCATCATTAGTGTATAGGAATGCAGCAGATTTCTGTGTATTAATTTTGTATCCCACAACTTTGCTGAATTCCTATATTAGATCTAGTAGTTTTAGAGTGGATTCTTTAGGATTTTTACGTATAATATCATGTCATCTGCAAACAGTGACAGTTTGACTTCTTCCTTACCAATCTGGATGCCTTTTATTTCTCTGTGTTGTCTGATTGTCGTGGCTAAGATCTCCAGTACTTTGTTGAATAAAAGTGGAGAGAGTGGGCATCCTTGTCTTGTTTCCAATCTTAGAGGAAAAGCTTTCAGCTTCTCACTGTTAATATGATGTTGTCTGTGGGTTTATCATATATGGCCTTTATTACGTTGAGGTACTTGCCCTTTATATGCATTTTGTTGAGAGTTTTTATCATGAATGGATGTTGAATTTTGTCAAATGCCTTTTCAGCATCTATGGAGATGATCATGTGGTTTTTGTCCTTTTTGTTGATGTGGTGGATGATGATGATGGATTTTCGAATGTTGTACCATCCTTGCATCCCTGGGATGAATCCCACTTGGTCATGGTGTATGATTCTTTTGATGTATTTTTGAATTTGGTTTGCTAATATTTTGTTGAGTATTTTTGCATCTATGTTCATCAGGGATATTGGTCTGTAGTTTTCTTTTTTTGTGGTGTATTTGCCTGGTTTTGGTATTAGGGTGATGCTGGCTTCATAGAATGAGTTTGGAAGTATTCCCTCCTCTTCTATTTTTTGGAAAACTAAGAATGGGTATTATGTCTAAATGTGTGATAAGATTCAGTGGTGAATCCATCTAGTCCAGGGGTTTTGTTCTTGGGTAGTTTTTTGATTACTGATTCAATTTCATTGCTGGTAGTTGGTCTGTTTAGATTTTCTGTTTCTTTCTTGGTCAGTCTTGGAAGGTTGTATTTTTCTAGAAAGTTGCCCATTTCCTCTAGGTTATCCGGTTTGTTAGCATATAGATTTTCATAATATTCTCTAATAATTCTTTGTATTTCTGTGATGTCCGTCGTGATTTTTCCTGTCTTATTTATAATTCTGTGTATGTGTGTAGATTCTTTTTTTCTCTTAATAAGTCTGGCTGGGGGTTTATCTATTTTGTTTATTTTCTTAAAGAGCCAGCTCTTGGTTTTACTGATTTTTTCTATTGTTTTATTCTTCTCAATTTTATTTATCTGTTCTCTGATCTTTTATTATGTCCTTCCTCCTGCTGACTTTGGGCCTCATTTGTTCTTCTTTTTCCAATTTCAGTAATCATGACTGTAGACTACTCTTTGGGATTGTTCTTCCTTCTTTAAATAGGCCTGGATTGGTATATACTTTCCTCTTAGCACTGCCTTTGCTGCATCCCACAAAAGTTGGTGTGCTGTACTGTTGTTTTCATTTGTCTCCGTATATTGCTTGATCTCTGTTTTTATTTGGTCATAGATCCATTGATTATTTAGGAGTATTTTGTTAAGCCTCCATTTGTTTGTGAGCCTTTTTGTTTTCTTTGTACAATTTATTTCTAGTTTTATACCTTTGTGATCTGAGACGTTGTTTGGTACAATTTCAGTCTTTTTGAATTTACTGAGGCTCTTTTTGTGGCCTAGTTTGTGGTCTATTCTGGAAAATGTTCCATGTGCACTTGAGAAGAATGCGTATTCTGCTGCTTTTGGGTGTAGAGTTCTGTAGATGTCTGTTAGGTCCATCTATTCTAATGTATTGTTGAGTGCCTCTGTGTCTTTACTCAGTATTTTCTATCTCGTTGATCTGTCCTTTGTAGTGAGTGATGAGTTGAAGTTTCTTAGAATGAATGGCATGGCATTCCATTTTGTCCTTTAATTCTGTTAGTATTTATTTGACATGTAGGTGCTCCTAGTTTGGGTGCATAGATATTTATAATGGTTATATCCTCTTGTTGGATGGACCCCTTTGTCATTATGTAGTATCCTTCTTTGTCTATTGTTGCTTTCTTTGTTGTGAAGTCTATTTTGTCTGATACAAGTAACGTAACACCTGTTTTTTCTCCCTATTGTTTGCAAGAAATATCTTTTTTTATGCCTTCACTTTTGTTTTGTGTATGTCCTTGGATTTCAAGTGAGTCTTTTGTAGGCATCATATAGATGGGTCTTGCTTTTTTATCCATTCTATTACTCTGTGTCTTTTGATTGGTACATTCAGTCCATTTACATTTAGGGTGATTATCGATAGGTATGTACTTACTGCCATTGCAGGCTTTGAATTTGTGGTTACCAAACATCCAAGGGTAGCTTCTCTACTATCTAACTGTCTAACTTAACTCACTAATTATGCTATGTAAACACAGTCTGATAATTCTTTGTTTCTCTCCCATCTTTTTCTTCCTCCTCCACTCTTTATATGTTAGGTGTTTTATTCTGTACTCTTTGTGTTTCCCTTGACTGATTTTGTGGATAGCTGATTTTATTTTGCCTTAAGTAGTATTTGGTTGGTCTACTTTCCTTTCTGTGTTTTTATTTTCTCTGGTGACAGCTATTTAGCCTTAGGCATACTTCCATCTAGAGTAGTCCCTTTAAAATAAACTGTAGAGTGGTTTATGGGAGGTACATTTCCTCAACTTGCTTATTTGGGAATTGTTTAATCCCTCCTTCAAATTTAAATAATAAACTTGCTGGATACTGTATTCTTAGTTTGAGGCCCTTCTGTTTCATTGTATTGAATATATCATGCCCTTCCCTCTGGCCTGTAAGGTTTCTGCTGAGAAGTCTGATGATAGCCTGATGGGTTTTTCTTTGAATGTGATCTTTTTTTATCTCTCTGGCTGCTTTTAATGCTCTGTCCATGTCTTGGATCTTTGCCCTTTTAATTATTATATGTTTTGGTTTTGTCCTCCTTGGTCCGTTGTTTTGGGAGATCTGTGAACTCCCATAGTCTGAGAAACTATTTCCTCCCCCAGATTGGGAAAGTTTTCAGCAATTATCTCTTCAAAGACACTTTCTACCCTTAGTAACCTTAGCTCTTTTTCTTCTGGAACCCCTATCATGCGAATATTGTTCTGTTTGGATTGGTCACACAACACTGTTCTCTTAATATTCTTTCATTCCTGGAGATCTTTTTATCTCTCTTTCTCTCAGCTTCTCTTTGTTCCTGTTCTCTTATTTCTATTCCATTAAATCTCTTCCACCCTATCCAGTCTGCTCTTAAATCCTTCTATTGTTTGTCTCATTTGTTATCTCCCTCCTGAATTTATCCCTTAGCTCTTGAATATTTCTCTGTAGTGCCATCAGCATGCTTATGACTTCTATGTTGAATTCTTTTTCAGGAAGATTGGTGATTTCAGTCTCACCAAGCCCTTTCTCTGATGTTTGAGGGATTTTGGACTGAACAAGGTTCTTCTGCGTTTTCATGGCGATGGAAGTGTTCGCTGGCGAGTGGTGTGTGTGTCAGCTTGGAGAACAAAGTCCCTTCCTGCTTGCCGGTTGCCTTGCCTGTCTCTACTGTCTGTGCTGATTAACCGCACACAGGAAACAGCCTCTGGGTTAAACCCTTGAGCTGCTGTCAGTGGGGCAGTTTTCAGGATGACCTACGGCACTGGTGGGGGTCGCAGGCGAGCGACCTATGTTCTGCTGTAAAAACAAAGCCCCTTTGTGCCTCCCGGACTTTGTGCTGGTCTCTGCTGTCTCTGCTTGTCAACTGCATGCAGGAAGCAGCCTCTGGGTTTGGGCCAGTTAGCTGCACGCAGGGACAAGACTCTGTGCCAAGTTGTGTGGTTGCTGTAGGTGGGACTGCTCCCTGGCTGTTCCGCAACAATGGCAGGTCAGCCAGTCTGCATGCAGTGCCGGCAGGAGGGAAGGAACGGCAGGCTGCTTATAGCTGTGAGGGGGTTCAGAGCTGTGTTGTCACCTGGGGGTTTAGGGTGCTTGAAGTTCCTTAGAGTTCCCAACCTGCTGGGCTGAGTGTGCCAGGACGATTTTGTCCACCTGTTAAACCCTAGTCCCTTTAAGATTTTTAAAGTGCCCACTTTTCTTTTGTCCCAGGGAAGCCGGCTGTGGGAACCTGTTTGCAGTCTCAGTCTCGGACCTTGCTTTTCCGTTCCTCCAATATCCAGTGCACCATGCAGTGTGTGTCTGTGCTCCTGGGGCAGACCACCAGGGCTGGTTATTTAGCTGTCCTGTGCTTCCACTTGCTCCCCACTCTGATTCCCTTACTCCCGCCAGTGAGCTGGGGTAGGGGTAGTGCTTGGGTCCCGCCGGGTCACAGTTTTGTATCCCACCCTTTCCCGTGAGATCTTGGGCTCTCGCAGATGTAGCCTGACTCGTGTACTGTATCTTCCAGTCACTCTTTTAGGAACAGTTGTATTTGCTGTATTTTCAAAATATATATGGTTTTGGGAGGAGATTTCTGCCACCTTATTCATGCTGATATCTTGAGAATCTCAAAAATACTTTAAATTTTGTAAAGAAATTACCCCATGACATAAATAAGAGAATAATTCTGAAAATACATAACACTGAGTCTCCCTCTCCCCACCCCCAAAAAAAGTGTGATGGGGGAAAAGGGGTGTTTGGCTATCTTTTGTGGTTTTGAGAAGGGGGCACAATTTATATATGCACTGTTACATGTAGGTATGTAAGATTAAGAATTTTAAGAATGCTTTAGTTCTCTAAAAACTAGTAATATGTCTGCATTAAAGGTAGGTAAGAAAGAAGAAGATAGAGATGTAAAGCAGCAAGAAATTAGGGTACAAGGTCTGACAGAAATAACAGTGATTTTTAGATTTTTGTAAAGTAGAGAACTTGCTGGTTGACTTCCAGTTGTGCTCTAAGAATTCAGGCAGTATCCTAACAATAAATACAAAACGTTCACCAGATGAAAATAAACCAATTGCTTAGGAAAAGTACAAAGTGTTCTTGACATTAAAAACCAGAAGTTTAATGAGTCACAATACTGTAGTTCTGTACCTAGTTATTTTTTTTCCCATTGTTTTATGTAATCGTAAAAGTTTATTTTAAAAATAGGATACCGTCTGAAGAAAACAAAATACTTGTGAAATGTCTCTTGAAAGTGACAGGCATGGGCAGGTGTCTAATGTGTTCAGGAATGAAAGAAGAGCTTTACATTCTTGGGGATTCATAGTTGTCTGGTGTTTGGTTCCAGGAGAGTCCATAAAACAGAATCCTTTAAATTACCCAATATTGGAGTATTTTGTTTCATTAGAAACAGAACAACAAAAAGATCCTTAAATTCTTTTATCACTCTACTTAATTTCTAATACTAAAATTAAATGGAAAAACTTGATTTCTTCCATTTAAAGTGCAATCATGGCTAATATTTCTACTTGGGACATTTTGAACATTCAAAGCATCTGGCAGCCAGGAATTCCTAGTCCAGCCACTTAAGCTAAGATTAAGTCATTTTTGTTGGAGGCACAGGTTATCTTATAGCTTTCAGAACACGTATTTGTGTTTTTTCCCTTTATTTGGTTGTAATTTATTTTTATTTTGTTTGTTCTTTCTTAGTAAATGTTCTATGTACTCGAATTAGTTATATGTTCTATGTTTATGTGTGTGTAGATATATACTATATATGTATTTTCTTGAATTAGGACAAATGTGATTGTATCTTAGATGATATGATTACATTTTGAATAAATTAAAAACTTAAAATTTGAATGAGTAGTTTCTCCATCAAAATGTTAGTAATGGAAAGTAATGTAGACATGAACATTTTTTTTTCAAATAAGGGTCAACCTAGTTAGACTGAGAGACCTGAGTCTGTCTGCTCATATTCTAGTAATATGGTTAAAGTAGGCTTGCATTGGTTTTTTGGTGTGAGAATGAAAAACCTGCGTGTTTGAGGAAAAAAAATGTGGAAGATAAGCAAGGAATTTTAACTCCCCAGACAATGAATAATCTTATTTTATTGAAGATTCAAACTCAACTGGTAATAAATTTAACTCTTTGAGGAAGGAAAAGAATACAGGGAAACATAATACTTGCTCAAAACAAGAACAAAAACCAAAACTGAGTAGAGGTTTACTACTTGAAGTTACAAAAACATGAATTCAGTTTACAGAACTTGAAAGCTATATTTGCTTGAACCAAGTCTAGCTAGAATGAACTTTACACTTGTTTTCATTTCTGGTTCTAGTTGTTAAAATCATATAAAGTATTCATAATCCTGGAATAGTCATGAAGGGCTATAGTTTATGTCCATGTAGAAACACATATGAAGTAATGAACAATACAAAATAATGTAATTACACTAGGATATATGGTAAGTGTCCTTTTTTAAAAATGTTTAATACCTAAATTAACTGAAATCTATTAAGAGTATGATACAGGGTAGGGAGCCAAGATGGCGGCATGAATAGAGCAGCAGAAATCTCCCAAAACCACATATATTTTTGAAAACACAACAAATACAACTCTCCCTAAAAGAGAGACGAGAAGACACAGGACAACAGCCAGACTACATCCACACCTGCGAAAACCCAGCACCTTGCGAAGTGGGTAAGATATAAGCCCTGGCCCAGCAGGAGCTGAGCGCCGCTCCCCCCAGCTCCCGGTGGGATGAGAGGGGTTGGAGTGGGGAGGGAGAGGGAGCCCAGGACTGCTAAACACCCATCCCTAGCCATATGCACTGGAGTGCAGACACAGTGCATGCATGGGGTGCTGGAAACTAGGGAAACAGGACAGTAAGACCTGTGAGTGGGATCCCACAGCTGGCGCCCCTGGGACAAAGAAAAGCAAGTGCTTTTTTGAAAATCTTACAGGGACAGGGCCCCCACAGCTGGACAGAAGCATCCTGGGACACTTAGCCCAGCAGCTGGGAATCCCGGGGAACTCTGGGCACCCTAACCCCCTGGGCAGCAGGGCGGCTCAGAGGTCCCCCACAGAGATAGACAGCCTCCTGGCTGTTTCCCCTCCGATGTGGCTCTGCCATATCGGAGCAGCAGCCTGAGGCAGGCCACGCCCACTGCAACTGCCAAGCTGAACTCCATAGTGGCCAGGCAAGAATCAGAGACCCTGTCTGTGCGCAGCTGCCCAGCACAAGCGCTAGAGGTCACTGTTCTCCCCAGAGAGGAAGGCCACAAACCAACAAGAAGGGACGTTCTCCCAGCCGTCACTCGCCCCAGCTCCGCAAACTATCTCTATTGCCATGAAAAGGCAGAATCTGAGACAGACAAAATTCACAGAGTCAACACCTGAGAAGGAGATAGACCTAACCAGTCTTCCTGAAAAAGAATTCAAAATAAAAGTCATAAACATGCTGTCGGAGCTGCAGAGAAATAAATATACAAGAGCTAAGGGATGGCATCCAGAGGGAGATTACAGAAGTGAAACAATCTCTGGAAGGATTTATAAGCAGAATGGATAAGATTCAAGAGGCCATTGATGAAATAGGAACCAGAGAACAGGAACGCATAGAAGTTGATGCAGAGAGAGATAAAAGGATCTCCAGGCATGAAACAATATTAAGAGAACTGTGTGACCAATCCAAAAGGAACAATATCCACATCATAGGGGTACCAGAGGAAGAAGAGCGAGAAAGGGATAGAAAGTGTCTTTGAAGAAATAATTGCTGAAAACTTCCCCAAACTGGGGGAGGAAATAGTTGCTCAGACTATGGAAGCACAGAGAACTCCCAACAGAAGGGACCCAAAGAGGACAACACCAAGACACATAATAATTAAAATGGCAAAGATCAAGGACAAGGACAGAGTATTAAAGGCAGCCACAGAGAGAAAAAGAAAGTCACCTACAAAGGAAAATCCATCAGGCTATCATTAGACTTCTCAACAGAAATCTTACAGGCCAGAAGAGAATGGCATGATATATTTAATGCAATGAAACAGAAGGGCCTTGAAGCAAGGATACTGTATCCAGCACGATTATCATTTAAATATGAAGGAGGGATTAAACAATTCCCAGACAAGCAAAAGTTGAGGGAATTTGCCTCCCACAAACCACCTCTACAGGGCATCCTACAGGGACTGCTCTAGATGGGAGCACTCCTAAAAAGAGCACAGAACAAAACACCCAACATATGAAGAATGGAAGAGGAGGAAAAAGAAGGGAAAGAAATAATCATCAGACTGTGTTTATAACAGCTCAATAAGCGAGTGAGGTCAGACAGTAAGGTAGTAAACAAGCTAACCTTGAACCTTTGGTAACCACAAATCTAAAGCCTACAATGGCAATAAGTACGTATCTTTCAATAATCACCCTAAAGGTAAATGGACTGAATGCACCAATCAAAAGACACAGAGTAATAGAATGGATAAAAAAGCAGGACCCATCCATATGCTGCTTACAAGAGACTCTCACCTCAAATCCAAAGACATGCACAGACTAAAAGTCAAGGGATGGAAAAAGATATTTCATGCAAACAATAGAGAGAAAAAAGCAGGTGTTGCAATACTAGTACCAGACAAAATAGACTTCAAAACAAAGAAAGTAATAAGAGATAAAGAAGGACACTACATAATGATAAAGGGTTCAGTCCAACAAGAGGATATAACCATTATAAACATATATGCACCCAATACAGGAGCACCAATATATGTGAAACAAATACTAACAGAATTAAAGGAGGAAATAGAATGCAGTGCATCCATTTTGGGAGACTTCAACACACCACTCACTCCAAAGGACAGATCCACCAGACAGAAAATAAGTAAGGACACAGAGGCACTGAACAACACACTAGAACAGATGGACCTAATAGACATCTATAGAACTCTACATCCAAAAGCAACAGGATACACATTCTTCTCAAGTGCACATGGAACATTCTCCAGAATAGATCACATACTAGGCCACAAAAAGAGCCTCAGAAAATTCCAAAAGACTGAAATCCTACCAACCAACTTTTCAGACCACAAAGGTATAAAACTAGAAATAAATTGTACAAAGAAAGCAAAAAGGCTCACAAACACATGGAGGCTTAACAACATGCTCCTAAATAATCAATGGATCAACAACCAAATTAAAATGGAGATCCAGCAATAGATGGAAACAAATGACAACAACAACACAAAGCCCCAACTTCTGTGGGACGCAGCAAGAGCAGTCCTAAGAGGAAAGTATATAGCAATCCAGGCATATTTAAAGAAGGAAGAACAATCCCAAATGAATAGTCTAATGTCACAATTATCAAAATTGGAAAAAGAAGAACAAATGAGGCCTAAGGTCAGCAGGAGGAGGGACATAATAAAGATCACAGAAGAAATAAATAAAATTAAGAAGAATAAAACAATAGAAAAAAATCAACAAAACCAAGAGCTGGTTCTTCGAGAGAATAAACAAAACAGATAAGCCTCTAGCCAGACTTATTAAGAGAAAAAGAGAATCAACACACATCAACAGAATCAAAAACAAGAAAGGAAAAATCACGATGGACCCTACAGAAATACAAAGAATTATTAGAGAGTACTATGAAAACCTATATGCTAAGAAGCTGGAAAACCTAGGAGAAATGGAAAACTTCCTAGAAAAATACAACCTTCCAAGACTGACTCAGAAAGAAACAGAAAATCTAAAGAGAACAATTACCAGCAACGAAATTGAAGCGGTAATCAAAAAACTACCAAAAAATAAAACCCCCAGGCCAGATGGATTTACTTCGGAATTTTATCAGACATACAGAGAAGACATAATACCCATTCTCCTTAAAGTTTTCCAAAAAATAGAAGAGGAGGGAATAATCCCAAACTTATTCTATGAAGCCAACATCACCCTAATACCAAAACCAGGCAAAGACACCACCAAAAAAGAAAACTAAGACCAATATCCCTGGTGAAAATAGATGCAAAAATACTCAACAAAATATTAGCAAACCAAATTCAAAAATACATCAAAAGAATCATACACCATGACCAAGTGGGATTCATCCCAGGGATGCAAGGATGGTACAACATTCGAAAATCCATCAACATCATCCACCACATCAACAAAAAGAAGGACAAAAACCACATGATCATCTCCATAGATGCTGAAAAAGCATTCGACAAAATTCAACATCCATTCATGATAAAAACTCTCAAGAAAATGGGTATAGAGGGCAAGTAACTCAACATAATAAAGGCCATATATGATAAACCCACAGCTAACATCATACTGAACAGCGAGAGGCTGAAAGCTTTTCCTCTGAGATCGGGAACAAGACAGGGATACCCACTCTCCCCACTGTTATTCAACATAGTACTGGAGGTCCCACCCACGGCAATTAGACAAAACAAAGAAATATAAGGAATCCAGATTGGTAAAGAAGAAGTCAAACTGTCACTGTTTGCAGATGACATGATATTGTACATAAAAACCCTAAAGACTCCACTCCCAAACTAGTAGAACTGATTTTGGAATTCAGCAAAGTTGCAGGATACAAAATTAACCCACAGAAATCTGTGGTTTTCCTATACACTAACAATGAACTAATAGAAAGAGAAATCAGGAAAACAATTCCATTCACAAGTGCATTAAAAAGAATAAAATACCTAGGAATAAACCTAACCAAGAAAGTGAAAGACCTATACCCTGAAAACTACAAGACACTCTTAAGGGAAATTAAAGAGGACACTAACAAATAGAAACTCATCCCATGTTCCTGGCTAGGAAGAATTAATATTGTCAAAATGGCCATCCTGCCCAAAGCAATATACAGATTCGATGCAATCCCTATCAAATTATCAACAGCATTCTTCAGTGAACTGAAACAAATAGTCAAAAATTCATATGGAACCACGAAAGACCCCAAATAACCAAAGCAATCCTGAGAAGGAAGAATAAAGTGGGGGGGATCTCACTCCCCAACTTCAAGCTCTACTACAAAGCCACAGTAATCCAGACAGTTTGGTACCGGCACAAGAACAGAGCCACAGACCAGTGAAACAGAATAGAGACTCCAGACATTAACCCACACATATATGTCCAATTAATATACGATAATGGAGCCTTGGACATACAATGGGGAAATGACAGTCTCTTAAACAGATGGTGCTGGCAAAACTGGACAGCTACATGTAAGAGAATGAAACTGGATCACTGTCTAACCCTATACATGAAAGTAAATTCAAAATGGATCAAAGACCTGAACATAAGTCATGAAACCATAAGACTCTTAGAAAAAAACATAGGCAAAAATCTCATGGACATAAACATAAGTGACCTCTTCTTGAACATATTTCCCCGGGGAAGGGAAACAAAAGCAGAAATGAACAAGTGGGACTATTTCAAGCTTAAAAACTTCTGTACAACAAAGGACCCCATAAATAGAACAAAAAGGAACCCTACAGTGTGGGAGAATATGTTCATAAATGACAAATCCGATAAAGGGCTGACATCCAAAATATATAAAGAGCTCACACACCTCAACAAACAAAAAGCAAATAATCCAATCAAAAAATGGGCAGAGGAGCTGAACAGACAGTTCTCTAAAGAAGAAATTCTGATGGCCAACAGACACATGAAAAGATGTTCCACATCGCTACTCATCAGAGAAATGCAAATTAAAACCACAATGAGGTATCACCTCACACCAGTAAGGATCACCGTCATCGAAAACACAAACAACAACAAATTTGGCAATGTTGTGGAGAAAGGGGAACCCTCCTGTACTGCTGGTGGGAATGTAAATTAGTTTAACCATTGTGGAAAGTAGTATGGAGGTTCCTCCAAATGCTCAAAATAGATACACCATTTGACCCAGAAATTCCACTTCTAGGAATTTACCTTAAGAATGCAGCACTCCAGTTTGAAAAAGACAGATGCACTCCTATGTTTATCGCTGCAGTATTTACAATAGCCAAGATATGGAAGCAACCTAAGTGTCAATCAGTAGATGAATGAATAAAGAAGAGGATGGTAGTATACACAATGGAATATTACTCAGCCATAACAAAAAAACCAGATCCTACCATTTGTAACAACATGGATGGAGCTTGAGGGTGTTATGATCAGTGAAATAAGCCAGGCGGCAAAAGACAAATACCAAATGATTTCACTCATATGTGGAGTATAAGAACAAAGGAAAACTGAAGGAACTTAACAGCAACAGAATCACAGAACTCAAGAATGGACTAATAGTTACCAAAGGGAAAAGGACTGGGGAGGATGGGTGGGACGGGAGGGACAAGAGCGGAGAAAATGAAAGGGGGCATTATGATTAGCATGTATAGTGTGTGTCGGGCACGGGGTGGGCTGTGCAACAGAGAAGACCAGTAGTGATTTTACAGCATCCTACTACGCTGATGGACAGTGACTGTGAAGGGGTATGTGGGGGGGACTTGGTGGAGCGAGCCTAGTAAACATAACGTTCTTCATGTAATTGTAGATTAATGATACCAAAATTTAAAAAAAGTGTATGATACAAAGTGGAGGTTTCTCAAATGGTTAGGCAGTTTTGAGGGCCAGTTTTTGATGTCAGTTTTTATGGCACTTCGTAATAATTATTTGATGATTGATAAAAATATGTTATTAACCAAGACATGAATGCAGTGGTGTTTATGTTAATTTGTATATTTTAATCATAGGATATGGTATATAAATTTGAAAATAGAACATTAATGTCAGGTCTCCATTTTCAGAGAATGCTCTGTGCTCATGTGTATCCCCCACTTTTTGTGATTAACACGGTAGCCTTGTATAACTATGCAGATTAAGGGAGTAGGAGGAAATGATCTGACATGAATTAATTGGTGTAAGATATATCTGATTCATATTTATTTAGTAAATTTAAATTGTTACTGAAAAATCTGAGTTAAAATTGAAACAATGCATAACTACACCAGGAAACATTGACTAGATGATATGTGCAGACCAGTGGCTGTTTGGAAACAAGCAGTATATACTTTCTGGAATTCTTAGGTCTGTGTTGATACCAGAAGACAAAATACGAAACACATTCTGGCAGTCACAGTACAAGCTAGAACCCAGTGGATTCTAGAAATAAACATTTTAATTATGGAACAGAATTTGCGGGAAAGAATTGCTACAGATCCTAGGTTCTTCCCTCTCCCTTACCTGGTTTTGCATGTTATTCAACATGTTAGTTTTTAATAATAATATTTGCTTCTTTAGAGTCCTTGTCTATTGTCTAATAAAGTTAGTATTTCAACAGGGAGAATAAAAGACAAGAATTGGTTTCACCAGAAAATAAATGAGTCAAATTAATTCCTAAAGCATTTAAAGCATGTCATCCTTTTCACAACTTATATTAAAATACAGTTGGTTGTAAAAATTTGTAATTTCTCTTAAGATAAAAAGACTTTTTTTCAGCATCACTGTTGAAGTGTTAACCTCTTACCAAAAATCTGTAACAAGCTTAGTGTGAATATAGTTCTTCATCCTACAAGTTATGTTTGTTTTGTTTATGTTAATGCCCTATGATCTGAGTTTTATTCATTGTGAGTCAGATTTGGGGACTTTTGTATTGGCAAGGTAGTATTTTTGTAGTATGCTTATTATCATTGCTTTCAAATAGCAGTGTAACAGATTTGGATTTCTTTTAGAGAAGTAAAATTTCTCAAAAGTTCACTATACAATTGACCTTTGAACAACGGGTTTGAATTGCATGGGTCCATTGATAACATGGGTTAGTTTTCA
Organism: Manis javanica; assembly: GCF_040802235.1. Lineage (NCBI taxonomy): Eukaryota > Metazoa > Chordata > Mammalia > Pholidota > Manidae > Manis > Manis javanica. Next base: position 8,380,337 of record NC_133163.1, on the reverse strand, counting down.
GTAAATATGTTGGAGATTTTTTTGGAGCTATGTGACAATTTGTAAAAGACATTTTTTTCCAGCTTCATTATAAAACTACATCGTATTATACGTATGCGAAATCTGTGTTAATCGACTATGTTATTGGTAAGGCTTCTGGTCAACAATGGGCGATTAGTAGTTAAGTTTTGGGAGAATCAAGTTAGATGTGAAATTTTGACTGCGCAGGGTGCCCCTAATCCCCTGTGTTGTTCAGGAGTCAACAGTATTCTGGATTGCATTTTCTCTAGCAATATTTGTTATGGATTCTTACTTTTAGTTTAGGTATTTCTTTTTTTTTTTTTAATTGAAATGTAGTTGGTTAAACAGTATTGGTTTCGAGTATGCAATATAGTGGTTCAGTTACACACATTATTAAATCCTCACCCCAACTAGTGCAGTTACTGTCTGTCAACATAGACAGATGTTACAAAACCATTGGCTGTAGATATTTAGATAGTGACAGAATTCTTGGAGTGGGAGCATAAATAAAGTTTTCTTTTTCGTTACTTGTTTTTGGTTATTTTTTGTTGTAAGACAAGTAAAAATGTCTTAAATGTAAAGGCTTTTGGGGCATGGCAGTGAGCAACTATGTTTAGAAATACATTATACTAAAACAGTTTTTCCAGTCATGCTAATTAGTTTCAAGCCGTGGAAATATTTGGCACTAATTTTATCCAATTTTGTTTGTAGTCCGGTTACAACACAGGGATCACAACAAACGCAGCCGCCACAGAAGCACTATGGCATTACCTCTCCTATCAGCTTAGCAGCCCCCAAGGAGACGGATTGTCTTCTCACACAGAAACTAATTGAGACTCTGAAGCCCTTTGGGGTTTTTGAAGAGGAAGAGGAACTGCAGCGCAGGTGAAGACACATACACACCTGTGTCTACATACGTTTGTTTGTTTTTTAACTTACAACTTTATTAACATAATAAACTAATGTGGTATTCTTTACTCAGAAAGTCAGAATTATTCTTACAAATCATGTATCTTTTTCAGACACGAGTGAGACTTAGAAAAAATTTTTCTATGTAGAATTTTATTCCCTTCATTTTGATTTTTGATACTTTGGTTATTACAGTCTGGAATTGTTAGGAGAAAGGGGAATGCCTAACCCGGTGTAACAGCCTACATATAGCTAAGTACTATGACTTTCTGATAATGTAAAACTGGTTAAAATTTAGGAAGCCACCTATTGAAAACTGACTTTGATTTTAATTAGTAATGATCTGGAATAACAAGCAACTTGAAACTTCATTGATATTTGCTCTGTCCAACAGGATTTTAATTTTGGGAAAACTAAATAACCTGGTGAAAGAGTGGATACGAGAAATCAGTGAAAGCAAGGTAAGGTAACTTACTGTACATGAAATAATTTGCCAATTGAACATAGCAGTTGTCTTATATAACCTGTTCCTATTTGAGTGGATTTAGAGTCCTTATTGCAGAGTCCTTTTTAGACTACTAAGAACAGAATTTACATTTGTTTTTAGTTAACTGAAAGAAAAAACAACTAAATTTGGTTGCAGCATTTCAAAGCTGAAACTCAGTAATTACTTATGTACTTCACAGGCATAGTAGGTATTTCCCTAAAAAGGTGCTTTAAAAATGTATATTAAACATGTATATTAAATATTTGAGAATCTAGTTACCTTTTCAGGAATCCTACAACAGTGAACACTTTTTAGGTTTTCAGGTATTAGACTCTCAAACCGAGTATTTGTTTAGTTTTCTTCTTTATAATGACATTCTGAGTTCCTAATACTTTATTATGAAACATCATATATACAACTGATGATTCCATGACTGGGCTTCTAGTAAAGGAAATTTAATCTTAGGATTGTGTTTAGAATTCATTTGGCCCATTTAAAAAATTCCATAAAAGTGGTACTTTTTCAAGGGTAGTACAGAATACATATTTAGATTGTAATAAAAATAAAAAATTGGTAAAGAACCTAGGTTAGAAGAAACTTGAGAGAATGGTATCAGTGTAGAAAAAAATAACTTAAAGTCTTCTGATTTTAGTTAATTTTATAATTTTGTTTACTTTAAACTGTGTATTTCAAGAAGCTGATTAAAACTTTAAAGATGAGAGTATTCTAAATAAGGGACTGTGTACTGCATGTTTCTCACTGATAGAGTTGCTGATAAAAATGGGATTTTTGAAAAGGAAGTTCTTGTTGAGCTGAGCTGAAGATGTGCAAGCTTAATTATTTTTTACTCATTTGTTGAACTTAGTGTTTCCTTAACTTTGTGTAGGAAACATAGCTTTTTTTGCTTTAATGGCTTTTTCTTAGTTGTTTAAAACCATAGCCAGTTAGACAAGGCCAGAACTTCTGTTTATTGAATGTGCTCAACAAGAGTGCTGTTGCACTTACAGTTTTGCGTCAGGTACTTATGTACATAGTTTCTTTAAACAGTAATTCTTGAAACAATTCTTTGTGCTGGTTTTCCTGAGGGTAAGAAAAATTGTTCAGTTTCCTATTAAAATTTGTCACTGTCTTTCTTTGCAGCCTAATTTTACAGGACGAAGTTGGTTAGAGACTGGGACTGAAGAAGTTAGGCTTCATAAGTTTTGATCTTTTGTTACCTGCCTTTTGTAGAGAGGATTTCTTTTCCGCGTGGTTATTTCTCTGACTTTTATACAGAATTCCTTGGTGTTGACACTACTGTTATTTTTGGGCCAAATAATTATTTTTTAGGGTTCCTGTCCTGTAGGCTGTCAAGATACTAAGCAGCATCCGTGGCCTATTTCTACGAGATGCATTCATTGCTCTTGCCCCATCTCCCAAAATTGTGACAGAATGTCTCCAGCCATTGCCATGTTTCCTAAGGGGCAGAATCATCCCTGGTTGAGAACCACTGATTTATCGTGTAGTTACAATTAACTTAAACATATTGGGGGAGAATTATATAAAATTCGAATTTTACTTCAGCTTTCTGGTATGTTTGCCTTCTAATATTCAGAGACTTAACAAAACAAAGATACTGCAATTGGAAAATGTTTTTCCGTCACCCAAATTAAGAAATCTTAATTTCTGGGTTTAAGTCACTGTAATAGGTATGAACACACTAATGTCTAAAAAAAGCACACTAATGCAGGCACCACTAGTCATCTCTGTCGGTTTCACTTTAATTTAACTGAAATTAAATAGTTCTTGAACCACATGAGCCACATTTCAAGTGCATAATAGTGAAGCATAGCTAGCAGCAACTATATTAGAGAGTTCTGTTAGAGTGTGCTCATTCAAAAGGTTTGTGTGTTACACTAGACGTGTCTGCAAATCATTATTCTCAGGCAGTTCCTTGCTAACTTCCTTTGTAGGCTTATTTCTGCACACATCTTGCAGTCTTAATTTAAATAACCAGGCCAACTTTGTGAGTTCTTAAATTATTTAAATAGAGGAAGACAAAGGCCTTGCCTATTTTGGAAAAATACTGTACATATAGATTCTGTTTTCTGTGATGGCTAAACATGCACTTAAAAAAACAAGGGATCCCTGAATCTTTACAATTTATTTTTAGAGTTTTGCGGTATGAATTAGCACTTGATTTATGTTGTGGGTGAGGGGGGAGGTGTGGTCTCTTTTGTATTCTGGTACTGCCTAAGACTTTACTATACCGAGGAATTAGAAGGTAAAGAGAAGTATTGACCTAGCCCACATTAAAATTGTTTTTTTGTTCGGAGGGACCTCGTCCTTTCCTCTAGGACCGTTAAGTATTCACCATAGTTCTGCACAGTAGTGCCAGGGTCAGGGAGATGATTTTTAGGTGCTTTTCTTTTTCCGTCTTCCTGATGTTTCGACTCTGAGAAACCAGTCCGTTAAGTTTAGTTCTGTGTAAAATCACCCACCTAAAGCTTTTCAGAAATCTTAAAAAACTGAACTATTATGTTGAAGTATTGGCCTTAAAGTCACTTTTGTGTGGTAAACTTAAACTATACTGTAGGCTATTTGGTATAATCACTGAATATAATCTTTTAAGCAGTCAGAATATGTGTTTTTGTTATACTCTAACATTCATGATATATGCAGCACCTTTGTTGTGAGTAAAGTCTCTGATTCTAACACTGCTTCTGTGGAATTAATCTCTACCATAGTCCTTTATATAGCAGTTCCTAGAAATGTGGCAAAATTCTAGAGTAGTATGAGTTCTTCACTAAAGAACACTTATTAAAAGTTGAAATTTGCTTTAATTTCAAGTTTATCTGTGAAGGTCTAGTGTTTTGCAGCGTCAGTAGAATTTGTTTACTTTCTGTAAATTTGCACTGAAATCTTGTTTTTTTCCTGTAATGTACAGTGTTGTTTGAAATAGTTTTCTTTATGCTCCATTGGCAAAATAGTGACTTTTTGTTTATTTCAACAGAATCTTCCACAATCTGTAATTGAAAATGTTGGAGGAAAAATTTTTACATTTGGATCATACAGATTAGGAGTGCATACAAAAGGTAAATACTGATTTATCTTGAGAAGGAATACTTTATTTCTTAAAAATAATGATGACACGTCCATTTCAGTTACTTGTGTATCGTACAGCTTAGGTGTGAAGAGAGAGTACTTAAAGGACCTAAGTTGGTGAGAAGATGTAAAATGATGCCTTCTAAACCTGCACTGTCCAGTGTAGTACTAATTTAAACATAGTTCCTCACTAGAAGTAGAAACATTTTAAATGATGATTAGTCGTATGTGGCTAGTGGCTACCGTCTGGCAACATGCAGATATAGAACGCTTTTCCCATTGGAGAGTTCTTTTGAATAGTGCAGCTCTTAGAGTCAATCCCTCTACCTGAAGAATGTCAGTCTGGAAATCAGAACAAAAATGAATTACATCTTTTAACAAAACTTAATGGATTTTCTTTTCCCTATGCTTTTATTATAGTTGTAAAATATAGTTAAGCAGAAAACAAACACCCAAAAATGTGTTATCTGCAGCCATTAATGGTAATCGTTAGCAGTATTTTCTTATTTACACTTGGTAGTAGTTTTCTCCTCCATGCAAATAAATGCACAATAAAAACATTACCAAGGCAGAGAACATGTATTGAGCTCTTATCTCTGAGCGCTGAGCCAGGAAGCTTTGTCTTCATTATCTTATTCTTCAGTATTCTTATTCTCATGTAACAAATAGGAGTCTGAGTCTTAGAGAAGCAGTAAAGCTTGAACAGTTTCTCCCAGATACCTCTTGTCATAACTAGGATTCTTAACTTGGGCAGTCTGAGGCTGTACTTCTCAAACACTAACCACTGGCCTCTGTTAAAAGTGTTCACCAGTGTGGCATTCTTGGTTCTGGCACCCTTCTCCCCTTCTGCTGCTGCTCTATGCCAGTAGTAATGCTTTTGTTCGCTTTTGATGTGTCCTGTGCCATTTTACACTCTTCGTCTCCTTCTTGAATATGCTGAGTATACTGAGTATACTGGCCTTCAGAGCAGTGCCTCAGCTATTGAATCTTCTGGGAAAATGACTATGTTGACCTGATTTCACACTGATCTCGTGCTTTTATGATTCCAGTTACTCATTTTCACCATTTCTTTTGTGGTTTCCCTATGTGTTAAGTGCTGGCCTCTTGTCGAGCACTAAATCAGTAACAGATCTCTTACAAGGTCTGCTCTTTGAATTCTTGCCAATGGTCCTTCTTAAAGTTTATTCTGTAGGTCTCATTTAGGGGCCAGGTAGGAGCCTATATGCACCAGTCACATAATGTATTGGAAGAAAACTATATATATGTGTGTGTGTGTATATATATATACACACATATATAGATAGATAGATACTTTTTAATTTTTTTGATAATAAACATGGCTGTGACTAATAACATCAAGATGTGTGCATTCTTGAATCCCTCTGCACCATAAAAGTCCTATGTGAGTCCCCTTTCTGTGACTCCCAGTTTACCTGGGCCACTACGAATACAGTACAGGAAAAAGCATCCCATCAATTAGAATTGCATTTTTCCTGTACTGACTGGTATTTTTTTAAGGGGAGGGATTCATTTTTTATTAACGGATTTTCAACATTAAATATTGCCATGATAAGATGCAAAATAATTTTCTTGTAATACTAATTTTTAGTGGTTCATGGGCTTAATTTTTTTTAGGTGCCGATATTGATGCGTTGTGTGTTGCACCAAGACATGTTGATCGAAGTGACTTTTTCACCTCATTCTATGATAAGTTGAAATTACAGGAAGAAGTAAAAGATTTAAGAGTGCGTAAATGTTTGGGGTGAAAGGGGAGGAGCTATAAAAATTAGTTTAGTTAATTGAGTGAATTTTATGGTATAGCTATCATTGATTGAACGTTTGTAATTTGCCAGACTCTGTTAAAGTGCTTAATGTGTATGCTTGGATTTTATTCTTTAAGCCTAAAATCATAATTCTGTAACCTAGTATACAGAGTAGGAAATGAGGCAGACAAAATAAATGTTAAGCAGTTTGGCCATGATCACATATCTGACTGGCAGAAATCAAAGATTTGAACCTAAGTTTGTCTGATTCAAGAGCCTAGTATCTTAAATAGGTGCTGAGAACTTCATCTGTGTCAGGCATTGTGATATATTATGTTTAAGTGATTTCAAATATCCATTTAGAACTACTAAAGCTAGGGTAGGTCTAATGTTAGTTTAAGAGACCCTTAACTTGTTTAATTTTCTTACAGGCTGTTGAAGAGGCATTTGTACCAGTTATCAAACTGTGTTTTGATGGGATAGAGGTAAGGTGTAGGTCAAATAGACAGTTCTTGCTATGTGTCATTTTGATCAGTGTAGGTTAAAAACTTGATATATTTTAAAGCTTTAATAATTAGTGAGTTGGTGTGGTACTAATAAAATCTTTTTTTAATGTTAGTGATTGATTGTTGTAGGGTATACCATTCTTAGTATTTTTTAAAGGAGCCTAGTAAAATTATGGCCTAAAATGTAGACAGAAGTAATGAAATATTGACTATGAAATGCTGCTACAAAACACTTTACTTGGTAGTTTTTCTACATGCATATTTTGTATACTTTTAGTCTCATTAAGGCAATAACATGATACGTTTTGGTAGATGGACATTTGCCTAGAGTTTAAGTTAAGTATTTAAGAAGTTGAGAAGAAATTATGACCTGATATTTTCTGATATAAGGAGCTTTATGAGTTCAAATTCTCAATGTGACGTGCATTTCTCTTGGCTGCTTTCAATGTGTGTAGTGAAAGTAATTGGAACAAAGTTGACAGTGAAACAACTTTAGTGGTAGTTACCTTCTGCTGTGCATAATGGTGCTGGAAAGTCACTGATCGTAATAGTGAAGATGATAAAATTTTGATAACTGGAAAAATAACTAAAACTTCATTTTTTGTGAATAGGTGGTTTCTGTAATTACAACATAAGATGCCCAACTCTTCTATGAAAAATCGATTGACTAACCTTAACAAGTAGACGTAACATGTTAAATTTTGGTGAAGTTCTTTGTAAACTTTTTAGTAAAGTAAAGATTATCAGGTTCAGGCAGATGTATTGTAAATGTTTACCTAAATATAAAACAACCTGTAAGGTAATGCTCCATTTTCCCAAGGGGTACTTGAAATATTTAATGTATTAGTTTTCTGTCCATGTATGAAGTAATGCTATTTTAGTTTTCTATCCGTATATGAAATAATGCTATTTTAGGGAATATCTTTCCATTTCAATACTTTGTGAAGTAATTTTATCCTAAATTTTGTTTTAATGTTGTTGTCATATCTGAGTTGCATTTTGAATTACCTGTTTTTGTAAACATGATCTGTATTTCTGTCTAAACTGGGGGAGATTCTGGACTTGGAATCTGTTTCTTTGGAAAAGTTAATGCTACACCATAATACTTGTAAAAGTTTGCAGATCCTTTTCTGTTCTGTGGGTGCATGTTAAAATGATCTTTCACGGTTAGCTCTTAAAATACTGCTTCTTAAGGTGATCTTAAACAAAACGCTTGTTTCTAGCAGCATTCAGAGTTTTGGAACCATGAAATTACCCTTAGGACTAATTACCAAATCTGTGCTGTCTTTGCCTTCCCATCTTTCCTTGAAAAAAAGAAGAAAATTTTTTTTGTCTGTTGCATTTGATTAGACTTAAGACTTAGGTGGTGCATTGTTTTTGTTTTGTTTCTGTGAGTCAAAACTAAGTTGGAGAAACGTACTGTAGTATTATAGATATGTAAGTTCTTAAATATAAGGAGCCCCCTTTTTACTGACAGTTGATTTGGGCTAATGTAAGGATAGTGGCCTTATATTTGGACACCTTTTAGTATAGAATTAATTCACTGTTCATATAGGTGGAGTAGTAAATAGTTACAGTAATCCAGTGTATGCATTTAGCAAATTTAATGAGTCCTATAGATGTATTTAATAAACTTAGTAAACCAAACTTAGTATGATTACAGTGACAAGAAGATATTTATACAAGTTCTGTTTCATATTATCATTTTTTGATATTATCTGATTAAAGCACTATATAAATATTGTTTGCACATTGGAGGCATTGTCACATTCATAATTGACAATAAAATTCTGGCTTTAGGGAGTATTTCTTTTTTAAAGAAATGTCTTAAAATGTCTATAGTTTGACACATACAGAATGTTGAATTCTGTTTTTGTTTTAGATTGATATTTTGTTTGCAAGATTAGCACTACAGACTATTCCAGAAGACTTGGACTTACGAGATGACAGTCTGCTTAAAAATTTAGATATAAGATGCATACGAAGTCTTAACGGTATGTCAAAACCCTTTTTGTATTGTAGCAGTTTCTTCCTAATGTGAAGTAGTTTTCAGCTTATTTTATAATGAAGCTTTTTATATGCATACTGTTTATCCATAGTGAGTCAGGTAAAATGTGCTTTACTTAATAGACAATGGGGAAGGGTATCTGGTAATTTATTTTACTTATTGGTATCTTGCACTGTTATTTCTTTCTTCCTGGGACAGTTTATAAGAGTGTTTGACATTTGTACTCTACCACTGGTGATGTAGGTTTCACTGTGTAACCCTTATTCAATTTTGATCGTGATGTCCTTTGTAATGGGACCAACTGTTGTGTTTAAAGGGGTTACTTTTAAACACTTTTGTATTAGCATTTCTTGTTACCATGGTCTTGAAGAACAATTCTTGGACACTTAAGTGGACCAAACCCTCCTCAGTATATCTGGTCTGGAAGAAGCTTTAGTTATGGGTTGAAAGTTTGGCATTAGGCAGATTACAGTTCGCATTCTTTGGTTATTGGTATTTGTGATAGGAGATAAAGGTTTTAGATTTTTTTGTATTTGCCTCTTTATTGAATTAACATTATTGATTCTACTGGATAAGTTTTTATTTAATTTGACATCAGTCTTGGAAAATTTTAAAGAAATACTATCATTAAACTTTGGATGATTTAATGCTCTGTTTTTTCACTCCTGTTAATCAGGTTGCAGGGTAACCGATGAAATTTTACATCTAGTACCAAACATTGACAACTTCAGGTTAACTCTGAGAGCTGTCAAACTGTGGGCCAAACGTGAGTTCAGCATTTGTTGGCTAGCTTATTGAAAATGTTTAAATTTTTGTTCAACACTAACTTCTCTTTTTGCTTTTCCCTTATCAACAGGCCACAACATCTATTCCAATATATTAGGTTTCCTCGGTGGTGTTTCCTGGGCTATGCTAGTAGCAAGAACTTGCCAGCTTTATCCAAATGCAATAGCATCAACCCTTGTACATAAATTTTTCTTGGTATTTTCTAAATGGTATGTGTTTAGATTATATTAAAATAAAATTGATTGTAGACACTGAAGTTTAGTCTTATTTCTATGACATTTCTGCAGTTGGTTTCAGATTCAAATTTAAGTTCCTGATGTAGCCATTTAGGTAGCTGTGGGGAGATCACATGGTGTATAAAATGGCAAACCTAAATTCCATTCTTTACCCCTAGCTTTCCCAGGATAGTAAGGCAGGTGTTATTTGTATTTCCATGTGTAAAGTTATCCTCTAAATAAATTCTGAGTTTTAAATGTAATGTCTGCTAAAAGTCCAGTGAGTTGATAGGTTGGGATGTCAGTTTCAGGAATTTAGGATAAAACATATATACCACGTTTTTTGTCTTTGAATTCTTCTAAGTCTGTAGGCCATTAGTTTTTTGTGATCATTTTTTTTGCTTTCAGCTGCCCAATTATCTTTGGTAAAATACTAAAAATGTAATTGTATTTGAAGAGCTTTTAAGAATAAGTGCTTGAAAAAAAAAGTGATTTATCAGCCCATTGAGATTAGTCATTAACCTACGAGAGACTTTTTTAAAAGCTCCCTCATTTCAGCATATTCACATTTGTCAACCATCATTTCTTTTAAGAAAAGTGAGATGAAAGATTATTGCCATTTCCTATGAGTTGCTTTGGCCCACAGGTTAGGGTTCTTAGTTTTTAATCAGATCGATCTTCGTAATTTGTTTTCCCGCCCTATACCTGCCAACCCTTGTACCTCTTCCTTCTGAAGAAAGATACCTTTTCTAGTGATTTTATAAAAATTGGAGTTACTGGAGACAGTTTGTAATTAGAACTGTGCTACACTTTTCAATACACATTCTGCTACTTACAGATTTGATAGCACTTAATAATACATAATTAGATTTGATGAGATTGACTAAAGAATATTTGAATTTTTCTAATGCTACACATACACAGCAAATAAGACCCCTTAAGAAGCTAACCTTGATATTAAAGGTGGCAGATGTTTTCCAATTTTCAATCTCTTCTATAAAGGACTATAGTAGCTAACTCATAGAATGCGTCTTGAAAACAATGTATTCACGTCATGAAGTTTTATTACACATATTCACGTTAGGACTTTTAAGTCATGAGATAAAAATTTTCCTAGTCAATTTTTAAAATTATTCATACTCCTTTGCATGTAATGAGTTACATTTTCATCCTCAGTTGTCTTTGGATGGAGCTAATATAAAGACAGGATTTTTGTCTTTCAGAAGGGGTTTATGCTGTTCAAGGTTGAGGTGAACACATCAGATGTCTTGGGAGAGTACTTATAATTTAAATAGTGCTTTTAACAGTTCTTTGGGAGGCAGAGATATTTGACTTCAGTCTGAGAAAGCTACCAAGTGGTTAAGTTAATTTCAGAGTTAGAGGAAAAGTATTTTGAGTAGTCTAATGTCAACAAAAAGGAATAAAATTAATATATACCAGAGAACAAAATGAATGAGGAAGGATCACATTCACAAATGCTGTATGTTTAACAAAATACGTTTAGATGGTAATATCCAATAGTCTTATCAAGTGCTACAATCTTTTTAAACAGGGAATGGCCAAATCCAGTGCTATTGAAACAGCCTGAAGAATGCAATCTTAATTTGCCTGTATGGGACCCAAGGGTTAGTGTATTATTTTTTCCCCTACAAATTCACACTGTGCAATAACAAGTAAAAATCATCTGCATAAACTTCAGGGAGACTTCCCTTCCTTTTACATATGAGTGGACATGTCCGTTATCACACTTCTTTTAGATAACCTCAACTATAATTGTCCTCTGATGTGAGAAGCATAATTATGTACCCTGTAAACTACTTCTAATTGTACATAGTTTATAACATCAAGTTCACTAACATTTTAATTTATATAGAACTGCCTTGTAAGTCAAAGTTGTGTGGGCATTTGTGCTTTAAAAAAAAATAAAAGGATACTAAAAATCCCTGTATTTTTTTATTTGATCTAAATATTTTGTTAAAATTGGATTGTTGTAGGAAAACTGTTTCTTAATGTTTACATGTGGCAGATAACTTCTAAGCAATATCACTTTAATTTCTATGCTGTAATGTAAAGATTGGTTTTGATATTTCAGATTATAAAAATATGGTTGGGCTAAAAGAAGAGCTTCTATTCTGCTTTTTGGAAAGTTATGACCTTTACTGCTTACTCAATTTAAATGTTAACAGCATTCACTTCATTAATTGATAAAGGAAATTTAGGTTTGAATAAGGCTTTTAGGCTTATAAAATAGTATTTTTCTACATTAATTTGCTATCATGTTGAAAATATCAGTTCTAAGTTCTGTCAGTTATATCAAGCTGTGTATTTTCTGGATTTTCAAACATCAAGGCATTTAATTTTGGGAGGGATGTGAGTTTACATTTTCCTTTGTGGAAATACGCCACCTCTCATTAGTGTGTGGGTTAAGATTAACAGTTATTAAACCATTTCATTATCTCTTAAAATGATACCAATGTGGATAATATAGTTTCATCATGTACTTCTAAGCTTATACTCCTTAGAAGTTAATGGTATATTAAAACCTAAGTTTCCAACTTGTTTAAAATTCGTTTTACACAGAACATATAGTATGACATTTTTCAGGAGTGTAATTTTTCATTTCTCCCAAGTCTAAAGTCATAGACTAGTTGTAATTGTGTGGGTATCCGCCCTTCTGTTGTTGAAAAAAGAAAAACTAAATATCAAGATGCCCAGCCTTTTTTGCTTGATAGGCACACTATTTCTAGTAAGGTTGCCAAAATGGTCATGCCCAAATGGTTGAAACAAACCATTAGTTTAGAACAAATCTCTTGATTATATAAAGAATTCCGTTAAAAACTGTCTCTCTACATGGTTTTTCTTTCTCAACTCCAGCTTTGAATGAAACAAAATTTAATCGTTGGTTCAGTTTAACAAGGGGTAAAAAGTCCAAGTGTCTGTTGTATATATACTTGAAGAAACTGATTGGCTGTTGTTGTATGTAGGTAAACCCCAGTGATAGGTACCATCTTATGCCTATAATTACACCAGCATACCCACAACAGAACTCCACGTACAATGTGTCCGTTTCAACACGGATGGTCATGGTTGAGGAGTTTAAACAAGGTAAGTGTTTACCATTATGCTCTCCTTTATACACGAAGGATTTGCAGACCACTGTAGACCCAATAGTTGGCTATGCAATTTAAATTGAAGAACGTGTTCACTTAAGTGGATTTTGGTGTTTATTGCTTGGTGACAGTATATATTTTTGAGGTTTGACTTGCAAAACTAGCTTTTAAGCATTTTATTTTTGATTATGTGTTGGAAGATTAATGTTTAAAACTGTCTCTTTAGCCAAGCCTTTATTGGCTGGCTTCATGCCATATGATTGCCATGTAAAATTTTAAATGATACCTTAATTTGTTTTCCACTGGGTGACATAAGAGATGGTTTTAGTGGGCTGTATAATGGAACAAAATTTGAGCAGGATTGGAGCCAAACTGCCCATTATTTTGAAGAACCTCAACTTTTCTGAATCCCAGTAGTACTGTTGATTTGAAGTTAGAACTGCTGACAAACAGTTTTGGAGGGAAGTAGCTGAAATAGGATTGTTTGATTGATACCAGTCCGGGAAAGAGAAACAGCTGTATGACTACCAGCTTCAAATGCAAGTGTAAAGTTCTTTTCTGTACTCTGAAAGAGGCTCTTCATGGAAAGGTTGTTTAGAGACAGCAGGAGGCTTGTTTTTACAAAGGCAAGAAACAGTTTATGGGAAATTTTTCTTGAGTAACTACAGTGCTTCAGTGTTTGGAGAGAGTCATTTTATGAAGATGACATTTTAGAGTAATGGTAATTTACCAGAAAACTGGCTCTCAAAAAATCCTCCAGCTTTTTGAAAAGTGTGTATGTATGTAAGAATTTTTCTCCTCTAAAGTCTGGCTAAAATTGCTGTTTGCTAAAATTAAGATTTTAGGATTATAGTGTGTGTATGTGTGGTATGTTTAAGATCTTTAAAAATTCTAGATTGTTAGACTGCAGCATGCAAACATCTTAATATGTTTTTAATTTAGGTCTTGCTATCACAGATGAAATTTTGCTGAGTAAGGCAGAGTGGTCCAAACTTTTTGAAGCTCCAAACTTCTTTCAAAAGTACAAGTATGTATTTTAAAGCATGTGAGACATGTTGCTCTTTTAAGTAATGGTTTAATGGTCGCATACGTGACATCTCTTCTTGATAGACAATTGTGGTTTTTAATTTTCCTTTAAACATCTTCTGTAGACGTTTCCTTCCTGTCACAGCGGGTGTACTGTTTTCACCTTGTTAAGGTAAAGTATGGCCCCTGCAGTTTGCTGCCTGGTGTAACTGAACCCCTCCATTTGTAGCAACGTCAGTTCTGTAGGCATATGTTAGTCATCACCAAAACTAAATCTGTATACCTTGGCGAAGGAGTGAACTATTAATATCAGTAGTTACCATTCTCTGTTAAGAACCGTAAGTATTTTGAGCCCGTTCTGGAAATTTATTATTAAGATACTCTATAACTTAGACAAAGTTAGTAACTGTCAATATGTAGTCAGTGAAATGTTTTCAGAGTTCTAGCACATGATTGGCCTATTGATTCCCCCTAATGTTAATAAAGCCCCTTCAGATATTTCTACAAAATAATAATTTTCTTGGAATCTTAAGTGGGTGTAACATTTTTTACTAATGGTTTTAATATAATAGTTTAATACCTTAGTACAGGTTAAAAGCCTGATTGTGTTGGTTTTGATGAAAATTGTAAGTTACAATAAATCTTACTTTAAAAAAAAAATGGACTTGCACTTTTATTTGCCCTGAGCTGAAAACTTGCCAGAGTCCCACTTAAAATTTTTTTCTTTAATGCTTGAAACTTTCCTGACCATTTGATCTTGTGTTGGATTGTGTTTTGTAATAATCTAAGCAAGATTGCTTTATGCCATTTCCCCAATTAAAAATAAGAATGATGACCTTCATGATGTCTCTGTGTTTTGTTTCTGTATCTTTTGCATGAGAAAGCAATAATGGAGCCAGCTTAACTGTGTTCTGGGAGCACTGTGCTATCAGTAAAAATTGAAATAGCATAACGTTGAATGCTCTTATTACTCCCCATAAATTTTTCTTTTCCATATGGCAGATAATTTTTCTTTGTTTTTTTATTTTAACCAATGCTGAGGAGAAGTGCCTTTGAACATTTAAACTAATAAACATATATTCCAATACTTCAAAAACTACAAGGGAGTACATAATTATGTGAGGAGTATAGTAACGAAATTGATTTTGTAAAAACGTGTCAGCATATCTTAATCCTTGAGAATCAAAGATGAAACTACGTCCATTCTTTTCCCTATCTCACTTTCTTATAGGAGTAAAAGGTGGGTAGAATGAAATTCTTGAAAGTGCCTACGTAAGTGGCTTCCTTCACTTAAAACATTATTATTGAAATTGAACAAACTTCAACTGTTTGAATGAATTTGCATTACTAGAACTTTTAAGGCTTTTTAAAGCTTGCCTAGTCTTAAAATTTTTATGCTATCCTTTTAATCTATGCAAAATAGTACCTATAAGGTATATTCACTTGGCTGATTAAAAGATTATGATACTTTTACTGACTTCTCTTGAAAGAAATCATTTTAGGCTATTAACAATGACTAAACATAATTAGATAAGAGGATGTAGCAACAAGGAGAGGAAGTTATATCAGAAAATTTAAAATTTAAGCCGAGTTCTGGGAAAACAGATTTGGAAGCATGATAACAATGGGCTAATTTCATCTATACCAAATTCAGTTTTTAAATTTTCTCCATGAATTTCCTTTCATGATACCTAATGATCACAATCATTACACTTCAGGAGTATTAAGGTCTGAGATTTTCCTCTAATGTACTCTATGCAATATGCCAATACTGGACTGCATAAGGGGATTGAAATAGTTTTCCCTTGAGTCATGGTTGAGCCTTACTGGAAGTATCCTTAAAGTATTGCCATTTATTATGTGTAGGATTATAAACCATGTGTAATATACTTGTCTGCCATTCTTGGAAGGGAGGAAATCAAGAGGAAAGTTCATTTGTCTAAAAAAGACAAATCATCTTCCAGAAGATAATGTGTTCTTGAGAAAAAAGGGGTAACCTTGGTTTGTGAAATTTTTAATAGTTATAAGAAAAAGTACTGTTCGTGTATGTCTAAGAGACTCAGGATGACAAAAGTAGCTAGCAATAAATCATTGACATAGGAAATGTGAATATGTAGGTGTTCCATTTCACTGGAAACAAGGAAAAGGTACTAGAAAAAAAACTAGGATGTTCTATAAGGTGTAAGATTGATCTATGATTTCAAGGAGAATGTATACATAGAATAATTCAGCCTTAAAAGTTTTAAAAGACAAAATAGGAAACTGTAACTCTTGGTCCTGAGTTAGAGAATTGCAAGGATTTTTGTCTGCAATATAATTAGATTTTCCAGAGCACATATCTGAGCTGTGATCTACCCAGATAAAATATTAATGTGATGAAATGGCTAGAAAACCTACTTACAGAATACTTGGGTAAATAGTAGGTAATAAAAGCAACTAAAATGTCCATAGGATTTTTTATTAAATAGGTTCTAATTTATTTGGGGGCACATTTTTATATTCTTTATTAGAAACTGATAATCTTTAAGATTTATTGCATTAAGATTTCAAAGTGTCTCATGTAGGCATTTGAGCATCTTAAGTGTGGCAGTGTGAAATAGGGGATGTAATTTTTTGGAACAGAAACGGATACAGCCTGAACTTACAAGTACTTCTTGGTCCCTGTGCTCTGATAAAGATCTTTAATACCAATTCTGGTTTTTAAAACAGCAGAGTTGGGATTTTGTTTTCAATTAGTTGGGTGAGTTTTTGTTTTATAAATCAGTTTCTAATAGGTAATTTCTGCTAAACCTAATTATTGCGTTTTATATGTCCCACTTCCAATATGCTAAAGTGTGACTCAGTAAAAGGACCTTTAACCTCAGCACAAATGCTTCTTAGTTATTTCACACTTTTAGCTATATTTTAAAAATGCCTGAGTGCATGAACAATGTACAGAGTAGATACTCCTGCCCCTTGTATTACAGTAAGAATGGAAGTTGAAGTCTCTAAGCTCCAAAACTTTTAAGCTGTGTTCTACCAAAAAAATTACGTTCAAATGGGTTGTATATTTTACCTTCATAGAGAACATTGTACATCTTTTAAGCTTTTGTTGGTGGTCATTAAGAACACCCATTTTAACAGTGTGGTGAAAGACTGATTTAGAGACTGAGGAAGTTTTGTCCCTACACTATGGTGAACCCAGACAACTTTGCTTTTTTTTTTTTCCCTTGAGTTTTTGTGTGCATGCCTTTTTATACTTTGTTGTCTCCTGTTACCAGTTGTTACACTTCTGTCAGGGAGCTCTTCCTGCATCTTGCTCCCCCCCCTTTTTTGGGGATGGAGGAGTTTTTCTCTTGGCCATTTACAATCTCAGGGGAACTGGAAATCAGGTTACTGTTAAAACTTTGATGTAAGAATATTTAGGGCTCAGAGTGGGTTTCTGTGTATGTAGAATGCATGAGCTTTTAGTGCTTTTATGTGACTTGTTTACTCAATTGAGCCATTTGTTTGTTCCGTATTTTTGGTTTGCTCCAAAAAAATGCTTAAACTGGTAAAGAAAGTTTTGATCTATATAGATTTGGACTGCATATTTGCATGTCTGTCTACATGTTCTCATATATATTACCTCTGTTACTTAAAATACTTCTAACTCTTGAACTTCACAGTTCCTTTCCCAGTAAGACAGGTATTTCATCCTATTTTACACATGACGTACACAAGTCTTAGACCTGGGTTACATAGCTATGAGGAATCAAGTATTTTTTAAATACTTTGTGAGCATAAATAAATAATCAAATGGGTTGTTTTAAGAGAGGATGGTTTAAAAATGTTTAAACTTGCCAAAACTTCCATATCCCTTGGCTAAATGGTTTGGTTTTTTTTTTGGCTTATTTGAACTAGGGTTGGTAGTTTTTTTCTGGGTTTAGGTCAAACTTGCTTTCAGCCAGAAACTCTTTTGTAAAATGTGAAAGATAAAAGTTTCAGCTTTTTAAAAGAGTAACTTAAAATTTTGGTCATCCCCTGATTTTTCCAAACCAATACCTATACTAGATAATGGTATCAGTTTGCTTTTTGAGCTAAAGTTTCTGGTGGGAGGTTTTGCTTCCACCACCTCTCAAAGGGGTTCTGTATAAGAAGAGTATATTGGACTGAACTTTTTTTAGTCTTAATGAAGTTGAATTATATGAATTGTAGGTTAGTTGTAAATAGTTTGTTTTGAAAAGACTTAAAGTAGATGTTTGGTCTTGATGGTATTTTCTGAAGTGAAAACTTGTTTTCTCTAATGGGGTTGAATTTGGCATAGAAATGAGATTTTTTTTTGTTGCTTTCAACATTAGTGCTATCTGCTTGTTACTGAAATTTATACTGTTACTGAAAAAAACCATGAGGCATGTCTTCAAGTTTCAGTTAAATTTTTGGTATCTTTTAATTTAAATTTAAAAGAATGGTGTGTTTGATACTGTCTTTGAAGTTCCTGATGAAATACCTATTTAGTAACACTGGTTTTGCAGCCAAAGACTGGGTGCTTTATTTCCATTAAAGCAATTTTGTTTTAACATATTGTATTTTATTGTGCAGCTAATTTTTATAGATTAATGCACTCCACACTGGAGTCAGTGAACCAAATTATCAGTTAATTTTTATTCAGTGTTCTTGAATTAATCTGCTTTTTTTGGGTAATTAGTCATAAAATCACTATTTTTCAGAAGAATTAAACTTGCCTGTAGTTAGGAACTTGTGGAATTTAGCTTTTATGATTTTATGTGCTTAATGAGATTGCAATTCCTCCTTGCTAACTTGATACTGATCTATAATTATCATGAAGCTTATTACATTATGGTATTAATATCCAGCACAAAGCAGTTAAATAAAATAAATAGCATGTTGTCTTTATCTTCAAAGGCATTATATTGTACTTCTAGCAAGTGCACCAACAGAAAAACAACGCCTAGAATGGTGAGTATAAGATTAGACTTTACAGAAAAAATAAACTTCAGAATGAATCAGATAGTCATAGAACACAGTAGGTAGGAGGTGGGCGGAAGTCCTTAAAACATCCAGGTTGATTTTATTTGTAAATGGAACTTTACTACTAGTAATGGAAGTACAGGAATTTGTGGGTTTTTTTGTTTGCCTTACAGAAGAGTTCATATATCATTTCTTAACTGTATAGTTAAAGCGCTTTGTATCAGCTTACTGATTTTTTTTTCTTTAAATATTTGTGGGGGTGTCTTTTGTAACCTTCCTAGTTTGAAATGTGGCTGATTCTTCTCCCCCAGTTTTGGTGTTAGCATTTTTGGGTGTAGCATAAGGCTTTGGTTTTATCTGTGGAGATTCAGACAGTTCAGTTTCCCTCGTGTGCATTTAAGTATGACCTTCATGTTACTACCTTAAACATTTGATTTTGTGCATTTTATTTTATTTTTCAAATTAACCAGAAATTCATTAATAAAAGTGATATTTATTCAGGGTGGGCTTAGTGGAGTCCAAAATCCGAATCCTGGTTGGAAGTTTGGAGAAGAATGAATTTATTACACTGGCTCATGTGAATCCCCAGTCATTCCCAGCACCCAAAGAAAATCCTGACAAGTAAGCCGTCTTCTGATTTAATCTGGTGTCCTCTTCCCGTTTTCAGCTTGTGCTCATGGAAGCTTTTATGGGCAATTTTAATAACTAAGGTCACTGCTCTGTTGAATATGGCTCAAAGTCAATTTGAGAATCATAGTTTAGGTTTCCTGATCAGAAACATTGAAGAGAAAGACTGTTTCTTGAGAAAAATCACTACAGAAATAGTTTTCTCTAGTGATAGGTTATAGTGATAAGGTGCTTATTAACTCTAGAGTTCAGATTCTGCAGATCTGCCTGTGTGAATTTCTTGACATTGCTTTCTTCTCCCCTGTTTTGTACAGTGGTTGTCAGAATAGCTGTTATACCAAACCTGTCTTTGCTTTTTATCTTTATTAAAAAAAAAAAAAAAAGGAGAACATATTTTGCAAAGATCTGATTTGTGACGGGATTCTGTACTATCGAGAAAATGTGATAATAAAGGCAGGCTCACTTTATCCTTTTTTTATAGGTCAAATTCTGGTTTGATTGCTGTATTATATAGATACTATTTTGACTACTTTGTTGCATTTGGAGGGTGAAGGGAGTTTTAGTAATGAGCTTTTAAAATACAGTAGCATTAAAGAAAGACTGAAAAATAAATGTGAATGGATCATTTAAAATGGTGCTGTAGTAGAAGATTTGTTCTGATTGTTTATATAGATAATATTCTTTTGTGATCAAGTAAAAATTTCTTAGGCTTTTTATAATATTTTGCTATGTTTTTAATTACTAAAAAACTATGATCCATTCAGTAGATGTATCATTACATGTTCAAAAGTAGCTGAACTGCTCATTATTCCTGTTGTTATGCTGCAAATTTCTGTTCATGTGGCTTTTTAAATTCAAGTTTCAGATTTTTAAGGTATATATATTTCAGTTAAATTTTTGAATCTAGAATATCCTTTTCCATTTCAGATTTTTCTAAAATGCGTTATTCCTTTTATTTCATAAGTTTGAACATAATTTTTTCTTAGTTTGCAGTTTCTTGGGCACTTTAGGATCATTAGGAACATTGGCAGTTACTACATAGATAATAAGAGTGTATTTGTCCTAAGACTCTAATTGTTTACATAATAATAGGAATCTAGAGGGCCAGTGTATGGGAAGAACTAAGTTTTGATGGGGTTTGGGTTTTGAATTCAGTTAGCTTATATGTTTGTATTCCAAGCTTTTCTACATCATCTCATCAATCACATTGATAAATGTATTTTCATGACATCCTGATAACTCTACAGTAATGCTCTTCTTACTTTGCAGGGAAGAATTTCGCACGATGTGGGTGATTGGGTTAGTGTTTAAAAAAACAGAAAACTCCGAAAATCTCAGTGTTGATCTCACCTATGATATTCAGTCTTTCACAGATACAGGTATATTTGTACTTGGCTAATCAAAATATTTACCTTCATACTTGAATTTGTCTTCTTGTAAGCTAGTGATACTCCTAGTAACTGTTAAAAATGAATATTGAACAATGATCATCAAAATAATTGTAATGGTTTTAGATTAGTTATTAGTTTCAGTATAGATGATTTCAACACAGATTTTTTTATGTTGTAGTAAACATAAAGTAGAACCATTTTTAATTTGATTTGTCCACAATTTCTTAATGAAATTAGAAGCCACCTAAATATTTGATTATCTAAAAGACTGAGTATGTGTCTGACTGCGTAAACATGTGCCTTAGAAATCTGTGAAGCTAAACTTCTTGTGTCTTGAGAACGTTTGTCCTCAATATCCAATATAGTAGACTTGATTGTTAATTCATGGGTGGGGGATAAGTAGGATTAGAGCTACATTTCACATTGACCTGTACCCTGAGGTATAAGGTAGTACAATTTAACTGAAGCCAAAGGGAGGATGTAGTTGACAGAAGCTAAGGCTGTATGTAGATGTGCAGCTTTTCAAGGGATGAGTGAATATACATAGGGAAAATGATGAATGTGCATCTTCTTTAGAAGCTAAATACTCCCCCCCCCTCCCCAGACATCTCTCCTTTTGCCCCCATTAAGAAAAATTTAGTGTGTGTCATTTTCACCTGTCCCTATTAAGGAGTTTTCCCCTAAGGATATTTCAGATTTAACTTTAAATTTTTTATCTCCTTGGAGGAAAGACAAATTGGTACAGTTTGTTAAAGTCAGTATCATTTACTAAACATATAAGATAAATAAAAGGACAAGAATATTATATAGAGTATTTCAAAGAGTAATTTTAGTATCTAAATGCTGAGGTACAACGACTAGAAGATGTAAGTAGTCAGGTGTTTGTACTTGTATGTAGAATCACTAACAGTATTACATCTGGGAGTTCCTGCTGATACAGGTGTTACCTGTTGTGGTTCATAGACAATCAGTGGCATTGCCTTTGGTGACATGGCAAAAGTTAAAGTTTCAAATAAAATGAAAGGTGATCTCTTATGGTAGTTGCATTCCTGGGAAATTCAGATTAAAGCTAGTTAATGTTTTTATGTAAAATTGAGTTCTTGTTTCAGATCATTGATAAATAAGTTTTTCATCTTTAGAAATGTAAGTAGGACCCAGTACAGTTTCCTCATTGTGAGGAACTGTCTGAATCGAAGGATACTTAGTGTCCCTAGCAATAACCTTTTACCATTGTGACAACAAAAACCCTTGTACAGACATTTTATGATGCATCTTGGAGGGTGATAACTTCAGCTGTTGAACATCACAGAAGTGTTTTTTTCCCAAGGTAAAAATTCTGTTGTCAACTTAAGCTGTTTATGAACTAACAAATCATGTAGAGATACTTGCACTAGAAAATTACTTTTGGATATTGCATCTAAGTTGAACTGTTTATCAAAGATTGTACTAATGAACCATCAAGACTTTCAAGGAACTTTTGGGTATTTGGGGATGGAAATACTTAATTGTCTCGTATCTTGAAACATTTTAATGGAATACTTTATGGGCTTTTTCTAATAAAACACATATTACATGTTCAAAACTCAAATTCTTAACCCTCAGTCTCTACCAACTTCTCTTCAGATCTTTTTGATGTCAAGTATTGGCAACTATATACTTGCTGTTCAAGCTAGAAGTCTTGGAGTCCTCCTAGACTCCTGCTTTTCCCATACTTGATATCAGTCCATTAAAAAATCCTTTTGCCTCTACTTGCAGAATACATGGAGATTCCTGCTACTAGTTGCTGTTTCTACGTCTGTCACCTTAGGCCAGGCTACTTATCACTGCTCTTTCGGATTACTGCCGTTTCTGTAATTTACCTGTTCTGCCATTGCCCACTTACAGCTATTCTCAGTCAGCATCCAAGATGATGCTAAACCAAGTCATGTCTTGACTGCCTTAAAGGGTATAATGACTATCCATCTCACTTGGAAATGAGGTCTAAGTCCTTACTGTGGTGTGCAAGTCTTTACCTCATCCTGACTCTGTGATTGTCTCTGACCTCATTTCCTAGTGTAAGTTTAGAATCCTTTATCCTTGTGTCTTGGGGCCAGAAAAGTAATAAAGTTAGTAAGTAATATTCCAAGGAGTCCTAGAGCTGCATTTGTTAAAGACAGTAACATTTCTTGGGGTAATGGATTGGTACTCAAGGTAAACAAAGGCAGAGACTAAATTGCCACAAACAGTTAGGTCAGGGTTTGTTGTCAGATGAGTTTTGGTACCAATTTTAGGAAAAACTTTTGTGTTAGGAGCTTCTGGGATTTTAGAATCACATATAAGGGATTAAAGATCCCTACTTTCCTCCCCCTGAGTGGCCTTTTGGTCGTTCCTCAAACCTTCCAGGTATGCTGTCCGCTCAGGACAGGCCGCTCTCCCTGGAGTGCTGTTCTGCCGGACACTCTTCTCGCTTCCTCACTTGAAGTCTTCACGTCCACTTAAGTGTCATCTTGGTTTCCAGCCTGAGCTTCCAGTTTTCTTCCCTACTCAGTTTTTCTCCATAGCACTTACTACCATCTAATATGAAGTATCTTTTGCTTATTTTTTTCTTGTTTATTATATTCTCCCTGCTAGGATGTGAAGTTGCTAGTCTCTTATTCTGTGCTATATCCCCAGTGTCTAGAACACTGATATGGTATAGGTACTCAAGAAATATTTGTTGAATGATTGAGTGAGTGAATTTTTCCATTTTGGAAATCTGGAACGAAAATATTTGTATTTATTTATTTTCAACATTTTCTTTTGGTTCCTATGACCCTCTTACTTGAATTATAATAGAAAATATATTATTGTCTTAAAATTTTATCTTGTAGATTCTTGAAAAGGGATATTTAGGTATATTCAAGTTAATAAGCTTAATTTGTTTCACTGCATTTGTTACATACTTAGGCTAAAATGTTAAATTATCCTGGTAGGATACAAAGGTACAGTTTTTAAGAAACCCTTTCTCCATTCTGTCTTAAAGAGTACTATTTAAAGTTATTACTTTAAAAGGTATTACAGTGTAAGAATTAACATACTTTGTGCTTTTATTCATTCATTATGTACACTTTCTGGTAAAAGGTACTTAGAGTTTGCTTAAGCAGTGGATTATTTTAGATCAGAGAAAAGTTTTGACCTGATAATTTTTTAGATGTGTAGTATTGATGGAAAAAGGATCCCTACTTAGAATAGTGTCTCCTGGGTGAGTTTAACTGCCTTTTAAAAAATGTTTCTATTTCTTGTAACAATTTCCTAATTATGTAGTTTATAGGCAAGCAATAAACAGCAAGATGTTTGAGGTGGACATGAAAATTGCTGCAATGCATGTAAAAAGAAAGCAACTCCATCAACTACTACCTAGTCATGTGCTTCAGAAAAAGAAAAAGGTAAATTTAGAAAGTACTTACCAAAGCATTACTACATAATGTTCTATGTATCCAGCCTGTCAATACTTCAAAATTTAGACTCAGTTTAGTCATGTTTGAAATAGATCACTGCATTTTAAATATCTGTTACATGAAGCAGATGCATTATGTGAAATCTTGGACCTACTCTGGTAGGTCCAATAACACTGCTTCCAGACATCAGGAAGATTAATGGTGATGCATCATATCCTTTTTTTATCTATACATACATACTTTCTTATATTCTCTTTTCTAAATCTTTTTTTCTTACTCATTTACTATTCCACATCAGTATCTAATTTCCTTTTCTTTAAAAAAGTAAATAATACTTAATTAGGTAATATGTGGATCAAGTAAATTGTGTAACCTTTATGAAAAATGGCTTTATTTTGACAAGAATTATACATGTATATTATTTAAAAACAAAGTTATTGAGTGTAAAGATCACTAACAGAGGTCATCAGAGTTAATGTTTTGTAGTAGTTATGCTGGTGTTAGTGCTTCCTGTTGAATAACTTAACAGCCCTGTTTTCCTTACCTGGACTTACAGAGGACATACTAGAATTGTAGTCCAGAGATAACAGTCACATTTTTACTATAATTGGTTTCAAAAGTAGATGGCTTATTTCCTATAAAGGGAACTTACAAGAATACAAGTAAATGAGCTAGAGTTATATATTAATATGTTGAGTTAAAAAAGTACAGATGAATATGTACTATTTGGTATTTTTTTTTTTTTTTTTTTTTTTTTTTTTTTTTTTTTTTTTTTTTTTTTTTTTTTTGAGAGGGCATCTCTCATATTTATTGATCAAATGGTTGTTAACAACAATAAAATTCAGTATAGGGGGGTCAATGCTCAATGTACAATCATTAATCCATCTCAAGCCTAATTCTCGTCAGTCTCCAATCTTCTGAAGCATAACGAACAAGTTCTTACATGGTGAACGAATTCTTACAGAGTGAATAAATTCTTACATGGTGAACAGTACAAGGGCAGTCATCACAGAAACTTTCGGTTTTGATCATGCAATATGACCTATAAACCATCAGGTCAAATATGAATATTCATTTGATTTTTGTACTTGATTTATATGTTGATCCCACATTTCTCCTATTATTATTATTATTTTTATTTTTAATAAAATGCTGAAGTGGTAGGTAGATGCAAGATAAAGGTAGAAAACATAGTTTAGTGCTGTAAGAAGGCAAATGTAGATGATCAGATGATCAGGTGTGTGCCTATGGACTAAGTATTAATCCAGGCTAGACAAGGGCAGCAAGACATCCACGGATGCAGAAGATTTCTCTCAAAGCAGGGGGGGTGAGGTTCTGAGCCTCACCTCTGTTGACCCCCAAATTCTCACCTGATGGCCCCCCTGCGACTGTGCCTGTCTTAGGTTGTTCCTCCCTTGAGGAATCTTACCCGTCTCTGGCTAACCAGTCATCTTCCGGGGCCATACAGGGAAATGTAAAGTTGGTAAGTGAGAGAGAAGCCATATTGTTTGCAAAGGTTAGCTTTTTACTTCTTTGCAGATTTATGCCCTGTGGCTTCTATGCCCAGCACTTGTCTCGAGGTATCTTTACCACCTGGAGGAATTATGATACTCGGTAAATTCGATATGAGGCACGAATTCTATTTAAAGTTTGTAATTAGGAAGGAAGAAGAAAAGCTATAGATGTAGCATATGAAGGAAACTTGGGAGGATTGATTATTTCTTTGACATATCTTCTTGTATAGTACCTTAAGTATGTATAGGTTTTAAACTACTAACTAATTTGCACACACATATTGACATAATAGGAATACGGTGACATAAACAAAGCAAATCTATAATTACCAGCCATCTCCAGTGAAGCCAAGAAAACCATTTAGGCACCCTAGGCATTTGTGAAAATTTATCTATGATATGATGGATATTTTCCAACTGTACTTGAACCATCAGACAAATTAAAGCAGCCCATTTCTGGGATCTGTTCACATCCCATATGTTCTTTTAACCATAGATAGTCTATAGTCATGAGATTTTGGGGTGCTACAACTTGCACCCCTCCCAACTCCTGGTTGAGTTCCAACAGTACAGATCCAGTCAAATTCGTTGTCTCACTGTATGCACATGCCAGCCTAGACATCTCCCTCCTCCTTCTTATGGCAAGTCCAGGAGATGGTGGGCTGGATGCAGCCACAACCGCAGCATCGTCCGGATCCCTGTGGAGGCTTTTTGATGATCATCCCCCGGCACGAGTCCTCCAGAGAGTGCTGATGCCGGAAGCTCCTCCTCATATCGTATCTTAGTTCATTTTCTGGGTATCCAAGCTAGGCCTTGATCTTCTGCGTAGAAACAAACAGACCCTTTGCCCACACTTTGACATGCCCTCTATACCACTGTGCAGAACTCATTGGAGGTCAGCACACAGTAACTGCTTTTTTTTTTTTTTTTTTAATTAAGAGAAAGGAATATTATCAGAAAAGAGTACCTCCATAGCTGATCATCTGACACCCTTTAAGTGATCAACATTAAGGATATTTAAAGCATGCGTTGATCTTTGATTTACCAATAGTTTTATCCTGTTAAGGAGTAATCCCCCTTTTCTTTCTTTCTTTCTTTTTTTTTTTTTTTAAATTTTTAATCTACACTTACCTGAAGAATACTATGTTTACTATGCTCTCCCCTATATCAGGTCCCCCCTAACAACCACATTACGGTTACTGTCCATCAGCTTAGCAAAATGTTGTAGAGTCACTACTTGTCCTCTCTGTGTTGTGCAGCCCACCCTCCCCTTTCTCCCTCCCCCCCATGCATGCTAATCTTAATACCCCCCTTCTTCTTCCCCCCCTATTTGGTACTTTTATAAAAAGTTTATATTTGAAAAATATAAAACTATTATTTAGGAAAGAATATGAAGTAAAATTTTGTTAGAGAATGGAAACCACTGGTTTCAGGATAATGATTGGTTATCTGGGACTGGGGTTGGAAAGAGAGAAGTGAAGTGAATACACAGAGTGCTTAACATTTTGTTTCTTAAAGCATAGAATATATTATGGTACAGAGCATCTAGGTCAAGGGCAAGGACTTTGCAGTAGACCATGTGGTTCAATTTTAGTTGCCATTGTTTCCTAGCTGTGAGACCTGGGCAAGGTACATAACAAATCCCATGTTCTTGATTTTCCTTATCTCTAAAATCAGGATAATATTTTACCTGCCTCATTAGGTATTTTCTGAGTTGAAATTAGTACCTGATAGGTGGTTTAGACTAGCTTGGCACATAGTGAATGTTCATATTTGTATCTGTTACTATCACCATCATCATTATTCATAGGTGGGAGTTGGTAGAGCTACTTGCCTTTTTGTTTTTGGTCTGAAATGCAATTTTAAAAGCATGTTTCATTTTAAAAATAACATACTACCTTAAAGCCTTTTATGGCTTGACTTGTTCTCTTCTCAACCTAATGCTTTCGTGAGTAAACTAGGAGACATCTAAAATGTATCATTCTTTCCTTGAGCAGTTTTTATTTATGTAATTGTCAAAATATAAATAACGTAAAATTTACCATTGGATCAGTTATTATTTTTTAACTCAAGTGTCAAGTTCAACATTTGTTTAATGATTTTCCCTTGGTGTTACATTATCAATGGGCTTAAGCAATCAATGCTTAAATGTGTATTTACTACATGTAAAGATACGTAACATTTTTGTTTCAGAAGTGAATGTAATTAGATTCTTATGTTCTTTAGTACCTATTTCTATTTTATTAAAGCACCTCTTTGTAACTGAGGTAATTAGATTTTTTAAAACCCTTGATTCAGATTTTCTTTTAAAACTCCTGTCTACATGGTAGTACTGATATTTGGAACAACTAGGGCATAGTTTAAGTACATTTTACTTTGATTCTGTTTTTTAAGATAGTAGCTATCTAGATATAATTTAGAATATAAAAAGAATCAATGATCTGAAATTCATTGTTCAGTCCAAAAATTCTATTTATCAAATAAAGTTTAACTGCAATGTCATCACCAGTAATAGCTACTCTTAACATTTTAGTTTATTTATTTATACACAGATTATTCAGTGCACATGTGTAACCACATATAATTATTTTTTTAAGTTTTTTGGTGATAGCATTTTGTGACCTGCTTTTTGTGGTGCTTACTATTGGGACCATCTATCCAAATTACATGACACTATATAATACTAAGTGACTCCTTAGTATTTCTTTGTATGGCTACAGTATCACTGAATTTATCCTCTATTTGACATCATTTAGATTATTTCTAAGTTGCCAATAATAAAATAACACTTTTCTTGTTTTTATAAGTAACAGATGGCTAGAAATCTAGTTCTATGAATCTTTTCTTTGGACTCTTTTATTAGTAGCTTTTTTTTAGTTAACTGCTACTTGTACAGCACTGTATCAGTGTTTTTCTGTATTTAATGACACAGTAACCCATAGGTATTGTCTCTTTTATAGAAGAAACAACAGTGGTTATAAAACTTGCCCAAGGTCATGTAGTATGAGATGTGAATTGGACCTAGATCTAAATGCAAAGTACGGATTTATGTCTTTGTAGTATGTTCTGTCTTTATCTTTTATTGGAAAGTTTTGACAGAATAGTCATGATTTCTTGGCACTGAAGTCTCTTGTGCCAAACGATATAGATACAGAGGTAAGGCGAAAGCAGCTTAATGCTGTTTTTATGTTCAGACCAACTGGTTAAAACCTTCACATTTCACAGATTATCTTCAACAGTGGCCTGTTACCCCACAAATGTTTGATCACCTGATCAGAGTTGAGTGTAATTTACTTACCAGACAAATCTTTCTCTGCTGGAGAGTGAGATTGGTAGCATTTTTGCACAGGAAAGATGCTTATTTTGAGTACTAGAAAATTTCTTTCACAACTTCATAAACAAGTGGCATTACTTTCTCCTCCTCTTCTGCCATATCTCTTCCTCCCCATTTGCTCAACATTGATTTATGTATACAAGTGGTATCTTTGTAGTGCTAAATCAAAGATTAGAATGCCTTGTCATTTGGGGAGGTGGAGCGTGCACCTGCATGTGCGTGTGCACGCCTGCGCACACACTCAGTTACGGGTTTTTGCCAATAATGAAAAATTATTCCCATTAAAATGTTTCTCTATGTAAGTGAACACTGAAGTTAAAAGTGTTCTGAGAAAAAAAAGCAGAAATAATCAAATTGATATTATAATACACTGATTGCAAACATGGAAACTTAAGTCACTTAAGAAATAAACTTTCTTCACATAGAACCATTCAGTATTTTTAGCTATACTTCAGTTTTCTACATTATAATAGTAACTACTTTTGAGTGCTTTGATTTTTAAAAAGCAGAACTAACATTAGGATTTGTATGTGGATATTAGAAATTATATCCACATTCAGAAAAGTATTTCTTCTTTTTTCACAGAATAATTTCCCCTATTAAATGTACATTTTATAATTTTGACTTGGAGTTAGAGCAGTAGAAATCTCTTGCTTTTGAAAAAGGCTTGTTTATTTACATATAGTTAGGAGTTGGACTAAATTATACTTGATAACTTTTTGAAATTACACAATTTTATGTTCATTGTAGATTAATTAAAAATCTGTAAACAAAAAATTACTTCTAATCCCACTACCTAGAGATATTCATTGCTAGTGTCCCGCATGTTTATTGTTAAAGGACTTTTTTTCTAATATGTATGTGTATATGTTTATAGTCCTCTGATGTGACATCCATGTGTTCTTATATACTTTGTAGTTTGCAATTTGTCTTACATTCAGTGTGCATATTTAATGTAGCATTTGTTTTTTGTCTTTCCCCACAGAAGAACTATAGTTAAGTTGAAGTCAGGAAGTATGTGTCTCCCAAATCTTTTCATTTTATAGTCAGCAAGACTCTTCTGATTTCATAAATTTATTGATTTGTGCTTTTTAGTAGAAATTATCAGTTAAGTAAAGATGTTTATGTTTCAAAGGTCTGGTTAAAATAAAGATATATTTGATTAAATATTTTATTAATTGCAGCATTCAGCGGAAGGTGTCAGATTGACACCTCTGAATGATAGCAGCCTTGACTTCTCTATGGACAGTGATAACAGCATGTCTGTGCCTTCACCTACTAGTGCTACGAAGACCAGTCCATTGAACAATTCTGGCAGCTCTCAGGGGTAAGGAAAAAGGGAACAGAAGTGGAGTGGCTGTTTACTAAATACTAGATATATTCTTTTGTTGCTAAAGTCATCTATTTAGAATAGTATTTTTATTTTATTTTCTGATTTTTTAAAAAGAGCAATTTAACTACTAGTTTTGGGAAGTAAGTTTTATCTTTGATTTACTGTGTCATACTTGTATTCCATTTTTGGAACACGTATGTCATAATTCAGAGAGGAGTGAATATTAGTGCCAACTCCTCTCCAATTTTCTAAACAGACGGTTCCTGGCTTATTATGGTTCAGCTTATGATTTTTAAACTTTTACATTGGTGAAAAAGCAATACTTATGGAGTACGAACTGTACTTCAAATTTTGATCTTTTCCTTGGCTCGCGATATGCACTGTGATACTGTCTCTCATGCTGAGCAGCAGCAGTCAGCTTCTCCATCACGAGGGCAACAGCTGGTAAACAGCTATTCCAAATGGGAGGATTTCATTCTTTTTATGGCTTAGTAGTAGTCCATTGGGTGGGTATATGTACCTTACCGTTTTTATTCATTCATCCATTGATGGACACAGTGTGCTTCCCTTTCTTGGCTATTGTAAATAATGCTGTAATAAACATAGGGGTGCATATATCTTTTCAAAGTCGTCACTTTGTTTTCTTCAGATAAATTCCCAGAAGTAGCATTAAGGCATTGTATTGGTATTTCTATTTCTTTGAGAAACCTCCATACTGTTTTTCATAGTGACTGCAACAATTTGCAGCCCCACCAGCTGTGTACAAGGGTTCCCTTTCCTCCATATCCTTGCCAACACATGTTAGTGCTTGTCTTGTTTATAATAGCTGCTCTGGTGTGAGGTGGTGGTATATCATTGTGGTTTTGATTTGTGTATCTCTGATGATTTATGATGTTGAGCATCTTTTCATGCTTCTGTTGACCATTGTAGCTCTGGGAGAGGGGGGTTCCCCGCCTGGGGCAAGTTCCTGTGAATCAGATCAGATGAGACTGAAGGAAGACAAGAAAAAGGGATTGGAAATGAGAGGGTGTTTATTCTCATGGCTGTTTCTCTCCCTGCCGTGCTCTGCTCCAAACCGGGGCTGCTCGGCTCTCTACCGCTCGGTGCGCCCCATCTCCTCTCGCTCAGCTGTGCTACCAGTCTCTCTCAGGCTGCCCTGCACTCATCTCCCTGTCGCCCCTTGCCCCAGGAGGAACTCCATGGGCGGGTCCCTGGAGGTTACCTGACCAATTACACACCAGGAATGGAGGGGAAGAAAGAATAGCTGCTACTCTCCACCTCTTACCCGGGACAGGCAACCCCATGCTCAGCAGCTCTGCCACCGGTAAACATCACATTAATGTGCAAACAGGCTCTTGTGTGTATATACAGTGGGTATATCAAGGCCGGGCAAGAATCCTGTTTAGAAAGCTCCATTTACCCAACAACCATCTTTATGTTTTCTTTGGGAAAATGTCTATTCATGTCCTCTGCCCATTTTTTAATCAGGTTATTTGTTTTTCTGGTGTTGAGTCATATGAGTTCTTTGTATATTTTGGATATTAGCTCCTTATTGGATATATCATTTGCAAATATTTTCTCCCATTCAGTAGGTTGCTTTTTCATTTTAATAGTTTCCTTTACTGTGCAGAAGCTTTTTAGTTTGATACAGTTCCACTTATTTTTGCTTTTGTTTTCCTTGCCTGGGGAGACATATCCAGAAAAAAATTACTGTTGACAATGTTGAAGAGTTCACTGCCTATGTTTTCTTCTAGGATTTTTATGGTTTCAGGTCTTACATTTAAGTCTTTAATCCATTGTGAGTTTATTTTTATGTATGCTGTAAGTGAAACAGTTTCATTGTTTCACATGTGATGTCCAGTTTTCCCAGCATAATTTATTGAAGAGACTTTCTTTTCTCCATTGTTTATTCTTGCCTTCTTTATCATATATTAAATGATTGTATAAGCATGGGTTTATTTCTGGGCTGTCTAGTCTGTCCCATTGATCTATGTGTCTATTTTTGTGTTAGTACATACTATTCTGATTACTGCAGTTTTGTAGTATAGTTTGAAGTGGGGGCACATGATATCTACAACTTTGTTCTTAAGATTACTTTGGTTATTCATGGTCTTTTGTGGTTCCATACAAATTTTAGATTATTTTCTATAGTTGTGCACTATGCAGTTGGTATTTTAAGAGGGATTGTATTGAATCTATAGATCACTTTGTGTAGTATGGACATTTTAGCAATAGTCTTCCTACCCAAGAACATGGAATAGCTTTCCATTTATTTATCCCATTTTCAGTCTTTCATCAATGTCTTACAGTTTTCAGAGTACAGGTCTTTCACCTCCTTGGTTAGGTTTATTCCTAGCTATTTTATTCTTTTTGATACATTTGTAAGTGGGATTATGTTTTAAATTTCTCTTTCTGCTGGTTTGTTATTTGTATATAAAAATGCAACCAATTTCTTTATATTGATTTTGTATCCTGTGTCTTTACTGGATTTATCTAATAATCTCAGTATTTTTTTGGTTGTGTCTTTAGGGTTTTCTGTGTATACAGCATCATGTCATTTGTAAATAGTGACGATTTTACTTTTTACTTACCAATTTAGATGCCTTTTGTTTCTTCTTGTCTGATTACTGTGGCTGGACTTCCAGTACTATGTTGAATAAAAGTGGTAAGAGTGGGCATCTTTGTCTTGTTGTTGATCTTAGAAGAAAAGCTTTCAGTTTTTCACCATTGATCATGATGTTAGCTGTGGTTTCTCGTATGTGGTCTTTATTATGTTGAGATGTGTTTTTCCTCTTTGCCCATTTGGTTGAGTATTTTTATGAGTGAATGCTGAATTTTGTCAAATGCTTTTTTAACATCTATTGAGAAGATCATATGTTTTTTATCCTTCCTTTTGTTAATATGATTTATTTATCACATTGATTTGCCAATATTGAACCATCATTGCATTCCTAGAATAAGTCTTATTTGGTCATGGTGAATGATCTGTTTAATGTATTTTTGAATTTGGTTTGCTAATATTTTGTTGATTTTTGCATCTGTGTTCATGAGGCATATTGGTCTATAATTTTCTTTTTTTATAGTTTCTTTTGTTTTGATATCAAGGTGATGCTGGCTTTGTAGAATGGATTTGGAAACTACTCTTTTTGGGATAGTTTGAGAAATAGGTATTAATTCTTCTTTAAACGTTTGGGGGAATTCTCCTGTGAAGCCATCTGGTTCTGGTCTTCTGTTTGTTGGGAATTTATTGATTACATTCAGTTCCTTTACTAGTAATTGGTCTGTTCAGATTTTCTGTATCTTCCTGGTTTAGTATTGGAAGATTGCATGTTTCTAGGAATTTTTATCTGTTTCCTCTAGGTTGTCCAATTTGTTGGCATATGATCCTTCATAGTAGTCTTGTGTAAATATTTGTAGTTCTGTGGTGTCAGTTGCGAGTTTTCCTTCATTTCTGACGTCTTTTTTTATTTGAATCCTATCTCTCTTTTTCTTGATGAGTCTAGCTTTACAGGTTTATCAGTTTTATCTTTCCAGAGATTCAGCTTAGTTTCATAGATCTTTTGTATTTTTTTAGTCTCTATTTCATCTGTGCCCACTCTGCTCTTTATTATTCCCTTCCTTCTACTAACTTTGGCCTTGTTTGTTCTTTTGTAGTAAGGTTAGATTGTTTTGATATTTTTCTTGTTTCTTGAGGGAGGCCTGTATCACTATAAACTTCCCTCTTAGAACTGCTGTTGCTGAGCCCCAAAGATTTTGAACCATTGCTTTTGTATTTTCATTATTCTCCAAGTATTTTGTGATTTTCTTTTTGATTTTCTTGATCCATTGGTTCATAGCATGGTTTTTAGCCTCCCTGTGGTCATGTTTTGTTTTTTTTTCCTCCAAGTTCTTCCCTTGTAATTGTGTTCCAGTTTCATACTGTTGTGGTCAGAAAAGATGTGTGGTATGATTTCAGTCTTTTAAAATTTATCGAGATTTGTTTTGTGGCCTAACATTATCCTGGAGAATGTTTATGTGCACTTGAAAAGAGTGTGTATTCTGCTGTTTTTAGATGTAGTATTCTGTGTATATCTAATAAGTGCATTTACTGTAGCTTGTGGTTCAAAGCCACGGTTTTCTTATTCATTTTCTGTCTGAATGATCTATCCACTGATGTAAGTAGGGTGATTAAAGGCCCCTACTACTATTGTATGGCTATCAATTTCTCCCTTTATGTCTGTTAATACTTGCTGTATATATTTATAAGCTTCTCTGTTGGGTGCATAGTTACTTAAAGTTATATCTTCATGTTGAATTGAGCCCTTAATCATATAATCCTCTTCTTTGTTTCTTGTTACAGTCTTATTTTTAAAGTCTGTTTTATTTCATAAAAGTACTGCTACCCCAGCTTTTTTTTTTTTTTTTCCATTTCTATTTGCATGAAATCTCTTTTCCCTTCCCTTCAGTTTCAATCTGTGTCTTTAGATCTGGAGTATCTTGAAGGCAGCATGTAGATGGGTCCTGTTTTTTATTCCATCACCCTATGTCTTTTGATTGGAGCATTTATTCCATTTATATTTAAAGTAACTATTAATACGTCCCATAGTTATTGTAATTTTGTTAAATATTTCCTCATTTTTTTTTTGTTCCTCTCTGACCCTTTCTTCTCTTACTCTCTTCCTTTTTGCATGATTTTTTTTTAGTGTTAGGATATTCCTTCCTCTTTTATTAATTTTTGTTTGTTGTATAGATTTTTGGTTTGTGGTTACTGTGGGGTTCATATGTTAGGACCTACCTACACATTAACAGTCTGTTAAATTGATGGTTGCTTTAGTTTGAATACATTCTAACAGCACTGCATTTTTTATATACCCTCTCCCCATTTTATATATATATATATGACTTATATACATCTTTTAATTGAGTGGTTCCCTTAAACTAATTTTTAGGAGTCATTGATTTTCTTCTTTTGTATTTTAACCTTTATAGTGGCTTTTCAGTGATTGATCTACTACCTTTGCTGTGTATTTACTTTTACCAGTGAAAAATTTTTCTTTTCATAATTTTTTTCATCCAGTTATAGCCTTAAAGAAGTACCTTTAGCATTTCTTGTAAGGGTGGTTTAGTCATTGCAAACTTCTTTAACTTATGTTTATCTGAAAGCTCTTTATCTGTCCTTAAGTTCTGAAGGATAACTTTTCTGGGTAGAATATTCTTGGCTGTAGGTTTTTTTCTCTTTCATTCCCTTCTGGTCTGTAGAGTTTCTGCTGAAAAGTCAGCTGATAGCCTAGTGGGGTTTCTCTAATTCATGACTCATTGTTTTTCCCTTGACGCTTTTTAAGATTCTCTATTTTTCTTTGATCTTTGACATTAATTATTATGTGTCTTGTTGTGGACCTTTTTGAGTTCATCTTTTTTGGTGCTCTTTATGCTTCCTGGACCGGGATGTCTGTTTCCTTCTCCAGGTTAGGGAATTTTCTGCTGTTATTTTTTTTTAAAAGTTTTCAAGAGGCAGAAATTTTAGGGAGAATTTTGTTATTTGTATAAAAAGCCTTTTGTACTTTGAGTTTACACTTAATGTATGTAAAATAGGTATACATAGTAAGTGATTTTAGAAATGTATTAGTTCCTTCAATATCTGTGAATAAAAACTCTGAAATTTAAGTTTATGATTGTGTATATTCTTAACAGATACTGAGTATTCATTATGTACCAGTCACTTTGCTAGGTATCTCAGATTTCCTCCTGCATCTGTGGTGGTTCTCTTGCCAGCTCTCCTTTTCTGTTTAATCATTAGATGTTTGTGACCTTGAGGGTTCTCTCCTCAGTCTTTTATTCCATCTTTGTATTCTCTCTAGAGGTGCAGTATCACCTTCTCTGTTGACTTCATTTATTTTTATTTAGTACCAGTGAGGTCAAAACCTTTAATAAGCTGACTGCATGCAAATGTCACGGAGGCACCAAAAATCTAAGTCCTCTAGTGTTACCTACCCTTTCATGGTATCATCTTTCAGCAGTTGGAGTGTGAGCTGTAACTGAGAGGGAGAGTAAATACAGAGAACTTTTTCCTTTAATTTTTCTTCTAGGAGGTAATAAAAATGAGATTGGAGTACTAAAGTACAGGATTTGTTTGAGACAGAATAGTTGAAGAAATAGAGTAAAGCAGGGGTGATTTGAATTTCCTGGGATGATGGGAGGGAGTGGGAATCAGAACATAGAAGTGGGGATTGGGCTTTGAGAGCCTGTGTTGTTTACCTGGGCCACTGGATGGGCTGTTAGGGTTTTATGAACCCTTAGAGTTTGTATGTGGGAGCTTTCCGTTTCTCAGACCATTTACTTGTTTATAGCTTTTGGTAGGATTTTCTTATATACCAAGTAAGTTAAGTCTGTTACCCTGAAACAGAGAAGGACAGATTTTTTAGAACTGTTCTGTGTAATATTGTAGTCACTAGCCACATATGACAATTAATATTAAATAAGATTAAATATTCAATTTCTCCCTAGCCATATTTTAAGTGCAGAGTAGCTGTGTACACTAGCTACCATATTGGATAGTGCATATGTAAAACATTGTTACAGAAAGTTGTCAGACAGCACTGCCTAGAAATGTTTGTATGCTTTGGATTAGTTAATTTTATCAAATCCAGTTACTGATTTATACAAATGAAAAGTAAAATTGAATCATAATAGTTTAGAAAATAACTTCTGCAGATAATAAATTTTGTCACTGAATTTTAGTTTGTATTTCTCTCTTTGCTGCTTTCCTTTTTCTTTTTTCTTTTTTTTTTTTTTTTGTTTTTTTTAGCAGAAACAGTCCTGCTCCAGCTGTAACAGCAGCATCTGTGACCAACATACAGGCTACTGAAGTTTCTGTGCCACAAGTAAATTCCAGTGAAAGCTCAGGGGGTAAGGAGATCAGTTTTGACAGGCTTGAGAATACTTACATTTGGTTTGTGTCTTCATTTTGAAAGATGGCTTTATTTGTTGATTAAATAGTTTGAGTTCAGTTTTCTAATGCCATTTTATTTGCATGTAAAATTATCAATGAAATCATATTCAGAAACATAAAGCTTTATTTATAACTTGATGTTGGTATGATTTAATTTTACATCAAACACTTCCTACTTAGGTACATCGAGTGAAAGCATTCCTCAAACTGCCACACAACCAGCCATTTCACCACCACCAAAGCCTACGGTCTCCAGAGTTATTTCTTCAACACGTCTGGTAAACCCACTACCTAGACCTTCAGGAAATGCAACAACAAAAGTACCTAATCCTGTAGCAGGAGTCAAGAGGACATCCTCACCCCATAAAGAAGAGAGCCCCAAGAAAACCAAAACTGAAGAGGTATCTATCTATCAGTTAGCCATGGGAATACCATCTTGCCTGTTTTAAAATCCAGTGGAAGAAAACCTTTGAGTCAGAATTGAGAAGCAGCAAGGAGGAAAGCTTTTTGAGATAGTGCTTTAGAGCCGTAGTTTCTCTTCACCTTTTTCTGTTCTTCTCAGTAACTACCTCTTTGTACAGCTTTGTCTCTCATTTAAGCTTCTATATAGCATTTCTGGTGTGTAACACAATTTAGCATGGACTTACATATTATCTTAATTTTAACTATGTCTTTTGTGCATACTGATCCTTTGATAGCCCTTTTGGGCACAGTTCTGTAATCCAAATGGAGTTTTGGAGCTTCTACAGTATATGGGAGGTTCTCAGGGAATTCTTAATTGAATGACCAGAGTTGCAAAATCAGACTTATTTGGGGACCAGGTGTGGTTATTTCCTTCAATCCTTTAGGAAATAGTCTCAGAATACTTTCACTTTTTATAGTGACTGGTTTACCTTGTCAAAGTCTCAGTTCTAGGAAAATTATTAAAAGTGTACATTGATTTTGGTGTGTGTCTTAATATAGAAGTGGCTTTGTTACACAATTTCATTGCTCCTTGGAGTCATTCTCATGTTGTTTTCCTGTTAGTGAGACATTGACCATTGCTCCACTGATGACAGTCCAAAGACAACAATTTAGTTAGAATTTTTGGCTGATAATTTGCTATTTAGGAGCTTACTCATTACATCATTACATCAAAGTTTCTTTTAGAATGGGGGGAAAAAATCTAGATTTCTCAGGAGGTGTTTTGATCTGTGGTAGTGAAAAATTATTCTCTCTAATTTATAAGAGTCCTGTTCCCTAGCTTGTTCTGAAGGCTTTTGTTTTTTGACTTCTTTTGAAATAGTCATTATTAAGTAAATACTTGATGAATTTTGTCACTGATGATGCTAAATGAGAATGAAAAGTAGGTATAGTATACCATATTTTGCAATGTGTATCTTGAAAACCATTTGTGTGTAGTTACCTTTTAGGCGGTGATTTTCAATCTCAGTTGTACAGAATTGCTTTTTCACTTTTTTTGTTTTTAATACAGATCTTGAAGCCTCCTCTAGATACACTGAATCAGAGACTCTCCAGAACTTAGGCCTGGGAATATTTTATTAAACACCCCAGTGTTTCGTGATTGTGTTGTACAGCAACCTAAAAATCTACTAGTTTTGGTGTCATTCCACATTCGCTCTATTGATACTTGTTTGGGGTTATCAGAGCATTTTAGAATTCACATTTCTTTCTACCTGAGTAAATTATATGGAAGCATAACTCTAGATCCCTATTCAATCTGTTTCCTTACTGTTAATAGCTTAATTCCTTAATGATGGTTCCCTGAGAGCTCTGACTAAATGTGTGCCAGCTCAATATTTGTCATTTCATTTGTACTTACTTTGGTAGGAAACATTCACATTTACTGTCTAGTTTAGAGAGGCAACAGTAATACAGAAAATTTACAGTATACATTCAAGTAAAGAGAATCACTTCATGCACCCATGTACTCATCATGCAGCTTCAGGGATAATGAACTCAGCCAGTCCCTATACCCTTAATTCTTTTAGCCTCTTTCATTTCCATTATTTAGATGCAAAATCCAGATACATCATTTCATTAGTATTTTTTAAATCCTATGTCTAAAAGATAAGGATAATAAAAAAGAAATAAACTGAATTATAAAAAATAAAAGTATAAAAGAAACTTAACCCACTTATAGAAATCAACAACAGTTATTAATATCAAATATCTAGTGAGTGCTCAAATGTTCCTGATTGTGTCATTGATTTTTTACAAAAATAGTCTTTATTTGTTTAATTCTGTGACACCCCTGTATAGCAATTGATGGCTCATTAGATATCCTTTAAAATACAGGTTTATGCCCCTTTTGTTCTTAAAAGTATTTTGTTCTGTGTTTTCTCACAGTCTAGGTTTTGCTTATGGCAGCTCCATGAAATTAACTGACAAAAATAGAATTTTTAAGATATGGAAGGTATCTTAGGATCTTAGGTTACCTCATAGGCTAATCTCATTTCCCAGAAGAGCAACTCAAGGTCCAGGGGCTTTCCCATTTACAAGCTACTTAAAGCCTGAGCCATGATTTGAACTCAGCCTAAAATCTCATGGTGCTAAAGTTGAAGGAGATTGTTATTAATATCCTAATTTTGAAGCTCTACTAAACTGGGTCTTTTATTCTCTGATAATGAGTACTTGTTATTAGAAATTTGATCAAACCAGAAAGAAACACTGGTCCTACTGAATAATACATTAACATGTATGTTGATAGGAGGGTTTTAATTATTAGCAGGTAGTTTATTTCTGTTTAATTTGCATCGTATTCTAAAGCTTTTCAAATACATATAAATGGTAGGAATGTATGATAAAAATAGAAGAGAGTTTACCCTATCTACCTGGGTTATGTGGCTAAATGAATATATATGTTAAAAACTTTCCATGGAAAATTTCAAACACTTACAAAATTATAATGAACAGTAATGTTTGCATCATTTAGCTTCAGCTGTTAATAACTCATAGCTGGCCTTGTTTCATCTACATGTCTGCTCCCTTTGTTATGAAGCAAATCTCAGATATGTTGTTTCAACCATAAATACTTCAGTGTGTATCTAAAAATAAGGACTTCAAAAAAACATAACTACTGTAGGTTATCACCATATATATATATATATATATATATATATATCTTTTTTTGGGGGGGTGTATATATTTACTGATACAATAATTCTTTAGTGTCACATGTCTAGTCAGTGTTGAAATTGGTCCAGTTGTGACTTACATCACTATTTCTTAAGTTTGTATGTTTGTATGTTTAATCCTTACTGGAGTTGATTGATATTGCTGTCAAATCTCAACTACTCTATGCGTTAGCTTGTGGTTCCTATGTCTTGCTTGAAACTACATTTTAAGTTAAATTTCAGTTCTATGAAGTAAATTAGAGAAATTGGTGTTACAATTGTTTTTCTTAAAGTGTTTATTTCAAGTCACTGCAGGAATGGGAAAGTACAGCCATTCTTGGCTTCCTGTTTCCTCTCTTCATCAAATATGAGTTGTTATTGAATAGAATTTTAATAAATTAAAAAATTAAGACCTGAGGAAAGCATTTCTCAAACCTATTCTTCCCAATGTTAGTAGGTCTTACTAAAGCAGGGTAATTCTGTTTCGGTAAGTTAAGAGAAGAACTTCTCAGAAACTTCTATGTGCTAATGTGTGTGTCACTCTCCCAGAATAGGGGCAATAGTATTCCAAGTTCCTAAATAGTTCATCAGGTGATTCTTTTTTTTTTTTTTTCCTTCCTTACAAAAAATATTTTATGAACTTAGTGTTTTGTGGGATGTTCTTTAGGTTGTATTAATCAACAATAACGGTTTTCTTCATATTCTAATTTTGTTAGATACTGAAGCCAGATTGAATTCGTTAACATGAAAACAAAATTTTCTTAAGTGAGCCCAGTAATCTATTTTAAGGCCAAAATTGATTTT
The DNA here is from genome assembly GCF_040802235.1 of Manis javanica. NCBI lineage: Eukaryota > Metazoa > Chordata > Mammalia > Pholidota > Manidae > Manis > Manis javanica. Next base: position 8,339,030 of record NC_133163.1, on the reverse strand, counting down.
ACAGGTTCAATTATTTTATAATTTTAAAAAAATTGTGAATTAAAGCATTGATTGGCAAATAATCTAAATTTTTCATTTGAGAGAATAAAGCTTTTTTTTTTAAAAACAGGATGAAACAAGCGAAGATGCTAACTGTCTTGCTTTGAGTGGACATGATAAAACAGAAACAAAGGTATACTAATTTAGCCTTGGAATCAATATAATTAAGAGTACAGAAGATTCAATAGAAATGTCTCTAGAATATTATACTGTATTTTGTTCTACAGGTTTTAGGTTGTTTTCAGTATTGTTTTTAGAGAGGTGTTTGTCCCTTTTTGATGTTAATTTATAGTGCTGAAATTGAACTCAAATATTTGAGGTCCTGCTTAATGTAAGGTGATCTGGGTGGACACTGAATGGGATAGAGTGATGAGTGAGACATACTCCATAATTTTAAAGGATCTTAAAATTAAGTAGAAAAGATAAAGAGGTTGAAATTATTAATTATCTTTTCAAAGAAAGTCAGAGTAATTGAGGGTAGTGAGGGACAAGGGCAGTGAGATGGCTATTCTGACTGCAGAAAAAAGGTCTCATAGAGATGACGTAGTACTTGAGGTGGTCCTTGAAGAGTTCATAAGGTTGTCAATCCAAGATGAAAAGGTCATGTCACTGTTGGGATGAGAATATGCTAAGTTTATTAGGGAACCAGATTTTGGCAGAAGATTCTGGGTAGAATCCAGGGTACATGAGGCTTGAGACAAGGTAGGCAGGGTGGGAGAGATAGGCTTAGTCACACCATATTAGATCTTAAATGTCATTTTTTTCAGAAACTGAGATGTACTGGAGGCTTTCAACTTTTTCCTCCTTATTGTAGAAAAATTGGAAATTCAGATTCCCATGTTATTGATATTTTCCTTGATGTATGTTATAATACTATAATATAGATTTTATGTACTTATATATTTTACAATATTTCCATGATATTAACATATTTCCATGATGTTGAGGAATTCATTTGCTCTTTTAGCAAGTATTTTTTGGTGTCTTTGTAGATTTTGAATGAATACATGCATACCCGTGCCTTTTGCCAATTGTTCCTGTCATTATATAATTTACAAAATGTTACATTAATAGCTGCATAGAATACTGTCTTAAGACTGTTCCCATAATTTATTCAACCGTTCCCTATTGTTAGCAGTTGTTTCTGTTAAACAAAGAAACTGATCTTTCCTACTGTAGTATTGACCATGAAATACCTGCCATCCATTTATGTTCATTTCGTTGGGGTAAATTAATGGAAGAGAAGTTACCGAGGCAATGGTGTGCTTACTTTTAAAACTTGGTATGTATATATTGCCAAGCTTGCCTCAGAAAGGCTGCACTTCATTTCGACCTCTTAGACCCTGTTACCCTTTTCAGTTTCATAGGAGAAAATTGGTATTTTATGGTTTTTGATACTGTATGTATTATATAAAAACTCAGATTTTTGTTTTTCCTTTATTATATATATATTGTTTTCTGTTGTGCACTGCTTTTAGAAAAGTTGAGAATAGTGGTTGATGTGTATTTTCTGATTATCCTTAGAGTAGATTCAGTGTGTTAATTATTGAGGAGGGGAAGAGAAACAAGGAAGAATGTTTCAGAGACATTTTCTACTTTGAACTAAAAATGGGAGTGGGAGCAATTTTTGTGCTTTTAGATAATTTTATTGAATAGTTTTATTTTTTTCTTCTCATAGCCAAGAGCTTGAGTTTATATTCTGTTAATTATTGTCTGGGCAACATTTTATAATGTGCCTGTGCTTGCCTTTAATTATTGTTTGCTTAAAATGTCCAAGTTGGAGCTAGTTGGAAAGTCATGAGATATTTTGTCCATGCCTTATAAGACTGAAGTAGGCAAATAAAATTTATGTGTATCTTAAATGGTGAAATAACCTACAATGAGGCTTAATGGATCATTAATGTAGTCACATCTCTCTCTTGATCCCTCCTGTCTTCCAATTTGTCCTCTTTATTAGCCACCAAACCCAGTTATGTTCTTTTATTCTTTTTTAAGTCTGTTTCCTCCCCCATCCTCTTTGTCTCACAGGAACAACTTGATACAGAGACAAGTACAACTCAATCAGAAACTCTTCAGACAGCGGCTTCTCTGTTGGCCTCTCAGGTACTAAGTGCAAAAAGCAAGGAGAGTTTTATAAATGTTGTTAAGATTAGTATGGTATAATGAATTAAAATGAGCATATACAGAAGACTACTGTTAAAGTTATTTTTATTGAAAGTAATTATTTACTAGCCTATAAATGTATTTATTATAGTTTAAAGGTAGAGCACTAGATTTGGTGGAAACCATTCTTTTACACTGTCAAGATGTTAACTCATCCCCTTATATATTATTTGATATTGCAAATCGTTTAAATCCTCACTAGTCACAATATGCCATGAGGTTTTATTTATATAGGTCAAAAATGGAAAACAATGATAACGAAAAACATTTTTCATGGATTTTTTTTACAAGGCTATTATGATCTTTTTACATTTAAATGTGTTTCTGCCTCACTTTTTACTTCTGATTTTCAGTTATTAATTTAATACAGCCCATACTTTAAAATTACTTCTTCATTTGTCCTAGAAATTCTGCTTGTGACAGTCCTTGCATATAGTAGTCACTTGGAATCTTTTTTTAAATTGATTTGTGAACCTTCATTTTCTTTGTGAAATAATTGTCTTCTTGAATCCTTTTAAATTGAATACGCTCTGCAAAGTCCAGGTCAAACTCTGACACAAAGTAAATATTTTATTTAAGTTGATGTTAAACTGCTTGACCTCTACAACTTGAGGTAACACTTGTTACATAGTCGTGTTGCTGAACTGGTAAAATGATACTTGCTGCTTTGTAGTTCAGAGTTATTTTAATGTGATAATTTTAAAATGTGTTTTTGCTAGCCGTGAACCAAGGCCCCCAAAGATAAAAATATCATGTTTATTTTCTGGAATGTCTTGTATTTCCATAACCTTAAATAAAATTTTTGGGAGAGGGAGGGAAGTAAAAACATTAGGAAATGTGCTTGATATTGATAGGTGCACAAACTTGTTTATCACACTTCAGCTGTCCTGTGTTGTGGCTGCATGTCTTTTGGTTTTCCTGATTACTCTGCAGGGATCTGCTCTCATAGTTCATCTTACTGAGTTCATTTCTATAGCGATTACTACCAATGTGTATTTGCCTTTTAGATATTTTTGTGAGGAAATAGAATTTTCTTTCTAATGAAAAGATTCCTAAGACCATTTTGAGAAAAGTCACTCAGTTACAAAAGAATGATTATGGTGATTAAAAAAAAATAGATCCTGCATTTGTTGATATAAGTGGCATATTTCTTTTGGGAGAAGTGATTATAATAGTGTAGTCATGTCTAATAAAGAAACCTTATTGTTTTGAGATAAACTTGAAATATTTATAGATGAAAGAATAAGATTTGGGATTTGCTTCAGAATACTCTCCGAGTGAAGGTGGGAGGACAGTGGATTGGTTTTGAATTGGGAGTTGATGAAGCTGGGTAATGAATACACAGGGATTCATTATGTCAATTCTCTACTTTTATATATGTCTGGGATTTTCCACAATAAAACATTTAAAATTCATCTCTCTGTTTTTGAATGTTAAAAAAATATTTGTGATTTAATGTTTCTTAACAAATAAAATGTCCCTAAAATTTAGAATAAGTAATTCAGTTACTGTTCAGTTGGATGGGTTCAATTTCATAATCTACAGAGTCAGCAAATAATAAATTTACTCGTAAGTGCTGCTCCTGTGTTCAAGGTGAGCTTCAAGTGTTCTCCCACATGGGGGCGCTCCAGTACCAGCCAATGTTGTAACTGGTAGAGTTAATACGAGTTTAACATGAAATTAATAATATGACAGGTCATTCTTAAGACTATGTCTATAAAAGCTGCAGTAGAGATAACTTAGGTGTTCTGTATATTGCTAAAATATTCCTGCTTAATTTGAAAATTTCTACAAGCATTGAACAGTAATTTTATAGTAGTAGTCGTGTATTTATACTCCATTTTAACAACATTTTAGGGTGTTTTTCTTTAAATTTTTAATGCTTATGATAAGGTCCCATCCATTTCTTAGGAGGGAAAGCAGTGGGAAAGTGAATGTCATTGTTACGTTGCAGTGCTTTGAACGATGTTGTGTTCTTTGCTCTTGTTCTCAGAAAACAGCCAGTACAGACCTTTCTGATATCCCTGCTCTTCCTGCGAATCCTATTCCTGTTATCAAGAATTCAATAAAACTGAGATTGAATCGGTAAAAACAACCTCAGGGGTCCATAAACAATATCTGCCAACTCAACCTGTTGTCTTCAAATGCTAAAAAAGGAGAATGGTGGGTACAAGACTAGGCATGACTGCAAATGGATTTAGGTTATTTTGGTGACCTCTCTTGCTGGGCTAATCAACACTTGATCGGAAGTCCAGGTTAGTATGTGAAGCCAGGAGTACTATTATTATTGTGTTAGCAACAGTTGCATTAACTATTTCAAAAAATTACTGCCTTCAGAAAAAGAAAAAAAACCTCAAGCTATATTTGTATTCATAATTGACATCTGGATTGGGTTTCTGTTTGATGCATTGTTTGGAAAATTTGCAATACAAACTGGCATAAGAATTCCTTGTTCTGATGATGCACTTTTATGTATTTTTTTTTTTATTAGAAAGTAGAACTAATTTTAGATTTTCAGCTTGATGGATTTTCATTTCTTCCTGAAGAATTTCCTTTACCATTAGTCTTCAAATTGGATGCCGTTGTGCAGTGGTGTATACTGTTAGACTTCAGAGAAGGGATAAGAGCACATCTAGTTCAGCCCCTGTGCGGTAGCTGTAACCCTTCAGAATGTCAGCTCTGGGGTATATATTTGACATTGAAAGAATAACTAGGAAATACTTGGTTCAGTGTGGTCATGATTAAGAAATGACATATTGGTTTTATTTGTAGTACTGTTTAGAGTGCATAAAAATCAGTGATGAGCCAACAGATATTTTTCTTTGAGCTTATTAAAGCTCTGTATTCATTTGCCTTCTATCTGCTGTCTTTGAAACAAAGCTTTTTGCTCCCTCTCTTTCTTTTTCCCTTTCTGCTTGTATGCATAAAGTAGCATTTCATAAAAACACAAAATGCCAGTCTTTTCTTAAGCCATGATGTGAAACGAATGATCCTGTGTCCACATGGCACAGAATACTTAATTTTGGTCCCATGGCTAAAATTTTAGGGTGACTAAAAGTAATGCCTGTGAAACATGATACCTATCTTGGATGGCCATTTGATCTCTAACTATGAGGAATTTTGTACACTCCACAGAATCCTGTCTATAGTAAAGTTGATTTTCAATTTTAAATGTAGGCTAAAAGGCATTTTCTCCAAGAATTTTAAAATGATTTTTATTTTTAAATGGCTGACCAAAATTTATCAGTAAATTTTACATGTAGAAACATTTTAAAAATCATTTCCAGCAAGCATTTAACATCTAGTCAGCTCTCTACTGCTTTTTCACTTTGTTTTAGCCTATCAGCAGGTTAGGAACTCCTTTGTTTAAAGAAAATAATTCCTCAAAATCAAGCAACAGAAAATATCCATCTTTACAAGGTCTGAGGGATGCCAGGTGTTGATGAACCTACTCTTTGTTTAATCTGGACAAAGCAGACCTAAGAGGTTTTTCTGATGAGCATGTTTCATGAATCCTCCATTGTGCTCCATTCTATCACATGTGCATTTTTCATGTTAACAATGCAGTTACTTAAACTCTTCCCCATCTTTCTAAATTAATTTTCCAAAGTTGGAGTGTAGTCTTTCTCCCCCTAGGCTATGCATTAATTGAGGCTTTCTTTTCACCATACTTTATAATGTCTAGTATACAACATTTTTTATAATGTCTAGTATACAACATTTCTACTTCCCACATCTTTGCTCTGCACAGTCACCTTGCCCTTCCTCCCACCACTTAAGAAAAAAGATGGTCATACTAACAGGTGAAGTGTACAAGGTGTCTGTGTGTTTTGTGTAGCTTCAGAGTTAGATTGAAATTGCCAGGCACAGATTTAGTCTTGTCATTTTGTTTACACATCGGGGAAAAAAATTCAGTTTATTAAATGTTTCATGTAACTGCACCCAAGTTTTACCAATCTGGAAACTTGGACCTTTTCTGTGTAGTGACTTTTTAATTCTAGATTTCATAACCTGGAGATCAGACTGTTGCTTTCGCATGATGTACGTAGTGTCTCATGACTGGAGTTTGCTTTGTTTTATAGTATCTGTACTCCTTGTATTTTTCAAGAGCTATTTTGTAAACAGATGATGTATTTCTCCATTGAAAACACAATAAAAAAGAAAAAAACAGCACAATCCCACAATTGACTGGTTTCTTTTGACTGACATTTTATTTCTTTTGTTTTCTCAGTTGTATAATTGGTCCTGCTTGTAAGTTTATAGTATGGCTCTAAGTGAAGATTTGCAAAAGAATTGGCTTTGGTTACATTTAGAAAAGGCTTGATTCTAGTTAATTTAAGCCATTAGCTGCAGCCTAATATTAACTAATATTTCACATTATCAGGTATCTATTTTTCATATAATTGATCATTAGGGAGGAAAATATGAATGTAGTTAGTATTCACTTTCAACTGTCCCATCTTCTAAAATACTGTGTGTATGTATACGCTGTGCCTTTTATATGTATTTATTCCATTCATGTAGGCAGTGTAGCACTGATGGTGTTTCCTTTTCAAAGCTCTTGGTTTTCAAAGCATTTGGTGCTTTATCTCTGATGTCAGCAGGTGGCACTGTTGTTTTTCAGTATATTTAGGATTATAGACCACAACCAGCCAGGATCTTAACGTTTCTCATTTCATTAAACCCAAATCAGATACTGCTTCTCTTAAATGCCCAAATGCTCGACACTGCATGTGTTAACTCATGGGTTAGGAATGAACCGCTCTGTGTTCATAATGACCAGCTCCTGAGTTTGGTTATCTGAAGTGCTTTGAGTGGAACGATGGACCTCCTTATATAAAAGCCATTATTCTTAGGGACCGTGCAGTTGTGCATATTTCATTCCTGAAATTCCAAATTCTGGTACCTTTATTATATATAAAACATAATTGCAGTGTGAGGTAACTTCCTGTTAAAATAAAATTTAGCTTTTTGGACTGTTCAGTAAAAGGGAAAATACTATAAAAATTACCCTTGACTTCATTGTGAACACCAATAAAATTGAACTTGCTGTATTTTACCTTGATAGACACTTAAACATGGGACTGAATATCACACTTTCTGAGTTTTGTCATCTACATGGTCTTTTGGCATTTCATGCATTTGCTGAATTAGTGAAATAATTGACAGTTATGTATTTTGTGGCTCTGGGTATATTCTGGAATAAAGTTCGTATTTTTCTAATTAACACCTCTGTTTTTTTCTCCACACAGAAAAATGTTTTAGAGCTCTGCGTAGTATTAATTCTGGCTGCACTCAAGGTGGCAATAAATGATCAGCAGCTCCAAGTAGTAATTGATGTATGAAAGGCTAAATCATTAATATACACAAACTTGTAGACCAAGCTTTGGAAATATTAACTGTTAGTGTGTTTAAACAAATAAAAAAAAGATAAATTGTTTACCTAAAAAGGCATTGAACAACCCTTTGGATATACTTTTCACCTATTTTAATTCTAATAAAAGAATAGTACAAGAAAAATTAGTTGCCTTTTGGCTTGAATCGCATGGTTTGTTTTGTTAATGTTCCACTTTATTCCTTTTCTCTTAGTTTTTCTTCAAATCAGAATCATAAATGGCTGCTGTCTTAATTCAGACCTGAAATTGATAAATAAAATATTATAAGTATGTTCTGTAATAAACATGGTTTTCAGTCATATAGCAACACATGGTGTTTAGTTCTGTGTAATATGTTTCTCATTTGTATAATCAATTTTTCATCCTTTATACTTACCAGATTAAATATTCTTGTGACATTTTATATAGCTTTATTGGTCCTAAGAAAGGTGGTATCAATATTTCTGAGCCATTTGTTCCAGAAGTCATTGTACGCACCTTGTTCTAGAAGTGATTTCATGTACTTGGGACTCATTTAAACTTCAGCTTTTCTGCCTTCCCGATGTGCCTCCTCACTGTTACGGGGCTGTCGTTGCAGCCAGCCATAGTGTATTTTTATTGAAAGGGATAGAAGTTCAAGTGCATTATTCCTTTCTTCATTCCCTCCCAAAATTCACAGGCCTTTCCTGTTCAGAAAGCTCACATTTGTGTGAAAGGTTGTGATTGTAATTGTGCTTTTTTTCCTCTAATTATCTTTTTAAATGCTTCACATTTTCAGATAGCTAAAAATCGCATCTACAGAGGGCAAAGTATTTCAAGCTTTTAGGGTTCAACCATGTACTATTTAAAATGTAAACTTTGAAAGTATTCATACTTCAATATAAAGAAGACAACAGGGTCACTTTCCTTCTGTTTTGGGTATCTTTAAATTGTACTAGTAGAATGGGAAATGCATTTATTTGAAATGAATAGGACAGTCTGTGTATATGTGTGCTTCAGTCAAAGCTTTATATTTTTACTATGCTGTTTCTAAGGTATAGGTTAGTGCCCTTAATCAAAAATAATTTCCTCCTTGCCACTGGACTTGGAGTTTTTGTTTATATGTGTTGTTCTTATTTATTTTTTAGTGGTGAGACTGGATTTATGCTAAACCGTCCATGCTTACTGGGTCCCACATTTGACCAGGGAAAGCCTCAAGGGTGTGTTTACATTGTTTTACATTGTGGAATAAACGATGGGGGTGTGGCAGTCCCAGCGCTAACTCATCCTTGTCTTGAACTTGGCCTGCCGCTTTTGTCTTGGCAGCAGAGTTCCTTTTCCACCTGAGCGGATATCACTGCCCTGAAACAGTTTACTTAAGATGTATCACAGCAAAGAGCGTTGTCTGGAGCAGTGTGAATTCAGTTATATAGTATCAGGGTCTTAAGAACAAATTGTTCTAGTTACTGAACATTTTTTTCAACAATTGCATCAATGGGTTGAAATACAAAATAAATGAAAACCATTAAGTTTGAGGCTTAAGTCTTGGGCTGCATACAATATAATTAACAGTTAAAGTGATAAAGTGTCATCCAGTGTAAGTACCATGCATCTCAATATTTGAAACTATCCAGACTACTTGGTTTTTATTTAACTTGGGTGTTTTTAATTTCATTAGTCATTTGATTATACCTGATTTTTAAAAAAATCTTAAGTCTCTTAATATTCTGCCAGTCTTTTAGGAGCATTTCCTTAGTTAATTTGTAAGATGCTTTGTTTTGATCTAACAGATTCCAATTTGGAAATATGTATTTTGGTTAATTAAAAAATACCAGTTTTATGGGTTTATTATAGCTCATTGCAGTTATCTGTCTTGTGTTTTCTGATAGTGTCATGTAGTCCTGAAGTAGTAAAAAAAAATTTTTTTTGATATGATACAATTTTTACGCCAAGAGGACTTACGGAAATAAAAAAATCAGTTACTTGTAGGGAGTAAAATGACAGGTGTCACTGCTGTTCTCTCAGTTCTCATACATACACACAGGTGGGTACTTGAGGTCTTTTCATATTTGAGGCATAAGAAAATAGGTATATGTATTTTAATATAATGTGAAATGTCCCAACTTTGTGCTTGTTCCTCGTGGATGCTGTCTTCTCTCTTGGCACAACACCCTCCTTACAAACTTTCACACTGTGTGGTGCCTGGTGCTATGTGATTTCCAGAAATCTGGCATGAGAATTGGTCCTTGTTTGCGTTTTCTGACTGCAGTGGAGCTGTTAATAAAGAGATTGATGATAAAGTTGTTGAAAAGAGACAGTTGGGCAGAACTGCTCCCTGTGAGTGACAGAGGGCATGCTCTGCCTTCACAGCCAAGAAAGTCGCCCCCAGCAGAGAACCGGCCGTGCCTGGACGCTGTGCCAAGACTGTTAGGAGGAGCTTTACTGCACTGTTAGGCTACTACATCTCTAATTCAGCCTTGTTTCCCATTCCCATTTTTATCCTTAAGTTATAGAATGCTCAGGACAAATATATTTGCAAATATGACACACAATTCCCAACTGTAAAATAATTATTTTTACATATCCTCAAAAGCACTTATAATTCATACTAGTTAAGTAAAATTTTTTATTTAGAAAATACTCCTATAATCTTTGTAGAAAGTCTAGTTTCTTCTGGAAAACAGTCTCTTCACAATTATGGGAGGCCAAGTGTGACAGCGTCAAGAAAAATCACTGGCTACAATAGGTGTTGGCTATGGGGTGTTATGTTATTAGTCATGACAATTGTGTATATATTTCATCTCTCACTGCTGGTCAACTTAGGCTGCTGGCATTCAGTTAAGCAGTTCTCTCCTTGATGGGCTACTAGAATATTTGGCACTCTACTGACTGTAAAGACACAGATTTTGCCTGTAATTTAAAAATTGTCCTAGGTTATATATTCTATTTTCTCAAATATGAGATTATTAGATTTCTCTTTTAAGGATATTTCCATATCATTGTGGCCCTTGTTAAATGACCCAAATATGAACACTAGTTTCTTGACAATGTGACTTGAACAGATTTACTTTGCAAGTACAGTTTTTGCCCCCTGCCAAAACTTGGATTTTCTCCAACAAAGCTTTTTTTTAATGTAAATAACTTCATAGAATCTCAAGGAAGGAACCTAATGAAACACCTAGTTCATCCTTGTCCATGACATCCTCAGCCATTTTAATTGAGGAGGAACTCCATATCTCATTTGTACTGCTGCATAGTGTTTAAAATTTTAGATAAGGCTCAACTCAAGGTGGAAGTGGTTTCCTTGATCCACAGCAGTCTTAACTATTCGCTTTAGAAGCAAGATCTGACTCATCTCTACTTCCTTTAACATGAGACCTTCAAAACAGGTTTGGGAGTTGTCACTTGTTTTCTTATCCCAAGTAAAATATGCTGGGATGTTTTATGACCATGATGTGTTAGGACCACAGTGGTCAGAGGGGCCAGAGTACCTTGGCTCTCTGGCAGAGTCTGAATAACTTGCCTAAGTGCACCTGGGGCAGAGACACAGGAAGCCTTGAGATCTGGTGCCTGGCTGTGGACCCCTCAGGCCTTCCTCTCCACAGCCCCAGCAGCCCTGGCCCTCCCTCACTGGGTGGCAGGGCCACGTGTACATGAACTCCAGGAGGTGGTGGTCCTCACCTCCCTGCCTCAGAGCCCAGAGAAGACGGGCGACAGCAGAGAACTGGAGTTTTGGTTCTCGGGATGTGGCCCTGGGCTGACCATTCGTGCTGGAACCAATTAGAAGCTTGGGGTTCCATGGAGGATAAGAGACGAGGTCTAAGCTTTTTCAGTGAAGGACTCAAGCCTACTTCTAGTGGAGGTGCCATTGTGGTAGGGGTGCCTAGCATCTGGTATAAGAATTTAATTCCATAGGATATTGGATCATCTGTGTCAGGCTTGGTACATGCTAGAAGCAGTCATCAGCAAAGTTGCCCAAGAAGCCATTCATCTTGGCTGCCATTTCATCAGATGTTAGCTGAATTGAAACTCAGCGAACACCTTTTCTGTGGTAGTGGAAAAAAATGCCTGCTTTCAAGTCAGAGCCGCATTCAGATCTCAGCTTTAGCTCTTCAGCATTTACCCTGGAACATTCATTAATCTTAAAGTTTTGACTAAATTTTAGTTTTAGTTGGGGTAACCAAAATGATCTGTGGCAATTTGAGTGTTGGTCCAAGGTAGGATCTAAAACTTTAACATTGGAAGAATGTTGAATGTTTGAGATTGCATTAAAGTTTAAAGTTTGTGTCAGAGCAACCTGACAGCAGGTTTTGTTTGTAAGTAATTATTTCAGCCAAATATTGTCACCAGTTTCTTGCTATTTTCTATCTAGTTGGTGGGAGTAGCCTGAACCTGCTCTGCTGGAGGTCCCCAGGTAGTAGTGGAGAGAAAAAAAGCCTTTTCTTATGATTTGTAAGTTGGATATTGCCAAACCTTGGTCTTTTAGTTGAACTGTCCTCCGTTTTGCATCAAGTCTTGCACATGAGGCTTCTGAAGCCACCGGCAGAGCGTGTTAATGTCTCCTGAGTGCTGAGAAGTGAGCCTGGTCCGGTGATTTAAAAGCAAAAGCCCAGACCTTCAGGAAGGACAAACCCTATCTTTCTGTCCATCCAGGGCCAGGTGACCATGGACAAGTTGTTAAACACTTTTCAGTTTCTAAGTAAATAGTAATTCATTCTTCATAGCTTAATTCTTACCGGAATTTGATGGGACTAGCAAGTAAATAGATGTTTAGGGAATCAGATTTTTTTTTCAAATGCTAGGTTAAACCCACGTTGAATTTGTTAGAGGGCAAGTGCAAAAGCCATTTGCAGGCTACAAATATCTACCAAACCACCCTCTTCAAATTGCCAAAGCTGCTTTCCTGGTGAGAGATTTGGGCAGGACCAGAGTAGAGAGGAAAGAGTCTGGAGTCAGGAACCTCCTTCGCTTTTAAAATTAATGTGAGGTGGAGGTAGACTGACATCTTCATCAGACAGCTCTCACCTCACAGACGCAGTGCACAGCCGAGTAGACGGCATGCCTGCCTGCTGCTGGCTGAGCGTGGGAACAGTGAATGGACCTGGGAAATACCCCAGACCGTAGCTCATGTCAAGCAGTCCATAGCAATATATGGGATTGGTGCTGACATGGTAAGTGGTGTCACCATTTACAGATGAGGAAAACAGGTTTCGTTTGTGAAACACCTTGCCCATGGTCACACAGTAAATTGGGATTTGAATCTGCTTTGAAAGTTAACTCTTGAAATAGGACCTTGTGTTTTCCCACGTTAAGATTGTTGCCTTTCAGTGTGTCTGGATATTATCGTTGGAAAGGCCACGGTTGCTAGCTCTTTCTGTATAGGCTTCTGGTTTCAAAACAGTGCATTTCTGCTGTCTGGATTTCCTTGAAGCTGGCCTACTAGAGGTGAGGAGGGGCAGGGGTTTGCAAAGGCAGGTGGTGAATGGCTGTAGGGGGAGGTGGACTTAAGTAAGACGAGGAAATTAATGCATGTTTATTAGTACGGAGAAGGTTCAGGCTCTGGCTAGTATGGGTAAACTGACCCATTCATATCCTATTCGCATAACTGGTTTGCCTAAAATTTCTATTTAAAATACAATTTTCCATATTGTTTAGAATGATTCCTTATTTTTTTTCTTGTTAAGCCAATTAAGACATAAGACCACCTAGAAGAAATGCTAAAGAAGTTTTAAGTGCTCATAATTAAATAAAAATACCAACAATGAATGATACCTTAGGGGTTGCTCAGGAGGTGTTGTAAATACTATATTATATCTGAAGGTATTTGATAAATTTTTCTTAACACAAAATTAAGGCAGAAGTGCTTTTAGAGGAATTAGATATAAGTTAATGTTTAAAAAAAATAGAAATCTACTTAAAAATAATTTTTTGTGGGGAGGGTCTTGTTGATTATATATAAAATGCCATGACTGGTAAATATTGTTTACGATGTGGATTGTGGGTTAATGTGTTATTTGGCAAATAATTTTTGGGTGAAGTGATTTTAGGCATATTTGATGCCATGTAGAATTTGTTAATGTTGACTTTTTTTCTGATTACATTAGGGATATTGAATACTTGAAAAACATGAGAAGGTATAAAGAAGAAAATCAAAGTCTATAATCCTGCCTCTCAGCTAGTTTTTTGAATCTTATGTATTTTGTCTCTCATACACCTTTTTTTTACACATAGTTGAGGTAATCTTAAGTAAGCAATTTTATATCAGAAGTATTTTCCCTACAAATGGTCATGGCTGTTGAATAGGTATAGTGCGTCCTAATGAGCACCCTTTGGAGTGTGGCCTTAAGGACTTGGAGAGACGTGGTGTGTAGACCCAGGAGGGGCAGTGGAGAGGAGCGCGGTGAGCGTGCGATGGGGAGACTGGGATTCCTAAGGAGACGATTGAATTGCGGCGGTTCATGGGTGATTTGCTTTGTGTTGAAACGAAGACCCTATCAATGGTTAGAAAAATAAGTTCCGAAAGTTTTGCCTCAGCCCGCTCTTCCCTTCGTCCACCCCCTCTTTATTTTTGTGAGGTAGTGATGTAATTCTGATGGATGCAGTTCTTGCCTCCTGTGAGGATTCATTCACTCAGCAAATGGTCGCTGATCCTGCCGAGCCTGGTGCTGTCACAGAGAATGAGGCTAGCAGGCAGGGGCTAAGTAGCTACCTTGTGCTAGGCACTTTAGGACACGGGGGGCCAGCACATGTAGCTGCTATGACAGCTCTGTCTGGCAGTTCCCAAAGCCCAGGCCCTTTCTGTTTGGAGACACTGGTTCACTTTCATCAGATGTGTAGAGAGACCCTGGGTGTACATGGTGAGCAAAACCTGCACCAGCTCCTGGCCTTACGGAAGCTCCCGGTTCAAGGAGCAAGGATGGCAGACAAATAAATAAATTACAAATCATAGAAGGCTTAGCCTTCCAAAAAGGACAGGAGCCCCCTTTATTGGGTAAGCTTGGGCCAGATGCAGGGTTCGAGGGGGCAGCATTTTCTGAAGAAGGAGCTCGGTGACCTCAGGAGCAGGAAGGGTGCCAGAGTTTCCGGAGTTTAGTGAACAGGAGCTAGGGTGGGGGAGGGGCACATCTGGCTGTGCTGAGGGAGCATGCAGCTTCTCGGTGGCCTCCAGGAGGAGGACAGAAAGTAGGTGCCATTTGCATGGTAATTTGGTGGTCACGAAGCGGAGTGGGGGAGCTGGGGAGCTGGGGGAGCCTGGGGCGCTTGCTAGGCCCGGCCAAGGGCTCATACAAAGGCACTGATGGGAAGGCACGGCAGGGGTGGAGAGCAAAGCACCAGAGGCCAGTGCTGGGAGCGTGAGTGGTAGGTTAACCGGAAGGAGATGGTGCAGCCCTGTCATGAAGGGTCTTGGAGGTCATCAGACATTTCAACATGACCAAGACATGGTCCAAGCCTTTAGTGGGGTCATGACCTGGGTCGGGGAGAAAGGAGTGCAAACTGAACTTGACAGACGGTGCGGCTCAGTCCCTCGGGGGCTGTGCCTGACCAGCTGTGCATTGCACCGGGCTACATACCTCGTAGGGATGAACTCAGTGAATCAATCCAAACCGCCTACGACGTGGCTTGCATTGTGCCTAGTATCAGCAGGCAGCCAGAGAAACCATCCTTTGCCAGTGACCAGCCTGCACGGGGATGCTCCGGGCCCTCCCCGTCATGTCCTTGGCATTCGCTCTTTCAGATCCAGGTCCAAGCCCTTCCCCTTGCTCCTTGCTCACCCGTACTCCTTGACGCCAGTTCAGCACTCAGGTTCCTCCCTCTTGTCTCTTCCTCCCTGACCTGGGTGTTCAAGGACCAATCACTCTGTCCTACAGGACAGAATAACACCCTGGCTCAAACTAAGTGCCACATGGGACCCCACCTCACCGGACCCTTCCAGCAGCCCTACGAAGGAAGGTATCAACAATCCCGGGTCCTGATGGAGAGGCTGGTTCGTTCAGAGGCGCCGGCCCAGCGCGGAGCCGCGGCACGTGCTGTTGGACGCTGGGGCTCACTCCTGTACCACTGTGCCCTCCCTGCATCCTCCGGCTGCTTGGCTCTGGCGCCCAGGGCTGTGGGATCGTGAGAGGGAGCCGTATGTCACACGCCAGCGGAGGCCGTGCGCTGTGTGCCCTTTCCATTGCCACACCTGCGTGGGGGCCGTGACATGACCTGTTTAAGGTAGGGGCCTACGTCTCTGCAGAGTCCTCCCCCAGAAAGCCTTTTTAGTCCTTGACAGCCTTCTTTGTGGGGGCCCCGGCTTCGCTAGGCTGAATATGTATGAGTCTTTATTTAATTAAGGCGAGCAACAGCGCTTCCTGTGTTCACTGATGAACGCAGCCGCCTCTGCTTGCCCTCTCCGCCCGCTCCCAGCCACCAGCCCGCCGCCCCCTTGCGGCCCAGGCCCCGCTGCTCCCGCCCTCCCCTGCCACCCTGCCGACCCACCTCAGCCCCGGTGCCCACCAGCCAACAGTCACGGAGGCCAGGCTGGTTCCTCAGTCCCCACATCGCAGGGCTGGGGTGAGAAGCATTCGCACTCACCATGATGGCAGAGGCTAGAGTCTGGCGGAAGGGCCCTCCGTCCCAGGGCATTTGGCAACTTGTAGCCTGAGCGGAAGACACTGGAAAAAACCCAACAGGCATTTGGGAAGCGCCCGTCCTCTTGAAGCTGCGCGTCTGTCTGCTGGTTCTAATTACAGCCTTCCCTGAAGGCTGGAGGGGAGGGTTCGGCGGGGAACAATAACCATCTCAGCCTGGAGGGGAGATCGTGGGGCGGCGGGTGAGGCCCAGCAGGCCGGGCGGGAAAGGAGAAATGAGGACAAATGGCTGGGAACCTTTGCTAGAAAGGGGCGATGGCCGCTGCTTCCTCAGGGAGGCGCCTCCTCCCTCCCCCCTAAACTGCCTGCCCAGAACCTTGCTTCCGAAACCCACACGGCCCAGCAGCCGTTCTCAGGCCCCGCCGGAAAATGGCACCTGGGGAGCCGGGTGGGGGGTAGCTCCCCAGGGGTTTGTAATGCCTTCCCGCACAACCCTGCCCTGCACGCGGCCCTGCTGTCTCCTTGGCTGGTTACGCGGCGCCTCTGGCTTCTCCAGAGAGGGAGCGGGCATCGGACGGTCCCCGGAGGCCTCGAGTGCACCTCCTGGGGCGGGCGGGGGGCGCCCACCTGTGCAGCAGGTCGGCACTCGCAGAGCCCAGGTTGCCTGCGGCAGTTTCAGTGTGTCGCCTGAGGAGGAGACGTGCCGCCCCTCCCGCCCGCGGGTGCTCCTCCTGCCCAGGGCCGCGGGCCCCCGCGTCCTTGCTGTCCATTCCTCAGTGCCTGGCCAGCTCACACTCATCCCGCACACTGTGGCCTAGATATCATCCCTGACCAGTCTTCTGATCCCAAGGGCTGGTTGGACCCCCCACGCCCAGAGCTGTGTGGTCATGTCCCTCAGTGCACGACGCTGTCCTGCACCGTCGCCTGACGTGGGAGCCGAGCTCTTTGAAAGCCGGCCGTGCCCTGACACACGTCTGTATCCACAGCCCATGTGGCGTCCCAGATGCTTCTCAGTGTCAGTAGAGGGCATGAAGGATTGGCCCATGCCACCCTGAGGAGCTCCCGATGTGCTGGGGGATACCAGCCCCATGGATGAAGACTCCCGGGACTGGCTGCTGGGCTACATACCTCGTAGGGGTGAACTCAGTGAATCAACAATCCTTTAGGCAGATAATATTATAGTTCCTGTTCAACAGATGATGAAGATCAGGCACAGAGCAGGTAAATACCTGTCCAAGGCCCCGCACCATCTAGATGCTGGAGCCAGTAGCCATGATGGGAACATTTAGGGTAAGAGAAGGGAGGAAAGGCGGCCCCTGGCCAGGCACTAGTCACCATCAGGTATTTTCTGCATGTCTCATTTAGTTCTCAAAAGAGCCCTGTGGGAACAGGGTTGCTGCCTGGGACCTAAGAATTCAGGGAAATTCGGTGACTTTTTCAAGGGCACCAGCTAGGAAGCAGTCGAATCAGAATTCACTCCCTCTGCCCAGTCCTGAGCAGACAGACCCTGAAGAGCAGACCCCGAATGGTTCTGCCCATGGTCTCTCCCGCCGTGCTGGGAAGACTCTGACTTGACAGCTGTTATTGTAGCGTTTTCTGAATAAACCATGACAGGGTGCCTAACTAACGGGAATGTGGCTGGTAATCAGAGGTCCTTATAGATCTCAGGGGTCACTGTCAAAACCCTTTCCTTGGATTAGTACTAATTGCCGGTTGCCTGAAGACTTCAGTTCACCATCTCTGCTTATGGCACATTTCATGGAAAAAAATGACAGAGGCTGAACATATTTGTGAGTACCGCCAAAGTGAGTATAGCACAGGGCTGGGCTGGTGCAGTAAAAGGAATCAAGCTGTAACTTAGGTGATTTCAAAAAACCGACCTTGGCCCCTGATTCGTTTGCATTAGGGGATTCTTATTTCTTTAAACGGATGCTTAAAAGCATTCATGAGCGAGCAATGCCAGATTCACACTCAACCTTAGCAGTTTGTCCTTTGGAGGAGTGTGGGCTGACTGTAGAGTATTTCCCGCCCTCAGCCCAAATGGAGTTCGCGTTTAGAGGGTTCTGGGAGGGCTACGGAAGGAGGGCAGACCATCTAGGCGAGTGCAAAAAAGGCTTTGTACCTGGACGTCTTTCTTGCAGATACTCAGTTCCTCTGGAACCCGGCCCTGAGTCTCTGAACCGATCAGTGAGTGGAAAAGGCTTTTCAGCTCTGGGAAGAAATGTTACACAGCCTGGGCACCAAGGCTGTTCACTGGCACTGCCGGTGCAGGGCACGGGCCTTCGCAGGCATCTTCTGTACCATGTGTGGTTGATATCCATGCTTCCGTATCTGTCTTCACAGTTCACACCAGATTTTCCCAGGTGCCTGTAAATTCAGCCAGCTTCACGTGTACTAAATCTGATGCTAAATGTCGTCACATAGCTGATCCCCTGGACTGCCCGCAGAAAGCCTGTGAACTAGGCCTTGTTAGGTGCATTTCATGCAGTGCTGAGAACACGTGGTGTCCATACTTTTCTTACTACAGTTTGCTTTGTGGTATTTGCTGAGTGTTCCCCACAGGAGCTCGTCTTTTTATTCCCAAACAACATGTACAAATCTGGAAGGTAAGGCCCACGCCTTAGACTGTTCTTGTTCTCTACCCAGAGCTTAGCAGAAAAGGCACAGCCTTGATATATGACTGACCTTCTAAGGATCTCCTGGATCTTTCTTTATGGGCAAAAATGAGATGAAACACAACTGTATTTGCATATGAACCCAGAATTTACAAGCGGCAGTGTGTCTTTAAGAAAGTGATTTCTCCTCCCTGGGACTCGGATTTCCCATCAATAAAATGAGGCCATTTGAGTGGGGTCTTGGGAGATTTTTCTTGCTCCAAGCTCCTTTGGGTCCCCTCTTTGGGGAAGAATATTTTTCCCCAGAAAACTGTGACTTGACAAAGATATGGTCTCTCCTCCTGTTCTGAAGGCCTCTTCCCCACCTGGTTCTAGTCTGCCAGCCACTGCCCCCTGGCATGCCCCACCCACCTCTCTTTGTTTGCTGGCTCAGGAATTCCAGAAGGAGCCTGGCGCCCCCCACCCCGCCCCCCACCCCCACCGGCTTCCCAGGGAGAGTCTTGATGAATACAGATATGGCCTTTTTTGCATTTTAGCACCGGTGCCAGTCTGAACCCAGCTGTGTGCAACGTAAGGTGAAATATGGATTCCCCCAACCTGGCCATGGCTTCTCCACGCGGCTAATCGAAAAGCTTTCTGAGTGGGCCCACATTGCATATGCATTTGCCCTCCTTTGGCTAAGGGATGGGCGGAGGGCGATTTCACTCTCTTTTCCACTGTGTCTCTTTGTGCTTCTTTGGGTTTCCTTCAAAAGCAGCAGGCCATCTGGGCTGAACAGCTATTTGAAGTGACTCGGGATCTCTGGGACTTGAGTCTTGAACCCACCCTCCTGCCCACCCACTCAGCATGACAGCAGCAATGTGAGGGAACAGGCCCGAGGAGCCCTTTCACCTCCTACAGGATAAGGATCAAGCTCAGGGCATTGGAGGCCCTGCCCTGTCGGCCCCCAGGCCCTCCATTACCCCTGCTCTCCAGTCGTACCTGCCCACTGCTAAACCAGCCAGACAGACCTCCACCTCTGTGCCTTTCTACTAGCTATTCCTTTGGTCCCCACTCAGCCCGCCTGCAGGGCCCAGCATGGAGAGGGGGATGATGAATGCCCCCCCAGGATCCTGTAGCCCAGTGTTCTGCCGCTGGCCCCCATCTGCCCTTGGGTCTCACATCCGCCCCACTGGCCC
Organism: Manis javanica; assembly: GCF_040802235.1. NCBI lineage: Eukaryota > Metazoa > Chordata > Mammalia > Pholidota > Manidae > Manis > Manis javanica. The sequence goes on along the minus strand of NC_133163.1, from coordinate 8,319,111 downwards.
TCTTTGGCCCTGGCCCAGGCGCCTACATACAGTGAAGGAGGCCCAGGGCCAATGCTCTCTTAACTCCCTTTATCAATCAGTTTTAAAACCTTGCAGGATCTTGCCATACAGCTTGCAGGATGTATTTTGCAGAGGCCTAGATTAGGAGAAGTCATCCGAGGGGATCATCCTGGCACCTTTAAGGGGAAACACTACACTACACAGAGTGGGGGTGAGGGGGGTGCTCGTGCGGGTTTTAGTTGCTCTTGCTGCAGCCGCCACTGAAGGTTCCTTGCCAGGAGGCCCTTCCTAGGGGACTGTGGAAGCAGAGGAGGCTGGGCTGCTGTCTCCAGGGCCCACATGGTGACGCGGAGGCAGTGGGCGTGGCAGTGACCACCCTGCGCTTTCCCACCTTCTCCTCCCTGCCCCTGGCTGCCCTGCCGGGTGGGTGCCTAAACTCTCACTCTTTCCTAAAACGCCTTGGTTTGGATAGCTGGAGGAGAGAGGGGCTAAAGTGAGTTTATATAGCTTCCCCTGTATATATTTAGAGAAAAGAAGTTCATTTAGGGATTAGGGCTGCTGCTTGTCTATGCATCATTAAGCATACCACATCTGCTACCCAGCTAGCAATCAGCAGAATATTGAGAAAAGTTATAAAGAAATCTTTGCGTCGGTTCATTTTCATTCCCAACTCCTTGTGTCCTGGCTCTCAGACTTTTGTGAGTGGGTGTGTGGGAAGCAGTGGAGCTGGGGCTGGGGAAGCCAGCCTCCGGACCTGGCACAGGATTCGGAGAAGCGGAGGGACCTCAGCTCTGACCACATGGTGCACGTGGGGGTGTGCGGAGGGCGGGTGGTGGCAGAGAGCAGGTGATCTGCGAAAACTGCATGCGTGTTGTCCCATGGTGGCCATGCTGGGAAGGGCATGTGACCTTGTCAGAAGCTGAGGGTCACGGCCATCCTGGGTGCTCAGAGTGCTGAGCCAGACCGAGGCGCCTCCTCTGGGTGACCGTGGCCAGGCTGCTTCCCCTCTGTGTCCTCTGTCTCATCTGTAAAATGGGTGTTTGAGGGCTGCTGCTGCAGATGGTGCCTGGGTCCTGGGGCTTCCCTGCCCAGCCCAGCAAGAAGCCCAGCCTTGGCCTGCCCAGGTTGGTAGGGGAGGTCTGCTTCCTGGAGGGCTGGCCAGCAGGGAGCAGCAGGCCTGGGGCCTTGATTCTGGAGGCTCAAAGAGTGGAAACTGGGGCAGCAGATGGGGCTGCAGCCTTTCTGGCCCCTTCGCCAGGCCTAGGAGCTGGGTTGTCTCACCCCCTCCTTGAGACCCCTGGCCCACATGGCCAGAAGTGGGTGGTTGTGGAGGACCCAGTCCCTGGCCCCCTCCCATGCAGCTGTCCCTTGCGTGACATGTGGTAGGCTAAACTGCAGGTGTCACTGTTAGCCCTGAAATAGGGGTTTGGCTTCCGGCCCCAAGGCTTCCCACAAAGGAATCTGCCCAGCTGCTGTTCCACCAGCGGCTCAGCAGGGTCCCAGAGCCTCTTCTACCCCCCCACCCCCTGAGGAATTAGGATAGTCCCATCCACAGCAGCCCGGCCCCTGGGCAGGCACCGCGGGCACAGTGCTACAACTAGGAGGGGGTCACACAAACCTCCAGGGTCTGCGGGGTCAGCACTGAACCTCAGCCCATCCTGGCAAGGCGGGGTGTGGGGGCTCCACAGATGAGAGGTGGGCTGCCTGGGAGGCCTGGGGACAGCCAATGGAGGAGAGACCCAGATGGACATGGGTTGCCCCGCTCGGTCCCTCATGCCTCTCCTGGTGCCCCCCCACCCCACCCTGCCCCTGCACACTGCCAACAATTTAGTGGGTCAGGATGAAAAAGGCCTTTTTTCAGACTTCTAAAAGCCTGGTTTTCAAAAATGACCAGGTCGGGGCTTACCACAGGCAGCTTAACCCAGAAATCATAGCTCCCGGTCCCCGCAGCGGCCCAGGGAATCCATCTTGACTTTGTTTGGGGGCTGCTGCTGAGCTCGCCCCTGTTTGTTTTTTGTGTTCCCGTTCTTTTTAATTCTGCATTTCATTCTGGCCTGAGAAACCTCTTGGACTCACAAAAGAAAACACTGGATCAGGTTTTGGGGGGTTTCCACCTGGGAATTGGGGGTTCAGCTGCTGCAGGGCAATGGGCTTTGGCGTTCTGGGCTCTCTTAATTTCTGTTTAAAGAGGAAATGGAAAGAAGGGTGTGTGTGTGTGTGTGTTGGTGGAGAGCGAGGGCAGGGAATATTCCCAGGCCTCAAAAAAAAAAAAAATGAAGAAAAATAAATTTCTGAATAAGAATGGTCCGTGTACTGTGACCACAGGGCAAATGCAAATGTGTGTTTTCAAACCCAGCCCCGTGAATTCTTATTACCAGTCCGTGACTGCGCCTACAAGCAGGACATTACATATTCATAAGCGTGAGGGACCTGGGCCCCCCTTCAGGTGTGGCCTTCTCCGCACCCAGGTCCTTTTAATCTCCGGGAAGAAGAAGAAGGAAAAAAACAAAAGCCCAGGCCAGGCTGCATTCGGTCCGTTTTCTTCAGTTCCTAAAGTGTTAAGGGAATAGAGATAAAAAGCTGCATGCAGAAACAGAGGCAGCCGCAGCCAGCCTCCACAAAGATCTTTTTAGTGTCAACTTAAATGTACACAAATAGCGGATGATGATCTCTTTTATTGGACTAACATTTATCCAGTAATATCCACACACTTTTAAAACCATTGAGGCCTCCTCTTCAGGTGTTCATTTGAATAGAAATAGCTGAATGAGTGTTTTTATAATTGATCCCCTGAGAACTGAATGTCTAGTGCTGCATAACCAACATTTTCCCATTGCTGGGTTTTTTTTTCCCCCCAAATTGCCACTCTGCAAAATTAGGATTTTGTACAGTTTTGATAAGAGAATTAACCTCCCACGTGCCAAACTCCCTGTGTGTGAGAGATCCCGGGGACTTGGCCTGTGCGGGGCTCGGCTTCCACACCAGCTCCCTTCTGGAGGCTTTGCCGCTTCTTGATCGCAGGGAGAAAACTCCCAAATCGGGTGGGAGGTGGATTTGATGGAGGCCAACGGAGGCGGAAGCTTCTGAGCACACATGTGGGTGCCTGGGCCTAGGAGGGCCACGCTTCTGACTCCTTCCTTTGTGTTCAGCAGGGCGAGCCTTGAGCTCACCAGACATGCCCCGCTGGCCCCTCTGGCCTGGTGTGGCGTCTGTGGGTGCTCAGAACCCTGGACGTCTGGGGAAACAAGAAAAGACTTCTCTTTTCTATTTTTCCAGGGCTTTCTTCAGGGCTGTCAAGTGCTTTCTTTAGTATTCACTCTGGTTTCAGAGTTATAATCCTAATATGTCTTTATTGAGGAAAATTTGAAAACTACATAGAAATATAAAGTTAAAAAAAACCATGACCTCACCTTCTACCTTCTGGGGCAAGACATGTTATTTTCCTACCAGTCTCTTTCTGTGGATATGTATTAAATAGATACATGAAATTGGGATCATACTGTACATGTAGTTTTGTATCCTTTTCTTCCCTCTCATAGTATATACAAAGTGTCTCCTGTGACTTTAAGTATCATTTGTCAGCATCAATTTAGCGGCTGCACACCCAGCCATCAGATGCCTGTAGTTGAATGAATTTAATTACCCCCTCTTGATGGACAGTGAGCCTTCTTTTTTGATTGTGTACAAAGGGATATTCCTGGCCCTTTTGAGGGAGGCTTATTTAAACCAGAGTAAGAAAGTTACTCAGGAAGAAATTTTCTGTTTGTGGCCTAGAAGTGATGGAAAAAGCAGTTTCTTGCAGAAGAACCTGAGCGATGAAAGGTGTCCTCAGTCAGACAAGCCACCAGGGAGCAGAGCCCGTGAGCAGGGCCTGCAGGAAGGGTGGCCAGTATGCCTGGGTCCGGGGCCAGCAGCGGGGCGGGCGCCTCATTTCTGGGCTGGAGGCTCTCTGCCCGCGCCCATGCAGCTTCTGGCTCTGAGTAAAGCTGCAGTCCTTTAGTCTGTGTGTCAGGTAGGCTGCTGTCAGCGGCCGGTCACAAAACCCCTGCTCAACTAGCTTCAGATGCGAGGACACGGAGTCTGTCCCGTGACACATCTGCTGAGGCGGCAGCCCCAGGCTGGCTGATTCAGTGACTGTCCAACATGATCACGGGCCCAGGGCTCTCCCTGGCCACCCTCCACACGGCAGCTCAACCCGGCCACCTCCCCTCATGGGGGCCCATTGGCTGCTCTCCAGACGCGATGATTTCCAAAGGTGGACAAGGGAAAGTCTCTTCAAATGGGATGTTTTTGATCAGCAAGAACAACCTCTTCCAGGAGGCCAGGCCTCTCTTCTACCCAACATGCCTGGCCTCTCACTGGCTAGACCTACGCACCTTTGCCTATGCCAGCCACTGGCAAGGAGGGGATTCTTTCCTCCCACCCCCAAATTGCCACTCTGAGGCTGAGGCTGACAGTAATCTGGGGACGGGTAGGGACACTGTGGGTGCCTGGGAAGTGCCCTTTTGCCCTCCTGGGCCTGGAAATCCTAAGCCCCTGCTCCCCACTTTCCCCAGGCCTCACTGTAGGCATTGACCGCTTCAAGCTGCAAGTTCCCCAGACCTCAAAGCAGCCCTCAAAAGTGCTCAAGATGTTAACGTCAGGTGGGGGTGCCCAGGATCCTGGGGTCCACTGTGAGACCTGGGCCAGCCCCAGGGTTGGTCTGCCCAGATCCCGGGCTGCCCAGGACCCTCAGTGCTGGCCCTGTTCAGGTGGCCCTAAGGCCACATCCTTGCCAATCCCCTCCCCTGACCTCTGTGCTCTGCCCCCTGCTATGCTGCTGTGGCATCTCAGTTCCAATTGAATGTTTATTTTTTTATGGAGAACTCCTCCTCCAAAGGCAACCCTTTTGGGTGGAGAGGGGCTGACCCCATTCCAACCCCAGTGGCATGGGTGGGCCCAGGGGTACTGGATAGCCAGTCACCACATCACACCCCAGATCAATCTGATTGGTGCTGTAGGGATGAGCATGTGATCCAAAATTGGTTCAGTAAGAGTAGATCTCAGGATATCTGCTGGGATTCATGGAAAAGAGATGTGCTTTTTCTCCCTTGAGGTCTCCAAGATGTGAGCCTGGAGCACACGTGTGGGTGCTGGGCCCAGGATAGCCACACTTCTGACTCCTTCCTTTGTGTTCAGCAGGGCGAGCCTTGAGTTCACCAGACATGCCCCACTGGCCCCTCTGGCCTGATGTGGTGTCTGTGGGGAACAAGCAAAGACTTCTCTTTTCTATTTTTCCAGGGCTTCCTTCAGAGCTGTCAAGTGCTTTCTTTAATATTCACTTTGGTTTCAGAGTTATAATCCTAATATGTCTTTATTGTAGAAAACAATAAAGTTGGTGGTCCCTGTCTCATGACCACAGTGGAGAGTCTGCCTGATAATGAGGCCAGCATAGAAGAAAGTGGAGTTAGAGGATGGAGAGAGACCAGGTCCTGACGAGATTGGCTGAAACCCTGGATCTAGCCATGCCTGAAGCAGTACTACCTCTGAAATTTCTATTCATGGAAGCAGCAATTTTCCTTTTCACATGAACCAATCTGAGTTGGGTTTTTGTTGCAACTGAAAAGAATCTTGACTGAACACCTACTTAACAGGCTGCCCTTCCAAACCCAGGGTGTGCTGGGCCAGGCCAGGCCCCAAAGACAAGGCTGTCAGCCCTCCTGGGGCCACTTCCACCAGTCCATAGAGCTGCTCTGCAGGGCAGCTGCTTCCCTGGCACCCGTCAAATGAGTCTAGTGTCCTCTTCTGAGAAGAAGCCAGGCAGAAGCGGGAAAGGCATTTTCTCTCCTCCCTGTCCACATCTAATCTTCCCTGAGCACCCAGGCTCTCCCAGCTCTAGGGATAATTTCCTGAGAGGTCATCTGAAAATTTCTGTGGCTCAGTTTCTGCTTCCCTGAGCTGCCCCTTGGGCTCCTTTAACAACTCAGCTCCTCCCCTAGGCCTGTGTCTGGAGTGTGTCCTCTGTCCATGTCACTGTTGAGCCAAATTGGCATGTTCCTGTGTTCATTCTCCATAAAGCATGTCCCCAGCCGCTTATCACCGTGGACACATTTTTTGTGGGGTGCTTTGCAATTTTCACTGTTGTTGAGAGGTCTCCTAGCTTCTTCTAGGCAGCAAGAGGCCTTCCCTCCAAAAGGCTGCATGTGCCTGTGTCCAAATGTTTCCGAGGCCAGACGGGAGAGGAAATGAGGGGGACAGGCCTGGTGTAAGTTGCGGGGAGGCAGGACCATGGAGGGCCCGTGACCTGCCCCGGGGAGTAGCTTCCTCTCAGGGCCAGCCCATGGCCATCATGCAGGAATCAGGCCCAGCGTTTGTAGAAGTTATGATTTCTCGGGGGAAGGAGGAAATCTTTTCTTTTTCTGTGAAATGTCCCATTGTTTTAAACTTCCAGCAACAACAACACAAAATTTGAATGCCGTGAAGACCAACCATCTCTTGGACCACTGGTTTGTGACTTCTGTCCTGGTGCATTAATAAAATGACAGCATGTCAGACCACCAAGAGCAGGTGGCCTAGTGGACAGATGCCAGGCCAGAAACGGGAGGCCTGGGTTCTGGTTCCGCTCCCACTGTGTGACCCGGAGCATATTATGAGTCTGTAAAAACTCCTCGAAGATGTTCATGTACATTTTCTTAATCCTTCCAACAGTTGTCTAAGATGAACTTCATTATGTGTCTGGGGCAGCCTGAGAGAAAACCAAGCACAGAGAGGGGAAGCGGCCTGCCAAGGGGCACAGCAGGAAAGGGGCTGACTCTGCTCCTGGCACTGGGCTGTTTGGGTCATGTGCCAGCTCCCAGCTCTAAGCCCCGTGCAGCTTGGGGCATCCAGGACGCTGCCGTCTGGCCAGGAAGAGCTGATCTGGCTTCAGGAGCTCAGGTTGGTGGCAGAGTCATGGACCCCCAAGGTCGCAGGTTGGCTTTTCTTCCTCCAGACCTGCGGGTTTCTCCCTTCTCTCCCCTCCCCTCCAGCCTGCCCCGTCCACTCTGTGCTCAGCATACCTTGTTTCTGTGGCCCCTCTTTCTTGCCATGTTCCTGGTTCTTGGTGATGTTTCAAAAACTATTGGCTCTGGGTTTGTGATTGCATTATTTAAGTCAGAAAAACACCAACTTGTGGACTATTGTATGTGTGGTGTCCTCTCTACCTCTTGACTGGGACTATGGTGCTGTGTCTTCCTAGTTTCCCAATCCTTGATACTCTGTCCTTCCCCCGAGATAATGGTTTCCAAAAGAGGGAGATTCAAATGCTCAGGCACTTAGACTTTGAGCTCTCAGCACCTGCTTCTTGTTTCATTAATGTTGCTTAATTGTGATAATGGTGACATATTGGAATGTTCCCTTGTCACACACTCTGAGAAGGTCACTACAATTTGCAGGTGCTTTGAGCTTTTATATTATCCCTATAAAACAGACAAGGACAAACTGTGCTATCCCATTTTACAGATGGGAAAACAGAGGCCACGCTTGCTGACATAACTGGTTCAGAAAACGGACACTGCAAAGCAATAGGTGTGGCTTGCTTCACCTGCACTTTTGGTTTAGGTGTACGGTGACATCCTCTCCCAGTTTGGCCCTGCCCCTGACAGCTTGTTGGGGCACACTAAGTCATCTGGACTCAGAAGCAGAATTTCACGTTCATAGAAATTGTTATCTGGCACTTGCTCGTTTTTGTTCTGTCTCCTCCCATTATCTCTTTTTCGGGAGTGGTTCTTTGACTACTGAAATATAAGAACCAGGAGCGGACTGGGAAGGCGTGTGCCCTAGCTCAGGTTGCTATAACAAAGCACCATAGACTTGGTGGCTGAAACAACAGTTTATAATATATATTAAACATAAGGATAAAAATAGCCTTTCTCAGATATCTGTAACACACTAAACGTGGTCAGCGTGGAGCCCTCTCGTGCGCCATCCACAGGCTTGCGTGATTGGCATTTTGAGCTCCTTTAATGCTTGTACCATCTCTGAGGTGGGCACCACTGCCATCCCCACGGTACAGGTGAGGACGCCAGGGCGTGTGCACAGTCACGTGCCCAAGGTCACAGCTAGTAAGTAGCGGGGGCAGGACACTGTCAGGGCTGTGGACTGTGGAGCCCCTCCCCAAGCACTGCAGAAGCCCCTCGAGGGCACCCCCACCTCTCCCCACTTGCACCCCTCCCAGAGGCTTCCTGGGTGGGGAGCGGGCTCATGCCCTCTGAGGATGGCCTCCGCAAAGGCAGCACACTTGGACCTCCTGCTCTTTTTCCATTCCTGCGGCGCTTGGCTGGGGTGCTTCTTGAGCCCGGCTTCCTCATCCAGTTCCTCCCAGTTCCCTCTTCCTGGGCCGGCAGCGGGGACACCCCGCACCAGGGCGGCTGTGTGCCTGCTGCACAGACTGCTGGGCTCTGGCTTTTTCTCTCACCAGCTGCGCTGAAGGATGGCGCGTCCCAGGACGCCAGCCTGGCTCTGCTTGGGCTTTGATCCCAGCGGTTCTTCAGGCCCAAGCAGGCCTCCCTACCTTCCTGGCCCAGCTCGGGTCTTCTCAGCCCCAGATGTGGGGCCTTGTTATCTCTTGGTCTCTGAGGCCCACACTACAGAAATATGGACACGGGACTTGTCCCTTGAAGCTCTCAGGCTGCCCCAGATGCAGAGGGTGGAGCGGGAAGGGCAGCGGGGTGGCAGGAGCCCTGGGGAATCTGCCAAGCTCCAGAGGAAGACGAAAGAATGGCTCGGCCATCTCCCTTCCTGGCCCAGCCTCCCTGGGGCTTGCTGTGCCTGCCCTGAGATGCTGAGGGTGGCTGCCCAATGTCAGGACCCTGGGGAAGGACCAGCCGCGGTAGAAGTGACCTGCCCTTCCCAGGGCACCAGATAAACACGCAAACTGACCCCACATTCTCGTCTCCTGGCCACTGGCCTTTATCTTCATCATTCTTGGGACAGCTTACCTAACCCCCCGGCCTCTGTAGCCTCCTCCTGGCCGGTGGGAGCTGTTCCACCCTTAGAGTGCTGGAGAAGAGCCCTGTGCGTGAGGGGCCTCGCCTCTGCGGGATCCCCTCTTGGGTTCATTCCCACCCCTGCATTATCATCATTCCCTGCTCGCCCTGCCCGAGTCGGACTGTCCTTCGGCACAGGCCGCACATCTCAAGGTGTAGGTCTTGGGAGACGTTGCTGAGTCTGCAGGTGGGGGTGGAGAGGGCTGAGCCGCCTCAAGAAAGCAGGAGGAGTAATAGTTAGAGCCCCGGAGGCAGCGAGCTGGGGGGCTGCACGAGGCGGCGGCGGCCCTGCCCTGGGCACAGAATGGAAGAGACACTCCGGATCGCAGGGATCAAGACAGACTGTATTTCGGTGACAAAATAGTTTGCTATTTATTAAAAATGGTGTCTTGAAATTACTGAAAAAACCCACCATGAACAAATTTCAAAATTTGAGAGGCAGGACCAACCACGTACAGCCGCATTAGAGCCCGAGGCTAAAGGGAAAATCAGTCAGATGGTCCTGTCTTCGTTAAAAATGCTGATTTGTGCTCATCATAGAGCTTTTTTTTGTATTAAAGTATTATTCATGTTGGGGCACCCTCTTAAATTCTATGCCCACGGCGAGTGCCCTGCTCGCCTCACTCCGATCCCTGCCCGGGGAGGACAGTGGGTCCGCGAGCACACGGCGGGGCCCCCACGGGACCTCCGGCTGTCTTGCTGCTGTGCGGGGTCCCGTGCAACCCCCCGACTCAGTAGACCCCCTCACTCATGCAAAGCCCATGTGTATTTTCTTATGGAAACTTAAGGGAAAGCGCTGTTTTCAACTTCTGGACAGGTGCCTGAGGAGTAAGGGCGGCCCGTGTGAGATGACCACATCCGGGCAGGTGGACACAGAGATGGACACGGCCTTCCCCTTAGTTAGGGCAGGGTGGACCTGCTGCCTCTGGTCACAGAGGTGAGGCCAATTCCCTGGCTGTTATCCCGTTTGTTTATCCCGTCTGGGCATCACTCATCTCCGGCTGGGGTCACAGCTGACCTCTAACCCCAGGAGCCCTTTGGGGTGGGAGGAGCCGAGCTCCTTTACAGCCCAGGGCATTTGAGTCTGTTCACAGACCCTGGACTGATACTCATTCTGGGGCTGGAGGGCCGTCCTTCAGTCTGTCTCTGCCTCTCCAGGGGCTGGAACACCCCTGCCAGGGAAGCTCCCCCTTCCCACGGGCAGGGCAGGCTGTAAATCAACTGCAGCCGCTGAGCCCAGTGGCCCTTCTAACAGGACTTCGGGGCTTCGCATCTAACTTACGGAAGTTGGCAAAAACAGGCTGAAATGTGCATCCGTGGCTGTGTCATTTCTTCTCTCTCCTCACTTGGTGGCGATGGTTTTGTGTCGGACAGCCTCCTGGAGGGAGGGCTGCAGATGAAGAATTTATGGGGAAATTTGTACAAAGGTCAGCCGATCACAAGTGAAACCACACATCAGTGGATGTAAATACATTTATACACATTCACTGCAAATCCCAAACTCAAACCAGCTGTCTAAGTAGAGAGACTACCTAAGACATTTTATAGGTTGTAAATTAGTGATGAAGGTGCCACATAACTCCACGTTTCAGGGTCAGCGATGCCAGCTGCTTCACAAAAGCCATAAATATTCACTCTGCCTTCCCTCAGCCCTGGCACACCCAAGCCCCTGCTGCATAGTAGGAAAAATGTGGCCCCAGAAACGTGAGTCTGAATTCCAGCTCCACTCCTGGAATCTCCTAGCCCTTCCAGGTCCAGACTTCTTGCATCGAGGTGGGAGAACAACCTTCTCTCAGGTTATTGGAAAGATTGAATAAGATCACGATTTAAAGCACTCAGCACTGTGCACCCAGTGGCTGCTCAATGAATGTCACCTCCCTTGTTCTCCTCCTGCTCTTTTATAACTGGTCCTCCATCCAACAACTGATACCGTTCTGATTTAGAACTTTCCACCCCGCAACCTCCCCCCACCCCAATCCCACCTGAAACTGATGTTTGGTTTTGACATCCAGGCCCCAAACCTTGGTGTGGATGCCAAGGTGGAGTTGAACACTTGTACCAGGGGCACATCCGGGGATTTGGGGGCCTGCCTGGAGCTTGTACGATCTGGGGTGCTCACTCACAAAACAATGAATTGCAATTGGGTGCAGGGCCATGGAAAGGGCCTGAAGCTGAAGCCTCAATAGCTGGGTAGCAAATCCCCCTTGATCCGTGCACGCTGCCCAGTTTCACAGGCACCGAGCTGGGGCTTGGGGACCACTGTGTGCTTGAGCCTGAGGGCCTAGACCTGATCTTTCGTCCTTGGAGCCCTCCTTGGTGGCTTCTCACAAGCCCGCAGAGTGGAACCTGGGGCAGGGGAGTTGGGGGTGGTGTCCTAACCCCCTCCACCCAAGCCCAGCTTTGTCAGCCCTGGTTGAAAGCCCTGAACTTTACCAAGGCTGCTCTGGAAAACCAGCCGACATCTCTCCAGAAGTTCCCCTACACATCTGTCCTCTGTCCTGGGACTGAGAGGCGGGTGGGGTGCATTGGCTGGAGTCAGATGGCATGAAGCCAGGATCCCGGCTGTGCCCTGCCTGCCAGGTCACGGGAGCCTGCCCAGCTCAGAGATGAGACTCCCACACTGGGCCCGGCCTGCACCCGGCTCCCTTCCCCCTCCTTCCTGCCAGCCTTCTGGCTGCTCCATCTCTGTCCTTTCCCCACTCTGGCCCTCCCTCCCCCTGCGGCCTCCCCTAGGACAGCTGGGCTCTGGAAGGCTCTTCTGCCTCCGGAGGGGTCTGCTCAAGTCTACAAGACCCCCCTCGACTGCCAACACAGGCCAGCTGAGACAGCATGGTGACGGCGAAGCTGTCCAGTTGCCTGGAAAGGGCTGACAGCAGACACAGCCCTGGTCGGGCAGAGCAAGTCCCCAGCCAGCTGGCGAGGGGATGGGCCCGAGCCAGGTAATTATTGCCTGGTGCAGAGGTCGGAAGCCGCAGAGCGCCTGATGTACTAATGGAACACAAATGGGACATCTGTGTTCAGGAGTTCAGCAAACCATGGAAAACCCAACTTTGCCAAGAGTTTATGTACTACTGAAAGCAGAATCACTCCTTCCAGCTAAGGGAGCAGTAAACACACCAGAAACCATTTCCCTGCTTTCCACATGTTGTTTATCTGGGGAATGTTACAGCTTGTCTCAGCCCCCGGAAGCTGTGGGGGCCGGAGTGTGTTGGCCAGTGGAGGGCCTTTCCCCAGTAGCCCTGAGAGCCCCCAGTGCCGGGCTCTGGGACCCGCCCATGCATGGGGTGCGAGAGGTGGTGAGGCTGGGGGGCCTGCTTCTGAGCCAGGTCCGGCTCCCCTCCTGCAGCACAGCATCCGTGCGGGTGTGTGGGCTCCTCTGACGCCAGGGCCTTGGCAGGGCGGGGAGTCCTACACATGCTCGAAATGATAGGGAGCTGGGGGTGGGGTGCCAGGAGCCTGAGTCTCTGGGACCTGCCACTCAAGCCCTGTGCAACCTCGGCAAGTCCCATGACCATCTGGGCCTCAGTTTCCAGGCCTGTAAAGTGAGGGTGTGGCTGAGGCAGCTGGGTTCACTCGGTTCTTCAGGTGGCAAGTGGCAGGCACTGACTTGTGTAACAGAAGAGAACGTAGGGCGGGAGAAGGTGTTTGTGGAACTGGAGGAGGTGCTGGCTCGGGGCAGCCGTGGGGACCCAGGCAGCAGGAGGTGGGGGACTTACTTCAGTGTGCCCCTGTCCCCCACCAAGTTTTGGCACCACTGTGCCTCAGTTTCTAAATCATGGTGGCAGAATGGTTGGCCCAGCCACCTGGGTGTGTTTCTTGGGAGTGGGGAGGGCACCACAGATGTGGCCCGTTGGGGTCAGCCTGGCATTGGGGCTGCTTCCAGAGGAGGGGAGCCACAGAGCACCAGCTGGCCACGACGTGGCTGCCCGAGCGCGGCAATGTGCAGCTATGCACCGGGCTCCCCTGTCTCTAATGGCCAGAAGCCAGGGCAGCTGGGGCTGGACCTCCCTGCCCCCACCTGCCTCCTGGCTCCTGACACTCAGCCTCACTTCCGGCTTCTCAGTTACCTCTGGGACTGAGGCTTTAGCAGGTCCTTTGGGAGCACACCTTGTGGGCGTCCACATTTGCCCTCGAGGAACTGCTGCTTCCCTGACTGCGGCAGCCCACTGGGTGCTAGGCGCCCAGCCCCGGAGCCTCCCAGATTGCTCCCTGAGTGCTGGCTGCAGAACTGGGGCCTCAGCTGGCAGGTGCTGGGGCTCCTGGTAGGGCAGCCGGACTGCCCTGGGCAGGGGTGGGGACTGGGCCAGAGGCTAAGGCTGGGCCCTGCATCCCTGCCCGGGCAGTGAGGCCAGGCCCTGCCAGCCAAGCCACAGTGAACCTGTCCCACTAGCTGAGGCTATAATTCCAGTGAGGTCCCTGCAAGTGCTGGTCTTAAAGGGGCCAGAGAGTGCCCCCCAGATGGGGGCATGGGGCCGACAGTGTGCTGTGGGGATAGACCAGAGCAAAGTCAGGAGAGAGGAGGGTCCAGATGGCTTTGCCTTCCCAGGTGTAGTGCCCCCCTTCCCCCTCACTTCCAGTCAGCCGCAGTCCCTAGGCTGGAGAATAAGGGTTCATGGAGACTGTCTTAGGCATTTTCCAAGATAACAGCTTTGCTGGACCAAGAGTTTAACTGGACACGTGGGGGTAATGAGCAGTCAGTTTGCCAAAGGTCGCTTCTTGCCGAGCTGATGTGAGCCTGTGGCGCTTGGGTCCTTCCCAGGCAAGTCTCGCCCATGCTTGTCCCTCATTTTCTCAGTGTCCCTGGGAAATGCTAGGAGTGCTTTGCAGGTAGATGGAGACATTCGTGCCCAAAGCTCTTGTGCGAGCAGGTGTGGCAGGCCTTGTCGCATGCTCGGAACCCGCTCCCCCTCCTTCCCTGTGGGCCCTGCTCATTTGCTCGGGGTCCGCCCACCTCCACCCAGCCAAGGCTTCGTGAGTTGCGACTGGCCTAAGGTTCCCGTTCTCCTTGACACCAGAGCTGGTCGGCCAACCCACCAGGGCCTGAAGTTGGCGCCACCCCAGGGTTTTTGTATGTGAGGCAATGAATCCCTTTATTGCTTAAACCACTTTGAGTCAGGGTTTCTGTTACTCGCAGCCCAGAGCATCCCGGCTGGTCCTGCACAGGAAGAGTGACTTGCCGCTTTTATGGGAGAGGAATACGTAGTCACGAAACCCTTCACAGTCATGCCGGGACCTGTGGATGCTGTCACATTCCGTCCGCACAGCAGTCCCGAAGCAGGGGAGGTGTGCCATCAGCTCCATGTTTCAGATGAGGACAGCTGAGGCCCCTGCAAGGACAGGACCCAAACCCAGGAGGAGGGACTGGAGGACCACAGAGGACAGCATGAGGTCATCCTGGGGCCTGACGGCCAAGAGTAGAAGTGAAGCTGGAGAGCTCCATCCCAGGCTTTGTGCAACACCAGCACGCTCAGGACGGCCCACCCTGGCGGGCCCTTTAGTAATGACAACAGCCACAGCCTACTGTGTGCTGAACGCGACATTCAACCCCACATGACCCCTGTGGTGTCCCTGTAAGATTCTTTATCATCCGCCTTTTCCCGTGAGGAAACTGAGGCACAGGAAGTAAGTGAATTGGAACTCAGTTCTGCCAGAGGTTTTAACTGTCGTGCTGAACTAAAATCATGACCTCTCCAGGCCAAAGGCAAGCAAATGAAGGGCGTGAAATGGAGCAGCTATAGCCAGTCCCTTCTGCGAGGGCGGAATGGTGATTCACAGGTCAGCAGGTCCCAGACCACAGGCAGCTCACAGGGCTCAAGTGCTGCATCACCCCGAAGCCTGGCACAGGGCCTCACACACAGGAGAAGCCCCACTGGTGTTGGTTGAGTGAATGAATGAGCATCTGCAGTAGTGGCTGGATTACCCAGAGCAGTTGTTTAAAACGAGTAAACCACCCACCCACCAACAGGCCCCTGAGGCTCGACACCCTTTGATTACAGATGTGGAAACCAGCCCAGGGGAGGTCTAAGGTCATGTGGTGGGTTCAGGAAGAATCAGGACCATAATTTGGGTCTCCGGCCAGGAGCTTTGTGTTCTAGTTGCAGGGACCACCACGTGATCAGGAGGTGTGTGAGTGTGCATGTCTGTGGGGGATGCAGCAGGTAGGGGGACAAGATAGAGAAGCAGGGACTCATACAGGAGTAGGCCGCCCGGTGCAGCTGCCCCTCCCGGGGTTTCTCTGAAGGGGGGCACTGGGGCACAGGGCTCTCAGTGGCCAAGCTTTACCCTGGCCCTTCTCTGGCCATAGGAGCCACTGTTGGTGGCCAGCCCCTCAGGCCAGTGAACTGAGAGAATGTCAGTAAGGGGAATGTTTACTGGCTTTCCTTCCAGTTTCAAGCTGTCAAACCTGCATTTGGAGCAAAGAGCTGCCCGGACAGCCATGCCCTGGTATGGAGAGGGGGTAGCTGGGACACTGGTCTGTAGGGCTTCCCTGTCCCTGAGTCCCCAAGCACCCGTGTGAGCTGAAAGGACCCACGTGGGAGGCTCCATGGGGCTTGACTCTGTACTGCCAGCAGTGAACTGTGCTCAAAAGTGCTCTGTAGGCAGAAAGACAAATAGCAAAAAGGCTTCATGTGCTATTTCAGGATTGCTGGCCCTGAACATTTATCACTTACTGATGCATATAATTTGCCTGATGACTCAGTTTCATATATTTTAGTTTCGAAAGATAAACAGTTTTTGCATATTTCCTGCAAATGGGGGTTATCTTTAATAATCTCAGGGCAGGAGGGTTGGATGCTGGGGACAGGGAGTTCATGGAAGGCGGAGGACTGGGGGCAGTTTGACTGTGGGACACACTTGGAATTTTGACAGGAGGTAGCTTCAGCCGATAGGACCTATGGGAATCGGTGGAGAAGGTTGGCCCCAAGATGGGTTGGTTTTAGAGGCAGCTGGGCTGAGAGAAGACAGCCTTTGGGGCCTGTTACTGAGGCCCAGCAGTCTTTGGTTGAGGGACAACCTGGGCTAGGCTCAGGGGGGAGCCCTCGGGTTTTGAGCCAAGGCAAAGAGGCCCACCTGCTGCTCACAGACCCGAGACTTGGTCTCGTGGCCCCTGGGTGAGGTCAGTCTGAGAGGAGTGACATGGCCCTTGGGGTGGAGCACTATGAGGTGGAATGGAACCCCAGCAGAGAGAACCTCCAACAGCACGGGCCCCTGTGGGCCCCAGTTCCAGCTCCCTTACTGACCTGGGAGTAACTTAGACAGAGAGTTTGCTCTTTTTGAATCTTGACAGTAATGTTTATCTTATGGGGTTCCTCAATGATTGGGGTAATAAACAGCATCCAAGCACAGATAAATGCCTGGCACAGAGGAAATGCTTGAAAAATGCTTCTCCCCAAAAACGTGTGCTTAGATACTTGGGGTGATTAAAAATCTGCGCTATGGTTTTCTATCCTTAAGGATTTTATGGTTAGGGAGCAAAGGATGCCCTCAGTGAAGTTCAGCTGTGATAGTCAAAGAGGGTCTGAGTAGCTGGTACTCTTCATCAGGGCTCTTGGTGGCAACTGAGCAGGTCCTTCTAGCCGGACAGACCAAGGGTAGCTTCTCACGACCGGCTGCATGTCGGGGTCTGACCATGCTCCTGTCCCTGGGAGGGCTCTGTCCACATGCAGGCTGTCCCCATGTGACACCAAGAAAGCTGCCAGAAGCTCCAGGCTCACATCCGCCTTCCCAGAAGTGGCAATGGGAATGCATCCTTTTATTTCCCTTCATCCCAAATGAAAGGCTTAGAAGTGAGTTCTGTGGACTCAGTTGGCCTGGCTTGGGTCACGGGTGCATCCTTGAACCAACACCTACAGCAACGGGCTCCCCAGGTGAGGTGGGAGTACATTGCATGGTGGCTCTTAGCTGTTCATACCTTTCCTGTCGGAAGATTTCCTATCTCTTCCTAGGCCAGCTGACTGGCAGTGCCTCCTGCGGGAGAGGTGTATGGCCTTCCCCACTGACCGTGGACTCGATATATGACTGGCTCTGGTCAGTGGCATGTGAGCAGATGTGACATATGCCGTGTCTGAGAAGAAGCTTTAAGATATTTAACATTGGAGGTTTCCACCCCCTCTCTTCCTCTTCTCTGGGCCTCTGAAGGGGCTGCCACCAAGAGACCCTGGATCTGGCAATAAAGAAGATACGTGAAAAGAGACAAATAAGACACATGGAACAGAACCACAGCTAACCTGAAGCCGGCATAAAATACATGGGAGAAATGATTATGTGCTGCTGTAGGTCCCTGAGACCTGGGGATCCAGTAGCAGCTGATGGTGTAACTGCTACAATGAGGCAATGAATGCTGGGCAGGCAGAAACAACAGGTATACCTCAGAGGGGCAAGAAGGATGGAATCCTAAAGCTCTGAATTCCTAGGGAAAGTCCCCATGACAGGCTTAGGGCGGGAAACAGAGTGGGTGGCCCATTGGCCTTTGGTGAATTTACTGAACCTGCTACCTGGTGTTCTAGGCCATCACTCCCCAAGTCAGACTGAGTCTTGTCCTAGATCCAGTATTCTTTAAAGCAGTACCAATCACATCACTTCCTTGCTTCCTCAGTAGGTCCCACTGCCCCAGGATGAAGTCTAGACCCCCATGGATGTCATACCTGACCCACATTGATGTGTCACAGAGCCTCGTCACTGTATGTGCCAGTAAACGGAACTGTGCATTTTCTGGTGTTCCCCCTCTCCACTGCTTGGACTGGGGCAAATCTGCCATTATCCTTCTGCTGGACTATGGCTATAATCTCCCCATTGCTTCTTCTTGGCACCTCCAATCCACTCTATACTCAGCAGCTTGCAAGATCTTCTAAACATGTAGGTTAAATCATGCCACCATCCCACAGCATGCTGTCAGATTTTCAGTAAAATCCAAATTCCTTACCAGACTGGGGCAGCTTGTATTTCCCCAAACAGACCATAACCCTATCTCCCATCCCACATGTTCTTTGTACAGTATGACCTGGACACTCCTCTCACTGAGATGTGGGGTCTATGTCCCCTCCCCTTAAATTTGTGTAGACTTTTGACTAGGATGGAAAAGATGCTCCTTCTGAGGTTAGATCATATAACAGGCGACACAGTTTCTGCCTGGTTGTCTTGGGACACTCACTCTTGGAACCCAGCCACCACGCTGGGACTAAGCTTGAGCAGTCTTTAGGAAGGCCCACAAGGAAGGAATGCAGGCCTCTAGCCCATGGCTAAAACCAACCATGCGAATGAGCCGTCCGGGAAGTGAACTCTCCAGGCCCCCCATCCATGTAGTGCAGAGACAAGCCTTCCTTACTGAGCCTTGTCCAATTGCATATCCCTAAGCAAAATATATGACTGTTGTTGCTTTAAGCCATCCAAGTTTTGGGGCGTTTTGTTACATAGCACTAGCTAACTGATGCACATGGCCCATAAGGCCCTGCAGGATCTGGTTTCTACTAGCTCCACCTCCTTCCACCATTCTCATGTTCTGTGCACTGTATTTTTTCTTTTTCTTTTCCTCAGATAAGCCAAGCACTGTCCTGCTTCAGGACCTTGCTTATATGATTTTCTCTGCTTAGTACTGTCTACCTCCAGTCCAGGTAACTGGGTCCGTCTCACCCTTCAGGAATCTTAATGTCATTTCACAGAGATCTTCTCAGACCACCTGGCTAAAGTAACTCTTGATCCCCACCCACACCCATCATCAAATGCCTGTTTTTGCTTTATTTTTTCCATGTCACTTATCACTGTCTAAAATTATCTTGCTTATCTATTTCCACATTGACTGTCTCTCCCTAGTAGACTATAAGCTATAGGAGGACAGGGACAAGTCATTCTTTTTAAAAAATTGAGATATAATTAGATATAATTGACATATAACATTATATATTAGTTTCAGGTGTATAACATAATACTTGATATTTGTATGTATTGTGAAATGATCAACATAATACATTTATCACCACACATTGTTACATATGTATTTTTCTTGTGATGAGATCTACTCTCTTAGCAACTTTCAAAATGCAGTACAGTACTATTAACATGTATAGTCACCATGCTGTACATTATAGTCCCATGACTTCCTTATTTTATAACTAGAAGTTTGTACCTTTTGACCTCCTTCATCCATTTTGCCCACCCCCAGACCAACTGCCTCTGGCAACCACTGGTCTATTCTTTGTATCTATGAGTTCTTTTTTTTTTATTTTCGTTTTAGTTTTTTAGATTCCATATATAAATGAGATCACACAGTATTTGTCTTTCTCTGTGTGACTTATTTCACTTAGCATAATGCCTTCAAGATCCATCCATGTTGTTACAAATAGTAAGATTTCCTTATTTTTTTATGGCTGAATGATATTCCATTGTGCACACGTACACACACACACACACACACACGTGTGTGTGTGTGTACGTGTGCATGTGTGTGTCACTTTTTCTTTATCCGTTCATCCATTGATGGATTTTAGGTTGCTAAAGTCTTTCTTGTTTACCATGTGTGATAGTTAATTGCATGCGTTCACTTGACTGGTGTGCCCCGATGAAGCATTCTGTCTGGGTGAGTCTGAGAGTGTTTCTGGATGAGATCAGCATTTGAATCAGCAGACGGAGTAAAGCAGATAGCCCTCCCCAGTGTGGGTGGGCCTCACACAGTCTACGGAGGACACGGTAGATCAGAAGGCACAGGAAGGGGGATATTCCCTGTCTCTGCCTGGCTGTGGAGCGGGGACATCAGTCTTCTGTCCTTGACTGGGACTGACACCACTGGCCCTCTGGTTCCCAGAATTTTCTGGGCCTCCAGATTACAGATGGCAGATCATGGAACTTCTCAGCCTCTGTGATCACACGAGCCAATCCCTTTGAATAAGTCTTATGCACCTATAACTATATGTATCTCCGATGGGTTCTGTTTCTCCGGAGAATTCTAACACACTATGTCTCTCCAACATTTAAAGCAGCATTTGGCACAGCATAGGAGCTTGATGAATATTTGTCAGCTGAGTGGACAAGGGCCTGCTTTGTGCGGTCTGCAGTCCAGGCCGCTTTTTCCAGAAGGCTGCTCTAAGCCTCCCTCTCGCTAGTGCTCACCCATCAGGACTCTGCACAGGCACCCAGCCTCAGCAGCACCCTGTGCGGGTGCTGTCACAGCCCTTCCCCAAAGCCACGGCTCCCCGTCTCCCACGGGCTGCAAGCTCCACAGAGACGTCTCAGCCTGGGTGTGAGGCCAGACAGGACCTGCAGAGTGCAACTCAGGCAAGGGCGGGGGGAGCGTGAGGGTGCAGCGGGCTCCTGTGGGGCCAGGGCCTGGCACTGCCAGACAGACCCAGTTCCTGCCTTGGGCTCCTGTGCTCATTTCTCTCTTGTCCCCCCTTAGTGGTTGGTTAAAGATGTGGAGAAAGTTATGACCAACTTCAGGTGTGATCAGGGAAGCAAGGGCAGGAACTGAGTCTCCTGGTGTCCCCTTTGCTGGGCAGTGGGAGGCCCAAGAATGCTGAGGGCAAGGCCTGAGAGTCAGGGGTCAGAGCAAGATCTTCTCACTTGGAGAATGTCCTTCCAGGGGTAAGCAAGGGCGGTTCTACAGTGTGCTGTAATCACAGCCATTTCTTGGGTGGGGAGCGCCAGTGACAGTGACCCCCAGGCCGCTAGGGGTCCATAGGTGGCTGGGAGGTGATGTGCCTGGACTCACACCCATGGCCACTCCTCCACCTGCAGAGACCAGGGAAGCCTTCTGGGGCTAACTCAACTTCTAAAGTGGTTGGGCCATGCTTTGCAGCTTCTCTGTGACATGTTTCAGGCTGCCAAGCATAGTTTAAGCAGTGCCATACATCGTGGCACTTTTTCTCTTCTATGACTAGCCCTGGTGACAACCTAGTGGTCGGTATCATCACCCCATTTTCCAGATGAGGAACCAAGGCTGAGAGAAATTACTAACGTCAGAGCTGGGGTTGGGGGGGTCACACCTGGCCAACCCCACACCCTTCCAGCTGCACGTTCCTGCACCCAGTCAGCCCAGCTCCATGCACTTCCTCTCTGTGGGCAGGTGCCTCATCCATGCAGTGGGATGTTGGACGGGCTGGCATCTGGCTTCTTCTAGTGCTAACAGCTCGACTCTGAGGTTCTGTGCCTCATTTTGCAGGATAGAAAGAGCTGTGTGCTCATGTCTATTGGACACACAAGGACATCAAGACCCAGAGAGAATGACAAAGGATTTACTAGGGTCTCTTGGTGACCACAACTCCTGATTCCAAACCCCAGTCTATTAAAAGCCCAAAGCCTTGGCAGAACTGCCAAGCCAAAGCCCGCCTCCCCTTGGGACCCCGCAGCTCCCGTTGGACGTCAGGGAGGTAGAGTGCCAGGGACTCTGCCCAGCCTCCAGCTTTGGGCCAGGTAGGCCTTGCTCACTGCCGCATCAGAGCTGGCGAGGCCTGGCCCGGGGAAGCAGTGTGGGTTGCCCTGCCCAGTGACAGTGTGGACGGGAGGTTCGTGAGGGGCGAGAGCTGCTATAACCCTCCTGGGTTTGGCAGAGGGACCTCAGCCTCGGTCCTGCCACTTGCAGCTCCCCGGTGTTTCTGGGCACCTCTCTTGTTGGTTCTCGGTGGGCAGGAGAAAGCAAGCACCTCATCTACATCCAGGTGTTGGCCCGCCTTTTGGAGCCTGTCTAGGCCCCGAGTGCCCAGGCCAGCGGGGGGAGCGGGGAGGAGAGGGGGAGCTCAGCCCCTGCTGCCCAGGGGTCTGGGTGCCTGGAGAGCGGGCACAGGGCCTCGCTCCCGGCCCAGCCCCTCCCCGCCCCAGCTCCCAGCATGGGAGAGCGAGGTCATGGGATTTTGACTGTCATCTTTACATATTTTTATCTTCTGACAATAAAATTCATGTGTCCATTGTGGAAAAATGGACATACAAAATGACAAAGAAGAGCATAACAGCAACTGTCGCCCTCTGGCATGCTGACTCCGGGCTGCGACGCCATGTCTGCTTTTCTTGCTTCCAAGGTTTCTTGAACTTTGCCGTCTCGTGAGTCTCAAACTTCTTCAGCTGCATTTGTGGCCTGGGCTCCTCTCCTGTTCTCTTTGCTCCTTTTGCTGTTCCTGCTGTTTTCCTAGCATCTGGTTTTATTTAAGAGATGCAGTATTTTCTGTGACTTCTGTTGCTGTTTGTTTACATTTTTCCCCCCTTTTTCTACCTTTCTGTTGCAGGCTTTTCTCCAGTTCTGGCAGTCATGTGTGGCGATCCTCGGCTGTCCGTCCATGTTTAAGAGGGAGGCACTAACAAGCTGCATGGCAGCTCCGGGTGCTGGGACAGGGCCTGCAGGCTGGTGTTCCTTATCAGAGGATGGTTGGTGGCCACCTGATCATTCTCCCGGAGGCTCCCGAATGCCAGCATCCGTAGGTCTTTCCTCTTGGGTAGTTCCTCAAAGGTGAATCTCCAGATCTCCTCCTGGGAGGGGGTGTGTGAGCTATATGCCCAGCTGCCTAGATTCTGAACCAAGTGGGGAAAGAGAGCCATGGATTCTACCATATTCTCCCTGCAAACTCTCTGAGCTTCCTATTTTCAGTAGGGCCTTTGCTGTGCCTGGCATTATGGAATATACCACATGGTTTATTTTCAGCACAAAGTAAACTTTATTCCAGTCTTCTCCTGGGGTGGGAGGGGCAGTTTTACAGGCGCACATGGTGGGGTGAGGGAGACCTGGTGGGATGGTGACCAATGCCCTTGCCTGGAGCCGTCTGGGTTTTAGCACCGGATGTCCCACATCCTGGCAAACCCCTCAGTCCCGGGTGACCAGAAGAACTGGTCATGCCAACTGGTGGCCTTTCTGTCCTTACACCTACTTTCCACCATGTCTTCAGCCCCATCTCATCCTCCATCCTTGAGACATCCTTGGTTCTTCTGCTCCGGAGCTTGGCTGGGCCTCTGTGGGGGGAACTGACTAGCTTTTTGTTACCCACCCTCCTCTTTATCCCTTGAAATCATTTAGATTTTAGCTGTCTGGTGTGCTAAGTCAGTTCCCACTGACCCATCAACTATCTTCAAAATTCTGTTGACATCTTTCCCCTGCGGGGTTGTCGCCCTGTGCTCTTTATTCTTGTCTAGCTATTTTGCTTGGTTACCATGATGTGGGTGCAGCTCAGTACCCAGAGTAGATGCGTGTGTTTTGGCTTTCCGGCTTCACTGCGTGCCCCTCCATGCTTCCGTTTCAGCCACCATCATCTGGACTCTGCCCTGAGGCTGACTCTCACACCTCCTCCCATTCCCCTCACCAGTTCTGCTATTTTACATGAAGTCCTGTTTAAAATCACAACTCTGCGGTGGTTGGATTTTCGTTCTGTATTTAAATAGACCCATCCCTGGCACTGGTGCTTTCGCCATACTTGTGCCTTTCCTGGTTCTTTATTTGAACTGGTTTGTTTCAATGACGAGTCATTTTTACAAGGCCTTGGGTACTATATTCCTGGAGTTTTGAAAATATCTCTTGTTACCATTAAACTCAAATAGCATCTTTTTGAGTTAAAATTCACATGGTTACTCTAGAACCCTAGAGCTAGTTGTCTGTTACTTCCTGACATGGAACATGGCTGCAGACAAGACTTTGGCCAACTAGATTTTTTTCTTTCCTGTTTGGTCTTCAAATAATTCATGTTTATCCTTGATATTTTGGAGTTTAATCATACAAGGGTTCAGTATTGATGGGTCTACATTAAGCTTTTCTGAAATACCATATATATGCATATACATATATATGTGTGTGTGTGCGTGTGTGTATACATATATATGTCTGTGTGTATACATATATATGTGTGTGTGTATACATATATGTGTGTGTGTATACATATATATATATATTTTTTGATCTGTTGAAAAAGTTTTCCATTTAAGAGAAATTTTCTTGTATTACTTCTTTAAATGAATCTTTTGTTCATTTGGTGGATTGTTTACTTCAGGGACACATACTTCTTATTTGTTTTCAATATTAACTTATTTCTAATTATTTGCATTCACTGATTTTTCTCAAGCTTTTTATATGTCAACAATTTGCATGAATTGGGGTTTAAGCATGAATTCTGTTCCTTTATGTACAAGTTAGTCATTATTCTCGTAATGATGTTTTTGCTTCAATCTTTTCCCCTAGATTTGAGCAACCTTCCGTATCATCTCCTCCCATTGTTCCACTATTTTGTCCTTCTGCTCCCATTTTGTGGAGTTTCTATGCTCATTAGTTGTGCAATAATAGGAATTCCTTCTCCTCCCAGAGTTAAGTTTTCCTTTAGGTCAAGATCTTTGTCTATGTCCCCATATCTGTCCTTGTCTCTGTCTCCTCTCCCATGTTTTCTTCCCTGGCATGGGTGCCAGCTTAATATTGTTAGGCTTCCTCCCTCTGGGTGGCTCTGCCTGGACGCTGTGTGCTGCACTGAAGCGGACTTAGGGAGGTGCCCATGGGTGTGTGGGTGATCTCCTGGCACCCTCCCCATTATATTTGAGATGAGTTTGTTTTCTCTTCCAAGCTGCTGTCTGAGGACATGTGAAGTTCTGGCCACGTTTCTATAACTGCAGGAAGGTTAAGGGGTGAGAGGTCTTTGTCAAGGTGCAGGGGCCCCTCCCTCCTCTGAGCTTATGTAAATGTCCTCTGCCAGGGCATGCCCCCTTGGGTGTGGAAGGATCCCATCCCATGATGGGCTTCAGATGGTCCCTGAGGGCTTCCTTTCTGTGGGGTTGGAGGGCCCCTCCTGTTACTGTTCTCCAGTGAGCCATAGGGCTGAGGGCCGAGGGACGCGGCGGCATATGGGCCCTTGGGATGATGGCAGGGACAGGACGAGAGGCCAGCGGCTGGGCATTTGGATGCTTGGGCCTGAGGGTGACATTCCACTGCTATGAAACATCGGCCAGCATCTGCTCTGACTTAAATATTTTCAATATTCCCCTGCTTGGGCCCCATCTCTGAGAAAGTGGGTGTTTAGTGCCTGGCATGTGCCTGGCCTTACGGGAGGTTCATCGAGATGTTCTGGAGCTGCCCGCTGACGGGGGGCTGATGGCCAGGATAGGCAGCCCCCTCCTGGTGCTCTCACAGCCCATGTGGCATTGCACTCACCATGCTGTGAGACCCACTCACTTCTCCAAAGCCTTCAGGGCTCTGCAGGTCCAAGGGGACCACCAGCGACCAGTGGGTTGTAGGGAAATGACTGCCCATCCCTGTTGTCTTGGACAGAGGGAACTGTCATCCCTGGGATCCCCCATTACAGACCCCAGCTGCCCGAGTGAGGAGGGATGGGGTGGGTCCCCCCACTGCTCTGGAAGCTGGCCCAGGGTTAGATGCTGCTTCCACTGGGAGCCGATTCCAGCCGCTCAGCGTGATGGGGCCCCTTTCTCAATCCCCCCTACCCAGTTTGCGCCTCCTCCTCAGCACCTCTTTCTCTGCCTTGTAACTGACTGTGTGTCTGGTGTCTGTCTACACCTCACCTGTGAAATTCTCGTGTGCAGATACCGCATCTTGTTCACTTGGCGCCTGGCACTTAGTAGGTGCTCACTAAATGCCTATTGAATGGACCAGTGATTTCAATGGAAATAAATAGATCTCTTCACACCCCTCTGCCCTGGACCAGAGACCGTATACACAGGGCACACCTTTAGCGAGTGGGCCATTTTAAGGCTAATAGGATTCATTCATAATTACATAGTTAAGTAAAATTTATGTTTGGAGGAATTAGCTGGACTCCCTGAGGGCAGCATAAACCAGAGAGACACTCCATTTCAAAGCCCCGTCTCTCCTCATTTAAAATAGTTTGTCATCCTTTTGTGGCAATGGTTCAGAGGTCCTGGAGGCACACGGGTGCTTATTTACTGATCCACAGATGACGGATGGTATAGCCCTGCTTTGCTTGGAAGGGAAAACTCGAACAGCTTGTCTGCGCCTCTCCACTCGGACATTAAATCAACACGGCTCTATTAGTGGCCTTGGGATGCCAGCTGAGCTGTCTCTGGGCCTGTCACCGTGATGTCTTCATCTGTAACCAGAGCAGACGTGAGCTCCTGGCAGCTTCAGGAGGTGACAACAAATCTAATTAGCTCCTCTCCGCGGCGCCGCGGTACTACTGCGAAACGGCCTGACAGGGAGGGTGGCTGTAGTACCCCGCACAGTGGGACACGCGTTCGCCGGAAGGAGGGGGAACAAAGGAACTGGGCTTAATTGTTGGAGTGACTTTCTGCGTGAGTGGAGAAGCCTGGCGCCAGAACAGCCTGGAACGGGCCAGCCCCTCTGGTTCTTGGACGGCTGACGAGGCCGCCGGCAGCCCAGCGGATGAAGTCAGTCCCTGCTCCGAAACCTTGCTTGACTTTGATGCTGGCTCTCTCGGGGGACACTTCAGTATCCCATGCCCTTGCTCCTCAGCCTCCTGTCCTGCTTCTTTCCTGTTCCTGAGCTCCGTGCACAGTCCAGAAAACACCAGAACTTTTGGTGCTGGTGGGAGGGAAACACAGGTGCTTCTCTTGGTCAAGGTGCCAGAGACACATTCTCTCTTCTGGGAGTGACGTGGAGGTGTGTGGGGGTGGGGGTGCACAGCCAGGGGAGAAGGTGCTGGAAGGAGGCACTGAAGGCAGGCTCCCAACTTCGAGCATCCAACAGGAGTGGGGGAGGGAGAGCCGGATGCCGAGTCTCGGCGGTGGCCTCGGTGTGTGGATATCAGGGAGGGTGGGGAGGGAAAGAAAGAAGAAAAAAACACCTCGGCAAAAGGCACAAACCGAAACCCGCTCGCCAGTCTGAGTTCCCTGTAGTTCCTGAGTTCTCAAGAGGAAGACACACAGGTGGTTTCTCAGGTCATTCATTTTCAAAGAACCACCGCCCTGCAAGCTCGGGGCATTTCCGCCCTCCGCCCGGCCCTGGTGCCCTTTCTGGAATCAGGCATTCTCTGTGCTCCAAGAAGAGCCAGAAACGAAGGAGAGGAGGCAGGTGGGAGCCTGGAGGTCGCTGAGAGGGTGGGCTCTGGACCAGAAGGGGAGGATTTGAGCTGAGAGGCCAAGAAAAGGGAAAAGGAGACGACAAGGTAGGTGGGCCTCTGAATGCTGTCACAGAGATGGAGGTACTGTCTAGTCTGCAAGGTCCTGGCCCCCCATCCTCTCTGGTAAAGGGACTGAGTGACCGAGGTGGGATGACAGGGGGACTGGAGTGCAGGCAGGGAGGTGTGATGGGGTCAAGAGGCCTCACCTGGGATTGCTGACTGGCTGTGAGGCCTCACCACTGTACTCACCCTCTCTGAGCTAAATATGCCCATTAGCAAGACTGTAGGGCAGAGTTCTATAAGGCTGCCAGGAGTGCGATATGGTGAAACCTCCCAACAGGCCCCCAGGTACAGTCTTTCTTCTTTCGCCTTTCCTGTGCCTGGGTCTTTGGAGCGCACCAAGAGGGGAAAGCAGGTCCCTGCCGCAGAAGCCAGGCCTCAGGAATGCCACTGGAGTTTCAGCCACACGCAGTGGGCCAAAGTCACTTCCAAGAAAGGGCGCAATGCATGGACTTCTTCCCGGGAGAGGCAGTGAACAGGAATTTCCAACTATCGTCTGCTGGAGCCAGCAGGATGCTAGTCAGTGGCTAATGGCTGGCAGTGCAGGGGTCTCTGCGGCCAGCATGCCAGTGGAGCTGTCGTTTTCTGCCACAACCTGGTACCGCCTACCTGTGGGGGGCTGGCAGCCTCAGGGCCCTCAGGTGAGTGAGAAGGAAAGAGGCGAGGGAGAGAGAAAGGGCCCGGGAAGCGGCTTTGTGGT
Source organism: Manis javanica (assembly GCF_040802235.1). Lineage (NCBI taxonomy): Eukaryota > Metazoa > Chordata > Mammalia > Pholidota > Manidae > Manis > Manis javanica. The sequence continues at coordinate 8,291,344 of NC_133163.1, read as the reverse complement.
CCCTCTTTCAGTGGCAGGTTGTTGTGAATGTACATTATCACGGTCCAACTCATTCCAGATTAATTGGGCAGGATACGGAGGCATCTGGCTGTTGCATAGAGCTACCAAAGATTCCGCGTGTGCTGGAGCACCGGATGCTTTTGGAACCAGCCCAGTGCTGCCAGGCACAATTATTTTCAGCAATGTCTTTCTGCCACTGAAACTTAGGACTGTGGACTTTGGCATGCGAGCTAAGTGCCGATTTGCGAGCTCACAAATTGACATGATCCTTGATGCAAGATGTTGTACTGGGGCCGAATGGCTGGGAGACTGACCCCTGCCGGCTGCCACGTGGTGGCTGGGCCTGTTTGAAGCAAGCTCTTTGTATGCGTGGTGGGGGTGAGAATGAGGTTGGGGAAGCTGAGGCCCAGCTCACAAAGCGTCTTATAGGCCAACTCACTCATCTCAGCCTCAGTCCCTCCATAAAGCCTCGCATAGCCACCTTCGCTGTGTCAAGTGGCCTGCGTGCTTCCACTGTGCCATTTGCCACCGTCATTCTTAATTGGTGTGGCGATTCATTCTTGACTCACTTTTACTCTTGAGTCTTTTGAGAAAAGAATAGTGTTTGGTTGCGTCGATTCCCTGACACCCAGCACGGTGCAGACACACATTAGATGCTCCATCAGTGCAGGTGAAATGGGCTGCCCTGATGGGAGAAATCAGATCAGGCCATCAGCATGGTGAGGGGGCGGGTCTGTGTCACGGAAACCACGCTGCATAGAACCTCAATGGTCCAGGTCAGAGATGAAGAGGCTTGAGCATGGGTAGAAAAGATGGAAAGGATGTTACATATGAGAAAGATGCTTAAGAGGTTGAGTTACCAGGCTTGGGCCACTGTTTCAGCGTGAGATGCAGGAAGGTAGGTTCCCAGGATGACCCGGATTTCTGTTTGGGTGGGGGAGGGTCAGGCAGGGGGGAGGAGCAGGCGTTCAGGACAGAGAGCAGCTCAGGGGGGCACTCTAAGGCCGCAGGGTGCCCAAGGGACCTCCAGGTGGAGAACGGCCCTGGGGTCCGTGGGTCTGGGCCTCCAGGAGGTGCCTGGCTTGGAGTTATGTGGACATCGGCCACGGCCATGGGTAAGCGTGGGCAAGAGCACCCCGGGAGAGGCTGGGGGTGGAGGGGAAGCGGACAGTGGGTGGCAGGTGGCAGTGGGGGGCTGGAAAGAGGGGCCGCAGGGAATCCGAGGTGGCGAGCTGCAGGGAGACCAGGGTGCAGTGGGGCCTCGGGAGCCAATGAGCAGTGGGTTCAGGGAGTGGGGATGGGGAGGCCTGAGCAGCTGGCTTTGGGTTTGGCCACAAGGTGGTCCGCGGTGTGAGCACTGTGGGTGGGAACTGGGGTGGGGCACAGCCAGAGGGTGGTGGGCTGGGGAGCACAGGTGTTTCTTGGTTGCCAATGTGCTGCCTTTCAGAACCAGTGACCCCACTGGGTCCGGAGCCCTTGCTTCAGCAGGCAGGCGGGGAAGGCAGGCAGCCGTGGAGGGTGGTCAGTGGCTGCTCCTGGGACCCCTCCTTTCCATAGGGCTGGAAAGAAGAATTGGGTTCAAATCCTGACTCTTCTACCAGCAGTTTTTCGAAACTCGTCGTTAAACAGGGATTAAGTGAGATAATGTGCATGAAGCAAAAAGCCAAGCTCCACCAACATGGCTCTTAATGTGCCTCAGAACCACCAGAGGGCGGATGTGTGAACTTTCTAGACAGGAACCTGAGGCTCAGAGAGGGGAAGTGACTGGTCCACAATCACACAGCCAGGCAGTGGCGGGATTAGGTTCTAGGCAGCCTGAGTTCAGAGCCCAGCACTCAGCTGCACAAAGGAACCCATCCAGCATCTTGGCTGTACTGCTGTTAGGAAATGAATATTGAACCAGAAAATGTGCAAGAAGGAAGCTAGCCAGCCAGTATCATTCCTGGGGAGCAGGAGACAGAGCTCCTTCTCTCCACGGGTTTTGGCACGCCCTGTGGTCCTGCAGGCAGGATCACACAGCTCTGCCTCAGGGCCCTTCTTGGTGTGACCATAGCCTCCAGGCTCTGCCGATTTCCTGACACCTGTTTTCCTGAGGACCTGGCCAATGCCACATCCTTCTCTGGGGGTTTTGCTTTGAGTGGCCGTTGTCGCCTCATCTTTCCAATCTCTCCACAGTTCCCTTCTCCCTCTTGGTGAACCAGCACTTAATTAGTGCCCACGTCCTTTGTCCCATGTCCCTTGTCCCTTGTACCCTCTGTCTGTATGGTGGCACTGGGGAAGAACTCCAGGTGAGTGACCTGGGGGAGTGAGAGGGACCGAGGGTCCACCTACTGTCACGTTGTGCACGCTGACAGTCATAGGAAGGAGCAGGGAGGGGGGCTCAGCTCAGCCTGGGGAAAGGCAAACAGTCAGGGGAGGCTCTCCAGAGGAGGTGACATTTGGACTGGGTCTTATATTCCCAAGGTGGGGGCATGGTCCAGGTGGCAAACACACCTTGAGCAAGAGCCCAGATGGGCAGGTATGTGGGATATGTGTGGGGAACAGTGCAGTTGGGACAGGATGGGTCCATCCTAGGGGTGGCCTCCGTTAGACCTGCATCGTTCTCACTCAGTCAAGGCCTCCGGCTCCTTTATCTCAGAACAAGGACGACATTCATGCCCACCCCTCAGTGCCCCCCAGGAAGAACTCCGCAGGAATGTTGTCAATCAGGAGGGTGCCAACACCACGTTCCCAGTCCTCTCCATGTCTGGTCTAATGCAGATGTAGAAAGGCGATGGGGAAAGGAGGACCCGGAAGCCCTGGCTTCCAGATTAGGAGGCAGAACCTGATCATTATGGTGAATCTTGGCCAGAATGGCTCAGAGTCCAAGAGGCTAGAGAGAGTCGGCAGGACCGCAAAGGTAGGTTCTGACCTAGGTCAGGAAGGGTAGCCCTCTCCACACTATCTTTCCATCTGCTGTAAGTGGGGACCCCAGGGCCTCGGATAGTAACTGTGCTCGGAAGGGGAAGAAGGAAGAAGCCATACAACCGCAGCAGACTGGGGAATTCAGGGGAGGAGCCACAACCAGGAGCGGCTCCTCACCGGGAAGGACTGTTCCCTGTGTAACTCCATGATCGCAGGAGCCACGCTTGTTGGGGACATGGGTGCATCCCAGTGCCTTGTGTAGCACCAGACACACATAAAAGTGCTCAGCAAATATTCATTGAATAGCTCAATGAACATATGATGACCCATTTAGCCATAGCCACCTAGGTGGATAACAGCAGCAGTTGTTTTACCCATAAAGTCTAAACTATGGGCAACACCTATTTTATCCAGATAATGGAAATGGCCTGGCGTTTCTGATAAAAGAGGGCACATTGCAAAAATAAACAGAAATGAGCAACGATAAAAAAACAGAGCAAAGCACTGAGTGTTAGTATCGTGTGGGGGGGGGCACTCACGTGGAAGGAGGGTCCTACCGCGGTGCGTATCCCTGACCTTCCTTCAACTTCCCACAATCCCTTTCGGCCAGCTGTCCTCCTTTATCTTCCTCCTTGTGGCTTCGTCTTGTCAAGTTTACATGTTTATCTCGAAGGTATTCTGCGTTTGGGCATCAGGAGCTCAGAGTGGACCTGTCCCTCCACTCTTCCTGCACCTCAGTTAGAGATGCAGGGTCTCCAGGGGCCCAGCCCACTCTACTCCCCACAGTCACTGAATCACATCTAATGAACATGCATCCTTTCTGCTTCCTGCTCTACTTTATATATATATATATATATATATATATATGCATATGCAAATAATATATGATGTGACCTTTGTATTTTAAAAAAATTTCTTTAAAATCACATCCTATTAAACATTTAATCATACTTGCTTTTTTCCCAATCAACATAATCCTTGATTCATCCAAGCTGTAGACAGAGACCTAGCTCATCTTATAGATGGCTGTATAGTCTTCTGATGCACGAACACGCCATTAGCCATCTGGGTACTCACCCACTGATGGGCGTTTTTGGTTTCAATTTTGCTGTGATGAACGATGTAATGGACGTCCTTGTATCTGTCAGTTTGTATGAGTTTCTGGTCTAGGGTGTGCACTGAGCAATAGAAATGCTGGGTGGTGGAGTTTGTGTGTAGGGGAGAGAGAAACACAGCCACACTGGTGCTATTTCCCCTCGAGCACCCTGGTTGGCCTGCTGCTTGGCTTGACCAACAAAGCTTACCTGTGGATGACCGGAGCTGCATCGATGTGTGCGACCTTAAGCAAGTCACCTGCCTGGCCCACCCCAAACCACCGGCAACTTGGTCACTCGCTCTTCCAGCAAGAACAGCTGTCGGCCCACAGCCTCTCCCTGGACCAACCACCCAACAGGGAGAGACGTGGGAAGGGAGGGAAGAGGAGCGTGGTGTTTATGGTGTACACAGCCTGTCCTTGCTCTCTGCCAGCCCCGGTGAGGGGAGAACGAAGGGGGCTGGGCATGCAGGGAGGGGGGAGCATGGCTCTGTTCTGCTCTAGGCCTTTCTTCTCTGGGGAGTTCTTTAGAATGGGCATGGAGAAGGGGCCGGACCACTGGAGACACTGGCTCCTCTTCTCCGTGCCTCATGGTGTTCCCTGGAAGGCGGGAGAACCAGACCAACATTCCCCGCATGTGCTGGGCACCAGGTCAGCTGTGCCAGACCTGCGGTCCGCCGGGCATCTGGCTGGGCAGCTCCTGGGGGAGAGATTAGGGGTCTCTCGGAGTAGATGCATCTTGGAAGGTCACCCTCTCACCTTTCCCTTCCTAGATCCAAGGACATGTGAAATCAGCTCCTCAGGGCCTTTCAAGGGCATTGAGCAATGCTGCCTCCAGAAGCTCCTAAAACACGCCCAGCTAAGTCCATCACACGTTTATCCAAGGCCACAGGAGACACAGGCTCACATCCTTCCCCCTTCAAATCTGCTCCATCCAGTGTCACCTCCAGAAAACTCTACCAGACACGGTCAGGTCATCTATAGCAGTTAATTATGTCCCCACTGTGCCAACAGTATGGTCCAAGCAGAACATTATCCACAGCATGAAATGCCAATTTTTCTGCCCAGCTTGCAAATATGTCACTTACTGTTCTCTTCTGCTTAAAAGTTAGACGGGGTTATCAGAGTTTCTTGTTTCTCCAGATTGCTTTGGAGAGATTAACATGACATGAGCACCACCTCTCTCCCGTCCGCACTGTACTCATCTTCTGCCCAGTTCTAGTGACAGCGCACTCATCCGGGCACTTGTGTGAGCCCGTGTAGCCTTGTTTCTATCCCAAGCGATGATGTCATTCCCCACCTTATCCCCCCGCCTGCCTCCTGAGGGTGGTCCCCCCTGGCCTTCTCTGATGCAGGTCCAAGGGGAGGGCGATGCCTAACCCCTACTGCCATCCTGTGCTGCATTTCTGCGTAGCTCCTGGGCTTCCAGGCCTCGCAGGTCCCCCTGCCAGCCATGCACTGACTGATTAACTACCACATCCAAGAGCCCAGGGGACCCACAGCCGCTGCAGCCCACCTCCTCTGATAGCCCTTGGTTGCCAGGTTCCCCTTGTCAGAGCTGTGCCCTCAGGGCCCTTAGGTGACCTCCTTGGCGGCAGTTTAGATCTTCAGTCACAGAGACTAGATTTTTCCAGCCTGTGTGTCTGGGAAGGGGTGAGCACCATCAGAGAAAGTGGGCAGGGTAGGCTCCCGGCTCCCGGCTTCCGTGCCTGTGCCGATGGTTGCCTGTCTGTGCGCCTTAAGTGCAATGGTCGGCAGGGGGAGGATTTCTGAGCAACAGATGGATTTGGGTTTCCTGCTTCCCCCTTTGGAAAGATTCTATTCCTTAGGGAAAATCCCTTCCCTGGGAAGAAGCATCTGCAACACTTGGGATGCCCGGTGGCAGTCAGGGCTTTGTGAGTTGTGGTCCCTGAGTTTCCAATTTGGGTCAAGGCCCTTCTCATGATTAATGCTCTCTCACTGGCTCACCTTTTCCAGGGGGCCCATTCTCTGTCTTCTGTTTCCCTGATGCATGGATCTGGATGGAACGATCTGGATCTCCCCTTGGGAACAGGGTGCCCCGTTGGCTGGAGGCCGTTCAGCAGTCCTAGGTCAAGCTCCCAGCCCACTCCCCCACCACCCTGCCTCCTCTCCTGGTGGTCTCAGCCCGCCTTCTCCAGTCCCGTGGGTGTCCTGTGAAGGCCCTGCCTCCATTACTCCTTCTACCTGGCTCTGTGCTCCTGCCTCCAGGGGGTGCCTTTCCCCACGCACTCCGCGCCTCACCTCATTATCAGAAGCATTTGATAACTCTGCAGGGCCAAGCCCGTGCTCTCTGAGGCCCAACAGAACCAGTGGGTGCTTCCAGTCTGCCGGGTGATGCTTTCTCCTTCCCTTCTCACTTGCCTCCTCCTCCCTGCAGCCTTCCATCCCCAACCTGATCTCGGGGAACTTCTCCACCCTCATGGCAGCCCATGGCCCAGCACACCACCACTTCTCTTTGAGGCCCAGGTGCCCAAAGTCCAGGCCCTCTGCAGCTTCATGCAGGCCTGGCTGGCTTGGAGGCCCCCAGCCCCTACCTGACCTGCCACCTAAATCTCAGGCTGCCATCGTCTGCTGGCTCTTTCACTTTCCCAGAGTTCCCAGAGAGTCAGCTGATTGCCTCTCTCCTTGAGTTTCTGGTGATTCCCCTGCCAAAGTCAGGAGAGATTGTTAAGTCAGTGTTTGTCCACCGCATGTCAGGGTGCCATGGCCTCTCCCCGCCTGTCCCCATAGTCTTTGTGCTGACCATAAGAAACACATTTGACTTGGAAGCTTCCTGCCCATGTTTCAGACATTTTCCTTCAAAGCTGCACCAGTGTCTTTAGTTCAGCTGTTTCCTCTCGGAAACGAGGCAGCAGACAGAGTCAAGGTCATATGTCCTGCCCTCCCAAATGCCATCTCAAACTTCCATCCTACTGTCTTGCACAGGGGAGATGTCCCAAGAGCAAATCTGGAGCAAGTACAGGAGTGGACAGGGAGGGCAGTGTGGACGTCTCAAGACAGCCTGAACAGGGTGGGGGTGCACCAGCAGGGCAAGGTGCCGTGGGCGGGGACCCCAGACAGTGATGATGGGCCACCAGCCAGCCACGGGCTCTGGTCAGGACTGGGCCCTGCTGCCCGGCCTGCCTGAAGCCCCAGCAAGCTTCAGCCTTCAAAGCTGGAGCCCACCCCGAGCCCAGGAGGAAATAAAGAGGCTCTCTTGCCAGCGCGTTCTTCCCTTTTACGGTTTTTGGCCCTGCCCCCTGGTGTTCGCACAGCCGCCATCTGGCTCTCTCTGCTGTGGCCCAGCCCCCACACACTCCCAGGCCTTCCAGGGAGGGGCTGTTTGCTGTGAAAACACAGGGTCTGGGGGAGCAGCATGTGGCATGGCAGGCTGGAAAGTCTGAAATTTTGGGACCGGTCCCCAGGCAGGTCCCTGTCTGGTCTCTGCCAACTCCCACAAGGCTTAGGCCTCAGTTTCCTTCCCAGAGTCGTGCACAAACCAGGCGGGTCCCCATCTAACATCTCAGCTCAGGCAGAGCAGAAAACTCAAGGCTGTCTTGGGAGGATGCTGAATGCCACGATGCCACGGTGGGCATGCCGTCTGTTGGAAGCGCGCCCTGAATCCCACTTCACGGGCTGGTAGCTCTTATGGATGGCCCCCTCGTCCTCCCCTTACACATTCCCTCGATTTTATTTTTAAGGAAATAATAACAACAGCAATTAGCCATTGCTTTGTATGGTTCCAGTAAAGGAATCATTTAAGGGACTGACTGGCACACTGGCATCACCGCTCTCATCCTCGCTGGGAAGCAGGGGAAGGACAAAGCTCAGCAGGGAAGGCAGCTCACCCCGCACAGACTTGGGGCTCACCCTTCGGTCACTGTTTGCAGGCCACCCACCCTCCCGGCCTTAAACCCCAGTGTGGCTGGGAGGAGTTCACACCCCCCCCCCAAACACACTAACACAGAAACTGACGGACAAGCTAACAGAGCAGACATGACACTTCAAAGAGAAGAAGAGCCACGGGATGAAGCCGGGTGGCACTCTAGTCCCCAAACGCACAGAGACGCCTCCCTGCCAGGGCCGGCACCATCACATCCCAGCCCAGAGCTCTGGGGATGGTCTTCAGGGATGACATGACCAGTTACTGCTCTCTCCGTGCTCAAGCACTCTGAGGGGCTAATTAGTGCTTTTAATATGCAAATCAGAGCCTGGGCAGATTAAATCTGGGGGAAAAAACAGCTGGCGAATATGTTATTTTCATTATTACTCCAAAGGAAATATGGGTTTGGCTTAAGAAGATAGCAGGCAGGTGGATATGAAGTTCTTGTGGAAGGACTCTCAGTGAACTGGAAGGAGAGAGACCGAGGGCAGGGAACTCGGAGACCTGGGCTCGGTGGGGGGAGTGAGGGCCCCACGTGGCTGTGCCCTGCTGGGCAAATCACTTTCTCCCTTTGAGCCTCAGTTTCATGGCTGATAATGACAGGAGCTTGGATAAAATGATCTATTCATTCATCAGTTCAACAGATATTGACTGGTCACTGGCCACCTGCCAGGTGCTGTGCCTTCAGCAAGATCCCTGCTTTAAGGGGGCTTGCATTTTAGGGGGGAAGGCTGGCAATCAACAAGCAGCTACACCAATACAGAAAACAAGTCCAGGTTGAGGGGAGTGCCAAGGAGGAAACAGCCTGGAGGCTGGGAGAGAGGGTGCACGGGAGACTCCCATCTGTCTGGACAGGGTGGCGAGGGAACCCCTCCCGGGAGGTGCCCTACAGGCTGAGCCCTGGAGGCCGAAGTGGAGCTGGCCTGTGACAAGGATGATCCCTGCTCCCTCAGGGCGACACTGCTGTCCCTGTGGCACTCGCATCTGACTCGGGGATCCTCCATCCAATCTCACTGAAAAAGTCTGTATTATGGGAAATGGAGGAGTAGGAAGGGAGAGGACATCCTCAAGGTAAGCAGAAAGCAAATCTAGTGAGCTGAGCCTGACTCAGTTTCTCTTCTGGAACTAGAGCAAAGAAGGAAAATGCAGTAGGGGGAAGTCTTTTTTCCCTCCGGGCCCTTCTCATCAAGTTGGCGCCAGTGACTCAAGAGCCTGACCCAGTAAATGTACTTCAGGGAAGTAGGTGAGACCTGCACCATGTGCGCGTACGCATGTGCACACAGCCGGGGTCCTTGACGAGGGACAACTTCCAGCTCCTGTATCCTTGAAAACTTGGAGAAGACTGGCTAACTGGTCCTTGCCCTCCCACTGGGGGCTGATAACAAAGGGAGCCCCCAGTCTCTGAGCTGCCCACAGGGCAGAGTCCCCTGGAGTTGCTGACAGGCGGGCCTCTCGGATGCCCTGGACCTGACGCCTGCCTTCCTGGGCAGGGTGTACTTTAATGGGAGATGACAAAACACACCTGGGAGATCAAGGTGTGTCCCGTCTCTAGTCACATACAGAGAAGCCTGAGTTCCACGTTCTTGGGTACAGAAGCAAAATAGTGGAAAACAAATGAAAAATTCATTCTTCTCTGCTAACTTTGCCTGGAGGCAGCAGGGGAGAAATTCTTTGCACAGGGTGGAGAGCAGAGAAGGGGAGTGTATGATGAATAAGAGTAAAACAGCAGCAGAGGAGAGAGAAAAGAACCAGAGAGAGAGAAAGGGACAGGAGGGGTGGGGGGAGGGGAGGGGAGGGGAGAGAGGGGGTGACATGGGCGCGGGGCTGGTTGTGAGGACCCCAGGGCCGATTGCTGCCAGCATGCCTCCCAGCACCCAGCAGGCTGTCGACAGCACCCACGGGCCACCGCAAGGACACCCGGAGCCTGCTTTCCAAGAAAGTAAGTTTGCAGCACATACTTGTGCTCCTGGCTTCTCAGGAAGAAGTGGGCCAGGGGTGGTTTTGTGGGGGTGGGATGGGATGGCCCCAGGCAGAGTGCAATGTGCCACGTGCCGCAGGGCATGGGGACTGCCGGGGCCACCTGCCCCACTGTGCCCAGCCTCCCCCTGGAGGAGGCACTATTATTATCATCTCCATTTTAAAGATAAGTGAACTGAAGCTTAGAAAGCTTAGAAACTCGGGCTTGTGGGCCAGTGGGCCTGCTGCAGGTTTTGTAAATAAAATTTTATTGGTAGAGCCACTCCCGTTTGTTTACACACTGTCTGTGGTGGTTTTTGTTCTGTGACACCAGCGTCAAGCAGCTGTGGCAGAGACGGGCTGGCCCCTGATACTTACAACCTGGTCTTTTGCACAAAACATCTTCTGCCCCTATCTTAGAGCCTTGCTCTGGTCTGGACTGTTTGTGTCCCCTTAAGAGGCACATGTTGAGATTCTAATGCCTGAAGGGATGGCATTAGGGGGTGGGACCTTTGGGAGGCACTTAAGTCATGAGGGTGGAGCCCCATGCCGGGATCAGTGCCTGATAAAAATGCCCCAAGGAGACCCCTAGTCCCTTCCACCAGGTGAGGATGGAGCAAGAAGACGTAAGCTGTGAACCAGCAGGCAGGCCCTCTCCAGAACCCAGCCATGCTGGCGCCATGACCCTGGACTTGCAGTCTCCAGAACTGTGAGAAATAAAGGCTGTTTCTAGGTCTCCCAGTCTGTGATATGTTGGTATAGACGCTGAGCTAAGACAAGCCCATTATAGGGCCTGGCTCGATACATATTTGTGAAGTGGATGTATGAGTTCCAGGTACATATTAAGCTCCAAAGAGTCCAGTTTGTTGTGTTGATAGCTGATGTCTCTCCCTCCGTGTTGATCTAAAGGGGTAGCTAAAGAAGGGGGAATTGAGTAGAGAGTCGACCTTTCCTCCATGAGGAACCGCTCAGGACTGCTCCAAGGCCCTGGCTTGCTGGCTGGGCTGGGCGGTCACAGACAGGCCACTGCCTGGGAGAACTTGCCCCCTGGGAGTCCCAAAGCTCAGAGCTGTGCCAAGGAGCAATTTGGAGCAGGGAGTCTTGCTTAGAACCTGGCACTGCTGGGCAGGTGATAACCCGCACAGGCTGTGAGGGTTTGGGACTGCCCACCTCTCAGATATGCTAAGAACCAGGACAGCGGGAGCTGTAGTTGGCCTGCCCTCCATCTGCCTCTCCGTGGGGTTTGATGGGCGCTCATCACCACGCACAGCCAGAGCGTCCATTGAGCACCTGGTGGGATGCAGTCAAGGGCACTGAGATCGTGGGGGGACCTCCAGCACTCACGCAGTCTGGCCTCCTGCTTTCAGGGCAGACAGAGCCCCCAGCGGCGCTCGGCGGTGCTCCAGAAGCCAGGTCAGGTGTCGCTCCTGTTTAAGGGCTTCTGTGCCAGTCAGAACTCGGCCTCCTCCAATCGTCAGCTGGAAGCTTCAAGTTGACACAGGGCCGGGGGATTTGAATGCCATGCATGGAAAGAGAACCCTTTCTTCTGGGAGTTGGTGGGGCCCTTGCGATTGCCTGGGTCAGCACTCCCCTGAGTCCCGGCTGAAGATGGGGTGCTCTCATGGACAGGCCTCTCCTACTCCTCCAAAATCTCATTCCTCTTGCAACCATTTCCCTGCTAGTGTCCCTCCTTTTGCTTATGATACATGCCTCCCTGCCAAGTGTCCTCCCATTGGCCCTCCTCCTGCCACCACCAGGCAAGTGTCTTTTGCGTCATAAACGGAAAGACAGTGTGGCTGGCAGCCTGCCTGGTGACTCCCGACCTCCCTGCTCACTCAGGACGTGACCTTGACCGAGCAGCTGAACCTTCTGAGCTTTGGCTTCCTCGTCATAGTTGGGAGTAAAGAAGTCTGGCTGAGGTCACCCGGCCAAATCATCCGGTCGGGTAGTGCTCTTGTGGTGCGCCATGTGACAAGAGTCTTCGCGCGTGCGCACCCTCACCCGTCTGCGTGTCTCCCCCCAGACCTCCTTGTCTTGCACCTTCCGGTGCTTCTCTTCGCAAGCCCCTCAGCAGCCTGCCACGGCGTTTGCCGTTGACCGCGAGGCTACAGGTACTGTGGATGACGGGTCGCTGCTCTGGGCTCACCCACTTGGAGGATTCCTCTGCCCCTCCCATGAAGCCGCATCTGTTTCACCCTGCACCTGCCTTCTGAGCCCTTCGCTGCATCCTCCTGGCTTCTGCTGGCTCTCGTCTCATGCCGCTGGTGAGCCCAGTGCTGTCCGGGTGTGTTTACCTTCAGCCATGGCCTGCGGAGGGGAGCGCCCACTGAACCTCACAGCGACGTCGGGCTCCGCTGCCTCACCTCGTTGCTATGGCCTTGGTGAGTGACAGCTCCTGCAGGGCTTCCTAGGGAGCACGATCACCTGGTGTGTCTTCTGACCTGACGCAGCATGTCCCCTCCAACACGCCCACACCTCAGCTTATAATCTGTTCCTGCACTGCCAGCCATGGCAATCCTGGCATTTCAACTGCAGGGCGGGCTTCACTTTCCCCACACTTCCTGGAGGCACCCTTGCAGCAAGTTTGCAGCATCACCTGCTGTCCCCGTGAAACCCTGTGTTTTGGGAAAGTGCACTCTAATTGACGAGCTCTCCTTTGCCAGCCACACACCCTGGTCAAGCACCCTAAGACTCCAATGCCATGGGGCTCTTCTGGCAGGTTGCTGCTGCTCGCTGGCTGGTTGTAATCCAGGTGGCAGCTCTTTTGTGAAAACCCCAAGTTCCCCGGGAGGAATGGGAAAGGAACAAAAATCTTCTCAGTTCTAAAGTTGGGGTGGTGGGTCTGAGGGCTTTAAGGGACAACTGGTGCCTCAAATACGAGGAATGGAATTTCCTACCTTTGCCCTCTCTGCCTGTCTCCAGGAGAAGTCTCTTCTGGGAGCTGCGGTTGCTGGAATGGTGACCTTGACATTCCGTGTAAATGACATCATACGCTAGGTAGTCTTTAGCGCCTGCCTCCTTTCCCTTCTCATGTGTTTTCAAGGTTCAAGCAAGCAGCAGAATGTTGGTGTGCTCATTCCTTTTTATTGTTGACTACAATTCCATCATAAGGATATACCACATTTTGGTTATCCATTTACCAACTGATGGATATTTGAATTGTTCTGAGTTTTTGGGCTATTCTGAGTCATGTTTCTAAGAGCATTCACATACAAGTGTTGGTGTGGCCAAACGTTTTTATTTTTTGTGAATAAATAATTAGGAATAGAAGTGCTGGATTGTATGCTAAATTCATGTTTAACTTGTGAAGAAACTGCCACAGTTTTTCTTAATGGCTGTACTCCTTGACATCCTCACACGTGAGGGTTCCAATTGCCCTACATCCTGGCCCAACTAGTTACTGCCTTTTTGATTATAGCCATTCTAGCGGGTGTATAATGGTATCTCATTGGGTTTTGATTTGCATTTCTCTAATGACTAATGCTGTTGACAGTTTTCATATACTTATTAACCATTTGTACATCTTCTTTGCCTATTTTTAAATTGAGTCTCTGTCTTCTAATTATTGAATTGTAAGAGTTCCTTATGAATTCTGGATACAAATCCTTTATCAAAGATATGATTTGCAAATATTTTCTCTCAGTATGTGTTTTCTCTTCATTTTCTTTTCAATTAATAAATTATTTTATTATTATTAAGGTAGTATTGATACACACTCTTATGAAGGTTTCACATGAAAAAAACAATGTGGTTACTATGCCCACCCATATTATTGTGTCTCTCCCCTATACCCCATTGCAATCACTGTCCATCAGTGTAGTAAGATGCCACAGAGCCACTATTTCCCCTCTCTGTGCTACACTGTCTTCCCCATGATCCCCCCCACACCATGTGTGCCAGTCATAATACCCCTCAATCCTCTTCTCCCTCCCTCCCCACCTGCCCTCCCCCATACCTCCCCTTTGGTAACTGCTAGTCCCTTCTTGGAGTCTCTGAGTCTATTGCTGTTTTGTTCATTCAGTTTTGCTTCGTTGTTATACTCCACAAATGAGGGAAATCATCTGATACTTGTCTTTCTCCACCTGGCTTCTTTCATTGAGCCTAATACCCTCCAGCTCCATCCATGTTGTTGCAAATGGTAGGATTTGTTTCTTTCTTATGACTGAGTAGTATTCCACTGTGTATATGTACCACATCTTCTTTATCCATTCATCTACTGATGGACACTTAGGTTGCTTCCATATCTTGGCTGTTGTAAATAGTGCTGCAATAAACATAGGGGTGCATATGTCTTTTTGAATCTGAGAAATTATATTCTTTGGGTAAATTTTTAGGAGTGGAATTCTTGGGTCAAATGTATTTCTATTTTTAGTTTTTTGAGGAACCTCCATATTGCTTTCCACAATGGTTGAACTAGCTTACATTCCCACCAGCAGTGTAGGAGGGTTCCCCTTTCTCCACATCCTCGCCAGCATTTGTTGTTCTTAGTCTTTGATACTGGCCATCCTAACTGGTGTGAGGTGATATCTCATTGTGGTTTTTATTTGCATTTCCCTGATAATTAGTGATGTGGAGCATCTTTTCATTTGCCTGTTGGCCATCTGAATTTCTTTGGAGAATTGTCTATTCATATCCTCTGCCCATTTTTTATCAGATTATTTGCTTTTTGATTGTTGAGACGTGAGTTCTTTATATATTTTGGATGTCAACCCCTTGTTCGATATGTCATTTATGAATATATTCTCCCATACTGTAGGATGCCTTTTTGTTCTACTGATGGTGCCCTTTGCTGTACAGAAGCTTTTTAGTTTGATGTAGTCCCATTTGTTCATTTTTGCTTTTGTTTCCCTTGCTTGAGGAGATGCGTTCAGGAAAATGTTGCTCATGTTTATATTCAGGAGATTTTTGCCTATGTTGTCCTCTAAGAGTTTTATGATTTCATGACTTACACTCCGGTCTTTGATCCATTTTGAGTTTACTTTTGTGTATGGGGTTAGACAAGGATCCAATTTCATTCTCTTGCATGTAGCTGTCCAGTTTTGTCAACACCAGCTGTTGAAGAGGCTTTCATTTCCCCATTGTATGTCCATGGCTCCTTTATTGTATATTAATTGACCATATATGCTTGGGTTTATATCTGGGCTCTCTAGTCTGTCCCATTGCTCTATGGATCTGTTCTTGTGCCAGTACCAAATTGTCTTGATTAATGTGGCTTTGTAGTAGAGCTTGAAGTTGGAAGAAATCCCCCCTGTTTTATTCTTCCTTCTCAGGATTGCTTTGGCTATTTGGGGTCTTTTGTGGTTCCATATGAATTTTAGAACTATTTTCTCTGATTCATTGAAAAATGTTGTCAGTATTTTGATAGGGATTACTTTGAATCTGCAGATTACCTTAGGCAGGATGGCCATTTTGACAATATTTATTCTTCCTATCCATGAGCATGGGATGTGTTTCCATTTATTGGTATCTACTTTAATTTCTCTCATGAGTGTCTTGTGATTTTCAGAGTATAGGTCTTTCACTTCCTTGGTTAGGTTTATTCCTAGGTATTTTATTCTTTTTGATACAATCGTGAATGGAATTGCTTTCCTGATTCCTCTTTCTGCTAGTTCATCATTAGTGTATAGGAATGCAACAGATTTCTGTGTATTAATTTTGTATCCTGCAACTTTGCTGAATTCAGATATTAGATCTAATAGTTTTGGAGTGGATTCTTTAGGGTTTTTTATGTACAGTATCATGTCATCTGCAAACAGGGACAGTTTAACTTCTTCTTTACCAATCTGGATGCCTTTTATTTCTTTTTGTTGTCTGCTGTGGTGAGGACCTCCAGAACTAGGTTAAGTAAAAGTGGAGAGAGTGGGCATCCTTGTCTTGTTCTTGATCTTAAAGGAAAAGCTTTCAGCTTCTCGCTGTTAAGTATGATGTTGGCTGTGGGTTTGTCATATATGGCCTTTATCATGTTGAGGTACTTGCCGTCTATACCCATTTTGTTGAGAGTTTTTTATCATGAATGGATGTTGAATTTTGTCCAATGTTTTTGTGGCATCTATGGAGATGATCATGTGGTCTTTGTCCTTTTTGTTGATGTGGTGGATGATGTTGATGGATTTTCTAATATTGTACCATCCTTGCAACCCTGGAATAAATCCTACTTGATCATGATGGATGATATTTTTTAGGTATTTTTGAATTCAGTTTGCTAATATTTTGTTGAGTATTTCTGCATCTATGTTCATCAGGCATATTGGTCTGTAATTTTCTTTTTTTGTGGTGTCTTTGCCTGGTTTTGGTATTAGGGTGATGCTGGCCTCATAGAATGAGTTTGGAAGTATTCCCTCCTCTTCTATTTTTTGGAAACCTTTAAGGAGGATGGGTATTAGGTCTTCACTAAATGTTTGATAAAATTCAGTGGTGAAGCCATCTGTCCCAGGAGTTTTGTTCTTCGGTAGTTTTTTGATTACCAGTTCAATTTCATTGCTAGTAATTGGTCTATTCAGATTTTCTGTTTCTTTCTGGGTCAACCTTGAAGGGTTGTATTTTTCTGGAAGGTTGTCCATTACTTCTAGTTTATCCAGTTTGTTAGCATATAGATTATCACAGTATTCTCTAATACTTTTTTGTATTTCTGTGGTGTCCTCATGATTTTTCCTTTCTTATTTCTGATTCTGTTTGTGTGTGTATACTCTCTTTTTTTCTTAACAGGTCTGGCTAGGGATTTATCTATTTTGTTTATTTTCTCAAAGAACCAAGTCCTGCTTTCATTGATTCTTTTTATTGTTTTTTTCTTCTCAATTTTATTTATTTATGCTCTAATCTTTATATGTCCCTCCTACTGACTTTGGGCCTCATATGGGAGTTTAGACTGTTCATATGGGATTGTTCTTTCCTGAGGTAGGCCTGTATTGCCACATACTTCCCTCTTAGCATGGCCTTCTCTGCATCCCACAGATTTTACAGTGTTGAATTATTGTTGTCATTTGTCTCCATATATTGCTTGATGTCTGTTTTTATTTGGTCATTGATCCATTGGTTAGTTAGGAGCCTCCATGTGTTTGTGGGCTTTTTCATTTTCTTTGTACAATTTATTTCTAGTTTCATACCTTTGTGGTCTGAGAAGCTGGTTTGTATAATTTCAATCTTTTTTAATTTACCGAGGCTCTTTTTGTGGCCTAGTATATGATCTATTCTTGAAAACGTTCCATGTGCACTTGAGAAGAATGTGTATCCTGCTGTTTTTGGGTGGAGAGTTCTGTAGATGTCTGTTAGGTCCATCTGCTCTAGTGTGTTGTTCAGTGCCTCTGTCTCCTTATTTATTTTCTGTCTGATTGATCTGTGCTTTGGAGTAAGTGGAGTTTTGAATTCTCCTAGAATAAATGCTTTGCATTCTATTTCCCCTTTTAATTCTGTCAGTATTTGCTTCACATACATAGGTGCTCCTGTGTTGGGTGCATAGATATTTATAATGGTTATATCTTCTTGTTGGATTGACCCCTTTGTCATTATGTAATGTCCTTCTTTGTCTCTTGTGACTTTCTTTGTTTTAAAGTTTATTTTGTCTGATACATGTACTGCAACTCCTGCTTTTGTCTCCCTATTAGTTGCATGAAATATCTTTTTCCATCTCTTTGCTTTTAGTCTGTGTATGTCTTTGGGTTTGAAATGAGTCTCTTGTAGGCAGCATATAGATGGGGTCTTGTTTTTTTATCCATTCAGTGACTCTAGGTCTTTTGATTGGTGCATTCAGACCATTTACATTTAGGGTGATTATCAATAGATATGCACTTATTGCCATTGCAGGCTTCAGATTCATGGTTACCAAAGGTTCAAGGGTAACTTCCTTACTATCTAAGAGTCTAATTTAACTCACTTAGTATGTGATTACAAACACAATCAAAAGGTTCTTTCTTCTTTTCTCTCCTCCTTTTTCTTCCTCCCCCTTGCTTTATATATTAGGTATTATATTCTTAGGAACACTTCCATCCATAGCAGTCCCTCCAAAATACACTGTAGAGATGGTTTGTGGGAGGTCAGTTCTCTCAGCTTTTGCTTATGTGGAAATTGTTTAATCCCTCCTTCAAATTTAAATGATAATCTTGCCAGATAAAGTATTCTTGGTTCGAGGCCCTTCTGCTTCATTGCATTAAATATATCATGCCACTCCCTTCTGGTCTGTAAGGTTTCTACGGAGAAGTCTGATGAGAGCCTGATGTGTTTTCCTTTGTATGTGATCTTATTTCTCTCTCTGGCTGCTTTTAATAGTCTGCCTTTATCCTTGATCTTTGCCATTTTAATTTATTATATATCTTGGTGCTGTCTTCGTGGGGCCTCTTGTGTTGGGAGATCTGTGCACCTCCATGGCCTGAGAGGCTATCTCCTTCCCCAGATTGGGGAAGTTTTCAGCAATGACTTCCTCAAAGATACTTTCTATCCCTTTTTCTCTCTCTTCTTCTTCTGGTATCCCTGTAATGTGAATATTGTTCTGTTTGGATTGGTCACACAGTTCTCTCAGTATTCTTTCATTCCTAGAGATCCTTTTTTCTCTCTGTGCCTCAGCTTTGTATTCCTCTTCTATTTCATTTATCATCTCCTCCACTGTATCTAATATGCTTTTAAAACCCTCCATTGTGTTCCTGAATGATTCGATCTCCATCCTAAATTCATTCCTGAGTTCTTGAATATTTTTCTGTACCTCCAGGAGCATGTTTATGATTTTTATTTTGAAATCTTTTTCAGGAAGATTGATTAGTTCAGTCTCACTTGATTCTTTTTCTGGTGTTTGTGAGATTTTGCTTTGAACCAGGTTCCTTTGATGTTTCATATTTGTATGTGGCACCCTCTAGTACCCAGAAGCTCTACTCTCTGGAGCTGCTCAGCCCCTAGAGCAATGTTGGGGGTTGCAGGGGAGTGGTGCTGGTGCCCGGGGGGAGGAAAGAGCTGTTTCCTGCTTCCTGGCTCCTACGCCTGGCTCCACTGCCAGAATCAGTGGACCGAACACAAAGGTGTAAGCCTCTATACTTTGCGTTTGTACCTGCTGTTGTCAGGGCTTTCCTCTGGCTGGCCTGAGGCCAGGGCAGGGTTTGCCAGTTTGTGAGCCAGGTGAGGCTTGGCTGGGAGGAAGGCACAGCAAGCTGCATATCAAGGTGGGGGGCCTTGGAGCTGTGTAGCCAGCCAGGGGGATGGAGCACTGAAGATCATGATAGTTCCCACCCTGCTGGGCAGAGTATACCCAGACAATTTTGTCTACTTGTCCTTTCTCCTTAGCAGTAGGCTCTGTGCAATCCTTGCCCCTTTAGCAGCCCTCTCGCTTTTAGGTAGTCTCTTAGACTGCCCTGTTTTCCACAAGCAGCTGGAATCTCAGTCTCTCCAGGTATTCTGCCTGTCTTAGCTTTCCAACCCCACTAATCGCCAGAGCACCATGCAATGTAGGTTCGTGCTCCCAGAGCAGATCTCTGGAGTTAAGTATTCAGCAGTCCCAGGCCTCCACTCCCTCCCTGCTCCTCCTGCTGGTGAGCTGGGATGGGGGAAAGGCTTGGGTCTGCCAGGTCACCACTTTGGTACGTTACCCTGTTCTATGAGATCTGTTCTATTCCACAGGTGTATGCAGTCTGAGATAGCCTTCTTCCCTGTTGTTCTTTTAGGATTAGTTGTATTAATTATATTTTTGTATTACATGTGGTTTTAGGAGGAGGTCTCTGTCTCACCTCTCACGCCACCATCTTTTGTCTCTCTTCATTTTCTTAATGGTGTTTTTTGAAGTACATGTTTTTAATTTGATGAAGCACAATTTATGATTTTTTTCTTGTATGAATGGTGCTTTTAGTGTTGTATCTAAAAACTCTTTGCTTACTCCAACGCACAAATATTTTTTGCTAAATTTTCTTGTAGAAATTTTATAGTTTTAGTTCATATATGTTAGTTTATAATCCATTTTGAATTTTTTGTATATAGTATGAGGTAAGGGTCTAAATTCATTCTTTTGTGTATGAACACCAAGTTGTCTCAGTTCCATTTGTTGAAAAGACTATTCTTTCCCTCATTGAATTGCTTTGACACCTTTGTCAAAACTCTGCTGATGATACATGTAACAGTCAATAAGCTGGACGGACCCTCAGCTCTGCCCCGTCGATGTCATCCTTCTGCCTATAACACATTATTTGATGAGAGTAGCTTTATTGTAAGTTGTAAAGTCCTGTAGTGTAAGCTCTTTGTTCTTCTAGAAAATTCTTTTGGTTATTCTGAGTCCTTTGCATTTTTATATGAATTTTAGGATCAGCTAATCAATTTCTACAAAAAAACCATCTGAGATTTTGCTAAGGATTATCCTGAATGTATATCAATTTGGGCAGAACTGTCATTTGGCAATATTGAGTCTCCAATCTGTGTGCATGGACTGTCTCTCCAAAATCTCTGTCTTGATGCTGATTTTAGGGAGAGAGTGTGCAGTCTTTTTACTATTATGTGGGATATTAGCAATAGGGTTTTTTTTTTTTTTGGTAGATGCTGTTTATCAGGTTGAGGAATTTCCTTTCTATTCCTACTTGTTGAGAGCTTTTGCCACACGTTAGAATTTTGTCAAAATAGTTTTCTGTATCTTCAGATCATGTGGTTTTGTCCTTTATTTTATTAATGTAATGTATCTTATTAATTGATTTTCAGATCTTAAACCAACTTTGCATTTCTGGGACAAATCTTACTTGGTCATGGTGAATAATCATTTTTATATATTGTTGGATTTGGTTTCCTAATGTTTTGTTAAAATTTTTTACATCTTTGTTCCTGGGGTATATTGATCTATGGTTTTTGTTTCTTGTGGAATATTGTCTGACCTTGGTGTCAAGGTAATATTATCTAATAGAATGATAATAGAATTTTCTGAAAGCATTTGTAAAGGGTCAGTATTATTTCTTTAAATATTTGATAGACTTCATCATTGAAGACTGAGATTTTCTTTGTGGAATATTTAAATTGCTGTTAATTTTTTAAAACTAATTATAGGTCTCTTCATATTTCCTATATCTTCTTTAGTCAGTTTTGGTAATTTGTGCCTCTCTAGGAATTTATCCATTTCACCTAAGTTGTCTAATCTATTGGATAAAGTTGCCCACAGTGTCTCTTATAATGCTTTTTAACTTGTGGTTGACAGTAATATTCCCTCTTTCTTGGTCTTTGTAATTTGTGTCTTCTTTTTTTCTTGATCAGGCTAGCTAAATGTTGTCAATTTGCTGATCTTCTGAAAGAATGAACTTTTGTTTTCATTGATTTTCTCTGTTGCTTATATATTTTATATTTCACTGGATTCTGATCTCATCATTATTATTTACTTCCTTCTGGTTGCTTTGGGTTTATTTTGATCTTTGTTTTTTAATTTCTTAAGGTGGAAGCTTAAGTTATTAATTTGAGAAATTTTTTTTAATAAAAACATTTGAAGTTATATATTCCTTCTGAGCTCTGCTTTAGTGCATCTCAGAAAATTTGATATGTTTGTTTTAATTTACATTCATTTAAAATATTTTCTAGTTTCTCTAGTGATTTTCTTTCTTTGACCCACAGGTTATAAAGAAGTGTGGTGTTTAATTTCCAAATACTTGGGGATTCCCCAAATTTCTTTCTGTTTTTGATTTTAAGTAAATTCCATAGTGATCAGAACATACTTTATATGATTTCAATCATTTTAAATTTACTGAGACTGGTTTATGGCCTAGAATATAATCTATCCTTGAGAATGTTCCATACGTGCTTGAAAGATTGTGTATTCTGCTGTCATTGGGTGAGTGTTCTATAGATGTTGGTTAGGTCAGGTTGGTTGATAGTGTTATCTTCTATATTCTTGCCGATTTGTCTAGTTATTCTATCAATTATTGAGAATGGGGTAATTGAAGTCTACAACTATTATTATTAATTGTCTATTCCTACAATTAAAAAAATTAGTTTTGATTGTAGTAAAAATAATATAAAATATACCGTCTTAACCATTTTTAAGTATACTGCTCTGTGGTGTTAAGCATATTCATTGTTGTGCAGCAGATCTCTACAATTTATTCATCTTGCAAAACTGAAATTCTATGCCCATTAAACAATAACTTCCCATCGCTCCCTCCCTTAGCTCCTGGAAACCACCGTTCTACTTTCCATTTCTATGAATTTGACTACTTTAGATATCTCAAATAAGTGGAATCATAGAGGATTTGTCTTTTTGTAACTGGCTTATTTCACTTAGCAGAATGTTCTCAAGGTTCATTCATGTGGTAGCAGGTGGCAGAATCTCCTTTTTTAAGGCTGGATGATATTCCATTATATATACATACCACATTTTGTTTATCTGTTCATTCATTGATAGACATTTGGATGGCTTCCACATCTTGCCTATTGTGAAGAGTCCTGCAATTTTGTTAATTATTATTTCATACATTACAGGATTCTGTTGTTAGATGTGTATATATTTAGAGCTGTTATATTTTATGAATAAGTTGATCCTTTTCATCACTATGAAATGTCCCTCTGTTTCAAGTTATACTTCTTGTCCTGTATTTTATCTGATATTAATATAGCTACTCTAGCTCTATTATGTCATATGTTCTCTATTCACATTTAGCATAATTATTGATGTGGTTGGAGTTACATCTTCATTTTGCTGTTTGTTTTCTATATGCCCTATGCCTTTTCTCTTCCTTTATTTTTTCTTTCTCACTTTCATTTGCACTAAATAGCATTTTAGCATCTTAATTCCTTTGTTGGCTTAAAAAAAACTGGTTTTGAATTTATTTATTTGTTTGTTTGTTTACTTTTAAGTGGTTGCTCTGGGGATTACAACATGCTTTTTATTATGTCTCAGTCTACTTCAGACTACTACTAACTTAATTCATCTAAGTTAGTCCATTGCTCCAACATAGCTCCATTTCCTCCCCTCTTCTGTGCTGTTATTGTCATATATATATTATATATATATATGTTTGTGTGTGTGTGTGTGTGTGTGTGTGTTATAGACCCAACAATACAATGTTGTAGTTACTGTTTTCTGCAATCTTATATCTTTTTTAAAAGTTAGGAAGAGATAAAAAATAGTCTTTTGTATTATCCACATATTTACCTTTTCTGATGTTTTTCATTTCTTTGCACTGATTCATTTTACTGTCTGATGCTATTTCCTTTCAGCTTCAAGGACTTTCTTCAGTGCTTCTTGTAAGGCAGGTCTGCTAGCGACAAATTATCTCAGCCACTGTTTGTTTGTGAATGTCTCCATTTCACTTTTGTTATTTGAAGAATAGTCTTAGTGGATACAGAATTCTTAGGTGACAGTTTTTTCCTTCAGCATTTTAAATCTGTGGCTCTACTGCCTTCTGGCCCTGCTTGTTTCTGATGAGAAGCCTGCCATGAGTAATATTGTTGTTCCCCTGTATGTGATCAGTCATTTTTTTCTCTTGGTGTTTTCAAGATTTTCTTTTTGTCTTCCAACAATCTGACTACATGTGTCTAGGGTGGATTTCTTTGTGTTTATTCTACTTGTGGTTCATTGAGCTTCTAGAATATGTCATTTGGGGGGGGGATCTTCTGGCCATTATTTCTTTCTGTTCGCCTCCTTCTCCACCTCTGTCTTTGTCTCTCTCTTTCTCTCTCCTGCTTCTGGAATTCCCATTACACATATGTTGATATAACCTACATGTCTAAGGCATTGCTCATTATTATTAATTTTCTTCTTCCTCTTTTCTTCAGATTGGATCTTTTTTTCTCTATCTTTAAATTTGTTGATTCTTTCTTATGTTTCTACTTCCTTAAAAAATTTTTTTTCTCTATTTCTCTTTTTTTTTAAAAGCCTGGCTACCTAGAACTTACTCCTGTATTTGTATAGCCTACTGGTTGGTTAGAAATTGTGCCCAAACACCATGAGCTGACTGGGCTTCAGTCTTCTGCTGCTCGATCAGTGTGTAGAGGTAAAGAAGTGCATCCAAAGTTCAAGCAGTTTTTCAGTGTGTCCCCACTTTTTCTTTCATATCTTCTCAGCACATGCATACAGGCTGACAGTCAGCCTGAGAGGTCTGTATAGCTTGGGCTCTTCCAGTCTCTCCTACATGGATGGGTCAAGAGCTTATCAAGGCTTCCTATTTTTGTCTCACTTCCCACATCTCCCTGTTAAATTCATGGCTATGCTGCTGGTCTGTACTTGCCCTTAATGAGAACTGCAACCTCAGGCTAGCTAGTTGAACCGCTGATCTTCCCTGTGCACCTGCCACGGAAATTGCTGTTACTGACAATGCCACCAGGGGCTGGGTTTTTCAGCGCTCCGCTCCAAATCAACTCATCCTCCTGTCATCAAACCTCCCAGTTTTCATGGTTTGCTCCACCTGGGGAGAAGGAATTGGGGTGGAGGATAGCAGCAACCTCAGGCAAGAATACTATGTACTTTCACTGTTCTTTTTTGAAGTGCAGTAGTTTTTCACGAATAACCACTTCTCAATTTGGTGTGTGGCTTTTGTTGATTTACAGATCTCTGAAATGGTTGTTTTGACAATTTTGTCCATTTTATCATCACTCCTTGCTCTGCTATACCAGAACGTATTTCCAGTACTCACTTGTGATGTCTCAAAAGTAGAGCTGTAGTCATGAGAAGACCTGGAGGACATTTACAAGAATATTCTTTCTATTAAGTTCTTAGATTTTCAAATTCTACCTTCTTGAGAATGAAGAGAGGAGCCACTCAGAATCTCTGGGTTGCTCATCCATCCATCCATCCGTCCATTCTTTCTTTCATTTGTCAAACTTTCATCAAGTGTTCATTCCATTTCAGGCACTGTGTTAGGAGCACAGATTGCATAAACAACTGAGATAAAGTCCTTGCTCTCAAGAAAAGCATGTAGGAAGGAAGTGTTGGTGGTAGTTAGTGCCCCAACAGCTCTGGGAAGTTCTGCAAAAGATCAGGGTAGGAAGGGTGGGTTGGGATGAAAGGGTAGCAGAGTGGGCTGTTCTGACTCCTCCGCAGCTTCCCCAGCCCTGCACTCTGTTCCTGCCTGACAAACTTCAGCGTCACCTAGAGACTGCTGCAGCCACATCTCTCATGTCTAACATGGAGACCACTTAGCTTTGGGGGAATTGTCTTCTCTGCTTCATATCACAGAACTCTAGACAGCAGTTCTTTATCTTCAACCCAGAACTGTTTCATACTGTGGCATAGCAAAGTGTCTGCAGACAGAGATAAGCTGTGTTTTCACATTTTTGTCTACAAATTAATGAACTACAACTACAATAAAACCATCATCTCCTGTCACCAGTGGGAATTACAGGACATTCTGAGCTTAAAAATAAAAATAAAAACACCACCACAAAACCTCAGTGGCAGAAAGTGCAGATGTTTTTCTTTTTCCTTTTCTTTTCAATAGTGTTTGCATTTATTAGAAACATGGAATTATAAAATGCTGTTGTTGAAATGCTCCTAGGAGATTTTCCAACCCAAAGCCTTTGTTCTACCAGTGGGGAGCTGGGGGATGTGTCCAGGGGTGCTCTGCAGCGGGCCTGCCAGGTCCAGGACCTGGGATCTCCATCATCAGCTTTGATTTCTGTTTCTACTGCCCAGAAGTGAGTTAAGGGCTCTGCCTGAGCAGGAAGGCCCAGCCCTGTCATTTCCTGGTGCCTCATCTGTACTTGCTGATCTCTGCGCAGGACTCTACTCTATCCCCAAGGCTGGTATCTGTTCTAACACTACTCGTTTCTAACTGGTTTGAATATCAGCCCTGGTTAAGAGTGTGGGCTCTGCACCAGCCTGTCTGGGTTGAAACCCTGTTCTTTTCTAGCTCTGTGATTATGGGCAGGTTGTTTAAACTCTCCAAGCCTCGTTCTTCCCATCTGCAGGTAGGGATAACACACAGCCCACAAGGGTGCTTTGAGATTCACATAATACAAATGTCCTGGTTTCTGTCTTGCTGATCCTCACCGCCCAGACCCGACACCTTCTCGCCGCATCTCTAAAGCAACAGTGAGGATCCTCGTGGGCCTCTGTCTTGTCCTCAGGCTGTCTACAGCCACATACCAGGGGCTGTGCAGGACAGAAAGCAGGCATTGCCTGCGGGTTTTTGTCTCTTGAGCCACAGTGGTGATGCCTGTGGCCTTTGGTCTCTGGACTCTGCCTGTGCATATTGATTGTTGCGTCTTCCTTATCAGGAGCGCTGGCTCTGCTTTTTTAAAGCCAGGTCTACCTTCCCGCCACTCACGTTCTAACTACAGTCAGGGCTGCTGTTAGTGCTTTTGTGAGATTTAGAAACAGGCGGCCCCTCTGGATAGGCATATGATTTGACAATTGGACCATGGGCTAGATTTCAGTTTCCACTCACCTCTTTGGCCATCTGTCCTTTTTGCAGTGCACAACCTACTTGACTGTATATGGCATCCCTGCTGGCGGCACTCGGGCATTTAAGAAGAGCCAATAGATTCACAAACTAACAACTAAATGAGATCATTACTCCAAGCTTTGCTTTACAAACAAACAGCACGATTAATAATTTCCCAAACTCTTAATAGTTATTCAGTAATCATTGTTGAGAGCCTACTATGTGCTAGACTCTGAGGACACAGATGTGATCAGGACCTGAATTTGATCCCTGGGGAACGTGGCATCTAGGAGAGAGGCAGCCACATAGACCCAGAGCTCCAGTCCTGGACTAGTCAGGACTTGGCCCTTGAGTCAAGGGCAGGAAGGTCCACCTGGGGCTGGAATGCAGGGAGGAGGGAGCGTTCCTGAGCAAGGGGGCAGCCTGTGCGCTCCTCTGCCAGGCCTTCCTGCCAGGGCTGGCCTCTGCTGAGATTTCAGTACCTCTAGCAGAGGAACTCAGCTTTCGTTACTTCCCCCTGCAATCTGCTTGGAAGATCCCCAAGCCGTGCATTTTCTTTCTTGGAAGCTGAGACTTAATGCGGAAGCCTCAGCGCAGCTGTCCCCTGGAGGTGAGCCGCTGTGACTCCGGGAGTGGACAGCACTCTCCCTGCACAGCTTTGCAACTGCAGCGGGGTCAGAGGGGCAAACACATTGAACCCATGCTGGGTTTGCCGATGAGCGAGTTTTGCCGACGTGTTCCCCTGGAACAGAATCACCTTTTGTATGGTATTAATGTAAAAGTTTCATTTTAAAGACACCAGCTGTGGTTCTACCCAGGTTTATTCATATGGGACCTTCACTGGGTCAACTTAATACTTAACTACTGCTTATTATCCCATCAGTCTTCAGGGACAACCCATGATCTAATTGCCCAGCATTTATGTTGCCTGGTAACCACAAATAGAGAATAATAGTCCTTAAAGGGGCAGTGTGGAATTTCATGCCCCTGCAGTGAAGTACACTTCATTTCCCAGAGTACCCTGTGTTTTTTAATTCAGTGAATAAAAATGTGTAATGAATAATTAATTATGTGCTTGGAGGCACAATAGCTGCCTACTTTTGAATATTCATCAGTGGCATTATTAATTCACTAGAAATCCCAGGGAGGATGGGATAGGCTTTTAGCCTAGCTGGAGGACTTAAAGATAATGCTTTGCAACACGCACAAACTTTCTTAGAGCCGACTTTTCTTTGGGAGGCGCTTTCTGGGTAATTTTCCTCTTTTAAGAACATTTCGCCATGGCCCGGATTCCTGTGGAGCTGGTGGGATGCAGAGACCACCAGTGACCATGGAAAAGGCCCACTCCGGATCTCCTGCCTGGAAAGTACATGAATAACCAGGCCCCTTTCTCCCTTGTGGTCTGGAGTGTGCTAATGGGGGTGAGAAGCCTCGTGACAGAGGTAGGAGCCCATGTCCACTTCCAGAAACAAAAGCAAAGAGCATGTTTGACAGCTTTGCACTTTCCCACTTGGGACCTTCTCCTGTTGCGGAGATGGGGACGATGGTCTCCTGTCTGCAGCCTTTGATGGGCTGATCTGATGTGCAGCAGACTCGGGGCAGCGTGCATGGCTCCCAGGGAGCGAGGGTGTCAACACAGTCAGGACTGTGGGATCCGGGGCTCTAGGCTGCCTCCTCATTCAGGTCTCCTAAACTTACGATCTCCACACCTGGAGACAACACAGCACCCAGCTAAAAGATCACACCTCCCTGCCTCCCTTGGAGCTAAAGGTAGTCATGTGACCAGGCAACGATGCATGCTGAAGCTGCTGGGCAGAGCCTCTATGGAAGGTCCCTAAAAGAAGGTGGGGAGGGAGTCCTGCCTGCCCTTCCGTGTTGCTTCTCTCCTTTAGCCTGCATTGGAGATGAGATAGTGGAGGCTCCAGCAGCCACCTTGGACCACGAGGTAACCCTGAGAATGGAAATGATTGTGCTTGGAAGCTGGGTAAGGAAAACAGAAGGAGCCTGGACTCTTGGTGACCGTGGAACTACTGTTCCAGCCTAGAATCACCTTCCTGCAGCGTTCTTCCACATGAGAGAGAAATGAACCTCCAATTGTTTAATCTGGAATATTCTAGGCCTTCTGCCACGTGCTGCTGAACCAAATATTAATTTAGAGCCCCTGTTCTGTCATTGTGCTTTTTAGATTTCTTAGCATGTGCTCTTTCTGATAAATGTGAAAGTTCTTTCAAAAGTTAAAATTTTGAATAATAAAATATAGCTTGTGTAACCCAAGCAGAAGCAGGCACTTGAGAAGCCAGGTTCTGTAAGGAGGACTGCGGATCTCCTCTGTGCGCCTCCTTGGGCCTCAGAATCTCAACAGGAAAAGGCGGGAGGGTTAGACATCTCTGCAACTATACAGTGGAGGAGTTCTTCAATTTGAGACTTTAATCAATGAAAGGATTATTCTAACCTGGCTGAACTCATGCTCTGAAATGCGCACTCCTACCGCTCATCATATCTAAGACACCATCAAATCTAACGTGCCCCATTATTTTATGTAGCAAGGAAGAAGCAAATTCTGCCAGTTGTAAATGATAAAATGCGTCCCGACTTTGGAAATGTGAAATGTGAAAAGATGTGCTTTTCAGAATCAGTGAAATAGGGCCATATAGCGAACTACACGGTTAAGCATAATGATCTACAACCAACCACAGCTACTACTTAAGATTCTGCTATGAAGTTCCTGGTCCCTTGTTGCCAGGAAATAGGGGAGAGCTTCCTGGTTCCCAAGCAGCTTTTGTTTCACACGCGAATACCAGGAAGGAGATCACTTTCTGGCGTTAGCCCCTTATTTCTATTTGCAACATGTATCTATGTCTCCTCATTTGCAGTTACTCCGAGCTTCCTTTTGGTACTGACTCTTTCTCATTGATGATCCTGGGGGTGGTCCTCTCCATTGCTCAGGTGAGTCCCTGGTGAGGGTTGTGCATTGCTAAGATGTGGATTTTCTGTAGCTTGGTCCCCTTTCCCTCTGCTTTTGGGCTCTCAGTTTATCTGTGGGTATTGGCTGCCCTGTACCTGCATTTTGCTGGTGGCAGGGATTTCCCTATATGTCTGTATAAGATGCCATTGATGCCCTGGCCCATGTCCCCTCAGCCCACTGGCTCACCTGCGGCTGGGGCTGACTGTTTCCAGCCCAGTGACACCTTCCTACCTCCAAGTGCCTGAGTGTCTCTTGTTCTCTTCCTTCTGGATTGCTCCGTCATCTCGAAAGTTGCTACACCTGCTCAACCAGAGGTAGATGGACACTTTGACTTCCCCATGCTCTGATGGTAAATCCTGAGGCCTGCTCACATGGTTTCTCAGAGGGGCCCCGGCAGGGCCAAGGGCAAGCTTCCCACAGAGCTTACCCCCCTACCTCAGCACTCGGTTGGATTTCCTCTCTGCCCCGCCTCATTTTCCCTCCTCCCTCCCTTGGGCTTCCCTGATTGCTTCCTAAGCAAACTACCTTCACCCAAGTCCTTTTGTCAGGATCCACTTTGCAGAAAGAGAAACTGCCCGGCTGGAGTCCAGGCTGAAAATGGTTTCTTCCGACAGATGGAAAAATGGACACCATATAAAAAGCCGTCCTTGTGGCTTGGGGTTGTGATAGATTGTTAAAGTAATGGTCCCAGATGAGTCACAGCTCCAGGGACCCTTGTCTTCATGGGGTCCCCACCTACACGGACTCAGCATTATGGTGTTTGGCTTGCTTTGGCCAATGAGAAATCAATACGTATGATGTAAGTAGAGTCACTAAGTGCTTGCACAGTTGAACTTGTTTTTTAGGAATATTTCTGCTAATGCACAAAGCAGCCTGGTCCAG
Organism: Manis javanica; assembly: GCF_040802235.1. NCBI lineage: Eukaryota > Metazoa > Chordata > Mammalia > Pholidota > Manidae > Manis > Manis javanica. The sequence continues at coordinate 8,261,342 of NC_133163.1, read as the reverse complement.
CCTGCTGGAGGGTGAGACGCACTGAGAAAAACTGAGGCGCCCCAGCCAAAAGCCGACATCAACCACCAGCTGGAATGAGGCCACAGGCCGGGACCTGTATGTTCAAAAGCCCATAGAATCTTTTTTGTGCACATTGAACTGTTTAAAAGTCAGCCCAAACAAAGGGATTTTTTAGCCAGTTAGAACCCAGTTGCTTTACCTACTCTCAGAAACTGTGCTCAGTAGCTGCTAGCCATGGATAAGAGAAACCCTGTGGCTCTCAAGACCCCAGGCTGATGTTGCCCTTTCAAGCTCCCTGACCCAGGGTATCTCCGTGGGACATCTCATAGGCATGGAAGACCCCTCTTCAACCGCCCTCTCCCCTAGGATTTCCTTTGCCTTCCTTCCCTTTGGGGTGGTGGCCTCCCCACTTTCTTCATTGCCTCTGGACAGGGTCCTGCTAAAGGGACTTCTGTCACAAACAATCCTGTCCAAGTGGCACCCAAATAAAGATCTCTGCATGCTACTGCCACCTCGTGGTCATATTTCCCCCATCACCCGCTTTGAACTCACTGCAATGGGCGAAGGCAGAACAGGTAGAACCCAGTAGGGCCGAAGTCCTCAACAAGAGCAGGGTGGTTAAGTTTTCCTCCCTGGGAGCTGGGGGACTGAAAGCCTGCACAGGCAGGGCACAGGGGGGACTAGTGGCCCAGAGCACGGTGGCCTGGGTGCAAGGGCCTGAGGGATAAAGAAGTCGGCTGGGGAAGGACAGAAGGAGTTGCAGAGAGACGGAAAACAGGAGAGGACGCGTCATGGGCTTTTTTTAGCAGTTGTTATGGGTTATGTTCTTCAAGTGGTGTGACTAATGGTTGAAGTTCCTGTTTGGACTTCACTGCTTTTAACAGGACATTGTTCTGGGACTGGACCTTTGGGGTCCAGGTTTTGTATCCGAAACACAATGACTAACCTTCAAATACTCTTCTATTAAAGAAAGCTCTCCAGTCAAGAAATAAACTTTCCCGGGTTTTTCTGTTTTGTCAAATTCTTGACCAAGATACAATGTATTCACCTTTAACAAGTGAAACAGCAATATCCAACAGTCATGGCTTAAATGATCCTCATTTTCCTCATCAAAGTCACACTTTTATTGACATTTGCCAGGAAGTGAAGGTGTGTGGCCTTTGATGAATGAATACCTTCTTGCGTTTGGTTCTCAGGACTGGATTCACATCTACCTTTGACTCGGAGGAGGATAACACTGGGCGAACAATAACCACAACAAAGCAGTGAGCTCTCCATTCTAGACTTTTCCCCCCTTACGTTTTCAAGTAAGAATCATGAATAATAAATATGGAGATAAGAGAATGAAACTGGGAAATCAATTTACTGCAAAATATTTGCATATTTTATTAAAAGAATTTCGTATGAGACCCATCACAGGGTGGGTTGATTGACGTTTTGATTTGATCTGTGTACATCATGTCCCTGGGGGGCTTGTCTCTCCCATTGGGGTCAGGCTTGTGGTTCGTTACGGTTCAGAGGTGCTGAGACGTCGGCTCTATGCTTCTTAATTTACAGAAATGGAAACTGAGGTCTGGAGAAGTGGGTTGGTGGCAGAGCCATGATGTACCTGGAAGAAATTCCATTGCCCTAAAAGTGTAAGGACTGTGATGAGCCATAAAGGAGGTCATCTGAATGTGTACCTCCACGGTCTTTTATATCTTGGCTCCTGTTCGCCTTATAAAAAACACACATAAACACAGACAAAATGAACATCTATACCTATTTGGCATCTATTTTGACAGAGACAAGAGAAGAAATTTTTCATTGAATAAATATACAAGAATCCCCACTCCCTACACACACACACACACACACACACACACCATCCCATCCCTGCCCCAGGAACAAGTTGTAGCAACCAGATCTTCCTTCAATGAAATGGGGAATGGTGGACACCTCTGGGATATTTCTTCCCTGCTCCAAACCTTCTCTGCTGTATACGGAATGTTTTGAAAGTTCTGTCCTCATGGCTACTGCTGGTTGTCTGACAACACCTGAAGCTTGGGATCACTGCCCACTGCGAATCAAAAGGCACTGTCCTTGTGCGTTTGTCAGCAGTTCCTGTCACCCCTGAGACCATGGCTCCATCTGGAGACTTCCACTGTGGGTTGATCTTCCCAGAACCTACTCTTCCCTTTCAGCAGCTGCCTTATAGACTCATGGATCCCCCATGCTGCTCAGGAACCCCCCAAGTTTCCATGACCTCCCTGGGGAATCAGACCCCAGCCTTGTCATTAGGGATGGAGAAGGTGGCTGGTATGAGGGGCATTTTCAGGGTTCCCAAATCCACTTGCTCTTAGCTTTTTGACCTTGGCCCCTTATGTTGACTCTCCAGGACTCCCGGACTCCCTTGTATTTACAGACACAGGTGTGCCTTTGGGTGCAGAGGTGGAAACTGGGCCCCAGAGAAGGGCGGGGACTGGTCCAGGGTCACATTCAGCTTTGTGTGGGGTATCCTGCTTTCCCTTCCCTCCTGTGAGTTGCCCAATGTGTGGCCTTGGGCGGGGAGGGGGGCACCAATCTGTCTCACTGAGCCTTCATTTCCTCATCTGTGCAAGGGGATAATAGTCCTACCTTGCTGTGCTGTAGTGATGACAGGTGAGGCCATGTAGCAAATGCATTCTGCAAACTGTGAAGTTCTCTAGATGTGCGAGAGGTTACTATTAGTGGATTTATTAGCAGCCATTAGTAACTGAAGGCACAGAACCAGGGTGTTTCGAATGGCCCTTGTGGGTACAGAGCTGCTTTCCACCAGTGACTCCACTTAAAATGTATTGCAGAGGGAGTCTGGGGAATAGACTCCGCTGAACCCACAGTTTTGCATGCTGCTCACTAAAAAAAGTTTCTAAAAATAGGTCCAGGTTAGAGAAGACTATGTCCAGTCCCAGACAGCAATGTTTTTCAGAGCTTGATCTGTTCTCCCTGTGATCTATTCTCCGGCAGCCTGGTTGCCTGGGGAGACAGGACTGACCCAGCTCAGCCTCTGTGGTCATTTTCTGCCTCTAGAAAGGTCCAGAGCCCTTGCTCTGCACATTTAGGGCATGAGGCCCCGTGTAGAAAACAGCTCTCCTATGTGCTGGAGCTCCAGCGGCCTCCAGGACCCTGCACATCCCTGTGTTCAAAGAGCTTTCTTGTTTAGCAGCCCGTGGCGCCATGAGCACCGCTGGGGCTGACTCCCTTGCGATGCACCCCAGGAGTCTTGATTCCATGCCTCTAGTTCAGCCTCCTTTCCTGAGGGTCAAACCTGCTCAGCACTCCTCCTGGAAGGCCCTTAAACCCACCCTTCTGTGATAAGCTTGTGCCACACCCTCTTCATTCCCAAACCCTGCCCCCTGCTCCCCACCCATTCTGCCCGCCCAGGAACCAGAGCTGATGCTGGGAGTCCCCTTGGCCTCTCTCCCGTGTGCCCCGTGGGCACTGCGCCAGCGGGTCCTGCTCAGAGTGAAACTCCAAACTGCTCGATGCTCGGCCCACACTCTCCGGCCTCCCTTCTGGAAGCTCAGGGTGATAAACATGAAGGAGTCTTTCTTTCTTTGACGGGGAGGGAAGGGAAAAGTAATAACAGCAAATAGGAAGGAGAGGGTTCTATCTGATGAAAATAATCAACCTACTAAAAAGACAAAGGTAGTCCTTTCTGAGCTACACTGGTCAAGTATTAGATTTGCATCTAACATTTCCGTCTGCCTCTCTGCTGTGGCCAGTGAAGCTCAAAATGATCCCTTCTTTGCTCATCAAATCCCTGATGTCAAAGGCCAGACTCTGGCCCTGTCCCATCGGTGATGCTTGTGGCAGGAGAACTGGTTGGAGGTCCTTCTCCGCCACTAATTGACTGTTTGACCGAGGGCAGTGGTTCTCAAACAGGGGTGCCTGTGTTCCTCAGGAAACAGTGGACAGTGTCTGGAATACTTTTGGTTGTCCTGACTGGGAAGATGCTTGGGGCATCGGCAGGTGGAGGCCGGGGATGCTGCTAACCCTCCCACAGTGCACAGGGCAGCTCCTTCTCCCACCCCCCTTTGCCAAAACTTATCCTGTCCCAAATGTTAATAGTGAAAAGCCCTGGTCTAGAGGGAGTCCCTTCTCCTCTCTGGGCCTCAGTTTTCTCATCTGTCAAATGGCAGCGGCAGGGCTGTACTAGATGATATCTGAGGTGCCTCAAAGCTTCTGTGGTCTGATTATGTGTCTGCCCAGGGTGACTCAGAGGTTCTGCATCACTGACTTCCTGCCCTGTGACACGAGGGCCCCATTTAGCATCTCCAATGGCAGGGTGCCCGCACAATGTGGCACTCAGCTGGGACGTGCCAGTGGGAGGCTTTTGCAGTGACAGTTGCTAGAAAATACCTCCCTGGAAGGCAGATACCCTCAGCCCCCAAACCCTTCTTCTGTTTGTTTCCTGTCTCCTCCTTCAATGGGGCACCCTGGCTTTTGCAATTGCAAAGCCTTAGGCTGACTGGCCCTTCTAGCCAGGCTCTCCTATGAACACAGAGCCCCTCATCTTGCTCGAACTTGCCAGCATGTTTCTGTTTGGCTGGTTTTTTTGAGATGAGGCCCCACAGAAGATATTTGGTGTCAGAATCTCTGTCCCCTCTGGCTTTTCACTGCCCTTTCAAGGGTTTCCTCAGGCCCCACCTGGGCTGTCCCACACCTCTCCTGTCCCTCAGGCTCCAGAACTTTCCTCTTGTTCTTCCTCATCTGCATTTCAGTCACATGCCTGGTTGGAATTGAGTCCTGACTCCTCCACGTCATTGCCATGTGGTAGTTATGAAGGTGGCCTGTACAGGGCTCCCTTCCCGAGAATCTGCCACAGGCAGGGTCAGTGCACATGGCTTCCAGTGGCTGGACCTCCAGGTCCTCAGCAGTTCCCAGCAGCGACTGAGCCCACTGGGAAGTGGAGCAGGACCATTGCTGCCTGACCAGCCAGGGCACCTCTACAGGTAGTCTTTGCTTGGGGGCTCCCAGGGCCTGCTCGGAATGCTGTGGTCCAAGGCTCTCCCTCCCATCCTCCCCCCTCCCCTCTGTCCTCTCCCAGGTGTCATACCTCCATCTCAGTCTGAAGGTCCTCCCCTACGTCTCAGCCCTCTTCTCTTCATCCTGCCTGGCATCTGTGTCTTGAAGGATCCAAATGGACACATCTGAGCAAGTCAATGACAATGGAAAGATAGTATTGGATCTGCTGTATCTCCCAGTGCTAGTGTAAGGATTAAGTGACAAAATATATAAATTTGTATTTCGTGCAAAATATATAAATATTATACACGTTGTTGCTATCAAGTTTGCTGGCCTATCTCTCGCTTCCTTAGGGCCTCATAGGCCAGCCCCAGGTAAACAACGTTGCTGTTGAAGTTCTCTGGCAGATGAGACAGTCATGTTTCACATCCAAAGCCCACCTGCTAATGCTGGCAGTTTTCTCCCATCTGCATCGCTGCAGCCACCATAAGTGACCTCATTCATGTCCGAATGCCTGCTGTGGGTGTCTGCCTGAACCATTGTGCTAAACTGAGTCCGGCTGAGATGTTGGCAGGTTCTCATTCCTTCCAAGGCATTTACACTTCCACTTGGAACTTCAAGGATGAGTATACTGATATACTGATGCTCTCTCTTATTTATTTTTGTCCTTTAACATTTGCATGTATTTTTGTAAGCTGCCACATTCCTATATTGAATGAGATAGCAGAAGAAACAAAGAAATGAAATAATAAGTAGACCTTCTGATGCTGCTCAAATCACTCCTGCATGAGGCCACCTACTTTATTGGCCAGAAAACTTACTCTGGCCATGGTGGCCGCTGCAGCTGGAGGTGAACATCTTCCAGAGTTTCCTCACTGCTCCCTTGGGAATTTTCCTGCTATGTACCTTCTCTATGCATCTTATTGCCTTTGCTTTTGATTCATGGCATCTCTTAGTAGCCATGCAACTTTGGGCAGATCACTTAGCCTTCCATGGCTCCTTAACTGTAAAATGGTTAGGATCAAATCTTCCTTGCTAGAGCAGGAGGATATTCAGATGATAGCCGAGAAGCTGTGCCTGGGGTGAGACCTTGTTTGCAGAAATGGCCACAGTTGTTCCCCAACCTGTATCCTTGCAATCTGACTTTGCACACCCTCCATTGTGTGAAGTCCATTTCTTGATCCCCATGAATCTGGTTTGGTGACTTCAACCAACAGGATGCATTAAAAATGATGGCATGCCATTTCTAAACCTTGGCCTCAAGAGACCTTGCATGCTGCCACTTGATCTCTTGAGTCCCTGCCTCTGCCACATGAGTGCTCCCAGGATGACCTGATGGAAGATGGGCGAGCATATGAAGCATATAGATGAGCTCTCACACTGGAGACCACCCTCAACAAACCAGCCCCTAGCCAACTTGGAAGCTGATTACAAATGCATGAGTGAGCCCAGCTAAGACTGAAGAACCACCCAATGGATTCCAGTCTGAATTGCCCACCTGTGGAATCACAAGCAAAACAAATGGTCACTATTTAAAGCCACTCAGTTTTGGGTTAGGTTGTTATGCAGCAAAAGCTGACTGATGCACTTTGTATAGACTAGAGGAGGCTGAGTAGAGTTGAGGCCAGTCATCGCAGATAGTGGGGTGGGCTTGGGGGCAGCTCTTGAGGAGGTGCAAGGGAGTAAGATTGTTGAGTAGGTGCCAACCCCCACTGCATCCTCAGGGAAGGACAGAAAGAAAGTGCTGAGCAGTTGGGTATCATATGTCAGTGACCAAAAATTGCATGCAAGCAGGAAAAAAAAAGCCTGGGTCTAAGGTTGTTATTTATAGCAAAAATTTAAACAGGGAAGCTCTGTCAGTTTTCTGAATTACTGACAGTTGCAGAAATGTTAATACAAATCTTTATAAGACTGGCCAGATGTTTGGATATTAAACAAGCATCTGTTTTGTATAAAAGACTTTGTATGCCCCCAGTACACTGTCTTTTTCTCTGTCTCTCCCCTTCTCACCCCCAGTCTTGATCCCACGATAGATCAGGCCAATAACTGAGGGTAATTACCTCAGCTATAGCTTTATTTAGTTTCTGCATGCTGGTGTCCATGGTGTCAAAAATACACCCCAAAAAATAACCCTTGGAAAGGTTAATAATGGCCTTTCTGGTGTCATATTCTGCACTTCATGTGTTGTGGTAATTATTATCATTAGAACTGTAAGAATGTCTAGTTATCTTTCTTAATCACATACTATAAAGAAGTGCTTCTGAACACATATCTATTATTTAATCAAAATTTCACAGTTATTGGCATTTGTGCTCCACCAGGGCTGTGTTTATTTTCTGTTTGCAAGGGGGAGCATTGCCTCCCAGAAGAGAAGGGGTCCCGTGTCCATACCCACTTTCATCACTGTCATAGCTTGTGACACACAGTGCTATTAATATCGGAGACGCCAAGCACATCTTAGTAGTCTTCACTCCCCCCTAGAATGGTTGCATTCTAGGAAAAGCACTTTTATTAACAAATAAAGGGTGAAGTGCATGCCAGAGATGAACCCTGCTGCCTGGAATGGGGATTTGGTGGGACTGAGACCTTAGGGAAGGACCCTGTTCTAGCGTCAGAGAGCTAAGTGGGTGGGTGGGATCACTATGGGTGCCTTGTGATGGCCAGCTGGGGGCATGTCCTCCCCCTGCTCTGGAGGGAACTGAGATGTCCTGGATACTACAGGCTGTTGAGCAATATGCCCGGCCTCTGCCCACTACACACCAGCAGCCATCCTCCTCCAACAAGCTGTGACAGCCGAAATTGATTCCGGACACTGCAAAATGTTTCCTGGGGGACAAATGCACCCCCAGTTAAGAACCACTGCCCTAAAGCAATAAAACAAACTGTTGTTGAAGGACCGTACACAAACTCGGTTTGCAGCAGCACTGCCCAGTCAAGATATAACATGAGCCACAAATGCAAGCCAGGGATATAACTTTAAATTTTCTGCTCGTGACATTTCAAACAGTAAAAAGAAACAGGTGGAATTAGTTTCAATCATATATTTTATTAAATGAACTATACCCAGAATAATAATATAATTTCAACACGAGACCAATATAAAAACTACTGAGGTGATATTTCACACTTTTTTGTACTATGTCTTGGAAATCCAGTGTGTATTTTACACTTATAGCACATCTCACTTTGCACTAGCCACATATCAAGGCTGGTAGCAGCTGCACGGCCAGAGCAGGCTGGGGAGTGTGCATGACTTTACAGTGAAACCGTGGACATTTGAATCAAGTAAGCAGCTGGCCTCAAGTTCCAGCCCACTAATTATGTAACCCTGGGCAAGTGATTCTCCCTGAGCCTCGATTTCCCTGTCTGTACAACGGACACTGATGCCTCTTTGGGGGTTAGTCCCCTGCCTCTGAGTGGCAGTTCCCTCCAGAGCAGGGGGAGGGAAATACGGAGTGGAGCCACACCTTCCCGCTTAGAGCCAGAGATGGGGGAAGTGCTTGGTCGGGGCTGCTGGGCTCCAGCAACTGGCATTCAGCGACAAGCAGAATGAGGAACTGGCTTCGGTTTAGGAACTAAATGTATCTCAGGAAGGTGTGGCCAGGGAGTATGTTTGCGGTCCTTGTGGAACTGGCATGAACCTCAGCCCATTAGCTCGGCTGTGTAAGAAATTACCTTTTCCCATAACCAGCTGAGGCATACAAGGCCACCTACCCCGCTCCCCTGCGTGGATGGGTGGGAGCGGCTGTCCAGCTGGGATGGCATTTCCCAGTCCCCCACCCCTGGCAGCCACGTGGTGGGGACTGAAGGTGAAGGGGTTTCGCGTCACTCTGCCCTGCTTGCTCTGTCTCGAGCTCTGAGAGCCTGAGGGGTGTGGAACTGAGGGGACAAGGACACGGCCAAGGCGGAGGATGGGCAGGAGTGAACTGGAGAGCCGAGCAGCGGCAGGCATGGCGTGAGGCCCTTCCAGGAAGCACGGGCTCCTTTGCTTGTGTCGGGTTTAGGGGCAGCTGGGAAATGGGGGGTTGCATGTATCTCAAGAAGCATTCAGAAAGTCACTACCACACAGCTGCGTGTGTATTTCATCCCAAGGGCAGCAGGCGTGGCTGTGGTGTGGCTGTGGTGTGGCCTTGAGCTCACAGCCAGCAGGAGAGAGTCAGAATAAAAACGACCCCCTTGATTGAGTACATGCTCTAGGCCAGGGAGAACTCTAAGGGCCATATATTAACTCAGTTCATTCTTACCACGAACTTGCCAGGGAGGTGCTAGTATCATCGGCATTGCGGTTTCACAGGCCATGTCACAGATCAACGGGAAGGTTGAGTAACTTGCCCAAGATAGTAGAGCTGGGGTCCCAATCTAGGCAAATGGAATCCACACTCGCCACCATGCCAGGCTGCCTGCTGGTGCAGAAAATATAAAACAAACAACTCCCCTCCTTCCCAAAAAACCCAAACTAATTTTGACCTCCCTTCCTGCTCTCTGGCAGAACTGGCTACACCCCCAACTTATGTACCATAGAATTTTTCTAGGACAAAAGTTATAGATGTTTATCTGTGCTCACAGGTTGTGAAGGGAAAGAGCTGCATTAGGTTTTGTAGCAATAATTATGTGCAGCAAATAGTCCCCAAATCTCAGTAGCGTCCTGCATAGGTATTTCCTTCTCTCTCTGGGTCTGTAGGTCAGCTGTGGCTCTGCTGGACTCGAGTGGGCTTCTGTCCGGACATGCTCCAAGGGTCTCTCATTCTAGGATGTAGGCTGGGGACAGAACGATCATCTGGGACACACCTTTTCATTGCAGATGGTGGCAGACAAGAGCGGCTGCAATGTGCAATGCTCCTTAAAGCCCCCACCGGAACCGGCTCACCGTCCTCAGATATAGTTGGTTGGTTAAAGTTAGTCATGTGGTGGAGCCCCCAGCCAGTGGGGTGGAGAAAGGGCTTCACTCACGGCAAGGGAGGGGAGGGAAGGAAGACCTGGGAGCCAATGACCTGTCGCCTCCAGGCACCCGTGGGAAGGGGGTGAACACAGAAGATGTGCAGAGATTAAGCTCCTGCAGTAGCTGGACCTGGAGGCGAACAGGTGAAAGCTGTTTGGGACACACCTGAGTCCGTGAGTGTGAGGCTGAGAGGGGCAGGCTGTTCCTCCCAGGGCCCCCATTCTCCCTGCAGAGCAGAGGGTGAGTCTCCCCAGAGAGCTGGCCATGGGGGCCAGGTGTCTGGTGAGTGCGAGCCACGGACAGTGACGACTTCGCAGTGCAATTGAATTTGTGGAGGCCCCGGGCTTTCGGGCACTCACCCCCGCGGGAAGGGGTCACCATCCTGTCCCAACAATGAACTCCTCCTCCACCAGTGTGTCAATGTCTCGTCTGTTAGATTTTGGATGAACACAATAGTAAACAAATTATATAGTGAAGTTGTAAATCTTGCCCAAAGTGCAGGATTTCTTGAAGCCGTTTGAGGGATATTAGGGACCTGCCTTAACTATCTGCAAAAGCCACTTGCAAAAAGACTTCGTCGTAGAAGAGTTAGTACTTCATGGTCATCATGGCTGATGACCTGAGAGACGAATGATTTCATATCAACGGATGAAGAGAAATTGAGTTTATTTTTTAAATGGATTTCTTCTTTCTTCTTCTTTATTATTACACTTCAGTCAAACCGTAACGTGTGGTCCTACAATTTTGTTGGAAAAACATGGCCCCTCACCAACTTATTGCTTCTTATAACTTCCCATCTTATTCAGTCTCAGAATTCATATGCAGCTGCCATCATAACCTGAATTTTATTAACTGTAAAGAAAAGAAGTGGACATGATTTCTATGTTCACTTTTTGAAGCAAAGTTCCAATGATATCTTTTTGCCAGTGACATGAAATGTGGGGTCCTGATTCCAGTGGATTCCTTCTTAATGACCCCTTGTTCCGTCCTCAGGTGATGAGACCTCCCAGACCCACAGCCCTCACTGGTCGACACCTTCCTCCTGCTGGCTGGGGCTGCGGAAGCTGTGGCTCTTTATCCCTGACTTAGCCTTTGGTGACAACCTTATCACAACAGAGCCAGCACCCTTCCGGGTCAAGGCTGTATGGGAGGGTGTGTCCAGGTCCCCTTGGTGGGGAATGTTCTGTCCCAGGTAGAGTTCAGTCCTCTGTTGTGTGACATTATGATGACATGGCATGTTCTGTGTCACACCAAAAATAAGTCCCCTGGAGACGAAAGCTCAGACGTTACTGCCTAATCATAATACACCCAGTATTACGTGGGGTGTGATTGCAGTCTGGGTAAGTCAAAATACTACCCAGGATGGGGGAATTGTTAAAGTGATTGAAACATGGAAATGAATCTGAGCAGAAAGGACTAAATCTTACCTGGGTTAGCATTATTGTTATAATAAATAATCATAATAACCCCATACATCTTATACCTTGCAAAATCCTTCTTATACATTTCTTCATTTGGCTGGGTTAGGGAGAATAAATCTGAAGACTTAATTTCTCCTGGAAATATCAATCTCTGGCCTATACTACACCTGGCTGCCTCTTTAATGGTCCCAGAGCACAGCCTCTCCGTTCATTCTCCAGCTCAAAACCTTTAAAAACTTTCTGTGTCGAGAGAATAAACTCCAAACCCCCTCTCCTGGCATTCCAGACCCTGCAGGACCCTGCCCAGATCTCCTTTTCCAGCCGTGTCTCTCCATGCTCCCCCCCACTGCCTGGCCTCGTACCTAACCACAGTGCTTCCAGTTTTCTAGGGCACAGCTCTGGTTCCTGCCTGTGCGGGTGGGTGCCTTGGGTGCCCCACCCTGGGGACACCCTCCTCTCCCCTCTTCATATGCACATGGCATGCCCAGCCCACCTTGCAAAGCCCAGCCTTCAGACACCTTCCTGGGTCCTCCTGTGAGTGGGCGCCTCTCGGCTTTGAGCGGCTGAGCACCCCCGGAGCCTCTCCCAGGACGGCCTCCCTGTAGAGGGAGGAAAGTGCTCACTCCACTTGGCTGCAAGCTCTTCGGCGGCATCCCCACCCTGCCACGGGTCTGGCCTAAGAGTTGGCAACACCTTTTCAGGAAAGCACCAGAAAGTCAGTATGTTAGGCTTTAGAGACTGCAGGACCCCTGCTGCAGCTCCCGACTCTGGCTCTGTGGTGGTGGAGGCCTCTGCAGCCAAGATGTGAACAAATGAGCTCAACTGTTTTCTACTAAAATGTTTGAAGAAACAGGCATCAAGCTGGCTTTGGTCCATGGGCTATCATTTGCTGACCTCTGCCTTGGCCAAATGTCTAGCAAAGGTGTTACATAAACGTGTGTTGACTGGGGGTGGATGGCTGGACGGATGCACAACAGAAAGAACAGATGTGCATCTGGGAAGTGGGTCTATCCAGCCACATGGCACCAGGCCAGGGCCTTTGTGCACATAGGCACTTCACTTGCACAAGAGGGAAAAAAAGCACTGCCTTTGCCTGGGGCACATTCTTATGCTGGGAGGGGAGTGGTCCCAGGGGGAAGGCACCAGGGCCCCTGGGCTTGGTGGCGTCAGGGGACAGTTGGAAGGCAGAGCAGGGCCGGGCCCAGGATGTGGGGAGCAGCCAGTGAGGAGTGATGAGAGGCCTGCACAGACCCACCCAGGACCGCACCCCAGTGCCTCACTCTGCTGTCACCCCTTTGGGGAAGAAGGCTGGTATCTCCGGGCTTCTGTTCCACAGGGTAGATACCACCTCGGGCGGCGTGGATACTGTAGTGCCCGGCTTTTTGCTCCTTGTCAGTCTTTTGTCCACCCAAAGCCAGGAGAGTGGCCTTCGAAGTCAGGAGAGCCGGGTAGGAGGTGGGTCCTGAGCACTCTCTGGACCAACACGATCTTGTGCAAGGAAGGAGCCTGTACCCAGAAGCCAGTGCCCCTCAGGGGGATGCCTGACACCCATTTAACCCTTTATTGTCCACACCCGGTCCAGTAGGTCCCGCATGTCTCACCTCACCTGATCTTCCCCCGTTTTCAAGGTTAGCAGATGCTATCATTTCTGCTCCCTTTTCCCGCGTGGAGAACATCTGGGGGATTTGCCTGAACCCTGAGGCCACAGACAGTGGCACTGTCCTCTCTTCTCCAGTGGAAGCAGAGCTGAAGGTGGGACCCAGGCAGCCCACCTCCGGCCTGGTGCTCCTGGCACTCGAGCACTGATCCCAGGGCGCGCCATTCCCTTCCAAAAGCTGCCATGGCATGTCCATCCCCCAGGCCCTTTGCCATTACAGCACACAGCTCCGTTCCCTGGCAAGCCTGGGATGAGCAGAGACCCTCCCTTGGGGCCTGCGGGGAGCCCCCTTCAAAGGGCTGAGGTCCTGTGACAGGTGCAGGTATGGGGTTAGATGGGACCCACATCATAAAGAAAAATGACCTGCTGGGGACCCATACAAACAGGGGTATGAAGTGGAATTGGTGAGCCAGATAGTAAACCATTAAGACATTCCAAAGCTGGAAGTGGACTATTTCCAGATCTTTCCTAGGCAACCAAAGACCAGGATGATCACCTGAATCTCCCTCTTTCCTCCTTCCATGTGAAGTCACAGGGTCGATTAAAACCTACATGTCTCGAGAAATAGGACTATAGTGATGGGATGACCGTACAGTCTCTTACCCATGGTTCTTTGGATGAAAACACTGCTGTGGACGTGCACATTATTCCAGTGAATAACAGACACCCCACTGCTGTTTGCCACGCAAGGGAGGAGCTAGAGGCAACTTCCAGAAGTGGAGCACCACGTTTTATTGTTACATTTTGCCAGACAGGGTAGTTCAGGGCCAACCCATTTAAGACCACTGGGAACAGAACTTGAAATGCAATGACCCTCTCAGAACTTCAAAAAGCAAAAGCAGACCAAGCACACACAGGCTGCTCCTTCCTCTAACTTTTCTCCTTGTAATGGTCAAGAGAAAGAAGTGATCCAATCAGGCCCTGAAACAAAGAGGAGCCCCGGTGGGGGCAGGACGCCGTCTCCTTTCATGGCTCTAGGGGGGAAAAGCACCCGCTTTGAAATGAAGAACAGTCCCCCTCTCCCCACAGCTTCCCGGGGCCCCTGGATCACTTCAACCACTTCTCAGCTTCGCCCTTTCTCTCTCTCTCCCGTCTTCCTCCAATGTTTAAAGCCCCGCCTCCCAACTCTCAACATTTAAAAAATTCTTAATGATACAACCTGAGGTTGCCATGGCAACTGATTTCCTTGCTGAGGTGGCAGTAGGGGCCTGTGATCCGGCCGCCATTGAAATCACAAATAATTTTCCTTTTCTTTCAAAATTAAGTAGGCTGTCTGAAGTGTTCCACTGTGGCTTCCCTGCCCCCCAAGAATGTCTCCCCTGTACTCATAGAGCCCGTTACTGCATTTCCCTGGTATCTTTTATGACGTCCCTCTTCTCCAGCGCATAGACTGTCCCTCCGGAAAAATAACGGGAACACATTCTTTGTTATTTCTCTATTGTCAGTGTGAGAAATGCTTCTGACAAAGTCAAATGATATCTGATGGGCTTTCCACCCTCTTTTTAAATTGTCTTTGGTTTCCCATTCTTAAAAACAACCAAGTTTCTTTCTCCTTGAGTCTTGAGGACAGGTTTCTAAATAGTTGCAGCATAGAGGAGCTATCTGGGCCCAAAGATGTGCACGGGGTGTCATCCTATGGTGACTCAGAGGGACCTATACCCTCTCCCCTGTGCCTTAGTGGCTTCCCAGCATAGGCAGGGCTGGGCATCTTCTCCAGGCACTGTCCCTGTCCGCTACCACCTTGAACAAACTGAGCCTGACAGCCCTCCTGCCTCCCATGTCACCCACAGTAGGCCACTGGGTCTGCTCTCCCTGAGGTCAGGGTGGTTCTGCAGTGCCACCCAGTGTGACACGCTTCATGCCTCAGTTTCCACCATGGGGTCAACACTGTCATCCGAGTGAGCTCAGAGCAGAAACCAGTTCTATGGCTCCGAAGTTCTTTAGGCAGGTCAGGAATATAAAAAAGGGATTCAGGATGTGCAGCAAGGAAGCCTTCTGGCTGAGGCCAGGCCTTGGAGAATTGGGCTGTCTTGGGGAGGGGGTAGGCGGAGGAGCAGAGGGGTCCCCTTGTCCCCTCCCACTGCAGAGCAGTAGTGGGCCTGCTCTGGAGGGAGAGGGTCTTACCTCAGAATTGAGTGCAGTGTCTGATCACTTTCTTGTTCTGGACCTTCTGGTAACATTCTAGAGACTGTCGTGAGGCTCCCAAGTGACCTGAGGACAGGATGCTGCCTGGGAGTGAGCAGACAAGCCCATGGGAATGAGTCAGAGTTCACGGCATGATTCTGCCAGGAATGACACTCCAGCAGGAGGTGGGGAGCACAGAACCGTGTGCACTTGCGTCAGGAGCCGTGCCTGTCCAGTGTCACACCTGCATGTGGGCAATCCTTCTCCGTTCTGATCTCGGCCTCCCTGGGCCTTGGGACACCAGTTAGCAGGACTGGAAGGTGTTCCTGTGCAGACCCTGGGCCATGCGCAACAGGGTGTCCCCACCCTTTCGCGGACCCTGCAGCAGCCTGCCGCTCACAGCACCTCCTGCCACCCTGGGCCACTGAGGAGCTCTCTCTGCTGCAGACATGATGGGGACAGGCCCCTGCCATGAGGGTGCAAGTCTGAGTCCTTGGCGATGTCCTTCTGGGCCCCAGGAGCCTTCGTGGGTCAGCATGGGCCGGGGAAGGATCTGAGCCCTGGAGACACAGTCAGAGTGCAGGTCAGGGAAGAGGGAGCACAGGGGGGCTGTGATGTGTGTGCACCTCACCAGGGCAAAGACAGGACATGAACTTGAGCCTCTTCAGTCCCACGGTTTCCTGGACGATGAGGACTGGCTGCCCTGGGCAGGGGCCTCGTGACCTTGCCTCCTCTGTCCCTCAGGCTCGTAGGATGCAGCGCAGGAGCCACGGCAGTGTGACTGTCTGCACATTTGACTGGCTCCGTTGTTTATTCAATTGCTCTGGGCCACGTCCTGTGCCAAGGGCTGGGGTGACGAAGCAAGTAAGAAACCGTCCCTGTGCTCCAGCAGCTCCCAGTCTAGGGGACAAGTGCACACTGCAGGGAGCATTGCAGTAGTGGGGGTGGGGGCGCAGAGCGACCTCAGGGGAGAACCTTCGCTTCTGTAGTTGGTTTGGCAGCTCTGGAATGGGGGGAATGTGATCCTCTGGTGGCTGAGTGGGGAGCCCTAGGGCCTGGCTGGGTTCCTGGTACCTCCAGTTAGTCACCTTGGTCGCGTAGCACACCACGGAGTCTCAGTTTCCTTATCAGCAATGGAACAGCCAGAATCTCCTCCTCACAGGACCGCAGTGACAGCCAGACGAGATGATGCGTGTCAGAGCTCAGAGCAGCAGCCTGACACTAGGAGCCTTGTCTGGGGGCACGGAGAGGGAGCTTCATGGCCAGTGGGTCAGGAAAGCGGCCCTGGGAGAGGGGAATGAACGACAACGTGTGGGAGTGAGGAACAGCAGGGGTGTGTGTGCATGTGTGTGGTGTATCTGTGGGTCTGTGCCTGTGTGTGCATGATGGGTGTGTGTGTCTGTGTGCGTGTGTGGTGATGTCATAGTTGCCTGGCAGTAGGAGATGTGGCTGGAGAAGCAGACAAGGGTGTCGTCGAGGATGGCTGTATAGGCCTTGTTAAATGGTCTTGACTTTGCCCTGAGGGGCCCTGGGGGGATTGGAAGGTTGGTGCAGGTGACATGACGTGTGGTGGCCCTCCAGCAGGCAGGCTCACAGGGAAAGGGTGGAGGGACCACCCAGGAAGGAAAGGAGAGAACTGTCAGGGGCTTTCCAGGAGGCCCAATGGGAAGAGCCGGCCAGGGCCAACCAGCGTAGAAAGAGTGTGGATGACTCCTGACAACGTGTGAAGCCTCTTACGGGCATGTGTGTGCTGGGCACCAGGCCTCTGGACACAAAGAGGCCTCGCCCTGCCCTCCAGTGGCCCACAGCACATGAGACCTACCCCCTGCTTCTGCTGATTCCATGCATCTGGGAAGTTACTAGAGCGTCTCTCTCACATCGCTGTGATTTGAGACAAGATCACACAAGCATGTCGAAAATTCCTTCATTTCTGATTATGAGACCATAATTTGACAGACTTTGGGATAAGCGTCCTTTAGCACCTAGAGGAAGCAGTTCCTGACACATAGTAGACACTCAAATATTTGCTGAATGAATGGATGATTTCTAGGTGCATTCCCCACTTTGTACGAAGAGCAGACAAATTCATTTTTCGGGGTTCCAGGCTGGTAGCAGAAAGCGCCCTGGGTTTGTGAGTACACACCAGTCCCAGCCCGGCTCTGTGGGTACAAGCTCTGTGTGCCTGTAGCTGATAATCCTTTCGGGCCTCAGTTTCCATCTGTGCTCTGCTGCCCTCCTCCCTTGAGCCGAAGCTAAGTGAGGGCTGGGTGGGGTGCTGCTCCGCCAATCATGAAGAGAGAGACTTTCCCTATGGTTTGTTCAGTGAGAGGGTTGGGGGTGGGGAACGGGCAGGACAGAATCCACACACGCCTGGCTGATCAGGACCACCTTCCGGGAGAACAAGCAGGGCTCTGGGGCACTTTCCCTTTCGTCTCACCCAGGAGCTACTAGGTGACTTGATGAGGCAGAAGTGCCTTAGGGATTAGAGAAACTCGGTGACATTCTGATAACCATCACACCCACCACCTAATGTCCACATACCGAACCAAATGGACGCCTGGACCATCTCAAGTGTGCCCAGCACTAGCTGCCTTCTCTTTGTCTTTCCCCACTATCTACTGAGATAAATGGAGGTCCCACAGGAAAATTCTTCCTTTTGAGCCTTTTCAGGCCTTCTAAGCAAAGACGGTGGATGTATCCAGCATCATCGGAGGCTAAGGAATGGCTCAAAGCCTTGAATGGAAACAGAAAGTGTATCTATTTACATGGAGAGATTCCTCTCCAGCTCCTTCATACAAGGCATCCACAATGCTGCAGACAATGCCTGGAACACACCAGTCCAAGTAGCCCCAAAGTGGAAGGCAGTGTGATTCACCCCAAGTCAAGGTCTTCTGTGATTGTGCGAGAACACTCGGTAATAATGATAAAGCACTCAGGAAGTAATGGTGTACTTAAATGTACACACAAATCGCTTTTAACTTTTTGTGTTTTTTTGACAAAGAGATAAGTGAAGTGGGTAGCTTCAGTGAGAAGCACACCTCTGTCCCTAACTTACGCCGAGTGGTTGGTCTGAGCACCATCGCCAAAGGCATTATCACCAACAAAGGATTCTCTTGCCTGTGAAAGCATTTCTGTTAATGTGCTGCTTCAAGACAGGGCTTCTCTGCTAGTGTCTGCTGCAGGCTGTCGATGTTTGGAGCAAACTTGTAGATTGGGAAGGTGAGATGCAGTTTGGAGGCAGGGTGGGACAAACATGGTTCAAATCTGGTTCTTCTTGTTTCCAGGTACCACGACCTCTTGTTTCCAGGTACCATGCCTGTCTGCCCACCTTGGACACGAATGGCCATAACTCTGGTGCATTTCCTGGTATGAAGATCCCATACTAGTCCTGGGTGTACAAACTAGCAGATAGGAGTCACCCAGTGGGACATGTATTGGGTAGCTATTGCTACAAAATGCTGTATAACAAAGTATCTCTAAACTCAGTGGTTTTAAACATCACTTATTCTTACAAATATGCTGGTTTGCTGGGTTTCGCTGGGCAGCTCTCAGGCTTCCCTGTGAGTCTGGCAGGTGCTTGGGCCAGGGAGGGGCTGGTGGCTATGCTCCACACATGTAGTTCTGGGGCCTGGGCAGAGGCGGTGCAGATACCCCGCGGAAGGACTTCTTACAGCAATGGCAGAAGCCCAAGACAACCTGGTCTCTTAAGGTTTGGAAGGGACTGGACAGAGAAAGTCACATGGCCAGGCCCACCATCCACAGGTCGGGGAAACCCTCTGTGCATGATGAGGTCATGGCGAGGGTGTGAGTGCAGGGAGGGAAAGACTGGGGCCAGCCGTCCAGCTCCACACAGAGTAACATCTGTTGGGCATCTACCGCCTGCCATTTACTTACACTGGTCTGTTACAAGCACTTTCTCATCTTTTTCTTCTCGGCTACTCTAGAAAATAGGAATTATTATCCCCGCTTTACAAATGAGGTTAGGCAAGGTAAAATAATGAAAAAGCTTAAACAACACAGATTAGGATTGAAGCCTAGGTCTGCCTAACTACAAAACCCAGTCCCTTCCATCCATCTATCCGTCCATCCATCCATCCATCCATCCATCCATCCATCCATCCATTCACCCATCCATCCATCCATTCATTTATCCGTCCACTCCATTCACTCATCCATCCATGTATTAGCTCATTTAGTCAATATTTCTTGAGCACTGATAAGAAATACAATGAGTATGAGGAAAAGTGAATAAAATCAAAAAGTCAAAATATGGTCATGTTTTCAAAGCACTTGCAATGTACAGAGCACTTTACATATGACATCTAGTTCCATTCTGACAACAGCCCAGAGGAAGATTTTGTGTGGTTTGGGAAAATAAGACTCAGAGAGGTGTGTCATGTGCCCAAGCTCACACAGCTGGTAAAGGCAAAGCCAGAATTCAAATCTGGTTCTTCTTGCTTCCAGGTACCATGACCTCTTGTTTCCAGGTACCATGCCTATCTGCCCACCTTGGGCACAGATGGCCATAACTCTAGTGCATTTCCTGGTAGGAAGATCCATCCCAACATGTCCCCTACCCCATAGCCCTTGGCAAAAGCCCAAGGAAGCCTGTCCCGAGAGCAGAGAGCTGGACTCCGCCCTGTGGCCCTGCACCCCTGACGGCCTAAGGTGGCAAGACTGTGATGGGAGAACCAGACGGGTGGCAGAGTTTCTGGCTGCTTGAGGAGCCACATTGATGACGCTCCGTTGCGAGGGCTCCTGGTCGAGCATCTCCTGCACTTGGCGCTTCTAGCGCTGATGAGAGGGCCATCACTGCTTCCGGCTGGTTGGGTGTCTTTCTGAGCCCTTGGGGACGGCCTTCTGGGGACTGGAATATTGTTCTGAGGTTGCACAGCAGAGGAAGCTAAAGTTAGGAGACCTAGAGCCTTGCCTTGCCCAAACAGGGAAACTGAGCCCGGGGAGGGCAGTGGGAGCTGCTGGCCCTCCACGTTCACCCCCGGGCCCTCCACGTTCACCTGACCATTTCCACATTACATGACTTTCCATTTGCGGGCTGCTGATGGGCTTCCACTCCCCAGAGCCAGCAGCGGGCATCTTGTTGGAGGGCTACTGTCAGGCAGCTGAAATCCATTAGCTCCTGGACACCAAGGTGTGAGAATCCAGGTGTGAGAATGGAAAGGGCCCGAGCCCTGACTGGGCCGACTCTGAGGCGTGTCCTGGGGGACCGCCTTCCCCAGCCCACTCCCAGGCACTTCGTCCAAGTGGCTGTCTGCGGGACTTTGCCAGACACCACTCCCTTGTGTGGCCCCTTCCCTCCCCTGTCCTGCGTCCCTGCTCCCCTACACGTTTCTCCTGGGAACCCCTAATGGGCTGTTCACAGGAATCCTCACTGCAGAGGCTGCTTCTGGGAGCCCATCCTGAGTCAGAGAGGTGGCGAGGTCTAGAGGAGAAATGGCTGCTGGTCAATCTTACATCAAGCGTAACCACCTCCAGGGATTTTACAGCTTGGCTGCCCGGCACTGAGTCCAGGCGCCCCGAGGTCCTTGGTGTGACTGGGCTTTCATTTAACAGCCTGGGCTGGCTCAGTCTTATCAGTTCGGCAAACACGTCCTGAGCGTCACCGTGTGCCAGGCACTGTATGTTGCAGGTATGAGGGCCAGAGACAGTCAGTGAGTAGATAAATCCATTTGATTTAGGTGGCGAGATGTGCAGGGACCCAGGGAAGCACGAGCCACTGTGGGATGGGGTGCAGCAGGTGTGGGCACTCCTGTAGCTGGCAAGTAGAATTCCTAGTTGGGGAGAGGAGGCCATTCCAGGCAGAGGGAACAGTGTGAACAAAGGCACGGAGGCACGGCGTGGAGTGGCTCAGAGTGGCTGAAGGAGCGAGTTCAAGGCAACGACAGCAGGAGGTATGACTGGAGAAGTCAGCAGGGAGCAGAGCCAGCTGGGCCTGTGGGCCCTTGTAACGAGCTGGCTGCTAACCTGCGGAGGCCAAAGGGGAGTTGAAGCAGGGTGGTGACATGGTCACATTGAGATTTTGGTTGCAGCAGAGTGGAGGGCAGGCTTGAGGGGCCCGACTGGAGGCAGGAGGCCGTGGCCGTGGTGGTGAGGACCAGGACCAGGGAGGCACTGGTCAGGGAGGCACTCAGGCTGTGGACACAGAGAAGGCCTGAGCCCCCTCCGTCCCGCCTTCTTTGCTCACACAGGCCGCTCTTCCTGCACGCCCCTCACCCTGCCTGACCACTGGGCTTTCTCTCATTCATCCTTCTAGCCCCAGCTCGACTGCCACCTTTGTGACAGACTTTCTCTAACTTCCCCCAGTGAAGGACACCCCCCACCCATTATGTGCCCACTGTTCAATGAGCCCCTTGGAAGTCGGGACATACTGTCTACCTCTGTGTCTGCTCTGCTCAGCACCATGCTTTTTGGCCCATAGATGTGCTCCAAAATATTGGTCAAGTGAAACATCACATGGAGGTCTGCTAAGGGCTGACATGGGGACAGACACCAGGCCATGCATCTGCACCCCCAGTGGCTAGCAGAGCCTGGCAGAGAGAGGGGAGCGGTTGAACACTGATTGCTCATTACAGTCCTGGCAAAGGGCTTGACGGGGAGAGAGTGTGGCCACAGTTCTCCAGGTTTTCTTAGGGTTATGTGACAGAGGAATTGTATGCTGCCTCGACCTCTGTAGTTTCCATTTATAGGTGAACCAGGAGTTATCAGTGGTTCAGCCCTCACTCACGCCACCGTCTAACACAGGTGTTCCTGGCCCAGCAGCCTGCCCTGTGGTCACTGGGCACTTCCATTTTATGGAGTCTCTATATCCTTAAAATGCTCTTTCTCTTCAGCCAGTGGGTAGCAGAGGCTTGCAGGAGCACGTAGCAGGTTGTATAAACCAATCCTGGAAGTGGTGTCTTCCCCTTTTCCCCATGTGCCCTTGGCCAGAACTCAGTCATGCAACCACATGACCCCAGAAGCTAGAACATCTGGTCCGAGGAGATGAGTTTTGGTGAACACACAGCCGTCTCTACCACAGGCGAATTACATCACCTCTCTGAGTTAGTTTTGCTGTAAATAGGAGTAATAATACCCTCTTCCTCTCTTGTTGTGTGGGTGGATTGTGCTGAGACAAGGAACGAGCCTTCCACAGGAACTGGCAGTACTTAGGAAGTGTTAGATCTCTCTCTGTCCTCAAAGTGTGGAGGCCGTCCTCAAAGCTGGGCTCAGCACCACTGCATGGGGACCGAAAGCCATTCCTGCCCTTGACACGTCTCACAAAGACTCCCCACTCCAGACCAGAAGGGGACCCCCCACCCTGTATCCAGCTGCCACAAGCTGCCGGAGAGCTGAGATCTTACGTCTTCTGCTGGCTAAATGTGTGAGACAGAAACAAAGCACACAGAGGGGCCTGTGGAGTGGACATTAATCCCTGGCTTGTACAAGACGGTGTGCAAGGCCTGCAGATGCCTCCTCATTCCAGCCTGTCCTCTGCACCCTGACAGGTGATGTCATTGTCATTCAAAATACAAGGGAAAATAAACTTTATTGAATCCATTTCTACACTGAGTGGAAAACATACGAGTCTGCTTTCAACAGAAATGCTTTCAGTCCCCACTCATCAATTCCTCCTCCTTTAAATAAAAGGCTCCTTTTTTCCTCTCTCTCTCCTGTTCCCTTGACAGTGGTGTTCAGCAGGTGGGATTATGTGCAGGTTTTCTACAGTGGAAGCCTTTGGTGACCCTTGTCTTAAGGAAACTCTCAAGCATTCAGGAATAGCCCATACAGCAGCTCTCTGAAAATAAACATCTGTGAATAAAGACTTTGACCTGGAGACACCACACTTTAGAGGAGAGAGCATCCTTAATGGACTCGTGGTGCGGAGCTGAAAAGGAGTCCATTGCAGCTGGAAACTGACAGCTTCTCGTTGTCATGATACCAGGGGTATTAACAGCTGGGCCAGGTGGGCTCCAGGGGAGGTGGCGATGGCGGCTTGCTGGGAACTGGGGAAGAAAGGTGCCTCCTGCCTGGTTACTTGGGGAGCAATCTGCTAAGGAGAGCCATCTTCTCCTCTGTTCGGGTGCCCTAGAGAGACTTTCTTAGTCTTTGGACCACCCTTTGCATACCCATGCAGAGGGAGAGGTGGAGAAGAAGCCAGGGGGCATGTTGGGTGTGGCTGTGAGGGTAGCCGGGGGACGGGCAACAAGACCTGGTTCCCTATTTGGGTTTTGCTTCTTTCTGGCTGCGAGACCTCATGCAAGCCCTCAACCTTCTGAGCTTCACGTCTGCATCTGTAACCTGGAGGTACTAAACCCATCTCTCAGAGTTGTGAAGATCAGAGATGACATATACATCTCAATCATGATGCAGGATTCCCGGGTACAGCTGGGAAGATAACGGGCATTCAGTAAGATCCGGTTGCTGGAACTGAGTCCGCCTGTCTGGAGGAAACAAGCAGAAGCATTGTGGACGCAGCTCATAAAGAGATGAAACTTAGTGTGTTGGGTCGCCGGAGGCAGAGCTGGAAGGCAGGTGAGGTTTGAAGTCAGTCCTAGTGATTGACGCTATAGGTGTCGCCTCTCAGGCTCTCCCACTAGCCCTGGGAGAACGTTATCCCATTTCACAGGCGAGGACATGGTAGCTCAGAGCTGTGCATAAGTCACCCAGCCTGACGGGGAGCAGGAGCTCAGACTTAGGAATGGTTCTCTCTTTGCCACAATACCACTTACTTATCACATATACCACAATATCTCTTACCATTTACTGTCTCAGATTTTCTCCCCATGACACTCACTCAACCTGAAAAGAATAAATAGTAGCCCGGTTGTCCATGGGATTGCTCAAAAGCATTAATCTCACCCTTTTCCACCAAGCACCTTAACAGTCTGTGGGTACAGGTTGGGGAGTGGTGGCCATGCTCAGGTGTCTGCATGGCTGTGAAGCCCATGTGGATCATGAGGCAGAGACAGCTAGACAGCAATTGTTGGAGATGACAGAGAAAGATCAGAGCCCTCATACACTGCTGATGCGAATGTAAGATAGTGCAGCCACTTTGGCAAACAGACAGGGTAAACAGTTACCATACAATCCAGCAATTCCACTCCTATGTATATTCCCAAGAGGAATGAAAACGTGTGCCCATAAGGACCTGCACACAAATGTTCATCACATCCTTATTCATAATACCTACAAGGTGGAAAAAATCCTAATGCCCACCAGTGGATGAATGGATAAGCAAATGTGGTACATCCATACAACAGAACATTGTTCTGCCATAAAAATTAATGAAGCACATTGTAACATGTAATGTATGTTATACATGTTACAATGTGGCTGAATCTTGAAAACACTATTTATGAGTAAAAGAAACCAGCCACATAAGGTGGCACATTGTATGACTGTATTTACATAAAATGTGTGGAATAGGCAAATCTAAAGAGAAAGAGTAGATTCATGATTGCTTAATGCTGGGGTGAGGTGAGGGAATGGGAGAAGGGGGATAGAAAAATGATACAGGGTTTTTTGTTTCTGAGGTGATGAAAATGTTCAAAATTGACTATGGGGATAATTGCACATAACTGTGAATATACTAAAAATTGTTGAAAGGCACAGTTTAAATGGGTGGAGAATTGTGTGGTTTGTGGTTATGTCTCAATAAAGCTGTTACAAAAAAAAAGAATTGGAGAGGGGTGGGTGCTTAAAAAAGAAAATTAGGGTGCCATTTCCAGAAGATTGGGGTATCCCAATTCTCTTCTGGGCTGAGAAACACAGTCAATGCCCCCTTTACAGCACTGCTATAAAGATTAAATGGGGTCCCGTGTAATGGCACCTCGCCTGGAGCCTGCCTGAGGGTGCTGGGACTTCAGCAAATGGGAGCCTCTTTCCTTTCCATCCTCCACGAGTACTTCAGTGTAGATTTCTGAAGCCAGCATTTCTGAAAGGAAGGAGGCTGGTGGAAGTATCTCATCGCCAAACAACTTTGGGCAATGCTCCCCCCACAACCCACCTCCCCCACCGACCTGCTACCTCCACCACAGGGCATCTGGTGTAATCAGTTTCCAGTGGAACCGACTTGGGAAATATTTGACCCTGTTATCATCTGTGGTCAGTGTCAGGAGCCTGTCAAGGCGTCAGAGCCTGACCCTTTTGTCTGGGGCACAGCCTCATACCCAAGGTGCTCTTCTGATCTAATCCAAGCTCCCCATTGTGCTGATGCAGCTGCCCCCCGCCTTTCCCTCAGGCTGCCCCACCTCTCAGCCAGCAGGTCTGAGAGCTCCAAGGCCCCTTGAGTGGGAGGAGTGGCCACATCTGGGGAGGTCTCCTGTGTGTTGGGAGCAGGCCAGTGAGGCCATATGGCTTTGGGGACCTGGCAGGATGTTATTGAGGGGCCTATTTAAAAGGCCTGAGAACACCACCCCCTGACATCCACCTAATGTACTATCACCTGGGGTGCCGTAATTATTAGGATCTGCCTGTTGGTGCTGGTTTTGAGGGCAGTGGCATCTGCAGAGACACAGCCTAGGCAGAGAGCTCCCAGGCCAGCAGCCACGCAGAGAGGAGGGACCCGGGAGCCAGACGCTGGGACCCACTGAGAGGGGGCCCATGCAGGGAGACCACCCCACCTGCCTGGTGAGTCTTTTAGTGCCCTAAAGCAGAGGTAATTTATTGAGCACCCACCAGGTGCCAGACATGATGCTGAGTGCTTGGGCATCAGCAGTCAGGAAAGTGGGCAAAAATCCCTGCCCTTTGGCAGCTTACAGTTTGTTGGAGGAAGACAGAAATAAGCAACTGAGAAAACAAAATATAGAATGTGGCAGGTGGCAACGTGTGCTACTGGGGAAGATCAGACTCTAGGGGCAGGGGTTTGGTGCTGAGGCCCTGGGTGGGGAGGACAGCGGTCTCCATTCCATGTAGGATGGAGGGCTATTGGGCATAGATGCCAGTGGACAGGCTGTGGGGTGATGGCTTGGTGGGAAGCCTTGGAGGGATGTTCTGTTACAAACAACACTGAGACAGCAGACCAAAATAGAGTTGCTTGTGCTAAGCCTTCCTTCACCAAGCGGAGACTCAGTTGCAGTTCAGGTCCCCCAGCAATGGAGTCTTTGCCTAATCTCAATCAGGAAGTGCCTGATCGGCATGATGGGGTCATCTGCCTCACTGGTGACAGACCCCCACCCCCACCAAAAGGAAAGTAGGCCTCCATAACCAACCTGCATTTTGCTCGTGTGACTTCCTTGTCCCGACTCCCTTTTGCCTGTAAAAGTCTTCCATTTGTATACCTCCTTGGGGCTCCATTCTGTCTGCTAGATGGGATGCTGCCTGCTTCTAATCAATTTTTGCTCAAATATGCTCTTAACATTTTTAATATGCCTCTGTTTGTAAGGCCTGAAGTTCCCAAAGTGGCCATAGATAGAAAGTGGCGTTGTCCTTCTGCTTTGCCAGGGGGGAGCTGGGGGAGCCCCTGCCACACCTCAGCCCTGTGGGCAGATCACGGTGGGAGCACTGCTTCCTTGAGAGCGTCCCCCTTCCTCCCCAGGGAAGAGGGTATTTACGAGAGCCAGCAGGTCCTGGGCTGGGTCTCGCCTGGTTGGGGTTGATGGGACAGTAGAGCTTCTCCTCAGCCCAGCAGCGGCTCCAAAGCACAGTCCGGCTTTGGGCTGACTATCCACTACGGAGCAAAGGGCAGGCCACGGGTCCTAGCCACAGCCTCACCCAGAGCTGCTCACCAAGCTTTGTCTGAGTTAACTGTGGAGCCCCTTCCCAGACTCCTCTGCGTTGGAACTGGAGGGGGAGAAGGGGTGAGTGATACGGCTTACAATCAACCTGTGTTCTGTCTTCCACTGTGAACTGTTTCAAGGGCACTTCTGAAAGTGCAGGATAGAGACAAATATAAGAGATTCTTTCATGGGGTGGGTGAGGGCTGATGAATGCTGTTTTGTTTTGTCATAAGGGTTAAATATATAATGAAATGAAGTTTGATTTTTCTCTCTAAAAGCAAACTGAAACAATTAGACATCCCTGCCATCTTTTGCTCCCCAACATTCTTCACATTGAATGGCTTTGCTGCTGGACCTCTGACAGTCATATAAGTAAACTCGCAAACCGGAGAGACTCCTTTGTCAGAAGACTCGACCTCATCTTTGATTAAGAAAATATAATCATCTCAAAGAGGGTAGAAACATTGGTTTAGAGCAGCTGCTGTTTCTGCCCAGCCACTGAGTGGGCAAGCCGTGGTCCCCCGCCAGGCCTCAGTTTCCCCATCTGTGAAATAACGTGATTGAATGAGATGATCTGAGAGGTGCTTTTCCAGCCAGACCTTTTCTCTCTTCTGTTGAATCATAACAGTGGTTAGCGTCAGTGCCGACATAAATACCCGTTTCCCACAGCTCTGAGATCTCTGGGTCAGACTTTCTGTTTCCCTGCCCCAGGGAGATTGAGTCAGCCTGCTGGGAGGAAGGCTTTGTGCACAGATTCTTGAAGGATAATAAGTCCTTTTCTTACCTAGCAGTGCATTATGGAGAAGATGACTATAATTTGTTGTCTGCAAGGATTCGGCTTCAAAAGGAGAATTCCTCCTTACAGAAGCCCAGGACAGCCACGA
Source organism: Manis javanica (assembly GCF_040802235.1). NCBI lineage: Eukaryota > Metazoa > Chordata > Mammalia > Pholidota > Manidae > Manis > Manis javanica. The sequence goes on along the minus strand of NC_133163.1, from coordinate 8,233,617 downwards.
TAACAACAAAAACATATGTGAAATTAGAGGAAGAAAGAAAGACCCAGGCATAGCTATTTTGAATATGCTCCATCATTCAGATTGTTTGGAAAATAGGAATAAGCACATTGTCTGTCTCAAAAACCCTTCAGGAAATTATTAAAAGCTCTGAATTCCTGTGTAATCATGAAATCTCCTGAAGTGCACAAATCATACACATGGTGAATGGGAATAAATTTATTACAAGGAACTCATTTGAAATGAACTAAAAGTTGGATACTCTTTGTTGCGGTGCTAAATGAGATTTTAAAAGAGAAATCTTTTAAATAGACGCATCTATATTATATTCAAAGGGGAAGAATATCTATCAAGAGATTATGGGGACATTTCTTTTTCTTTTCATTTGTATTGAAAAAACAATTTGACAGCAGTATGAAAGAAATGGTGAAAAATTCCCTGGTCTGAATATTCAAACCTTCCAATAATTATTTTCAGTGTTCTATGTTTTATTGTCTAATGCTAGGCTATGAGCATACATATTTTACAATACTCTAAACACCATGTATGCACTATTTTATGTCTTCATCTTTTCCCCTTAACAATACCTCACAACCATCCTTCCTGCTGGTACAAACTCTTTAGCACCATCATTGTTCAAGGCTGTATAATATTCCCACCGGTGGAAACATGCTGGTTGAAGTGCTCATTCCCCGGGAGTCAAACATTTGGGTTTTCTTCATTGATGCTGATTCAGCTTCAGGTAATATAGTCTCGCTCCCACCCTCTCCTCTCTTCAATTAGTCCCAGGAGTGCCCATTACTGGCTCATGGACATTTTAAGGCTTGTAAGAGTTACTGTCTGCCATTCTCAGGTAGCCCATTTTGACCATGCACTAGTGTACCAGGCTCTCAGATCAATCTCACTAGCATCACTTAGGACTCTTGGAAGTGTTTTTTCCTGAGTTAATCACCCTAATGGAGTATCTTGAGGGTGCTTTGAAATGACTGTGAATATTAGCCAGAATGAGTATTTTTCCTTGGGCTTACTACTTGCGTACCCTCTTGTGTGATTTTGCACACACCTCTGTTCTTTCTCCACTTGCAGTAGAGGCAGGACTAGCAGCGGGCGGAGCAGTCAGAGCAGGTGTGGCAGCAACGGCACAGCAATGATGGGGCAGGCGCCGCAGCTGCCACGGCAGTGGTGTGATGGTGGCTGTAGAGGGAGCTGGTGGTGATGGCCGCAGTGGTAGTAATAGTAGTGGTAATAGTAGTAGTGGTAGTAAGAGTGCCGGCCGTGTGGTGGCAGTGGCCACAGCGGGTTTGGTAGTTGCCGCAGTAAAAGATGCTACACACACCAAGCTTTGCCGCGTACATGCCCATAGGCTGTCCAAGAGCCATGAGGTCCCCTGCAAACCCCTTCCGCAGAGGAGGAAACAGGCGAACGCTGGCCCGAGTGCAGACTGTCCCCGGGTGCTGGCTTGTTCGGGCCACGCTGTCTGTCCGGGGAGCCCCGAACATCGTTGACTGGCTGAGAATTCACCCCCACTCGTCTTCTGAACGTGTGCAGCATGCAGGGGCTGTGGGAGGGGTAGGGGCCTGGACATGAGTGAGGAGGACCCTGCCCAAGGAGCCCACCTCCTGCAGGTCAGGGAGATCAACCCTCTCACAGAGAAGTGGAGAGAGGGCTCAGGTTCATGGGCAGGGCCACCGGGGGTGGGGCGGGGCTGCTTGAGGGCAGGCCAAGGGGGAGATGCCCGAAGGGCTGTTCAGAGCCTCAGGCACTGAGCTGCTGGGATGAGGGGTAAGGGCCTGACTGCTGGGCAGCCGACTTGACCCTTGGGTGGAGCAGCATGAGGGTGGGGGCTGAGTCAGAAGCTAGGGGCTGATTCTGGAGCAGCCGGAGACCACCCGCCCCATTCTGGAGGAGCCATAATTATGCACGGGTTTCATCCATCCCATACTCCCCCCTAGAATCTAGCCCCAATCTGTAAAGCAGTCGCCGTTGCAGGGTGGCCGAGTGAATCCAATTGGTGACATAGCCCCAGTAATCTTGGCAATGCCGGTCTAACCCTGCCAGCCCCCTGCTTAGAACCCTCTCTCAGCTTCTCACTGCTCCTGGGACAGAGCTCAGTCTCTTCCCCCAGCTGCAGGTTCGCAGGGTGGTCCTGGCTGCCACGTGAGCCCGTGAGGAGTTGGCTGGGAGTGTGGGGACCGGGTCCTGAAGAGGCTGAGCACAGGATGTCGAGTCAGCCCACCTGAACTCAAGTCCCCACTCTGCCATGTGACTGCTGGGCGTCTCCCGGCCCCCTTTCCTTATTTCTATGGAGAAAAACAAAGGAGAATCTACTTCTGGGGTTAAATAAGAGGATCCATACAGGACATAGTCCCTGGCACAGAAGTGTCACCGGCTATGAGCATCTTCCCCACAGTTGTTATCTCACCTAGGGGCCCCACACTTAAAGTCCTCATGAGAAAGTGCCCCGAAACGCCATGCACAGGGCCCAGGCAGAGGCAGAGACAGCCCAGCCCCATGGCGGGGGCGCGGCAGGCGGCGGGCGCAGAGGCCACCGTCATCCCTCGGATGGTCAGAGAAGATGACCAGACTCTCTTCATCTACCAAAAAAAAGAAAAGAAAGAAAGAAGGAAAGAAGGAAAGGAAGAAAGACAAGAAAACAATCTCACTTAGGAAAAGAGGAGAACTGGGCTCATCTCAGTTTATCCAAAACATCTCATATTTTCAGTTTTAATAAGACGTGATGGAAGCTGACATTCTTCAAACACCAAGAACTCGCGTCACTTTGAAAACTTGCAAGTTGATTCAAAGAAACACCACGAGGTAGCCGAGACTCGCTTTGCTCCCAGATGGTGGGGGATTAGGTGCCAGTTTGCCAAAAAGCTTGGAATCAGCAGACGGTGGAGGGCAGCTGGTGGAGGCCAGCCGTGAGCAGGCAGGACGGGCTGCCCTGCAGGAGGGCCGCGAGCCCTTGGCTGCACCCCACCTGGCCAGGTGAGGAGCCACCAGGTCCCTGCTTGGCCTCCTCCCCGGGGCTCACATCGGAGAACACCACCGGCCCGAGGGGCTGCAGGCCCTTGCTTGTTGTTGGTGCATGCAGAGCCCAGAGCTTGGGCTGGGTCCCGTCCTCGCCAACAGCCAGCTGTGGCCTGGGGTGAATCATTTACCTCTCTGGGCCTAAGTTTCATCGCTAGGAGGAAAAGGGAAGAAAATGGAGCAGAATCGACATGGAACACCAACACCAGCTACCTTGGGGGCTGATTATAAGGAAGAATATGGCCGTGTGCAGAGAGGCCTTTCTAATGATAAGATCTCATCATTTAATTCCCCAAAGGAGGTGCCAGGGAGGTGCCAGGGCACATGGGGACAATGAGGAATTCACAACTAATTATGGGATCTATTCAACATGTCTCTACTCAGCTCATTGGGGTGTGAGCTGCCTGAGGCCCTGGAGCCATAAGATGAACACCCTCCAGGCCTGCTCCCCGTGTGGCCCAGGGAAGGGGTAAGAGGACCGGTCCTCCGACTGGAGGGAAAGAGCCCTCAGTGGGGGTGATGAATGGAGGCCAGGACCAGAGGGCATTCGGACAGATGTCACTGCCCAAGTCAGCAGGGCCTTTGGGGAAACGGCCCCTGTGGGAGCTTGAGAGGCCCCAAGGCTGGGAAGGAGGCTGACTTGAAGCTGCATGGTGATGTCTGTGGAATCAGGAGGCCGCGGGCCATTTGCCTTCTTCCTGTCACTTAGGCGTCGCAGGTGGCTGAGCTGTTCTTGCACGAAATGCTTGGGTCTTTTGCACAGCCTTCCCCAGGTCCAGGGGCTGAGCTTCTCCCTGAGCCAGACCTGAAGACAAAACGTGGCTCAGAGATGGCATCTCCTCCTGCCAGGAGCTTGAGTGGACGAGGATGGAGGCCAGTTCCTCTCAAGAGCAAGTCCTGGCTCTCTGATGTGGGCGTGCGCAGCCCCGTCGCCGCAGAGTGGTGGGAGATTGGGGGATAGACAGGATGGCTTCGTGTGTCTGCCGATGCTCCAGGACTCTGCTCAGCAAGCAGTGCCCGGTCCCTCAATGAGCTCTCCACCCCATGCGCCCTCGGGAAATGGTGGCTAGTAGGGATGTGTTCCTGTGCTTGACAGGGTAAGAAATGTACCCTCCGTGAAAGTCAGCGCCAGGAACTGGGGTTGAGACGTGGTTGGTCTCCTGCCATAGGACAGACGATTTTCTGCTGGTAGCCAGGAGGTCTGAGCCAGGAGGGAGTTGGTTTTCCCTACATGGGTCTGCCAGGGCACCTCCACTTCTGGACAACACACATCCTTCCAGGCAGTGAAGTAATGAAAGGCCACTGCCCCTCACTATACTGGTCATTCAGATCCAGGCACATTCAGACCCAGGTTCAAATCCCTACTCTACCACCTCCAAGCTTAGTGTCCTCAGGCAAACCACCTGGCCTTTCTGTGCCTTTTGAGATGCTAATTTCTCCCCATGCTGCTTCCAAGGAGGTGGGCGAACTGAGATTGGACAAGGGGAGGGTGGTGGCTACAGTTCAGTGCCTGAAACAGAGGAAGTATACTTAGGAAATCTTTGTTGCATCTGAATCCTGACACCCTCCCACGTGGAGGCAAGAATAAATGTAACACCTGGAAGAGTGGGGTCCCAGCCACTCGGAAGCACCAGCTATAAATTCTGCTTGCCCTCACCAGGGTGAAAGTGCGCCCCAGTCCCACCTCTCCTCTTTTTAAAAGTTTCCCCAAACCCTCCATAAATGCGGTGGACAGAGTCAAAGATGAACACTTTTGGATTCAAAGGAACATTTAGTTAGAAGCACTTCAACCAGTCTCCTGTCTACTGAGGATAATAATGGACATTTAGTAAGTGCTCACTGCAGCTGGGCACCCTCCTAGCCTCCCTCACTCAATGCTCACACCAGCCCTCTGAAGGATTCCCCATATTTACCCCCATGTGGCAGAGGATGGAACGTTCTAGGAAACTGAGCTTGCCTGGCCTCCTGCGTTTAGTTCGCGGCAGAGTTGGGACACAAACCCAGCTGCCTGCCCCAGAGCTCACTCCCACCTGATGAGGCTGTCTCCCGAATGCAGAGATCCTCTCCACAGCCTGACTTGGCCGAGTTCTCCAGCTTGTGGGAGAAATGCATTTCATCTTTTCCCCTAGCCTAATCCGAAAATGAGGCATCTTTCTCTTCACATTTCAAAGCTGAAACTCTTCCTTGCACATACAGTCTATCAATCCTGCCCGCCCTCTTCCCTCCCCCGGGCACGTATTACAGGCTGCTGGCTGTGTGTGTCTAAATAAACATCCATCGGCCTGGATCTCTGCACACTGATTTCAAACATTTGGCTCCAAAGGGTGGCAGTGGAGGCCTGCAGACCCTTCACCTTGCTCCTGACCCACTTTTAACACACCCCCCTTTAAGCATCTAGGGAAACCAGAGGGTTGATTTCTCTCCACACTTACATAGAACTTGGTTAAAATCTCTGTGAGACTGAAATAAGCTACATTCCTCCCTTGCCTTTCAAGCTGTTGGTGTTTCTAGGCCAGGGTGGAGGGACTGACATTTATTGTCTCCTCTGTACCAGGCTCTGGGTTGCACGTGTGTGTTGTATACCTTGACTTGTTCTTTATAAGAAGCCCAGGTGATGTATTAATGGTCCCCTTTGCAGGAGGCTAGGAGAGGGAAGCTTCTCAGGTCACATGCCCGCTTTGAGGAAGAGCTGGGGTTTCTCTGGTCTTCCCATTATGCCAGGAAGATCATGCCCTATTTAATCCCATCCCCCTGGAGCCCCGCAAATGGCCGGGTACAGCTTCCTGGCAAATGTTTGTTGAGTGACTGACTGAATGAATAAAAGAATGAACAAGCAACTGTAAATTTGCAAGAGAATTGTGGAGCAGGAACTGTCTGGAACGATTTAAGTGTCTCACTTAGAAGCACAAGCTAGACTGGAAGAGCAGTAGCTCACAGCGATGTTACTGACGTCAGACATGGATCACACTTTACAAAGCATCAGAACACAGTGATACCAATAATGCAGCTCGAAGTCCTGGCAAAGGCATTTTCTCCACGTCACCTTTTGTCCCTTCTGACTCTGCTTCAGGGGAATTTGTTGCATCTGGGATTCAAGCCCATAGCTTTTTGCAGTCTGCTAGTTGAAGGGAAGGTTTCTCATGTTCTTTGAATTATTTGAATCATTTTTCAATAAACATGCAGAAATAGCAAATGCTATGTCTATGCAGACAGGAGAGTGGCAAGATGCTGCTTATGACGGTGGAATTTACTAACCTGATAAGTCTGACTTTTTAAATCAACATTCTATTGTCTGGCATGAATTGTCCTTAAATTCCATTGGCTTCCCCCCCCCCTGTAATGGTCTCCAAGAGGAGTTGCTAGGACTTTCTTGGTGGAAGAGAGCTTAAAGCCATCACCCATTCTTCCTGTATTGAAAAGGAGGGCATCCAGTTTCCCAGAGGAAAACTGGCGTGGCTAGAAAGTCCTAAGTCTCATACCAGAACCAGGTCTCCTGTCACTCCGCAAAATTCCTGGCTTAGAGAAAAACTGAACAGATCGGCCTTACCGTGCAGTTCCAGGGCCCTGAAGTTCCCCCTCTTGATACCAGAGTTGGTTTTGAAGTATTTAAATGCATGGACCGATAGCTGGAGCAGTTTCTAAAAATGATGTGCTATGTTCCTGTAATGCCCCTCCTAGGAATTCACCTCGAGAAAAGAATCAGAAACCTAAGATAAAGATTTATGCACCAAGATGTTCATTACTGCATTATTTATAACAGAGGGAAATAAAGGATGTAAGCCACCAAAGGAGCAAGTATAGGATGGGCTGCCATTAAAATAAAACTTTGAAGACTATTTAATGGCTTTGGAACGTGCTTGGGATAAAATATTAAGTGAAGAAGGTAGGCCCAGGGCCAAAAACGGGAAGGTATAGCATGATTGCAAACATTAAACAATATTCAACACGCATAGAAAAAGGCCTAGAAAGAAATGTACCAAAATGTTAAAGAAGTCATTTATTCAATGATAATGCATTTCATTTATTGATCACCTACTATGTATCAGGCACTGAGCAATTCACTAGAGATATGTTATGCAAAATAGAGTGGATTCCTGCCTTCATGGCCTTTCTATCTGGAGTAGGGGTGGAAGAAGGAACAATATTAAGAAAATAATCAACAGGAAAAATTTATAATTAAAAACTGTGATTAGTGCTATTAAGAAGGTTATTTCTACAGGGTGGATCTATGGGTGATGGATAGATTTTTTTTTCTATGTTTTTTTTCTTTTTGTTTTATGGTTTTCCTGCTTTTCTTTAGATCTTACATTTCATACAATGGTTCTGTATTGAGTTAATTATTAGAAAAACAGATAACTTAAAATAAAATACACAGACACACAAAACCCCAAGTACATGCATTGTTTCCAGGAGCACCGTACTGACAACGGAGCCCCGTAGACAGACCTGCAGGGGTCCGTCCCTCAGGAGGTGGCCGGCACACCATGTAGGGGGCAAAGCCCCGCCTTCGGAGCTCTTGTGCTTGTGTCAGTTAATGTTGCTGCTGTAACAAATTACCATACATTTAGTGACTGAAGACAACACACATTTACTCACTTGACGTTCTGGAGGCCATGAGTCTGAAATCAGTCTCACTGGGCCAAAGTCAAGCTGTTGGCAGGGCTGGTTCCTTCTGAGGCTGTGGGAGAGAATCGGTATCCTGGCCTATTTGAGTTTCTGCTGGCTGCCTGCAGTCACTGGCTCGTGGCCCCTTCCTCCATGCTTCCAACATCACATGGCCCTTCTCCCCAACAGTGAGGTCTCCCTCTTATAAGGACCCTTATGGTTTTACTGAGGATCCACCTAGATAGTCCACAATCATAGTCCTATCTCCAAATCTCTAATTTAATCACATCTGCAAAATCCTCATGGTATAGCAAGTAACATGCACGGGGTCCAGGGGTTAGAAGCAGGACATTTGGGGAAACTGTTATTCAGCCAGTCACAGTGGCCTATCAAAAGTTTGCAACTTTACTGCTGTTATTGAATGCTAACCCCTGTTAGCCAATCTTAGAACAGTCCTTACCTAATGCGTGTGTGTGTGTGTGTGTGTGTGTGTGTGTGTGTGTGTGTGTGTGTGTATTTTCTTGAGAAAAAACAAGGACGCAATGTCTGATAATTCATTTGGCCACGAGCACTTCTTAAATCTTTGGTAACTATCCTCCTACCCCACCAGATCTGCTCTGTTATTGTAAAGAATTTGCTTGGCAGTTTGCATAAAAAATGGGAGGGATGGCTGGGTACACAAATAAAAAGAGAGAGCAAGACAGAGAGGGGAGGGGAGGATTATTGTAAGATAATGCTTGCATTTCAAACATTCAGTCCAGTTAAAACATTGCCGTCAAGCATTGTGTATGCTCCTGGGCAAGGGCTCTCTGAGCTGTGTGTCTCATTGGATGTTGTGGTTGCCTCGCTAAATATTCATAGATGAATGTGTGGAATAAATTCTCTTGTAAACTGACAGAGGGCAAATAAGCCCTGTCCTTGAGTCTCTCATCTGCATCCTCATTTCTGAAAAACTGTCTATTTGGGCATGAATGCACATGTGCGTGTCTGTGTGTGTGAGCATGCATGAACGTGGGCGCTATGTACTTGGTTAGTTTAAGCAGAAGAGTCTCATTTTCAGAGTAGTGGAAGATGCAACTCCCCAGTTTGGGGACCTCCGAATGGGTGGTGGTTAAGGAAGGCAAGTTTTGCTTATAGAGTGGCTCTAGTAAATGGCCACTTAGTATAGGAACTGCATTTCTCTGCCTTCGTTGCCACTAGCTGTGGCCATGTGACTGTGTTCTGGGCAATGACCGTGAGGGAATCCATGGGTTTTACCTCCCCACCATGCCTTTCAAGAGTAAATGCATACCTTCCCCTCTCTCTTTTGCCCACCCTGGCTGGTTGAAATTTGGGCATGACAGAAAGCCATCTTGGGCAGTCAAGGGCAACACCCTAAGAGGGCATAATAACAACAGAGCAGGCCTAGCTCATGACACTGTGAGCTACCATCCAGCCCTGTGCTGTTTATGCCCCAACTGTTTACCTGAGAGAAAATTATAATTCTTGACAAGGACCTGTTGCCCAGGATCTCTGTTCCAGTCGCCCAACTAACACAATGCTCAGAATGTTGGCTCACGGGTGGACGGCAGGCTCCAAGCCTTGCCGATACTCCCAGCTAAGATTTCCTCACTGTCACCTCACTGTAGACAGAATAACACACACGCCACCACCAAGTCAGCCAAAGATGTCTGTGTCCTGGTCCCCAGACCCACGACTATGTTCCCTTTCATGGCAAAAGGGACTTTTTGCAATTAAGTGAAGGGTCTTGGCATGGGAAGGTTGCCCTGGATTATCTGGACAAGCCCAATGCGGTCACAAGGTTCCTTATAAGAATGAACAAGGGACAATGGAAGCAGAGATCAGAGTGATCTGAGGAAGGGGCCAGGAGTCAAGGAGTGTGGGCAGCTTTTAGGAGCCAGAAAAGGCGAGGCGATGGATTGGTCCCTACAGCTTCCAGAAGGAACCAGTCTGGCCAACTCAGACTCCTGACCTCCAGAACCATGTGAGAATAAGTTTGTGTTGTTTTAAGTTTGCGGCAACGTGTTACAGCTGTAACAGGAAGCTAATGGGCACCTCTTTGACCCATGGCTCTTAGCATTCCTGAACTTAGGCTTTAAATCTAAGTCACCAGATGGGTCTGGGCTTGAACCTGCTCTAACACTTTATAGGCTGTGTACGAATGCTCTGAGCCTCCAGCATATGGGAAAGAACCTTGGAAAATGTGAGTTCCAGGCTCTCGGACTGCAACAGTTCGCTGGGTGCCCTGACGTCTCTCCTGGCCTTCGAGCCCTGGCAGCAGGACTGTGAGACTCCTGCCTCCTCAGGGTCCCTTCCCTCCAATTGTCTTTCCCATTTTTCATCTGGTCATGACCCCATGCTCACTCAGCTCAGGAACATTTGTTGACTCTCCATCGAGACCAAACCCCTTAGCATGACATGAGGTGCTCCCCACACTCAGGAATAAGATGCTGGTTTCCTGCTCCTGGCCTGCCCTCACCCAGGGATTCTGAATTCCCTGCAGATGTCCTGCATTCCCTTCTGTTCTTCCGCAGGCCCGGCTCTCACTCAGGGCCCCCTGTCTGGCCCACCCCTCACCTTTCCTCCCGTCACACTCCTGCACATCCCCTGAGACCCTGCAGGGAGAGGTGGTAAAGATCACAGCCCGTGCTCTGGACTAGATCCCAGCCTCCCCAGGGCACAGCTTGGTGCCACTGCACCATCCCCTTAATGCCCCTCTAAGACTTACTTTCTTTGTTGGTAAAATGGCAGCAACAATGTTAATAGGCTTGAAGATGAGTTGTATTAAATGGGGGTGATACTTGTAAAGCACATGGACACCAGCTTTGGCTCCTGTTGTTGGTGATTCCTGCTGCCTATACCATGAAGCTGAAGTACTTGATTCTCCCCAGTTTAATTCGTTGATTCCTTCTGTGGCTGCACAGATCTCTCTTGGCCTTCTTATATAGCATTATCAATTTTTTTAAAATTGAAATCCATGAGGCTTAAACAGGGTGAAGGTGCACTGGGGGAATCCCTTGAGGAAGCATGGCGTGTGACCGAGTAGCAACTGGGTCCACGGTCCCCATGGGGTCTGTAAGGCTAATTCCTGCTGCCATCACTGGGACGGTCACCTAGGAGCTTTTCCTCTTATAAAGTCTGACCCAGGGTTGGGCACAGGTCTCTTCCCAGGAGGAGGGCTGCTGGGTGAGCAAATAGCATGTGTCCACTGCAAGGCCTCAGATGACGCAGGGGGCCCCGCCTGCATGGCGGTCTGCTCCTCCCCACTTACCGCTCCTTTGGGTTGGATGGTGCTTGGGCTATTGCCAGGCCCCCAAAGTCCAGTCAAGGCTTGTCTCAAGCATGGGCTCAATAAACACGAGCTCTTGTTGAAAGATCCAGGACTCCCTGGCTTGCTCAAACCATGTGGCATCTTCAAGGCTGCCCCAGTGTCTGAATTTGTAAGTTGTCTCCTTGTTCAGCCCCAAAGATCCCTCTCAGGGAACTAAGTATGCTTTATTTCCTCACTCACTCTGGGCTTCTGACTAATGGAAATAACCTTCCCAGGCTCTTGGCTGGATGAGCTCCTACTTGTCTTTCAGGGCAGAGAGCAGGAATCGCATTCCCAGAAAACCTCTCTGGTTGGGTGGGTCCTCTTCCTTCCCCCTCCCTCCCCACATCTTGGAGCTTCCCTGGACCCTGGCATTGAGCACCCATCCGGCAGCTGCCAGCTGATGTCAGCTTCTCCATGCAGTGTGAGCTCCTTGACGATCAGGGGTGCAGGTCTCAGCCATGCCTGGCGCTGGTGAGGCTCCCAATAACGGTACATGGGATGACCAAAGGAAGGAAGGATGGATGTAAACCCACAGTCCGACCTTAAAAATGTGACAACCTATGTTACATCAGCAACACCGTGGTAGAAGGTGGGGCCCTTGCCCTGTCCCTGGGACAGGCTCCTGGCCACGCCTTTGGAGATGCACCATGCATTTTGCATATAGGAGCATGACTTTCACAGGAAGATTCCATTAGTAAATAGGTTCTTCCTGACCTACTGTTTCTCCAGGCTGAGATGGGGGAGGAGAGGGACCCAGCTCACTTTTTTTTGTGGATCATGTCTGCTTTAATGTCTTCTCTTTCTGCCTTTTCCCCCAAACAAGCCATGTGCAAAGGGATGATAGGAGAAAGTAGGCTGAAGTTCTCCTGGATTCTGGCTTTCCTGGCCCTTGGCCCGCTCACCGTGCAAATGCCAGGTCCCCAGGGCCAGGAGCTTGATGCTCTTCAGGTCTAATTTTCTCCTGGGTGGTGCACGTCCTTGGGGGAGACACTCAGTCAGGGCTGGTCACTGACTGGCTGACCAGAGACCAAAAAATGGATGGGACAGACAGAAGAGCTGCCAACCTACAGCTCATATGGAAAAGCACCCAATTATTCAGGAGCTGGTTATCAAATTAGGCACCTGTTTGGATTCCTTTTTTCCTGCTGCCTGACAGGGTGGATTAGTACCCCTGGAAGAGGAAAGAAAATGCACCAAGAACTCAGCACTTTCCAGCTCTTGTCTCAAGCCCAGTCTGCCTCTGGCCCACTGAGCTCTCTCGGACAAGTCTTCTCACCTCTCCCAGTCTTGTTTTTCTTCCCTATTAGGCTAACAGATAAGAACCTGCTCTGCCTAGGTCGCAGAGTCTGGCTAGGATGGGGACTCTGATGTCTATACAGCATGTCTGCCTATGAGCAAGCGGTGGCGCATCTCACCAGCAGAAAGCTTGGCAGGAGAGAAAGTGCAGCCCATTAGCTCTAGTGGAGATGTGGCTTTTCTCTGGGTTCCATTTGCCTGCCAACCCCATTTGGCCAAGGCTTGGGGATCTGGCCTAGCTTTTGCCAGGCTGGTGTCACTGTGACTGGATGCTGTGTGGGTACTCAGCTCATTGAACAGCCTGCCCATCAGCCCTCCACCAGCGTCATCTATGCCTGAGCTCATCGCATAGCTGGAGCAGCCCTTCCTGCTATGTGCCAAGCTCTGTGTTAAGTGGAAGCATACAACATGTTGCGTTAGTTCCCTCTGATTGCTATAATAAATCATCAACTTGCTGGCTTTAAACAACACAAATTTATTCTTCTCCAGTTCGGGAAGTGAGGAACTGGGTATGGAATGAAAAATCAAGGTGTCATGAGGGCAGAGTCCTTCCGGGGGCTCTAGGGAGGATTGTTTCCTGCCCTCTGCAGCTTCTAGAGGACACCTGACACCTGCATTCCTTGGCTTGTGGCCCCTCCCCTCATCTTCAAAGCCAGATGTGTAACATTTGCAGGGTGCTCTGTCCTCTGAGCTTCCTGCACCCTTTCCGAGGCCACAATCCCACTGCTTAGCCAGATGCTCCCAGACCATCTCCCTTCTTGGTCCGTCACTCAATCCCGCCTGCAAAGTCCCTTTTGCCGTGGAAGGTGACCTACCCACAGGTTCTTGGGATTGGGATGTGGACGTTTTGGGTCTTCCTCTGCCCAGAATGCAGGTTCTCTGCCCTCAAGGTGGAGGGGATGGGCAGCACCATCGTGCTCCAGGTCCTGGGGACCCTAGGCACACCCAGTGCCATCCCGCCTCTCGGTGATACCCACTCCAACAGGACCCTCCACAGAAACAGAACATGTCGGGACTGGACTTAAACTGTTGACCTAGTTAGCGAGACGAAGGAATTGGGCTCCTGAGGGGCAGCGGCAAGACACCGCTACATTATTTAGCACTGTGTGCATTAGAAGGCCATTATATAAAGTAGCAAATTATAAACACCAACTTCCACAATAAGGTAATAAAATAAATAATACATTAACGAGGTGTAGCATTCTGGAGTCTGAGTGGCTGAGAGTAATGCAGGCCTGTCGGGCGTGAGACCATAAAGCTTCAGGTGCTAAATGAGGGCGACATGTAGGTCTCCCCCTGCCTGGCCTCCGGGTGCCCGGAGTCCTAGGGGGAGGGGTCACCATCATCGCTGAAACTGGTGGGGGTCCATCTGTCTGGAGCACGTTGTGAGGCTTCCCATGAAGCTGCCTGGCGTGCTTAGCACGAGGCTTCTCCGGTCTGATGCCTGTACTCTTGCGGCCACCACTGTGCCAGGAAGCACCATGTGGTTAGTTGCACAGGCTCTGGGTCCTGCTGGCCTGGGTTCGAATCCTGCCTCTGCTGCATTCAAAGACCTGCCTGGTCTTCTCATCTGAGAACCAGCAGTGGTGCTCACAGATCCCATCTTCTAGCACTATCATAAGCTCTGATGAGGTTGCTCACGTGAAGCTCCAAGAATGCCAGGCTCTGAAGATGGCTGTGAACGTACGGTGACTGGCAGCTCCCTGTTGTCAGCTGTTGTTATTGTGGTAGGCTGAATAGTGGCCCCAAAGATACCAAGGCCCTAATCCCTGGCATCTGGGAATAGGTTACCTTATATGGCAAAGGGGACATGGCAGAGATGATTAAGTTAAGGATCTTGAGATGGGGACATTGTCCTGGGTCCTGAGTGCCACCACAAGCGTCCTTGTAGAGGGAGGCAGAGAGGGATTTGACAGAAGAAGGCAATGTGGTGACTAAAGCAAGATGCTACCAAGTGGGCTCTGAAGGTGAACCCAGGGCCGTGAGCCAAGAGGCGTGTTGAAGGCAGCTTTAGACACTGGAAAAGGCCTGGAATGGGTTCTCCTCTGGGGCTTGCAGAGGGAGCACGGTCCTGCTCACACCTTGATTTCTATGCACTGAAGCCAGTTTTGGACTTCTGACCTCCACAACAGTAAGAGAACAAATGCACGTTGTTCTAAGCCGTTGATTTTGTGATAATTAGTTATGGTGGCCATAGGAATTTAATACTTCTCATTCATGGCCCAGTTCCAGTAGAGAATGCATCAGGAATGGTTCTGTGCTATTCCCTAGTTGCTTCTGACTCATGGATCTGCACCTTCAACATTTACTGAGAACGTGGTATGTGCCAGGTACTTTTGTTCAGTGCCAGACCTACAAAAATAAGGCCAGGCTCTGCACAGTGTCAAGAAAGTATATTGTAGCCTCTGAAATTGCACTGACACTGATTACAATCCTAACTCTAATTAGCTGTGTCTCTGGGCAAAGTGTATAGCCTCTCGGGGTCTCCCAGTCTGGGTCTTTAAAGAGGGAATACTAATAATATCTCCCTCATGGGACTGGTATGGGGATTTTATGAATAAATACACAATAAGATTTTAGAACAGTGTCTGAAGCATGCATCACTTACTGAGTGTTAGCTGTTACTCTCCGAAAGCAGAACAGCAAGACCACATTCTATTAGGTCAGGAATGTTCCCTCTGCATTCCAGGCAGAGAAAACAGCATATGCAAAGGCCCTGGGGCAAGAAGCTGTGAATTCAAGAAATAGACAAAGGCCAGAACAGGAGAGAGAATGGTATCAGGAGACGGATGTGGGGCAAGTCAAGGCAAGTTCCTAGAGAGGCCACTGTGAGGATTTGATCTGTGTGCTAAGTACCATGGAAGATTTGGAAGATCTGGAAAGGTTTTCAGGCAAGGGAGTGATGTGATGTAATTGACATCTTTTAAAGATTACTCTGATCACTGAGTGGAGCCTGGAACAGGGGAGTCAGCACAGCTATGGGAAGATCCAAGAAGGGGCTTTTGCAACTTGGAGGGTAGGCCTGGGGAGGCTTCACAGAGACAGGGTCTCAGATCAAGCTCAGGAAAATTAAGAAGGTGAGAGGAAGTTGGAAGTCAGGAAAGGAAAGAGAAACAGCTTCTTCACATGTCCAGTTGCATGGAGGAGCCCAATGTGCATAGAGGGAAAGTCGGTGTGGGAAGCAGGGAGAAAGGTCAGCCAGCTACATGGGGAAAGGAACAGGAAATGTGGGTAGTGTAGTTCAGATATCAGAAGGATCCCTCCTGTCCAGGGCTGCCATGCGCAGTGCTGCAGAATGGTTACGGCACAAGGGTACACTTGTAGGGCCTCTTGTGCTGATATAACCCCAGTCATGGTCAACAAGGATGAGACAGAGCACGTCTCAAGGCATCCACATCTGTGCGTGGGGGCAGAACAGCAGGCAGGAGCTGCTCCTCACTCATCCATCTCCAGCAGGTCTACCGCTTGCAGCCTCATTTTCCTCATCTGCAAGTGGGGGCAATACTCCGCATCTGCTTTGCTCACCTGCGACCCAGGGTTCACAAAAGATGTGTGGAGACTGCAGCACCCAGCACCCTCTGTAAACCACCCTCTGTAAAGCCCCCAGAGTGAGAGGCATCATGCTGGGCGGACCAACTTTTCACCCGCGCTGTGTTTGAATGCGGTGGTCCTCCCTGTCCCTGCAGGAAAACTGACCGCCAGGGCACCCCGAGACCTTCCCAGACTTCCTGCGGTCCTCCGTTATTGCTTCCCAACACTGGGGACTTCACAGCGGTCATCCTAACTCATGCTTAGTTTATTTTTTTATTTTGTTTTTGTCTTGCCTCATGAAACTTTAAATTATATCCCTTCTACCTTGGTCACTTTTGTATCTCCAGCACAATGCCTGGCATCTATTGGGTGCTTGATAAATATCTGTTGAATGAATTGAAAGAATGCATGGATTGAGCGCTCTGGGGAACCCCTTCAAGTGAATGGGGGTTATCTGTCTTTCCTAGGCATCTGAACACAAGTGCCGACTAGGGGCACATACACACACCGGAGAAGGGACAGAGCAAGAGATTTTATATACAATATATATAGTTGTGGAGAATGTTATGCATTTGCCAGGATGTGTCTGCTGCCTGAAATGAGGTTCCTGTACCCCATTCTGAAACACGCCTCAGCTAAGCGTGGTTCATCTAAGTCACTTATGGCTGATTTCTGTGTAATGAGACATCAGGTTACAGAGAGACTCAGAAAGGGCACCAGAAAGCAGCTCCTTTGGTCCAGATCCAGTGCGTATTAATTATGAATTGTGAGAGCATTTCAGAAAGGTGTTTTTGGTCTGTCTGGGGGATCACGCTTTCTGTGGGTGCTCCTTTGGAGAGGGACTTGAGACGTGTAATTCTGGACTCACCCTCCGATTTTCCTCTGGTAGGCAGCCCCAGCCGAGGGAGGAAGCCTTAAGGTCTCGTCCTGTGTCCAATTTGTGTATCTGGGAAACTGGTCTTTCCCATCTGCTCTGATTTCCCTCTCGGCCAGTGAAACAAGGCTTCTTCCCTCTCTCGCATTTTCTGGAAGTTATTTAGAACTCACTTAGGAGAGAAGCTCCTTAGATCAAGTGATCCGCACTTTGTGGTGAACTCTTCAACACAAATGTAGAAAAATTAAATTTTTTTTCCATAATGAGATTTTCCCTAATGTCAATTTATTTATTGGATGCTTTCTAAGCTGTCCTCCGGTGCTGTGGCTGTAGCCCCAGCCCATGCTCCCATCATATATGATTTCACTAATCAGAAGGTTTTGGAAAATATTTTACCCTTGACAATGACCTGTATTACAATTAAAGCTTATGATGTGGGCCTCTTATTTGCCTAAGGAGACAACAAGATTTGCTAGGTAATTTGAGAAGCACTTACAATACAGCTATCCATGCTGTAAGCTGATTATAGATAAAGTTCAGCCCAATTGCTTCCATCAGAATGTCAGGATTCACAGTCAAAGAAAAGGCCACAACCCTGATGTGCAGTTGCTCTGCATTACTTTTGTACATAAATCAGATTCTCTTAGCAACTGCTGTATATCATGTTTATTAAACACTTCTGGTTATTACAGAGCAGGGCACTAAAAAATCTCTCTTAAAGTCTCAGAAAATCTTTTCTCACATCAACTATTTTTAAAGTCTCCTGGGAGTAAACAGTGTTCTTTCTGCAGAAGAGGCACTTCTGGGGCGCGGGGTGTTGGGTGGGTCCCGAGATTCACGTGAGGAGAGGGTTTTCTTTTTTCTTTCTCACTTTGTAGATAAAGCAATTTCTTGGGCCCCGAAATAGTGACCTTCAAGGTCCACCTGATGGAAGGGAAATTAATTAATCTTCCCTTTTGTCATTGCAAACAGAGAATCTGGGACTCTGTGAGCTGAAAGAGCCTTGAGACGCTGCTGTGTCCAACACACTGGTGGGACAGGTGAGAAGAGGAGCGGAGATCACAGGGAGAGCTTATTTATTTTAACGAACTAAACATGGCTGTATTCTTAGCATGTATTATCCAAATTATACAAATTAGGGACAAAAGCACAGGCCTCCCTGCCACCATCACTCACCTCCCCTGCCACCTCCCTTCCCGTGGCTCCACACAGTGTGACATCCGAGCACGATGAAGGTGTGATTCCGGACCTTTGGTGGGCAAATCATCCCGGATGATCCGCTGCGCCCAAGTGGGATCCCCTCTATCTTCAAAAGGAGGAGACAGAAGGGGTTGGACACACGTTTTGCTAGCCCTGTATATACATCTATGTATTTGTACAAAAGTTGGTTGGTATTTTGTATATGCAACATTATGCTGTACAAATTGCTTTTTTTCTCCTTTAACTATATCTCGGAAGTCTTCCCATGTCAATACACATAATTCGGCCTCATTCTTTTTAATGGTTATGTAGTATTCCACAATGGCAATAAATATAATTTACTTAGCCTTTGCCTATTAAGAACATTTGGCACACATCTACATATTTGCCATTACAAATAATGTTTTAATAAATACCTTCTGCAAACTATTTACATGGGTGTTTGAGGACTTCTCTAAGGTAATGCCTGGGAGTGAGATGGCTGGATCAAAGGGTAGGCCTAGTTTGAATTTTAATAGATGCTGCCTAGTTGTTCTCTAAAAGGACTGACCTCACTCACATACCCACCAGGGGTATCGGAAGCTTTCTTAGGCAGGTAGATAAATTTGTTGATGATTTTTTATTGAGGACTTTACTTTAAAAGATTATATTTCAATTCCACCAAGGGATCTTATAAAAAGAAAACCTTAGAAGCATTTTGCAATCATAAATTCCACTGCAGAAAAAAAATTAGAAAAGATGGGAAAAGAGAAAAAACGATAAAAGCAAAAGTCACCCATAATTCTCCCATCCACTGATAATCACACTTGGTAAGCTTTTCTTCTAGACTTACATAAAATAGGCATGTGATCACACGGTGCATACTGTTTGTAACTGTTTTCATTGAACTCTACGTCATGGAGTCCTGTCCATAGCAGCTACACAATCATTTCAATGGTGTGTAAAGGTATAAAAATCCCCTGTGGCTGGACACTTAGTGTGTTCCCAGTGTTTCATCATCATAAGCGATGCTGCAATGACTTCTGTTCGCACGTCTGTATGAACACACTTTGTCTCACATTTATTTCATCTGTCTTTCCAGCAGCTCTGCTTTTGCTCCAGAGCCCCTCCAAGGTTCCTGAAACAGGCCACTGCTACTCAGATTTGGGGGCTTCCAGGGGGCATTTCCCTGCTGCCTGGGTGCTGCCAGTCACTGCATCACTCCCGGGCGGGATGGGCACCGTCAGGGCCCTGGTCTCCTAAAGGGACAAATCCCCCCTCTGCCCAGAGAGGCTTGTATTCAGCTCTCCCAGGCTGCCATGGCTGGGCGAACAGAAACGTATTTTCTTCAGTTCTGGAGTCTATCATCCAGCACCCAGGTGTCTCTCTGAGAGCTTGGGAAGGATCCTTCCTGGCCTCTTCCAGCTGCTGTGGCCTCCTGGCCTGAGGCAGTGTCCATCCACTCTCTGCCTCTGTCTTCAAAGGGGTCTCCTCTATGAGCACATGTCCCTCCTCTGTGTGTCTCTTCTAAGAACTTGTCATTGGATTTAGGGCCCCCTGGATGGTCCAGGATGGTCTCATCTCGCATTCCTTCACTTCATTCCACCTGCAAAGACCTTGTTTCCAAGTAAGGTCGCAGTTACCAAGGTAGGATATAAACAGAGCTCTTCAGGGCCACTGTTCTACCCACTGCAAGACGCTTCCTGTGATTGCTTGCCTCGCTGGCGCCATCTGCTCTTCTTGACCGCACCTACTCCAGGTCCTCTGAGCCCATGAAACCCTTTCTCACAGCCAGAGTGCCCTGGGGCCTTTTGGTTCTGAGGGTCTTTGAAGCCACAGCCTTTGGGAATGTCCCTAAAGCCCTGACTCCAGAATGAGACCCTGTTTAGGTCTCCCACGTGCTTCTTTGAGCAGGTCTGAATAATTTGCATGTGTCCTGGGGCGGGGCAGCGGGAGCCGGGAGGGTCCAGATGAAGAGCAATTCTGAAGGTGGCATCAGGGTGGGGGTGAGCCCCCAAGTCACTGCTTCTAAGGGACCAAACAGGCAGACTCAGAAATTCTCACACTTGTGTTCTAAAAAGAAGAGACTCATTTTATTTTTTCTATTACTCAAAAATAAGAGTGAGTGGTCTGATGGGAGGCATTTGCATATTTGCCTCCTTCCTTCCCTTAATATGGGCGCACAGGTGGGATATTCGATCAGAAATCTGACTGAAGCTGTAGCCTCACCAGTTCTAAGCTCTTTATGTTTATGAGACAGAAAAATACAAAACCAAGTCGGGGTCAAGGGGATTCAGAACTGCTACCAGAATGTTGTCAAGTCAAAAATGCAGAAAGATTAAAACAATCTTCCATGTACTGTCATCACCATTTCATAAACAAAAGGAGGTTTAAGCAGCTAAAACACAGAAATAACATCCTGTCCGAGTAAAGGACAGTCCTTTGAACTGCATGGATTTTGCTTTAAGAAAAACTCAGCCTATTTGCCTCATCATTCCCACTCGGCTGCCAGTTAGTAAAAATAACCCAGCCCTGGACTACCATGAATCAGGGCCAGAGGACTAGAAATCAGAGAGCCAAGTCTTTGTAGGGTTGACCTTAAATCCTGACAGCACCACACAAGCAGTCAATGTTGGTCCCATTCTGCGTGCACGTTTAGGTGACTTTGTTCAGAGCCCTACAGCTCATGGCAGGGAGGAACGGGCCTCACTCCAAACCCAGTGTATTTCCCACCCTCCTCGCTGTCTTCATTGGGCATGGGGGGGGTTCTTCACCTGAGTAATCAGGAGCTTTGCAAACACCCGCCCCCCTCCAGAACATTCCTGGAGCCATCGCTCGGCGGGAGGCCCTGTCCTAGGTGCTGAGGTTATAGAGCTGAACAAACATGATTTTTGACCTCAGCGAGCTCACTTCTCCAAGGAAGGAATGAACAGTTACACGGAAAACCAGTTAGGATACACGGTCATGAAAGCTGGGGGCTGTAGAAGTGTCCCAGTCACTGTGAGCATTTACAGGGCTGGGGTCCTTGGTGCCGACCGGCTTGTCTTCAGTCGACATGTGCAGACGACAAGGTTTATCCCAACGGTGCTGTCAGGAGCGGGCTCACACCCTGCTGGCTAGGATGCAGATCTTTTCAGAGGGTGATTTGATCATCTGCATCATTTTTAAAAATGAGCATTCCCTTTGACCAACCGGTCCACTGCTGGGGAGCCATAAACAGAGCAGTGTGCAAAAACAAATATACCAAAGACGTTCACTACAGCCCTACTTAGAATGCTGACAACTCATCTAA